>NC_092337.1:390007500-390713000 GCF_046630445.1 Rutidosis leptorrhynchoides
TGGGACCAGATGTTGATGTATTCGTCCAGGTGAATTTGGACGGGTCACTACATGTAATACCCCATAAAACTAACACTATAAATTTGATAATATATCTAAAATATATATTTTGAAAAGGTAATCATCTATAAGTAAGTAAAGAGTTACTTTACATCTTAAGTTTAATATAACTATTAATTATAACCTAAGAATGTTAACAATAAAGAATACATAAGTTATATATTAATTAAGTTGTCACATGTTTAATGAATTCATAAACTACGTACTTTCAATTAATCATTTTTGAGATTCATAACTTTTAACATATTGATTAAATACAATGTAGCATTTAACCTTGCATCTTAATAAGTCTAGATTTATAAAAGAGACCTTTGAATATTATTTCATTATAATCTACTAATAACTAATATTTAATCAATCATTTAATCACAGGTTAATAATCATCTATCTTTAAATTAATAATCTTTAATATTCGTAAACTTTAAACTCAATAAGTATCATTGCTATTTCTTATATTCTCCTACTAGTAATTAGTAAATTAGTATATACGGAGTACATAGTTTCTTAGTTCTTTTATAATCAATAGTCACCAAATTTAATCTAAATTAAATGAGTGTGGAGGACAAGAGTAAATTCATAAATATGTAAATCCCACTAATTGCGTCGTTTTAGCTATGACCGATCAAATTCATTCATATACTATATTTTTATTATATATATAGCATATCAACATCATTTTTTCATTCATTCACTGGTTCGCTAATATACTCATTCCCACATAGTACAAACACATAACAATTGAGATAGGCATACGTGAAAACTTAAATCGGAGAAGTAACATTTCATGTTTAGTTTGGTGCGTCTCAGCTGCGTTGTGAAGGCGATCAAAAGCTTGGATGTAATGACCCGGAATTTTTCAACCAAATTATACTTATGAGATTAATATTTACATAAATTAAACCATACCAACATGATAAGCAATCCAAATTGTTGAGACTTGTGTTTTTGAAAAAAGAGTTTTACACAACATTTGACCGTCCAATATGACCGATGATATCACGAACTATATAACATACGATAATTATACATTTGTGTATATATATGTATTTATATATATTTAACATGATCTAAGGATGGTTTAACATCACATTGTGTACTAATGACAATGAGTTATAAGTATATTTTGAAACTACTAACTTAAGTTTTCAAAACGATAACTATACGTAACATTCTTTGATATATATACTTATAATCTATAATGCTTATACATGTATCGTATATATAATGTATTTAATCACTTTTTAAGGACTTAAATACATAAAACAATATAAGTATATTCACAAAAGATAGCTATATTTGAATTCTCGTTCCGTTTCCTCAAGATTTCTATACGTATATCTAGGGTATATGTACCCGTATCATACCCATCTTCTATATGTATTTACTATTGGTATATACACATCAAATCAACATCCTAATCAACATTATTACTGCCCTAGATATGAGGTAACTAGAATTTGTCAAGTAGTTTGAATTATTAGTAAGAAAACAAAATTAGGAATCCTTTTCTTTCTTTATAAACTAAAAACGTTTTTATAAATGAACACTATTTCTTCACTCCATTTTCTCATACCTACACCCTCATTTCTCTCTCAAAATACTCCTAACTTCATACTTGATCATCTCCAAGCATTTTCCCCATCATTTAGCTTCAATTACAAGCCTTAAACACCATAAGAAAACTCTTTCAAGAACATATCAAAATAACCACCCATTTGAAGAAGTTTACTTCCAACCTTTTGATCTAACTCCACCACTCTTTGATTCCAAGATTATTTCTTATCTTTTGCAGTAACTTTGTCCAAGTAACTTGAGGTAGTAACCTTTTTCATAATCTTATTCAATTCATATTCATATAGCTATCTTATTTTGTGGTATAAAATTTTAACAACAAGAACATAGTTTGAATGATTTCAAACTTGTTCACAAACTAAATAGATCCTTCTAACTTGACTTTTAAAACACTTCAAGACCTGTAATATATCATAATGATATGCTAATCTAACAAGATATAACTTGGTTTTACAAAGAAAATCTTAAAAACTGAATCTACGTCGTCGGAGTGCAACCGGGGGCTGTTTTGGGTTGGATAATTAAAAACCATCTTGAACTTTGAATTGGAAGTTTATGTTCTGGAAAAATAATATTTCTTATGAATATGTTAACACATAAAAAGTTCATGGTTTAACTCAAAGTGTAAGTATTTTTAGAAAAATGATCATTAAATGTTGTTTTTATGATGGAAAATGATCACTTTCATAAGTTTCACCAAAGTTTGACCTATAACCTATGATTTTGAATATAGACTAAGGTATTTTCAGTTCATATTCTTAAAATTTGGCTCTATCCAAGGAAGTGGCAAGTTGAACCAACAAAAATGGAGTTGTAATGAAGAAACTACGACTAAAACAAGATTGGCTATTCGAAGCTAGTTTAGCTACGAAAATATTTGGAGAAAAAGTAAATTAATCATATCTTTTCTAATTAATATGATATTTTATATATAATTACTTATGATTTGATTTTATATATTTCAGGACCACCCGTAAACAACACGAGAAGATTAATCATAAGACCTCATGATTGTACGCAACACGTCATTTGACAACACGGTACTTTATGTACGCAACACGTCATTTGACAACATGGTACCATGGGTCGAGATTAATTCTGATCAATACGAATACGATGGGGTCTTTATTTATTTTATTTAAGCAACTAATTGTGGACCACTAACATCGGACTGCTAACTACGGACTAAGAAAATATTAAAAGTATTAAAAGTATATATATATGTAACGATTACTTAAAAAGAAAATATGTTGATATATTATATATATGGTTAGGTTCGTGATATCTATCGGAGACCAAGTCGAATTAAATACCTTCAAGGCAAAAGTGAGTTTCATTTGCTCCCTTTTTAATTGCTTTTGCAATACATATTTTTGGGCTGAGAATACATGCGCTGCTTTTATAAATGTTTACAAAATAGACACAAGTACTTAAAAATATATTCTACGTTGAGTTGTACCACTGGCATATTTCCCTGTAGCTTGGTAACTACTATTTACATGGGTATTGTAAACGCGAATCCTGTTGATAGATCTATCGGGCCTGACAACCCCAACCGGACTGGACGACCAGTATTCAACGGTTGCACAGTACTTCGTTTTGATGACTACACTTGGTACGGTGTAGTGAGATTTCATAATAAAGGGAATATGCGACGTTGATTAAATGTTAAGTATGGTTACCAAGTGCTCAACCACTTAGAATGCTTTACATACACTTGCGAGTGTATTATGTTTATGATTATGAAATCTTGTGGTCTATTAACATATTGAAATGATTGTTATGATAAACCTATGAACTCACCAACCTTTTGGTTGACACTTTAAAGCATGTTTATTCTCAGGTACGAATTAAGTCTTCCGCTGTGCATTTGCTCAATATAAGGACATTACTTGGAGCCGATCATCGCAATGGGACCAAATGTTGATGACTTCGTCCAGGTGGATTAGGACGGGTCCTTTCATTGGAGGTTGAAGTTAAGGTTTTAAAGTTAGACTTTTTAAAGGGTTATGTGGATTATGGTATAGCTTTTCAACCTTGAGAACTTCGATCATTTATTCAGGTATGGATATTCTAGGTGGTTCTAGGATCATTTCGGTAAAATCTTTCCTCTCAAAACTTTGTTTCGAATTGTGTATAAAAAATCGTTGGTATGACATGCTCATTTGATTATTCGTTATGTTTGTTAGTCTATAATTAAAGTTATGATTTTCCTCATATTTGATGTACTAGCGAGGTTGCTAATTATGTTTGTTAATTGAGGAAATCATAATATTTTGGCCTTTGGAATTTGTGTCAAAACCGGGTCTCAAAACTCCCAATGAAATCAGCCCGAAACTGTCCCAAAAATAACTTTGAAACTGTCCAAAAAATCAGCCCCGAAACTGTTCTGAAAACAGCCCGTAACTGCCTCGAAACAGCCCCAAAAATTGTTGGAAACGTCCCGGTAAAGAACATGTGTGAGTGTGGCGAGTGGTACGGTGATTCGTATCGAGTGTCCCTCATTCTATGTGGCTTTACATGTCCCGTTAAGTGCCGTTTAAGTTATTGATTTGTAAAGGGCTAAAATATTATGTAACATGACTCGTGACAAGGTTGGACCGAATGGTTAGGTTGACACGTGATTTTAAAATAATACGACATACAATATTATAAACATTTTAAGTATTGTTCAAACGTAAAATATTTAAGTTCATTTTATTAATTATATTTAAACATATTTTAGAGTTCATTATTCACTTTATAAGTGTTTGGTAACTAATAATTATAAGTCGTTAGAAACGGTTTCCTAAAATGTGCCTAAGAGTAACATATTCATGGAGGTCCCATTAGCGCATTATTGTGACACCGATAATGTGGCATCGACCGTATCGGTGTATTTTGGTATATCTACGACGTCTCCTTTTGATTACCTGATGGTGGTACGAGCTCTTTGTATTTGTTATTATTTTGATAGGAGGCGTATGGATCGATCCTAGGTATTTTGTGTTGATGGCGAACGTTTATCATAGTGTCATACGAAACGTCACCAATATGAATGATTAGTGGATTAATTACCCTATGATTTCATTTTGATACTTTGTAAGTTATTTGTTTTGACTCTTAGTGCATTATTTTATGAAATTGGTGTTTTGTAATACATTTTCATATATTGGCATCTTTGGTATTGTGAATTTATACCTATTTGTGACGACCCGGAAATTTCTGACCAAATTTAAACTTAATCTTTATATGATTTCGATACGATAAACAAAGTATGCAATGTTGAGTCTAGAAAATTTTTAAAACTATGTTTATATATTCAGTTGACCTTCGACTGCTCCCGACGATTCACGAACAATTAATTGTAAATAGATATGTGTGTATGTCTATATAAATAATAATTCGAAATATAATATGAAGTATTATTTTTTTTTTTGTTATTAAAATTTAATAAAATAAAAATAGGATATTATGATAATTATTATTTAGAACATATATATATATATATATATATATATATATATATATATATATATATATATATATATATATATATATATATATATATATAAATAAATAAATAATGTTAAATATATATATATTTTTTGTGATTTTGAATCTATTTAGTAAACAACGGTAACACTCAATTACCATTCGATGGATGCTAATCATGTTAAATACGAACTTATGTGATTTTAAAATAAAAGGTGATCCGAAAATGAGTTATATAAGTTATAGGTTTATTAAAAGTATATTTAAGATCTAATTATTTAATTTTAACACTTTTTATATTTTACCCATAAATGAGAGGGACAGTTGATGTAATTTTTATTTATTAAATCAATGACTGAATTTTATACCATAATGACCAAAATAAATAAATATAGTTAATTTAAAAATATGAGATTTTTCTGGAAACGTTTATCCGCCACTAATTAACAACGGAGTACGAAATACTATCCGTTAAAAGTGTCGGCAGTATACATTCCATCAAGTATCACGAGATTTTAAATTTATGTTTACTGTTTCAGTATTTGCCTTTTGACTCTTTAACTATCTCATTATTTATTATATATTCTATATAATGATTGATATATATATAATACATATCAATATATGCAGAGATATTGATCATCTCCTATTCTTCCTCCTGCAAACTTCGCTAACCACGATCACCGGCCACCATAAACATACTCCCTCACTCACCGGGGGTACCATCACCACGACACCATGATCACCCTTCGGCCACCACCCTCATCCTACATCCGCCACCATACACAACTTCATCCACCATAGAAGAACCACCTGCAACGCTTCTATCATTCTGTTTCATATTTTGTCGATCACACCACCACCTATGACTATCATTAAACTCATCACCTAAACCACCAACTTTATAGTTTCCTTTCTTTGCTAACCCATACGACCACCATCATCACTGATGTGCGTAGAGGTGTATACAAAATAGTTATATTTTTGCTACAAAATACTATTAAATACGATACAATTTTACACAAGATATTTATTTATTTATAGAATGGATATACATAAACCTTGCTACAACACTTATAGGCAGTGCACCTAATTGTACAGTAGTGTAGTTTTTAGTAAGTCCGGTTCGTTCCACAGGGATCTTAGCCAAGTTTAACGCTATATTTTTAAAACTATAATTGTAAATATATAAATATATATAAGTAGTATTATTATTATTATAAAGGGGGTTTTTACCATTTAATGACCGGTTTTTCGATTTTAAAACTTTAGACGCAGTTAAAACCTAATGTAAAATATTAAATATATAAAAGACTTAATTTAGAGCATAAAGTAAATAACGATAATGAAATTGTGATAAATAAAAGTGCGATAAATAAAATTGCGCTAATTAAAAAGTACGATTATTAAAAATGTAATTAAATAAAATGACAGTAAATAAAAGTGCGATAATTAAAAGTGCAATTAAATATGAAATAAAGGAATTATGCTTATTTAAACTTCCGTAATCATGATGTTTGACGTGTTAATTTTAGTTTATTACCATGGGTTAATTGTCCTTTGTCCTGGATTATTCAATATGTCCATACGGATTTGTCCATAATAGTCCATCAGTCATAATCATAAAATGCGGAAGTCTTCGTAAAATTATTCTTATTCCTGAAGTCAAATATTCCAACTAATTGGAGATTCGAATTATAACAAGGTCTTAATACTTTGTTTAATGAATACACCAGGTTATCGACTGCGTGTAGTCCAAGGTTTTACTACTTTGTTAACAATTACACCAATTACCCTTGAATGTAATCCACCCCTGTTTTAACTAGTCCATTAACTATTAATCCAATCCCGTGTCCGGTAAAATGAACAATTATTGGTATTTATAGATATCCCGCCCACCGTACCCAGTCAAGCGTATGTGGTTATATATAAATATGTCAAATTATAAGTCTATATATTAAATTAATGAGGTATCGTTAAGTTAATATAAAGCCCATTAATAGCCCATAGTCTAATTTCCACAAGTGTCGTTCTTTTGTCCAAACCCCAATTATGGTACAAAGCCCGATTACCCCGTCTTTAATATTTAGCCCAACATCACGATTACTTCGGCATTAAATAAGCATAATAATAACTTAGCTACGAGACATTAATTTAAAAAGGTTGAACATAACTTACAATGATTAAAAATAGCGTAGCGTTACACGGACAGAATTTCGACTTACACCCTTACAACATTCGCTAACATACCCTTATTATTAGAATTAAAATTAAAATTATAATTATAATATATATATATATATATATATATATATATATATATATATATATATATATATATATATATATATATATATATACACACACGTTGATAGATGAAGATAAAAAGATGTGATGTTGTTCAACCAAACTGCGAAATTTATAGGGATGTGGCCAGTTACTGTTCACCATGTGAACGCATGGTTTTATAACTGCCAGGCTATGCGATCGCATGGCCTGCTTTTCCAGCTCACATGAGCTTGTTTGCTAGTTTGCCGATGGTTTAATAAATAAATATAATATATAAATAATTTTAAGAATTATTTAAATATTATATTATATTTATGTGCATAGTTGACTTGTAATTTTTAGTCCGTTGCGTCGAGCGTTGAGAGTTGACTCTGGTCCCGGTTCCGGATTTTCGAACGTCCTTGCGTACAATTTAATATCTTGTACTTTGCGTTTTGCGTCTTGTACTCTTGTAATTTCGAGACGTTTCTCATCAATAATTTGAACCACTTTGATTGTACTTTGTACTTTTTAGCTTTTTGGTTGTTTGCGTCTTCAATTCGTCGAATCTGTCTTTTGTCTTCACCTTTTATTATTTAAACGAATATCACTTGTAAATAGAACAATTGCAACTAAAAGCTTGTCTTTCTTGAGGGATAATGCTATGAAATATATGTTCGTTTTTAGCATTATCAAATATTTCCACACTTGAGCGTTGCTTGTCCTCAAGTAATATATTCTTGAAATAAAAACACTAGAATCACTTCTTTATTCTTCACACTTTGTACATCAATGATTTCTATACGGCGGTATAAACAATGATAGTAACGTTGTGGTTTACAGTCCCACATGATTATGAAAATTTAGATCCTTAAGGAAATTGGATCTTTATGAAAACATTTGATCTTTTGAAAATACAATCTAGGTTTTACCCTAGATAAGTTTTTCGGAATAACCCTTCACCGGTGTTTGCAAAATGTTTTTGTGGGTTTGGTGGGTTTCAGATTTGAAAATTTTAGCTCAAAACTTATGGTTTTGTGTCACCCATTTGCTAACATTGTATTGGGAAAGCAACACGTCCAGTATACTTGCTCCGTATATTACCTTTCGGTAAACTACCGTCCGGTTGTAAAGGAAAGCATTGAATAAGCAACTGTTAAGGCAATGTCCCCTGACATGCTTTTAATTATGGTCTATAACGTGTCGGATGCAATTACTATCCTTTGTAGGAGCAATAGTAAAGCTCACCCTATAGTTTTTCGGTCTGGCACAAGGTCCTGTCTTCGACCATGCTATGCAACCACCGTTCTTACGGTTGACACCCGATTTGGTTCAGGTGACCTAATGAATTCCAGGTGAATTCCTAGGATTTTACGTTCAATGGTAATGAACGCATTGAAAATAGGGTTTTCAGAAAACAAATCGGTTTGTAATTTTGATCAAAGTATTTTCTCGTTCAAGCTCGAGTTTAGATATCATTGAATTCCATGAGTTTTTAATTCTCAATCTTTAAAGTCAATCTCTAGGATTGAGTAATATCAGGCTTAAAAGCTGATTTTTGATCTTTAAGGAGATTATCCTTTTCTGGGGGGTCTGATTCATTAGTCTTATCAAGCTAATTTACACGGCGCCCTCCCCATTTTACGAGACAGATCCTCTCATGGTTAGGATAAGTCTGACCACTTGGCGACCCTGTTTGATGCTGAGGTCCGTGGATTTCTAGCTGATTTTCGAGAAAACTTTTCAAGGTTTTTCGTAGACTCTACAACTGGTCTGGACGACAACTTCATGACCTAAATCAAGAAGCGCGTTTCTTTTTCAGAAGACTTTACTTCCTTTTAATGATGGAATTGATTCATCGTGTAGATCCATCTTTTCTTTCAAATATATTACAATTTATCGGGTAAAACGGTTAATTTTGTCCAAAACAAAAGTATCTTCAGTTATTTGTAAAAAAATATATGTGATATATGTTTTAAATAACTTGGTAAATTTTTCCCACACTTGGCTTTTATTTTCCTTTCTTTGCCTTTTTATTATCCTCTATTCCATCTTAAATGAATTCTAACATTTTGGGTTGTTTCTCAATTTATGTCCTTTCCGAGGTAACAATAATTTCGGTGTTAACACATAGTTTTATCGTTCATAAATATATATAAACATGATTTTGAATTCATTTAATTGAAAATTTTGAAAATTTTTACTAGAATTGGGTAGTCAGTATATAAGACTAGGGCTGTTCTTTATTATCAGAGAGCACTAGATTCTAATACAACTACTGCGTTACTAGTATTTTTAATGGTAACCAAGTGTATAAGTTAAAAAATTAAAAATCTGAAAGAATTTAACCCCTTCCCACACTTAAGATCTTGCAATGCCCTCATTTGCAAGAAATCAGTAACAATTTAAATTATTGGGGGTGATTAGCGTAGAAAAATGATTAAATTTTACCAAAGTTTCCAAACATATTGCCGTTTGTTTATTGAATGATAAATGGTACACATCATTTGTTCATTCCGTCTTGTTGTTACATCGCATTTGTTTTTCATTTTGTCGTCAAAATTAGTAGCTTTTGCTGAACTTAATGCCAGTCTTTGAAAATGCGCTGTTTTACCCTGTTGTATACAATTGACAATATACATACATACAAATATAAATATGCATGGTAATTTGAAATGGGACTTAAAATCCCACTTTCAAATCAAATATGAAATATTAGTACAACATAGTAAAAATATTAAACATTACAATAAAAGTATCAATATTTGTATGCTTAAACATAAATAAATTAAAATATTAAAAAGATAAAAATCATAAAAATCACCAACGGGAACAATATCAATCTGGATAGGGGTTCCAGTTCATGTCGTCGTTCGGGTTCCATGGTTGGTGGTAGGTGTACTGGTAGGACTGGTTAGGGTCGTAGAGAGTATATGGTGGTCTCATCTCGGGCTGGTGTGGAGGATAGTAAGCGGGTTGAGTCGGTACGTAATGATCCTGAGGTGACAGCCGGCTCATGATCTGATGCTGATGATAGTCCCATCTATCATACTGTCGTTGCCTGGAATGCTCGTAATCATTCCGGGCTTGCCACTGCTCCATCCGACTAAATCTCTCCTCGTTTGTCATTTCCACCTCATCTACACGCTGGTAGACGTCAGTCATAGCCTCCCTAATGACATCCCTAATGTCATCCGCTTCCTTCATTTCCTCATCTGAACCTCTCTCTACCTGAGGATGATTACTAACATATGGTATTGCCTGATTGCGTCTACTTTTCAATACCTTAGCACCATGATAGACCCTCAATCCTAAAAGCTCAACCTGTTCCCTATATACCATAAGTGGACCCCCTTAGTCCCTATCTACACCCAAATACTCTCCAATGAGAGTAACAAAAATACCTCCTCCTATTATTCCCCCTTCCTGTATTCCTTCGACCATCTTAGCCAAATAAAAACCAACACAGTAAGGGATATTAACAAAGCCTCTTGGGTCTCGAATACACTTTAGGTAAAATAAATCATGTAAGGTCATTTTCTCCTTATTGTGACCTCTCTGTGTAATCGAGTTAGCCAAAAATCTATGAATTATACGAAGCTCGGCTTTGTTAATATGTAAGTAGGAGTGTTTTCCTCCCAGCGTAAAAACATTATAATGTGACATACGCCTCCAGACGGCGTTATCGTCAAAATTCCTATCTACCCTTTCACCACGATAAATCAAATTCATACAATCGGGTAGTAGTAATTCACCAGGAGTATATATCTGCAAAGCCCTGGCCATGTCCAGCATGGACATCCTGTACATCCTACGGCCAAGTATAAATCTAAGAAAACTTCTATCATTTAATCTATCTACATCTGCATTTAACGCTATAGTACTCAAAAGCTCAATGCACCATTCCTTATATACAGGTCTACGAATGGTGAATAAACGTTCCCAATCGTGAAAAGAAGAGCTGCCATACCTTTGGATCAAATGCTGTCTAACTGAGTTAGCAAGTTGGACCCTTTCCAAAGGCTCCCAATCGATTACCCTTGGCACTTCTACATTTTTCGGTATCAGTTTGAATTTGTTACTTTGATATGTTGGGTAATCTCTCCAGCTTCTATTGAATCTCAGATTAGGATGCAACGTGTGTTCAGGAATCGTTGGGTATTCTACTGGCGGATGCATCAAAAATACTATGAAGGCATCAACAAATTGTAGCGGATCATAATAAGGTACGTGTTGATCAGGTTGATGTTGTTGTTCCTGTTGTAGTTCTTGTTCTGGTTCTGGCTCGTATTGCAATTCTGGCTCAGGTTCCGGTTGTGGTTGTCTAGATGATAATAATGCACCTCCAGTTTCAGTATATTTCTGCAAAACACATTAAACACAAAATTTGTGCATCCAAATATGCATTAGTGTTAGCAAAATAACAACTTAAAACAATCACAATGACATGTTTAATCTATACTAAACTTATGCTCATTTTCATATTTTTATCAAAATCTACACTTTTTCAAATAAGCATATATGAAAATGTATACAAAGTTCATAAGAATTTAACTCAAATAACATGTCAAAATAGTCATTACTAACAATTAAACAAGTCTCAAATGGCAATTATATCAAATTAATCAAGTTCATGAATTTTAGACTTAAAAAGTCCACTTTAATTCTCAAAAATCATGTTTAGGATCAAAGTTTGGATCATTTAGCTACCTAAACATGATACACTACTTAATTTAGCAATAATTCATGACAAAAATCGGCCATAACCTGTTTATATCAAAAAGTCTCAAATTGCTCAAGAACACAAACCCTAGATTTCTAAAATTTTTGAAGTTTTTGGCTTCAAATCATGTTAAATAACATCAATCTAGGTTATACATGCATAATATACTAACAATTTAACTCTAATTACACTAGAAATTGACAAAATCAAATCAGGTAAAATATTGGTAAATATCACAAAAATTAGAAAATTTAAGAGTTTAGGGGTGTAATTTTTACCTTCTTGTTGAAAAATCCGAATCTAGGCATGATTAGAGCAAAATATTTGACGAATTACGGTGAAAATTTGCGAATTTTAGAGAGGTTTTTGGATTATTTTCGTGTGTTTGTGTGTGTGTTGTGGTGAAGACAGACTCGCTGAGAGTTTTAATCCTGGCCAGATTTTCAGCTCCATGCGATCGCATGGCTCTGAAGGCCAAAACCCATGCGATCGCATGGGGTTCGGGTACTGTTTTTTTTTTTTTTTTTTTATATAAAAACCTTATACTTTTTAAAACAAATAATTAATTAAAAATTAAAATTTTGTTTCTTTTTAGGATGAGGGCGTTTCGGATCGTTGTCCTAGTTCGTCCCTCGACAAAATTTTAAAATTTGTCATTTTTAACCGCAGTTTTAAAAGCAAAGATTTTTTTTTTTTGGCATACTTTAATTCAATAACATTAAAAATAATGATAATAAAAGTTCTCGTCCCTCTCTCGAGTAAAGCAATTTCGGTTCAACGACCTAGTTTTCAACTCACGACGAATTTTAAATATCAAATTTTTAACTTAACGAAATAAAGTAATTTTTTTTTTTAAATTCACACCAAACTTTAATTTAAAATGCATAAAATAAAAAATTCATATTATTAAAATTTTAAAAATTAACACCAAACTAATATTATATTTTTGTTTTTATACATACAAACTTATATTAAAAATATTAACTTTTTAAATATTTACAAACTTAAATATATTGATTTTAAAAAGTTTACAATATTAATTTAATATTTATATATTAGTTTTAAAAACATGGTAAAAATTAAAAATTAAAAATTAAAAATCTTTTTGGTCTTTTATTCCACTTTAATCAATCAAATATTATCAAAAATATACGCCCATCTTTTCGGTAAAGTAATTTCGGCTATATTACCTAGTTTTACTCCTGACGAATTTCTGAAATATTTTGGGTTGATTGATTAAAGATATTTATACCTTAAGAATAAACGGTAAATTTCGCAGTGATGTAATAAATTTTTGTATGATATCAATAATTTCGGTTACGCATACCTAATTTTATTGAATACCAATTTAATACTTTATAGCGAACGATTCAGCGTTTATTATCAAAAGGTTAAAAGCAATAAAAATAAAAATTGTACATACTTACCTATGAGAAAGAATTCTCAGAGACCTGCTTTAGCTGACTCATAGGAGAGTCGTGCAATTTGATTTTCCATAGCTACGTAAGCATAACCTCGAATCTTCAATATCTTTTCTTCTAAACATATAAACGGTCCTTCTCTGCATAGAGTAACAAATTCGGTATTTGAATATGTTTGATTATTTGAACATTTACCTTCGTGTGACCATTTTCCGCATTTGTAACATCTTTTAAGGTGTCGTGCTCTTCTTTTTGTTGCGAATTTTGATTTTCCTTTACCAAAATGTATCTTATGATGATCTTTTCTGAGTTCTTTTCTTACTCCGTCCATTTTACCTCTTATGAATGATACCAGTTCACTCGGAAGTGTGTCATTATTACGTTTAGTAATCATAGCATGTAGCATTAGACCATAGTTCAGATCAAAGGAATTCTTCATCTCGTAAAACCTAAAAAAAATAAAAATTCAGAATGGGGGGAGAAGACTAGTTCTTTAGGGTCTGCTAGGGAAAGACCATTCGGATTCCATTCTCGAGAACTACATGAAAACAGAAAATCTAACTCTAACAGAAATACATATTACCCTAAAAAGATTCGAACCTCCCCACACTTAGTTAGATGTGGTGTTGAAATTGTGATTAACGTTATTTTCAATTGGATCATCAACAACTTGTATATCTCTGACTTTTGCTTCAATCCATTTGTTGATTTCCTCCGTAACTTTCACAAATTTAACTAACATCGCCTTTTCTTTTGGCGATAAATTGGATACTAATCGGTTACATAACTTAAAGTTTCCCTTAATCCTAGCATCGTGAATCCGTTTATAAAGTTTCTTCTTTGAATTGTTAAAAACGGGTTCATCTAATTTCGTATCATCAACGGGGTTCTTTGTGATCGGATCATCATTAAGTGTTTCTTCATCTTCCCTACACTTATGTGTTTTTATTGGTCTAACAATTTTGGTTGGTGGTGATCTAAACTTTCAGTTCAAAAAGGTGATCGATTTATCACCATCCCTAAGTATCATTCTACCTTCTCTTACATCAATGAATGCTTCGGTGGTTGCTAAAAATGGGCGATCTAAAATTAGAGGAATATCAAGGTTTTCCTCCATATTAATCACTATGAAGTTTGCAACAAAGGTCAAACTTCCCACGTTAACAAGTAAATTATTTGCTATTCCAACCGGGTGTTTAATGGTTAGGTCAAATGATTGAACACCTATTTTGGTTGGTTTTAATTTACCCATACCTAATCTTTTGTATAAGGAAAGAGGCATAATATTTGCGCTTGCTCCTAAATCTGCGAGTCCATTATATATAGCACCATCATTAAGCAAGCAAGAAATGATAAATTCGCCCGGGTCTCCTACTTTAGTAAGTCGAGTTGGTTTGTAAACCTTTTTCGGGTGTTCTTTTCTTGGTTCTTTCACTTCTAATTGAACTTCTTTTTCTTCATTTCTTGGAATGGGAGGTTTGTATAAGAATTCTTCTTCATCACTCCAATTTGAATCCTCCCTATTTTCCAATTTTGATTTTTCATATGTTGTTGATAACATATTTATGTTTTCATTTTGAAGGTTTTCTTGGGTGGTGAAATTATGATTGACTTCATTGTCAACTTCCATCGGACCATGTATGTAATGTTTAACTCTGTGACCATTAACTTTAAATTCAATCCCATTTGAATTTATTAACTCTATTGTTCCGTATGGGAAAACTCTTTTGACTATGAATGGTCCAGACCATCTTGATTTCAATTTTCCAGGAAATAGCTTGAATCGTGAATTGAAAAAAAGAACTTTATCTCCTTCCTTAAATTCTTTTGAACTTCTGATTCTTTTATCATGCCATTTCTTCGTTCTTTCTTTATAGATTAACGAATTTTCATATGCTTCAAGTCTTAATTCTTCTAATTCGTTTAGTTGACTTAATCGTAGATGTCCGGCTTCATGTAAATCAAGATTTCTTGTCTTCAAAGCCCAAAATGCTTTGTGTTCAATTTCTACTGGAAGATGACATGCTTTTCCGTAAACGAGTCTAAAAGGTGTGGTTCCAATTGGAGTTTTGTAGGCTGTTCTAAAAGCCCAGAGTGCATCCTCCAATTTCATGGACCATTCCTTCGGATTTGATCCTACGGTATTCTATAGAATACGGTTTAAAGCTCGATTGGTATTTTCAACTTGTCCACTTGTTTGTGGATGATAAGCGGTAGAGATTTTATGAGTTACTCCATATCTTTTGAGAACTTTCTCAAGTTGATTATTACAGAAATGAGTACCCCGATCACTTATTAAAGCTTTCGGTGTTTCGAACCTAGCAAAAAGACATTTTAAAAAGTTGACTACAACTCGTGCATCATTAGTCAGGAGAGCTTGTGCTTCTGCCCATTTAGATACATAATCAATGGCAACGAGAATGTAGAGATTATTATGAGATTTTGGAAATGGACCCATAAAGTCAATACCCCAAATGTCAAATACTTCACATACTTGAATGACATTTTGTAGCATTTCATCACGTTGACTTATTTTTCCGGCCCTTTGACAAGCATCACAGGATTTGCAAAGAAGGTGTGCATCTTTGAAAATTATAGGCCAATAGAATCAAGCATCGTAAACTTTTCTTACTGTGAGCTGAGGCCCATAATGCCCTCCTGTTGGTCCTGTGTGACAATGGTTTAAGATTTGACTAGCTTCATCTCCGAATACACATCGGTGTATTATTCCATCGGGACAACTTTTAAATAAATGTGGATCTTCCCAGAAATAGTGTTTTATATCACTAAAGAATTTCTTTCGTTTTTGGTACGACAACCCTTTTTCAAGGAATCCACATACTAAGTAGTTTGCATAGTCCACAAACCATGGAATTTCATTATAATCTATCTTTAATAGATATTCATCAGGAAAGTTATCTTGTATGGCCGATTCATTTAGAACTTCTAATTCAGGATTTTCAAGACGAGAAAGATGATCAGCGACGAGATTTTCTGCTCCCTTTTTGTCTCGGATTTCAATATTGAACTCTTGTAAGAGAAAGATCCAACGAATTAATCTTTGTTTGGCATCTTGTTTTGAAAGTAGGTATCTAAGAGCAGAATCGTCGGTATAGACCACCGTTTTAGCTAGAACGAGATATGATCGAAATTTGTCAAAAGCAAAAACAATAGCAAGGAGTTCTTTTTCAGTAGTTGTGTAATTTGTTTGTGCTCCTTGTAACGTCTTACTAGCATAATATATAGGTTGAAATCGTTTTTCAATCCTTTGTCCTAAAACGGCTCCCATTGCAAAATCACTTGCATCGCACATGAGTTCAAACGGTAGATTCCAATTTGGAGTTATCATGATCGGCGCATTAGTGAGTTTTTCTTTAAGAATATAAAAAGATTTGATGCATTCATCCTAAAAGATGAATGGAGCATCCTTTTCTAGGAGTTTATTCATAAGAGTGGCAATTTTAGAAAAATATTTTATGAAACGTCGGTAAAAAACGGCATGCCCTAGAAAACTCCTAACTCCTCTAACATTGGTGGGATGTGGAAGTTTAGCAATTACATCTACTTTAGCTCTGTCTACTTCAATTCCTTCCTTTGAAATTTTATGTCCAAGAACGATGCCTTCTTTAACTATGAAATGACATTTCTCCCAATTAAGTACTAGATTTGATTGTTCGCATCTAATAAGCATTCGTTCAAGATTAACTAGACATGATTCAAATGTATCACCAAAGACTGAAAAATCATCCATGAAAACTTCCATGCATTATTCTATCATGTCGTGAAAAATCGCCATCATGCACCTTTGAAAGGTTGCAGGGGCGTTGCAAAGTCCAAATGGCATGCGTTTATAAGCAAAAGTACCATAAGGGCATGTGAATGTGGTTTTCTCTTGATCTTCGGGTGCTATTGAAATTTGAAAATATCCGAAAAAACCGTCAAGAAAACAATAGTAACTATTTCCGGCTAATCTTTCCAACATTTGATCAATAAAAGGTAAGGGAAAGTGATCTTTTCTGGTGGCGTCATTTAATTTTCTATAATCAATACAAACACGCCATTCTGTTACAGTCCTAGTAGGAATAAGCTCATTTTTCTCATTTGTGATGACAGTCATGCCACCCTTCTTAGGTACGCATTGAACTGGGCTTACCCATGGACTATCAGAAATTGGATAAATTAAACCTGCATCAAGCAGTTTAATAATTTCTTTCTTAACAACATCTTGCATATTAGGATTTAGTCTTCGTTGGCGTTGCACATACGTTTTATGACCTTCTTCCATAAGGATTTTATGTGTGCAATACGAAGGACTTATGCCTTTAATATCATGAATCTTCCATGCAATGGCTGGTTTATGAGCTTTTAGCACAGAAATGAGTTGAGAGTTTTCATTTTTCAGTAAGAGAAGACGATATTATTACAGGTAATTCAGATTCACCATGTAAATAAGCATATTCCAAATGGTTTGGAAGTGGCTTTAACTCTAATGTGGGTGGTTCTTCTATCGATGATTTGTATCGATATCTGTCTTCTTCTTTTAGCATTTGAATTTCTTCTGTTGTTGGTTCATATCCATTAGCTATAAGTGTAGCTAACATTTCAGTTTCATCAATTGGTTCAGTTCCTTCTCCTAAAGAACATTCTCCTGTTCCTTGTAATTCTGAAAATTCTTCTAACAATTCTGCATGTGAATCTGTAGTTTGAATATAATAGCATGTATCATCTGCAGATTGCGGTTGTTGCATGGCTCTATCAACAGAAAAGGTAACACTCTCGTCCTCTATACTTAGGGTCAGTTTCTTACCGAACACGTCTATTATTGCTTTAGCCTTGTTTAAGAATGGTCTTCCTAATATGAGAGGAACTCGAGAATCTTCTTCCATGTCCAGAATAACAAAATCTACTGGAAATACTAAAGTACCAACTTTAACTAGCATGTTCTCCATTATCCCTCTAGGATATTTTACTGATCGATCGGCTAGTTGTATGCTTATTCGTGTTGGTTTCAATTCTCCAAGGTCTAGTTTAGCGTATAGTGAATATGGCATTAAATTTATACTAGCACCTAAATCTGCCAATGCTTCTATTGAACTAAGACTACCCAGAAAACATGGAATTGTGAAACTTCCTGGATCTGATAATTTTTCTGGTATCTTATTCAACAGCACTGCAGAACAATTAGCATTCATAGTAACAGCCGAGAGTTCTTCCATTTTCTTTCTATTTGTGATTACATCTTTCAAGAATTTAGCATATCTAGGCATTTATGAAATCACATCAATGAAAGGAAGATTGACCTTTATTTGTTTAAACATATCCAAGAATTTGGATTGCTCGGCTTCAAGTCTCTCTTTTCTCATTTTGCTCGGTTTAACATAAGGTTTAGCCTTAACTGTGTTATCTTCATTAACCTTTTCAACTACCGGTTCTGTTTCCTTATCTTGCTCAGATTGTGGTTCTTGTGGAGTAGGAATAGCTTCATCAGAAATTACAGGCATTTCAGGTGGTTTAAGTGTAATACCACTTCTTGTGGTAATGGCTTTAGCTGTTTCATTCCGGGGGTTAGCATTTGTATCACTAGGCAGACTTCCCGGTTTTCTTTCACCTATCAACCTTGCTAGGTTACTTACTTCTTGTTCCAAATTTTGAATAGAAGCTTGTTGATTTCTAAATGCTTGAGCATTTTGCTCATTGGTTTGTTTCTGAGATGTGAAAAACTGCGTTTGAGATTCAACTAGCTTCGACATCATGTCTTCTAAATTTGGCTTTTAATCATCGGTTTGTGGTGGTTTGTTTTGAAAAATAGGTCTTTGCTGATTGTAAGTATTATTGAATACTTGTTGATTGCTAGGACCTTGTTGGTTGTTGTATGGAACATTTCGGTTATAATTTTGATTTTTATTGTAGATTGGTCTTGGCGGTTGATAATTATTCTGATAATTATTTCCAGGCATTTGGTTTATGTATGAAACATTCTCTCTTTGTTCCATTGTTAGTTCAATACTGAGACAATCTTTTGTCAAATGTGGTCCTCCACACTGCTCACAACTAATTCGTATTGAGTGAATATCTTTAGTCATCTTTTCCATTCGTCTCTCGACAGCATCTATCTTTGCAGAAATGGAATCAAAATCATGGCTAGAATCGGCTCTAGCTGCTTTAGATGATCTAACAATATCTTTTTCTCGTGCCACTCATGTGAGTGGGAAGCAGTGTTATCAATAATTTTGTAAGCGTCAGTTGCTGTTTTCTTCATAATGGAACCACCAGCTGCTATATCTATGTCTTTTCTTGTAGTGATGTCGCATCCTTGGTAGAATATTTGTACTATTTGACAAGTGTCTAAACCATGTTGCGGACATCCTCTCAATAACTTTCTAAATCTTGTCCACGCCTCATACAGAGTTTCATTTAGCTTTTGTGTGAACGTAACAATTTCTCCTTGAAGTCTTACGGCTTTAGATGCCGAAAAGAATTGTTTAAGAAAATTTTCAACTAAAACGTCCCATGTATCAATCGCCCCTTCAGGTAATGATTCCAACCAATCTTTGGCTTCTCCCTTTAAAGTCCTGGGAAATAACATGAGATATATCTGTTCATCCTCCACTTCTCGGATTATAAATAGTGTACAGATCCTATTAAAAGTTCGAAGATGTTCATTTGGATCTTCCTTCGGCGCACCACTAAATTGGCATTGATTAGTTACCATGTGTAGGATTTGTCCTTTGATTTCATAATCTGGCGCATTAATGTCTGGTTGAGTAATTGCGTGACCTTGGCCAGTGCGTTTAGCTCGCATTCGGTCTTCCATACTTAGAGGTTCCAGATTTTACATGATTGAATTTGTTGAATCTGAATCACTAGAGGATTCTGATTTAATGGGTTGTTCCTCGACAATTTCTGTTTGAATGATTGGTGGTTTCGGAGGAAAGATTAGTGGTTCAGGATCTCTGAATTGTTCCTGAATATCCTCCGGATTCTCAATTGTTTTCGGGTTCAAAAAATGGATTATCGGAAATTTGAATTGGAGTACTTGGTTGACGATTCTAAAGAAAAATCAACGGCAACAATATTGGCTAGATTTCTTGATCGAGTTACAGGTGGTGAACGTATGAAAGGTGGTGAACGTTTTGCTCGGTGCATTCACTGAATATCCTATTAGTTATAAAAGATAAAAATTATATAAGTTATCAAATTAATAGACTTTTCTGATTTTGCCCACGTTTCGAATAGCCAAAAGATGCAGCAGGGAGCCAGAACCCTTTAAATCGGAAGCTCACAACTCAGCCACTAACAAATCCAACTATTACTACGAACCAGAAAATTTGGATGTCTATCAATTTAACCACTTAAAATAAATTTTTTTCGTTGAAATTTAAAGAAATTTTAGATAAGAAATAGAAAATTCTATGTCCTAAAAAACTAGAGCGTCGGAAAAACGTCGAAAAATAAAAGGTCAAAAAATAATAAAAAGAACGTAGCGCGTCGAAACTTAAAAGTCTAAAAACTTAGAATTAAAAGTTGCGTCTAAAGGTATTAAAGCTTAAAAGAAATTCTATATCCAAAACGGCAATTACTTAAAAAGTACTAAAATTTATAAAACGGCGTCGCAAAATTCTAAAGCACCTAAATCTTAGTCTAAAGAAAAAGTACTTAAGGGATTTTACGGCAAAGCCTAAAAATCTAGAAATAAAAATATCTACGGCAAAAACTATGACTTAAAACTAAATACGAATGAAAAATACAAATATTACGCTAGAACAAATAAAAAGTTATAAAATATAAAAATAAACTTAAAGTTGTAAAAAGTACAATTTTTATAAAATATTACTTTTATATTATTTATTTTATAAAACTATTAATTTTATATATTAATTAAAACTAGATTAAAACTAAATAATACAAAATAAAACTAAAAACTAAATTAAATAATTAACTAATTAACCCTAATTAGGGTTTATAATAATAAATATAATAAATACTCCGTAATTAATGCAGTTGGCAGAGTCAACCCTGGCGTGTCAGAAGGGTTCATGTGGTCGCATGGAATTTTGCCTTCGGATCCATGCGATCGCATGGAGTAGAAAACTGGGCCAAATATTGGGCTGCTACAGCGTAGTGGCCCGTAAACTTTTTTTTATTTATTTTTTTTATGAAGTATTAAAATAAACAAATAAAAACTTGTATTTTAAAAACTAAAATAAAAATAAAGAAACTTTATAGTTTTATATATATATTTAACAACTCTTAAATATATATATATATTTTGTTTTTCTTACTTTTTAAATTTTTGTATTTTTAAAATTTAAAACGTATATTTTTACAACAAATTAACTAAAACTTACTAAAAATACTTTTTTTTATATATAGCAATGCGCTTTCGGCGTATAACTTTCCCCGGCAGCGGCGCCAAAAATACTTGATGTGCGTAGAGGTGTATACAAAATAGTTATATTTTTGCTACAAAATACTATTAAATACGATACAATTTTACAGAAGATATTTATTTATTTATAGAATGGATATACCTAAACCTTGCTACAACACTTATAGGCAGTGCTCCTAATTGTACAGTAGTGTAGTTTTTAGTAAGTCCGGTTCGTTCCACAGGGATCTTAGCCAAGTTTAACGCTATATTTTTAAAACTATAATTGTAAATATATAAATATATATAAGCAGTATTATTATTATAAAGGGGGGTTTTTACCGTTTAATGACCGGTTTGTCGATTTTAAAAGTTTAGTCGCAGTTAAAACCTAATGTAAAATATTAAATATATAAAAGACTTAATTTAAAGCGTAAAGTAAATAACGATAATTAAATTGTGATAAATAAAAGTGCGATAAATAAAATTGCGATAATTAAAAAGTACGATAATTAAAAGTGCAATTAAATAAAATGACAGTAAATAAAAGTGCGATAATTAAAAGTGCAATTAAATATGAAATAAAGGAATTATGCTTATTTAAACTTCCGTAATCATGATGTTTGACGTGTTGATTTTAGTTTATTACCATGGGTTAATTGTCCTTTGTCCTGGATTATTCAATATGTCCATACAGATTTGTCCATAATAGTCCATCAGTCATAATCATAAAATGCGAAAGTCTTCGTCAAATTATTCTTATTCCCGAAGTCAAATATTCCAACTAATTGGGGATTCGAATTGTAACAAGGTCTTAATACTTTGTTTAATGAATACACCAGGTTATCGACTGCATGTAGTCCAAGGTTTTACTACTTTGTTAACAATTACACCAATTACCCTTGAATGTAACCCACCCCTGTTTGAACTAGTCCATTAACTATTAATCCAATCCCGTGTCCGGTAAAATGAATAATTATTGGTATTTATAGATATCCCGCCCACCGTACCCAGTCAAGCGTATGTGGTTATATATAAATATGTCAAATTATAAGTCTATATATTAAATTAACGAGGTATCGTTAAGTTAATATAAAGCCCATTAATAGCTCATAGTCTAATTTCCACAAGTTTCGTTCTTTTGTCCAAACCCCAATTATGGTACAAAGCCCAATTACCCCGTCTTTAATATTTAGCCCAACATCACGATTACTTCGGCATTAAATAAGCATAATAATAACTTAGCTACGAGACATTAATTTAAAAAGGTTGAACATAACTTACAATGATTAAAAATAGCGTAGCGTTACACGGACAGAATTTTGACTTACACCCTTATAACATTCGCTAACATACCCTTATTATTAGAATTAGAATTAGAATTAAAATTAAAATTAAAATTATAATATATATATATATATATATATATATATATATATATATATATATATATATATATATATATATATATATATATGTTGATAGATGAAGAGAAAAAGATGTGATGTTGTTCAACCAAACTGCGAAATTTATACGGATGTGGCCAGTTACTGTTCACCATGCGATCGCATGGTTTTATAACTGCCAGGCCATGCGACCGCATGGCCTATTTTTCCAGCTCACATGAGCTTTTTTGCTAGTTTGCCGACGGTTTAATAAATAAATATAATATATAAATAATTTTAAGAATTATTTAAATATTATATTATATTTATGTGCATAGTTGACTTGTAATTTTTAGTCCGTTGCGTCGAGCGTTGAGAGTTGACTCTGGTCCCGGTTCCGGATTTTCGAATGTCCTTGCGTACAATTTAATATCTTGTACTTTGCGTTTTGCGTCTTGTACTCTTGTAATTTCGAGACATTTCTCATCAATAATTTGAACCACTTTGATTGTACTTTGTACTTTTTAGCTTTTTGGTCGTTTGCGTCTTCAATTCGTCGAATCTGTCTTTTGTCTTCACCTTTTATTATTTAAACGAATATCACTTGTAAATAGAACAATTGCAACTAAAAGCTTGTCTTTCTTGAGGGATAATGCTATGAAATATATGTTCATTTTTAGCATTATCAATCACCATCGAGCTGCTACTCAGCTCGTTCCTTTTTGGTCTACAGCTACTCGACACCCACAGACCACAACAACCACTGCAGCTACTGCTACTACACTATATTCGTTTCTGTTTCAGCTAGAATCAGACCCACCAACACCACGGTTGTAGCTACTGTACTACTATTCCTACTGTTACAGCCTGTTGAAAACCACCAAAAGAAGACCATAGAAAACCCTACTACTGCATGTTTATTGTTTTCTATCAGACCTATAACCGAACCATCGAATACCACCACAAATTACTGTTGCTGCTACGCTTATATTACTGTTTCTGATCAATTTCGAAACCCATTTATTGTTGTTGAACCAAAATCAAGAACCAAACATCTTTAACAACTTATCATTATCACTGCCTCCTAGCTTGTTATTGTTTCTACTCGTTGAACGCCTCCATCAAACACTATCAAGGCAATCTCGTTTCTGATTCTATTAAATTAACAAATATGATGACGAGTTTATATTATGATGATACATGAAATAACTAATTTAAGATGATGATAAATAGAACTGATGATGATGGTGATTATTCGAATAATGATGATGGTCACAATCATGAGGATGATTGATAATGATATATGACTCTCCTGCAACTTCCGGCCACCAAACATCACCACAAACCACTCACAAAATCACACCAAACTGCCACCATATTCTTCTGCTATTCACTATTTCCTGCTAGATTTTTCCCGCGAAAGATGATGAAGGAGACGAGGTTGATGATGTTATGATGACGACTGTGATGATTCAAATATGATAATGAATGAAGATCGAATGATGATACAGGAGTGATCGTGATGATTGATGAAAATATGATGTCGATGATGATGATCATATGATGATGATGAAGTGATCGTGATGATGATGAGATAAATCATGATGAAGATGAGACTGATAATGATAAAGATGATGTTGGATGATTATGATTTGATGATGATATTATCGTGGTATTATTGCTGCCATACCCTACTTATTTTATTACTCAATCAATTAAAACCCAAGCATACTGGATCTATTTTTTTATGGATTACAAAGGTTTTTCTTCATGGGCCATGAAATTGCTTGTTGTTGGGCTGTGATCCTGTTCTACTGTTGGGCCAAACGGGTTATAAGAAATTCAGTGGGGTTTTATTCAGAAAATAATAGATGGCTAAATGGTTAGAGGTCTTTGCATGGAACGAGAGGTCTTGGGTTCGAGCCCGGGCATGGGCGCTTTTTCTTTTTGGAGCTTTTCTAAGTGAGGTAGTTATTATTATTACTTTTAACATTATTATTATTATTATTATCATCATTATTATTGTTTTATCATTACTTTTATTATTTGTATTATTATGGTTATTATTATTATTATTATTATTATTATTATTATTATTATTATTATTATTATTATTATTATTATTATTATTATTATTATTATTATTTTTACTTTTATTTTTATTATTATATTATTATGATCATAAGTATTAGTATTATTATTAGTAGTATTATTATTATTATATTTATTAATATAAATATTAGTATCATTATTATAATTAGTAAAATCATTATTTTTATAATTATTATCATTAATATTATCATAACTATCATTTTTAATCGATAAAAAAAGTACATAGAATATACTTAATATATATATCCTAGCTTTATAATCATATATCAAACATAATAGCATTTTTATATAAATACTTATATATAACAAATTATTAAACTGTAAATCTAATACTAAACACATAGATAGATATAGATATGGTAATATAACTAAATGTATAGATAATAATTATTTTTATATATCAAACCTATTAATATTATTTATATAAATATTTGCATATCACAAACTATTGATTTTTAAAAATAACACTAAACAATTATATATATATAAATATAAATATAGATATATTAATATAACTATATAAATATTAATCATTTTGAATATATACACAAATTAATATATAAATTAAGATATAATAAATAAATTTATTCGTTTACAATTATGTATATTAATAAGTACATAAATGATATAGGTTCATGAATCCGAGGCCAACCCTGCATTGTTCAATATTGTCATATGTATTTTTACTACAAAATATATTAGGTGAGTTTCATTTGCTCCCTTTTTAAATGCTTTTGCAATATATATTTTTGGGACTGAGAATAAATGCGCTGCTTTTATAAATGTTTTACGAAATAGACACAAGTAATCGAAACTACATTCTATGGTTGGATTATCGAATCGAATATGCCCCTTTTTAGCTTGGTAGCCTAAGAATTAGGAAAATGGCCCCTAATTGACGCGAATCCTAAAGATAGATCTATGGACCTTGACACGTCCCATTCGGGTTACGAATGCTTTAGTACTTCGATTATCATGTCCGATGAGAGTTCCGGAATGATGGGGATATTCTATATGCATCCTGTTAGTTCGGTTATCAAGCGTTCACCATATGAATGATTTTTATCTCTATGCAGTTTGCGAAATGCCTGATATGAGATGTATATTTATGGAAAAATAAAATCTTGTGGTCTATTAAAATAATGGAAATGATTGTTTATGATAAACTAATGAACTCACCAACCTTTTGGTTGACACTTGAAAGCATTTTTATTCTCAGGTACGAAAGAAATCTTCCGCTGTGCATTTGCTCATTTTAGAGATATTACTTGGAGTAATTCATGACATATTGCAAAAGACGTTGCATTCGAGTCGTTGAGTTCATCAAGATTATTATTAAGTCAATTATAGTTGAATATATTATAAAATAGTATGCATGCCGTCAACTTTTAGTGTAATGAAAATTTGTCTTTTAAAAACGAATGCAATGTTTGTAAATTGTATCATATAGAGGTCAAGTACCTCGCGATGTAACCAATTGTAATGTATTCATCTAGATGGATTAGGATGGGTCTCTACTCTATTCGTACTTCGTTTTGAAAATAGTTCCTTTTGATAATAAGTTCTTTTTGAAAATGAGCCTATATTTTATAAAGCTTGTATCAAAATAAGTTTTTGCATGTCATACTATACTCCTGCGTTTGTTATATCCGTTCACTGGGCTTTGGCTCAGTCATATTCTTTTTTTTCTTTCTTATATGACAGGTGATCAACGGGCATTGGGAACGAGGGAAGAGTGTAGACTTGAAGTGGACTTAGCACCATTGCCTTAGAAATTAGTAAAACTTAAGTGTTTGTAGTTTGACATTAGTTAACTTTAGCTTTAACTATGGTTTGATTTTGAATAAGAATAATGCCTGATAATTGAAATGTCCCGTTCTTATTGATTAAAAACGTTCCATATTAATTGATTTCGTTGCGAGGTTTTGACCTCTATATGAGACGTTTTTCAAAGACTGCATTCATTTTTAAAACAAACCATAACCTTTATTTCATAAATAAAGGTTTAAAAAGCTTTACGTAGATTATTAAATAATGATAATCTAAAATATCCTGTTTACACACGACCATTACATAATGGTTTACAATACAAATATGTTACATCGAAATCAGTTTCTTGAATGCAGTTTTTACACAATATCATACAAATATGGACTCCAAATCTTGTCCTTATTTTAGTATGCAACAGCGGAAGCTCTTAGTATTCACCTGAGAATAAACATGCTTTAAACGTCAATAAAAATGTTGGTGAGTTATAGGTTTAACCTATATATATCAAATCGTAACAATAGACCACAAGATTTCATATTTCAATACACATCCCATACATAGAGATAAAAATCATTTATATGGTGAACACCTGGTAACCGACATTAACAAGATGCATATATAAGAATATCCCCATCATTCCGGGACACCCTTCGGATATGATATAAATTTCGAAGTACTAAAGCATCCGGTACTTTGGATGGGGTTTGTTAGGTCCAATAGATCTATCTTTAGGATTCGCATCAATTAGGGTGTCTGTTCCCTAATTCTTAGATTACCAGACTTAATAAAAAGGGGCATATTCGATTTTGATAATTTAACCATAGAATGTAGTTTCACGTACTTGTGTCTATTTTGTAAATCATTTATAAAACCTGCATGTATTTTCATCCCAAAAATATTAGATTTTAAAAGTGGGACTATAACTCACTTTCACAGATTTTTACTTCGTCAGGAAGTAAGACTTGGCCACTGGTTGATTCACGAACCTATAACAATATATACATATATATCAAAGTATGTTCAAAATATATTTACAACACTTTTAATATATTTTGATGTTTTAAGTTTATTAAGTCAGTTGTCCTCGTTAGTAACATACAACTAGTTGTCCACAGTTAGATGTACAGAAATAAATTGATAAATATTATCTTGAATCAATCCACGACCCAGTATATACGTATCTCAGTATTGATCACAACTCAAACTATATATATTTTGGAATCAACCTCGACCCTGTATAGCTAACTCCAACATTCAATTATAGAGTGTCTATGGTTGTTCCGAAATATATATAGATGTGTCAAAATGTTAGGTCTAAACATTGTATACGTGTCTATAGTATCTCAAGATTACATAATATACAATACAAGTTGATTAAGTTATGGTTGGAATAGATTTGTTACCAATTTTCACGTAGCTAAAATGAGAAAAATTATCCAATCTTGTTTTACCCATAACTTCTTCATTTTAAATCCGTTTTGAGTGAATCAAATTGCTATGGTTTCATATTGAACTCTATTTTATGAATCGAAATAGAAAAAGTATAGTTTTATAGTCGGAAAAATAAGTTACAAGTCGTTTTTGTAAAGGTAGTCATTTCAGTCGAAAGAACGACGTCTAGATGACCATTTTAGAAAACATACTTCCACTTTGAGTTTAACCATAATTTTTGGATATAGTTTCATGTTCATAATAAAAATCATTTTTCCAGAATAATAACTTTTAAATCAAAGTTTATCATAGTTTTTAATTAACTAACCCAAAATAGCCCGCGGTGTTACTACGACGGCGTAAATCCGGTTTTACGGTGTTTTTCGTGTTTCCGGGTTTTAAATCATTAAGTTAGCATATCATATAGATATAGAACATGTGTTTAGTTGATTTTAAAAGTCTAGTTAGAAAGATTAACTTTTATTTGCGAACAAGTTTAGAATTAACTAAACTATGTTCTAGTGATTACAAGTTTAAACCTTCGAATAAGATAGCTTTATATGTATGAATCGAATGATGTTATGAACATCATTACTACCTCAAGTTCCTTGGATAAACCTACTGGAAATGAGAAAAATAGATCTAGCTTCAAAGGATCCTTGGATGGCTTGAAAGTTCTTGAAGCAGAATCATGACACGAAAACAATTTCAAGTAAGATTTCCAATCGAAATAAGATTGTTATAGTTATAGAAATTAAATTAAACTTTGAATATGATTATTACCTTGTATTAGAATGATAACCTACTGTAAGAAACAAAGATTTCTTGAGGTTGGATGATCACCTTACAAGATTGGAAGTGAGCTAGCAAACTTGAAAGTATTCTTGATTTTATGTAACTAGAACTTGTAGAATTTATGAAGAACACTTAGAACTTGAAGTTAGAACTTGAGGGAGATCAATTAGATGAAGAAAATTGAAGAATGAAAGTGTTTGTAGGTGTTTTTGGTCGTTGGTGTATGGATTAGATATAAAGGATATGTAATTTTATTTTCATGTAAATAAGTCATGAATGATTACTCATATTTTTGTAATTTTATGAGATATTTCATGCTAGTTGCCAAATGATGGTTCCCACATGTATTAGGTGACTCACATGGGCTGCTAAGAGCTGATCATTGGAGTGTATATACCAATAGTACATACATCTAAAAGCTGTGTATTGTACGAGTACGAATACGGGTGCATACGGGTAGAATTGTTGATGAAACTGAACGAGGATGTAATTGTAAGAATTTTTGTTAAGTAGAAGTATTTTGATAAGTGTCTTGAAGTCTTTCAAAAGTGTATGAATACATATTAAAACACTACATGTATATACATTTTAACTGAGTCGTTAAGTCATCGTTAGTCGTTATATGTAAGTGTTGTTTTGAGACCTTTAGGTTAACGATCTTGTTAAATGTTGTTAACCCAAAGTTTATAATATCAAATGAGATTTTAAATTATTATATTATCATGATATTATGATATATTAATATATCTTAATATGATATATACATTTAAATGTCATTACAACGATAATCGTTACATATATGTCTCGTTTCGAAATCTTTAAGTTAGTAGTCTTGTTTTTACTTATGTAGTTCATTGTTAATACACTTAATGATATATTTAATTATCATATTATCATGTTATATATAATATAACAATGTATTAATATGCTTCATATATATTTAGTAAGACGTGGTTATAACGATAATCGTTATATGTATCGTTTCGAGTCTCATACGTCAATAGTCTCCTTTTTAAGTATATAAATTATTGTTACTATTTTTAATGAGATACTTGATGATAATTATATCATTTTAAACATATATATTTATTCATTTATGTATCATCATGTCATATACAACTTATAGCGTTCGTGAATCATTGGTCAAACTGGGTAATCAGACGTTTACAAAATTTTCGTTTCAATTAACCAAGTCTTAACAAGTTTGATTGCTTAACATGTTGGAAACATTTAATCATGTAAATATAGTTTTCATTAAAAATATAATCATAGAAAGGTTCGGAAAAGTTCGGGTCACTACAGTACCTACCCGTTAAATAAATTTCGTCCCGAAATTTTAAGCGATTGGAGGTGTTGGCTCATCTTCTTGAAATAAGTGCGGGTACTTCTTCTTCATCTGATCTTCTCGTTCCCAGGTGAACTCGGGTCCTCTACGAGCATTCCATCGAACCTTAACAATCGGTATCTTGTTTTGTTTAAGTCTCTTAACCTCACGATCCATTATTTCAACGGGTTCTTCAATGAATTGAAGTTTTTCATTGATTTGGATTTCGTCCAACGGAATAGTGAGATCTTCTTTAGCAAAATATTTCTTCAAATTCGAGACGTGGAAAGTGTTATGTACAGCCGCGAGTTGTTGAGGTAACTCAAGTCGGTAAGCTACTGGTCCGACACGATCAATAATCTTGAATGGTCCAATATACCTTGGATTTAATTTCCCTCGTTTACCAAATCGAACAACACCTTTCCAAGGTGCAACCTTAAGCATGACCATCTCTCCAATTTCAAATTCTATATCTTTTCTTTTACTGTCCGCGTAGCTCTTTTGTCGACTCTGGGCGGTTTTCAATCTTTGTTGAATTTGGATGATTTTCTCGGTAGTTTCTTGTATTATCTCCGGACCCGTAATCTGTCTATCCCCCACTTCACTCCAACAAATCGGAGACCTGCACTTTCTACCATAAAGTGCTTCAAACGGCGCCATCTCAATGCTTGAATGGTGGCTGTTGTTGTAGGAAAATTCTGCTAACGGTAGATGTCGATCCCAACTGTTTCCGAAATCAATAACACAAGCTCGTAGCATGTCTTCAAGCGTTTGTATTGTCCTTTCGCTCTGCCCATCAGTTTGTGGATGATAGGCAGTACTCATGTCTAGACGAGTTCCCAATGCTTGCTGTAATGTCTGCCAGAATCTTGAAATAAATCTGCCATCCCTATCAGAGATAATAGAGATTGGTATTCCATGTCTGGAGACGACTTTCTTCAAATACAGTCGTGCTAACTTCTCCATCTTGTCATCTTCTCTTATTGGCAGGAAGTGTGCTGACTTGGTGAGACGATCAACTATTACCTAAATAGTATTATAACCACTTGCAGTCCTTGGCAATTTAGTAATAAAATCCATGGTAATGTTTTTCCATTTCCATTCTGGGATTTCAGGTTGTTGTAGTAGACCTGATGGTTTCTGATGTTCAGCTTTGACCTTAGAACACGTCAAACATTCTCCTACATATTTAGTAATATCGGCTTTCATACCTGGCCACCAAAAATGTTTCTTAAGATCCTTGTACATCTTTCCCGTTCCAGGATGTATTAAGTATCTGGTTTTATGAGCTTCTCTAAGTACCATTTCTCTCATATCTCCAAATTTTGGTACCCAAATTCTTTCAGCCCTATACCGGGTTCCGTCTTCCCGAATATTAAGATGCTTCTCCGATCCTTTGGTTATTTCATCCTTTAAATTTCCCTCTTTTAAAACTCCTTGTTGCGCCTCCTTTATTTGAGTAGTAAGGTTAGTGTGAATCATTATATTCATAGATTTTACTCGAATGGGTTCTCTGTCCTTTCTGCTCAAGGCGTCGGCTACCACATTTGCCTTCCCCGGGTGGTAACGAATCTCAAAGTCGTAATCATTCAACAATTCAATCCACCTACGCTGCCTCATATTCAGTTGTTTCTGATTAAATATGTGTTGAAGACTTTTGTGGTCGGTATATATAATACTTTTGACCCCATATAAGTAGTGCCTCCAAGTCTTTAATGCAAAAATAACCACGCCTAATTCCAAATCATGCGTCGTATAATTTTGCTCGTGAATCTTCAATTGTCTAGACGCATAAGCAATCACCTTCGTCCGTTGCATTAAAACACAACCGAGACCTTGCTTTGATGCGTCACAATAAATCACAAAATCATCATTCCCTTCAGACAATGACAATATAGGTGCCGTAGTTAACTTTTTCTTCAATAATTGAAACGCCTTCTCTTTTTCATCCTTCCATTCAAATTTCTTCCCTTTATGCGTTAATGCAGTCAAGGGTTTTGCTATTTTGGAGAAATCTTGGATGAATCTTCTGTAGTAACCAGCCAATCCTAAAAATTGACGTATATGCTTCGGAGTTTTTGGAGTTTCCCACTTTTCAACGGTTTCGATCTTTGCCGGGTCTACCTGGATACCTTCTTTGTTCACTATGTGACCGAGGAATTGAACTTCTTCCAACCAAAATGCACACTTTGAAAACTTAGCGTACAGTTTTTCTTTCCTCAATACTTCTAGCACTTTTCTCAAATGTTCTTCGTGCTCTTGATCATTCTTTGAGTAAATAAGTATGTCATCGATGAAAACAATGACAAACTTATCAAGATATGGCCCACACACTCAGTTCATAAGGTCCATGAACACAGCTGGTGCGTTAGTCAATCCAAACGGCATAACCATAAACTCGTAATGACCATAACGCGTCCTAAAATCAGTTTTTGGAATATCATCCTCCTTTACTCGCATTTGATGATATCCAGAACGTAAATCGATTTTCGAATAAACTGACGAGCCTTTTAGTTGATCAAATAAGTCGTCAATTCTCGGCAGTGGATAACGGTTTTTGATGGTAAGTTTGTTCAACTCTCTGTAGTCAATACACAACCTAAATGTACCATCCTTCTTCTTGACAAACAAAACAGGAGCTCCCCATGGTGATGTGCTTGGTCGAATGAAACCACGTTCTAATAGTTCTTGCAGTTGGCTTTGTAGTTCTTTCATCTCGCTGGGTGCGAGTCTATAAGGAGCACGAGCTATTGGTGCAGCTCCTGGTACAAGATCTATTTGAAATTCAACAGATCGATGCGGAGGTAGTCCCGGTAATTCTTTCGGAAATACATCGGGAAATTCTTTTGCGACGGGAACATCATTGATGCTCTTTTCTTCAGTTTATACTTTCTCGACGTGTGCTAGAACATCATAGCAACCTTTTCTTATTAGTTTTTGTGCCTTCAAATTACTAATAAGATGTAGCTTCATGTTGCCCTTTTCTCCGTACACCATTAAGGGTTCTCCTTCTTCTCGTACAATGCGAATTGCATTTTTATAACATACGATCTCTGCTTTCACCTTCTTCAGCCAGTCCATGCCAACTATTACATCAAAACTCCCTAACTCTACTGGTATCAAATCAATCTTAAATATTTCGCTACCCAGTTTAATTTCTCGATTCCGGCATATATTATCTTCTGAAATTAATTTACCGTTTGCTAATTCGAGTAAAAATTTACTATCCAACGGCGTCAATGGAAAACTTAATTTAGCACAAAAATCTCTACTCATATAGCTTCTATCCGCACCCGAATCAAATAAAACGTAAGCAGATTTATTGTCAATAAGAAACGTACCCGTAACAAGCTCCGGGTCTTCCTGTGCCTCTGCCGCATTAATATTGAAAACTCTTACGCGGCCTTGTCCATTCGTGTTCTCCTGGTTCGGGCAATTTCTAATAATGTGGCCCGGTTTTCCACATTTATAACAAACTACATTGGCATAACTTGCTCCGCCATTACTCGTTCCGACACCATTTGTTCCTTTCGTTCTGTTAACCCCTGGTCCGTAGACCTCACACTTCGCCGCGCTATGACCTTTTCTTTTACACTTGTTGCAAAATTTGGTGCAGAACCCCGAGTGATACTTTTCACAACTTTGGCATAGCTGCTTCTGATTGTTGTTGTTGTTGCGGTTGTTATTGTTGTTGGGATGATTGTTGTAGTTGCTGTTGTTGTTGTTTTTGTTGTTGTTGTTGTTATTGTTGTTGGGCCGTTTGTTGTAGTTGCGATTGATGTTGCGATTGTTGGGATAATTGTTGCGATTATTATTGTAATTGCTGTTGTTGTTGTATTGGTGATTTTTATCACCGTTTTCCTCCCACTTTCTTTTGACTTGCTTCACATTGGCCTCTTCAGCCGTCTGTTCTTTAATTCTTTCCTCAATCTGGTTCACTAGTTTGTGAGCCATTCTACATGCCTGTTGTATGGAGGCGGGCTCGTGTGAACTTATATCTTCTTGGATTCTTTCCGGTAATCCTTTCACAAACGCGTCGATCTTCTCTTCCTCATCTTCGAACACTCCCGGACACAATAGGCACAATTCTGTGAATCGTCTTTCGTACTTGGTAATATCAAATCCTTGGGTTCGTAACCCTCTAAGTTCTGTCTTGAGCTTATTGACCTCAGTTCTGGGACGGTACTTCTCGTTCATCAAGTGCTTGAATGCTGACCACGGTAGTGCGTACGCATCATCTTGTCCCACTTGCTCTAGATAGGTATTCCGCCATGTTAACGTAGAACCTGTGAAGGTATGCGTAGCGTACTTCACTTTGTCCTCTTCAGTTCACTTACTTATGGCAAATACCGATTCGACCTTCTCGGTCCACCATTTTAATCCGATCGGTCCTTCGGTTCCATCAAATTCCAAAGGTTTGCAGGCAGTGAATTCTTTGTAGGTGCATCCTACACGATTTCCTGTACTGCTAGATCCAAGGTTATTGTTGGTATGTAGCGTAGCCTGTACTGCGGCTATGTTTGAAGCTAGAAAAGTACGGAATTCCTCTTCATTCATATTCACGGTGTGTCGAGTAGTCGGTGCCATTTCCTTCAAAATAGTCAAATGGAACAAGTTAATCATACAGAATATTAAGAGTAGTTAATAGTATTTCGTAGCATAATATGAACTCATTTATAAAAGCTTTTTCTTCATATTAGCGTTTTATAAGTTTAAATTCAGGTAGTACCTACCCGTTAAGTTCATACTTAGTAGCTAATATATAATTCAACTACTACAATTCTATATGAAAAACTGATTATAATAATATTTCGCGTTCAAACTTTTATAAAATATTTTACAAACTTACAATACCGCTTATTTTACATAAAGCATGAAATATAGCACACAATAACTTTGATACAAGATAGTTGTGAAGATAATTCTAGCTAGTACACAAGTCGTTCAGCAAAGGCAATAAAGACACGTAATTCATACGTCCAGAAACAAGTCATGCATTCTGGTTTTACTAGGACTACTTCCCATCCTTGGTCTTATGGAATATAACCGTTATGGCCATTGATAAGACAGCGTGTTGTAATGTCGTCAAAGGGACGAGGGTTACGTAATGACCAACAGTCTCGTAATAACCTAAAAACCTCATTTCTTACCCCAATTACCGACTCCATCACTTGTGGGAACGTTTTGTTTAATAGTTGTAGCCCGATGTTCTTTTTCTCACTTTGGTGAGAAGCGAACATTACTAACCCGTAAGCATAGCATGCTTCTTTATGTTGCATGTTAGCCGCTTTTTCTAAATCATGAAGTCCTATATTCGGATACATTGAGTCAAAATAATTTCTTAACCCGTTGCATAAAATAGCATTTGGGTTCCCCGCAATATATGCATCAAAGTAAACACATCGTAACTTATGGATTTCCCAATGTGATATCCCCCATCTTTCGAACAAAAGGATTTTATAAACCAAGGCATTCTTGGAACGTTCTTCGAATGTCTTACAAACTGATCTCGCCTTAAATAGTTGTGCCTAGGAATTCTGACCGACTCTAGACAAGATTTCATCAATCATGTCTCCGGGTAGGTCTCTTAAAATATTGGGTTGTCTATCCATTTTGTGTTTTTATACTGTAAAATAGACAAGAGTTAGATTCATAAAAAAAATACTTATTAATACAAGCAATTTTTACATATATCATAAAGCATAAGCACACTATATTACATATATTACACCACACGAATACAACTATCTTATTCCGACTCGCTCATTTCTTCTTCTTCGGTTTTGGTTCGTTTTGCCAAGTTTCTAGGGATATATGATGTTCCCCTAATACGAGCTGTCGTTTTCCACAAAGGTTTAGAAAAACCTGGTGGTTTAGAGGTTCCCGGGTCATTGTTACAACTTAAGGGCTTCGGGGGTTGACGATACATATAAAGTTCATCGGGGTTAGAATTAGATTTCTCTATTTTTATGCCCTTTCCCTTATTATTTTCTTTTGCCTTTTTAAATTCAGTTGGGGTAATTTCTATAACATCATCGGAATTCTCGTCGGAATCCGATTCATCGGAGAATTGGTAATCCTCCCAATATTTTGCTTCCTTGGCGAAAACACCATTGACCATAATTAACCTTGGTCGGTTGGTTGAGGATTTTCTTTTACTTAGCCATTTTATTATTTCCCCCACTGGTTCTATTTCTTCTTCCGGTTCCGATTCTTCTTCCGGTTCCTCTTCGGGAACTTGTGAATCAGTCCACGAATCATTCCAATTTACATTTGACTCTTCATTATTATTAGGTGAGGCAATGGGACTTGTTCTAGAGGTAGACATCTATCACACAGTATCAAACATGTTAAGAGATTAATATATCACATAATATATACATGTTAATAACATATAGTTTCCAACAAAAATGTTAAGCAATCATTTTTAAAGAAAACACGGTCGAAGTCCATACTCACTAATGCATCCTAACAAACTCGATAAGACACACTAATGCAAATTTTCTGGTTCTCTAAGACCAACGCTCGGATACCAACTGAAATGACTCGTTCTTATTAATTAAAAATGTTCCATATTAATTGATTTCGTTGCGAGGTTTTGACCTCTATATGAGACGTTTTTCAAAGACTGCATTCATTTTTAAAACAAACCATAACCTTTATTTCATAAATAAAGGTTTAAAAAGCTTTACGTAGATTATTAAATAATGATAATCTAAAATATCCTGTTTACACACGACCATTGCATAATGGTTTACAATACAAATATGTTACATCGAAATCAGTTTCTTGAATACAGTTTTTACACAATATCATACAAACATGGACTCCAAATCTTGTCCTTATTTTAGTATGCAACAACGGAAGCTCTTAGTATTCACCTGAGAATAAACATGCTTTAAACGTCAACAAAAATGTTGGTGAGTTATAGGTTTAACCTATATATATCAAATCGTAACAATAGACCACAAGATTTCATATTTCAATACACATCCCATACATAGAGATAAAAATCATTCATATGGTGAACACCTGGTAACCGACATTAACAAGATGCATATATAAGAATATCCCCATCATTCCGGGACACCCTTCGGATATGATATAAATTTCGAAGTACTAAAGCATCTGGTACTTTGGATGGGGTTTGTTAGGCCCAATAGATCTATCTTTAGGATTCGCGTCAATTAGGGTGTCTGTTCCCTAATTCTTAGATTACCAGACTTAATAAAAAGGGGCATATTCGATTTCGATAATTCAACCATAGAATGTAGTTTCACGTACTTGTGTCTATTTTGTAAATCATTTATAAAACCTACATGTATTCTCATTCCAAAATATTAGATTTTAAAAGTGAGATTATAACTCACTTTCACAGATTTTTACTTCGTCAGGAGGTAAGACTTGGCCACTGGTTGATTCACGAACCTATAACAATATATACATATATATCAAAGTATGTTCAAAATATATTTACAACACTTTTAATATATTTTGATGTTTTAAGTTTATTAAGTCAGTTGTCCTCGTTAGTAACCTACAACTAGTTGTCCACAGTTAGATGTACAGAAATAAATCGATAAATATTTCAGTATTGACCACAACTTAAACTATATATATATTTTGGAATCAACCTCGACCCTGTATAGCTAACTCCAACATTCACATATAGAGTGTCTATGGTTGTTCCGAAATATATATAGATGTGTCGAAATGATAGGTCGAAACATTGTATACGTGTCTATGGTATCTCAAGATTACATAATATACAATACAAGTTGATTAAGTTATGGTTGGAATAGATTTGTTACCAATTTTCACGTAGCTAAAATGAGAAAAATTATCCAATCTTGTTTTACCCATAACTTCTTCATTTTAAATCCGTTTTGAGTGAATCAAATTGCTATGGTTTCATATTGAACTCTATTTTATGAATCTAAACAGAAAAAGTATAGGTTTATAGTCGAAAAAATAAGTTACAAGTCATTTTTGTAAAGGTAGTCATTTCAGTCGAAAGAACGACGTGTAGATGACCATTTTAGAAAACATACTTTCACTTTGAGTTTAACCATAATTTTTGGATATAGTTTCATGTTCATAATAAAAATCATTTTCCCAGAATAACAACTTTTAAATCAAAGTTTATCATAGTTTTTAATTAACTAACCCAAAACAGCCCGCGGTGTTACTACGACGGCGTAAATCCGGTTTTACGGTGTTTTTCGTGTTTTCATGTTTTAAATCATTAAGTTAGCATATAATATAGATATAGAACATGTGTTTAGTTGATTTTAAAAGTCAAGTTAGAAGGATTAACTTTTATTTGCGAACAAGTTTAGAATTAACTAAACTATGTTCTAGTGATTACAAGTTTAAACCTTCGAATAAGATAGCTTTATATGTATGAATCGAATGATGTTATGAACATCATTACTACCTCAAGTTCCTTGGATAAACCTACTAGAAATGAGAGAAATAGATCTAGCTTCAAAGAATCCTTGGATGGCTTGAAAGTTCTTGAAGCAGAATCATGACACGAAAACAATTTCAAGTAAGATTTCCACTCGAAATAAGATTGTTATAGTTATAGAAATTGAATTAAAGTTTGAATATGATTATTACCTTGTATTAGAATGATAACCTACTGTAAGAAACAAAGATTTCTTGAGGTTGGATGATTACCTTACAATATTGGAAGTGAGCTAGCAAACTTTAAAGTATTCTTGATTTTATGTAACTAGAACTTGTAGAATTTATGAAGAACACTTAGAACTTGAAATTAGAACTTGAGGGAGATCAATTAGATGAAGAAAATTGAAGAATGAAAGTGTTTGTAGGTGTTTTTGGTCGTTGGTGTATGGATTAGATATAAAGGATATGTAATTTTGTTTTCATGTAAATAAGTCATGAATGATTACTCATATTTTTGTAATTTTATGAGATATTTCATGCTAGTTGCCAAATGATGGTTCCCACATGTGTTAGGTGACTCACATGGTCTGCTAAGAGCTGATCATTGGAGTGTATATACCAATAGTACATATATCTAAAAGCTGTGTATTGTACGAGTACGAATACGGGTGCATACGAGTAGAATTGTTGATGAAACTGAACGAGGATGTAATTGTAAGCATTTTTGTTAAGTAGAAGTATTTTGATAACTGTCTTGAAGTCTTTCAAAAGTGTATGAATACATATTAAAACACTACATGTATATACATTTTAACTGAGTCGTTAAGTCATCGTTAGTCGTTATATGTAAGTGTTGTTTTGAGACCTTTAGGTTAACGATCTTGTTAAATGTTTTAACCCAAAGTTTATAATATCAAATGAGATTTTAAATTATTATATTATCATGATATTATGATATATTAATATATCTTAATATGATATATACATTTAAATGTCGTTACAACGATAATCGTTACATATATGTCTCGTTTCGAAATCTTTAAGTTAGTAGTCTTGTTTTTACTTATGTAGTTCATTGTTAATACACTTAATGATATATTTAATTATCATATTATCATGTTATATATAATATAACAATGTATTAATATGCTTCATATATATTTAGTAAGACGTGGTTATAACGATAATCGTTATATGTATCGTTTCGAGTTTCATACGTCAATAGTCTCCTTTTTAAGTATATAAATTATTGTTACTATTTTTAATGAGATACTTGATGATAATTATATCATGTTAAACATATATATTTATTTATTTATGTATCATCATGTCATATACAACTTATAGCGTTCGTGAATCATTGGTCAAACTGGGTAATCAGACGTTTACAAAATTTCCGTTTCAATTAACCAAGTCATAACAAGTTTGATTGCTTAACATGTTTGAAACATTTAATCATGTAAATATAGTTTTCATTAAACATATAATCATAGAAAGGTTCGGAAAAGTTCGGGTCACTACAATAATGCTAAAAACGAACATATATTTCATTGCATTATCCTTCAAGAAAGACAAGCTTTTAGTTGCAATTGTTCTATTTACAAGTGATATTCGTTCAAATAATAAAAGGTGAAGACAAAAGACAGATTCGACGATTCGAAGACGTAAACGACCAAAAAGCTAAAAAGTACAAAGTACAATCCAAGTGGTTCAAATTATTGATGAGAAACGTCTAGAAATTACAAGAGTACAAGCCGCAAAATGCAAAGTACAAGATATTAAATCGTACGAAAGGACGTTCGAAAATCCGAAACCAGGACATGAACCAACTTTTAACACGCGACGCAACGGGCCTAAAATTACAAGTCAACTATGAACAAGAATATAATATAATATATATGTAATTATATATATTTATATATATATTATATTATATATTAATTTAATCGAGCAGCCCACGTTTTGAAAGGAAAATATCTTAATCCAGCTGGCCATGCGATCGCATGGCCTGGAAGCACAAAATCCATGCAATCGCATGGAGCCCTGTAGCTGCCCAAGTCCTATAAATTGGAATGTTTTCTACCGAGTTTGAGTACACCATATCCTACTGATATCACTCTCTCTCAAATATATATATTTATTTTATAATTATAATTTTAGTATTAAGTTAATAATAATAATAATAATAAGGTTATAGTGGCGAATGTTTTAAGTTTGTAAGTCAAAATTCTATACGCGATTAATACTCATTGTAAGTTATGTTCAACCTTTTTAAATTAATGTCTCATAGCTAAGTTATTATTATGCTTATTTAAGCTGAAGTAATTGTGATGTTGGATTAAATATTAAGACGTGGTTATTGGGCTTTGGACCATAATTGGGGTTTGAACAAAAGACCGACACTTGTGGAAATTAGACTATGGGCTATTAATGAGCTTTATATTAATTAAATGATATCTCGTTGATTTAATATAGAGAATTATTAATTTGACGTATTTATTTATAACCATATACACTTGACTGGGTACGGTGGGCGGGATATCTATAAATACTAATAATTATTCATTTGACCAGACACGGGGATAGATTAATAGTCACTGGACTCATTAAAATAGGGGTGGATTACATTCAAGGGTAATTGGTGTAATTGTTAACAAAGTATTAAAACCTTAGATTACACGCAGTCGATAACTTGGTGTATTCATTAAACAAAGTATTAAGACCTTGTTACAGTTCGAATCCCCAATTAGATGGAATATTTAACTTCGGGTATAAGGTTAAATTAGCGAAGACTCTCGCACTTTATAGTTATGACCGATGGACTATTATGGACAAAACTAGATAGACATATCGAATAATCCAGGACAAAGGACAATTAACCCATGGTAATAAATTAAAATCAACACGTCAAACATCATGATTATGGAAGTTTAAATAAGCATAATTCCTTTAATTTATATCTCTTCGCACTTTTATTTACCGTCATTTTATTTACCGTCATTTTATTTATCGTCATTTTATTTATCGTACTTTAAATTATCGCACTTTTAATTATTGTACTTTTATTTATCATCATTTACTTTATGCTTTAAATTAAGTTATATTTATATTTGATATTTTACATCAGGTTTTAATTGTGATTTAAGACATAACATAGTCAAACCGGTCATTAAACGGTAAAACCCCTTTTTATAATAATAATAATAATATTACTTAAAACATATATAGAGTTAAACTCAGTTAGCTCCCTGTGGAACGAACCGGACTTACTAAAAACCACACTACTCTACGATTAGGTACACTGCCTATAAGTGTTGTAGCAAGGTTTAGGTATATCCCATTCTATAAATAAATAAATAACTTGTGTAAATTGTATCGTATTTAATAGTATTCCGTAGTAAAATATAATCTATTTCGTACTACACCTCGAACAACATCAATGCCCTTTTGTCTTTTAAGTTCCATTTTATATCATATTATTAGAGCTTTGTAAGATAGGGTCGTTACACTACAGGTAGGGAATATCTCTTCATAATCTATACCCTCTCTATGACTATATCCTTTTTTAACCAACCTTGCTTTATATCTTTCTATCTCATCTGTTGACCTATACTTAATCTTAAAAATCCACCTATTCCTAATGGTTTTCTAACTTCAAGAAGTTCAGTTAACACCATGTATTATTTTTTATACAGGGCTTCCATTTTTTCATTCATAGTATTGACCCAGTTTGGGTCTTGTGAAGCTTGAAAATAATTTATAAGTTCAACAGATTTGTTTAAGCTAGACACAAAATATAGATTATCTTGATTAAGTTTGAAGAGTTAACCACTTTTTCTAGACCATATATTACCTTACCTTCTACCACAAAATCATCTTACTTTCTTGGCAACATAGACACTCTATCTGATTTTCTAACACTGGCAAGCTCATTTAAATTTTGAGAATTGTTTTCTTTAGAAATATTGCCCTTAGGGAAGTCATTTGAATGAGTGCTATTGATATCGTTCAAATTATACATATATTTCATCGCGATATCGGTTCTTTATTGTTATTTATTTGCGAGAATGTGAAGATTTTTGTGGTAATTTGAGATTAAATGATAAATTTAGCTCCATAGGTGTTGGGTTTTATGTTTTAGTTGTTTCCTACTGAGTATTGGTTGTATTTGAGCTTAAAGTATGTTTGGACGCGAGAGATTGAAGTTTTACTGAGTCTGGAGCTGATCACGGCCGCAACTGGTGGAATCCCGACCGTAATACATTGACAGAACTTGAAGGAATCAAAAACAGCTGGATCACGGTCGCGACTCCCCTCATCGTGGTTGCGATGTCCTTTTGTATCCCGGTCGCAATTCGGGCCCAATCTGGTGACTTTTTGAGCAGCTATAAATAGTCGAGGTTTTTACCCTAAAAAGGTTGTGCAGTTTTCTAGCTACGAAAAGAAGAGTATTTTATAGACCTCAACACTACCATTGAAGACTAGTTCATCTTTTACTCCTATTCCATCATTTATAACGTTCGGTACTTGTTTTAATCATTAGTTTATCATTGTAATCATGAATACTAGATGTTTTTATTGTTTCTTGCTACTTTAATATGTTACGCTAAATAGCTTTAGTGTTTGCTTGAATGTGAAACTATGGATATCGGATTGTTCTATCATTTGGATTTAATGTTTTGTGATTGAAATTAATTATGTTTTATTAAAGATCCACTCTTATGCATGTTCTATGTTCTTAATTCAATTACATAGGTTGTTAATCGTTTAATGTGAGTTAAATTGAGATGTAGTTTATGCTTCAACACTTAGGTGATCTAGACAATTAGAGAAGTGATTTTAAGTGATTGCGTCATTGATTTAATTGGTAATTGAAAAGCTTGTGAACTGCATAAGAGTGTAACTATGGCAAATGATTATTATAGTTAGGATTTTACATGAGTTTAGTCCAAATCAAGTCTCATTGGTTTCTATTAAATATAGTTTAATCTTTTGAAGTGCGTTTATGTGAGTTTACTAACTTTGATTGATTAGAACTTTGTGAGAAGTCATACAACTATATTAAAGACATAATAATTGGTAATAATCGCAAGAACAAGTGAATCATTCTAGTGGACACTGTTTTATTTTAATTATTAATTCATTTTATTCACTTCACGTTGATTGCGTGAATTAAAATACAAACCAAACCTCTTTATTAAACTCCTAGGATAATTACTAGTTTTAAGATCTTGATTAAACTGCTCTCTGTGGAACGAACTGGTCAAATTACTTATAGGTTACTGCATGATCAAGTTATAGTTGCCTGTAATTGTGTGACAATTGTTAAGTTTTTAGCTAGTTATTTTAAGGTACGATTTCACATATATCAGCTATCAACATTTGTGATACCAAGGCTGCCTCCACCTACTAAGTGTGAACCACTAGTAGGGGTTGCCACCTGGTTACCATCATCAGATAGACCACTTCCATCAGCATTAGGACTTTTATTAACTTTGGCATCTTTTCCAGAAGAATATAAATAAAAGAAATTCAAGGTATTTAATGAGTCATCAGAATCAATAACTATCTTTGGAAACAACAAGTTTAAAAGGATAAACTTCTTCAAAAAAATTTAACATCCGTAGAGTAAAAATAACGTTTCTTTCAAGACTCCACAGTTTAATAACCCTTTTTAACACTGGAGTATCCAATAAAAATAGATTTTCAGTTTTAGAAGAAAATTTATCAGAATAATTTAAAACTTTAGCAAAAGCAAGACAACCAAAGTTTTTTGAATTAGAAAGGTTTGATTTAAAGCCATGAACCATTTCAAAAGGAGTTTTGACTGCCAGAATCTTAGATAGTATCTTGTTGATAAAATAAGTATCTGTTAGTACACATTCAGTCCATAAATTAATCCCTCCCTGAAACATTAGAGACCTAGCAACATTAAGAAGGTGTCTATATTTTCCTTCAGCGATCCCATTTTGTCGGGGTGTATAAGATATGGTAGTTTGATGGACAATACCCTTAGTATTAACTATATTTTTTCATTTGATAATTAACAAACTCTGACCCATTATCAAACCTTATAACTTTAATATTTTTATTAATTTGATTATGATTTAAAGTGGCCAAACTTGACACACTATCTACAACATCAGTTTTAGATTCTAACATAAACATCCACACAGCTCTTGTGTAATCATCTACAACAGTAAGAAAAAACTTAAACACTTCCGTACTCACCACCCTGTATGGCCCCCATAAGTCCATATGCATCAGTTCTCCTAACTCACTAGTTTTATGGTCACTGATTGGAAAATGGTCTCTCATTTGCTTAGCTTTTAAACAAATTTCACAAGGTAAATCAATATCATTTTTATTTAACTTCAATTTATCTTTGAGAGCACGCAACACTGAACTAAAAGGGTGGCCTAGTCTGCAAAGTTAAAGCATTACAGATTCATAAGTAATAGAACTATAACAACCATCTTCACCTTCATTAGAATCAAACAAATAAATGCCTCGATGCAAACTACCACTCCCAGGGTGTTTCTTGACATCAAATCCCGAACATAGCATTTGTACTTATCAAAACCAATGAAAAACTCATTATCAACGAGTAATTTACTTACAGACACAATAACCAGGCACAACTAACACATCATACAAAATGATTTATGAAGTCAGTTTTAAATTTCCTATTTTCCTATTTTCCTAACCTTAGCTTCAGGCCCATATAGGTGTGAAAATCTTATATTAAAGTCAAAAATATCAATAATATTATCAAGATGTTTTTCCTGAGACAGTGTATGCTGGTTGGCACCTGAATCTATAATCCACCCTTAATTTTCATTAACATGAGAGTAATGATTAAAAAATTTATTAATGTTCTCATTAAAATAAGTGTTCGTTTATGTTATATATAGTACCTTCCATATTTGCACAAGCATTAGAATACCGTGTAGAAGGTTCACTTAACAAGCTCAAAAGCTTCACCATTTGTTCACTAGAAAGAGAATGAATAGAAGGTACATTTAGGTGTTGTTTGTTTTCCTGTCTGCAGACCTTATTATGTCTTATGTCTTCGCGCCCGCAGACATTTTTACTGCAGACAGTTTATTTTTCTGAAGACATAAGATAAAATAATGTCTTATTATGTCTGCAGCCTCGCAGACTTAGAAATATGCTTCTAAGTGCTGCAGACAGAACTAAGTTATTTTGCAGACATAAAAACAAACAGTCTTCACTATTCACCATACAGACTTTTAGACCACATCTTCCTTACAGACATGGTCCGCAGATCTTCAGACCAAAACATCATAAAAAACAAACAGCACCTTACTGAACTTTTTCTAGAGTCAGTGATATCAAAAACAAAATTACTAGAAGTATATGACGTATTATTCTGAGAATTAGGTTTCTTATAATATGAAGGATATCCAATAAGCTCAAAACACCTATCTATAATATGCCCAATCTTATTACATTCCGTGCACTTCAAATTAGGATTAAGACCCCTATTATTCCTGTTTCTGGTGTTAGTGAAGCTGAATCAAGAATTTCTTGCTTGAGACACAAAAATAGAATTTTGACTTTTATCAGATTGACTTGAGACAATATTTCTATGAGACTCTTCCCTAGAAATTACTGCAGAAGCAGTTCTTACATCACGAAGAGGTTCTCTCAACAAAATATTGCTTCTTATTTGCATGAGATCATCATCCAACCTATTAGAAACCGATTCAATCTTAAATTTTTTGTATGATTTTGAAAATCAGGTGCAACTGCATAAGTACATGTTGGAAGTTTAATCATTTAATCATATTGTTTTCATAAGGAATTAAGTCTATCATAATAGTCAGAAACAGACATTCCATTTTGTTTTAAAGAATTTATTTTAATATGCAGGTTAAAAATCATGGACCCATCCACCTTATCATAAGTCTCCTTAACCTCATTCCAATCAACAAATGCAACAGTAGAAAAGATTTGACCACAATAAAGATACTTAGATATTGACCCAGGAATCCAGGATAACACCACTGATTTACACCAATCCCATTGACGTGCAAGAACCTGATCATTTTCATTCTTTTTAAAAGTTCCATCAATAAAACCAAACTTATTTTTGGTATCTAAAGCCAATAAAATTTATCTACTCCAAATTGTTTAATTCTTAGTTCCTCTTACTTAATTGAAATGATAGGTGCACCAGTAGTATCACTAGCATGCAAATAAAGTGGCTCACTAAAATCTATTTTGCTAACTAAAGTAATAGAAATTGAACTCTCATCACCCATATTAACAGATTAAGTGAAAAAAGAGAGACTAATCTAGACTAACAGATAGCACACAATCAGACAATTAAAGTAGATAAAAAAATAGATAGTTAAGAAAACTAATAACACATTCTCAGCATCAATCGTTGTCCAGACACCTGTAAAGGAAAGAAACAACTTACTGTACTCAAGCAACCAAATCGGTTACTAACCAAGCACCATGCAAGGTTAGATGGCAACGAGAAAAAGAAAAAATTATAATGCAAGTCACACAACAATAGCGTTATAAGGTCTGTGAAGGTTAATCTTCAACGGATAACTCAAATGGCTATGAGAAACAAGTATTTGAAATAACCAGGGACAAGATTCCACGCCAATAAATGTTGACATGTCAAGTATAGTTATCTCACTTGAATTTCAAAAGTGGACTCAGATTAAAGAAGAATATGAAAGAAGACTTACATCACTTTCTTTTTGATGTGTAATTTCGTACTCTAAATTATTAGCTAAATACATATCGATTATCACACAATACAGGCAACTATAACCAGTTCGTGTAGTAATTAAACAAGTATTTGACCAATTCTTTCCACAGAGAGCAGGTAATTGAAAACTTGAACTATTAATTACTCTAAGATTTAAAAGGGGAGTTTTGTTGTAAAACTGATTAAACGCGAAAGTAAATTAAACTTAACTCAATAAGAAACAAAGGTATCCACTTAGCTACAATTCCCTAGGCTAGGATTGCTCGGTTAAGCTCGTTAAGTAAACAATTACAATAATGTGACACTGTATTTATCTGTCGATTCCTACAGTTTAAGACTAGCAACCTAAGTATAACTGTCATTAACCTAGAATTACTAACCAATTCACAATGATATTACTCAAGATTATAATCTAACTTAGGTTGGTTTGGTGTCCCTTACAACCTCACAATTATTGCAACTAATTTCAAGCTCAACCACTATACGATTAATTTTATTATCGGTGTCCCTAAAAAAATCTAACGTATTCCTAAATTATTCACGTTCAATAATCTAGTAAAAGCTATTAATCAATTTAACTGTCGTTAGTTAATCAATAACTTCCGTGATCTAACAATCAATAAGCTTTAATAATGGTGGATCTTAGCTAGACATAAAATTGTGTAATTTTAAATTAATTGTTGTTAACCAAAAGATCGCAATCCATCACCTAGGTTCATACATCTAAGCGAATACTAAATATTTAGCTACTCATGGTAAAGCAAATAACAAATAAATAAGAAGAACAAATAAGCATGAACATTGAATTGAATAAAGAACAAAATTATAAAAGTTAAATAAGAGATTAAACTAACCAAACTTGATGTAATAAATTTAACCCTTGCAAAACAATGTAGAAAAGCTAATAAATTCGTAATTAATGTTGCTGTGAAAGAAAATTCGTAAATAAAACTGCCTGCCCTAAATTGGGGTAAAATTCGTCTATTTATAGGAGCTGGGAAAACAGCTGAAACCGCCTCGTGTCGCGATCCGCTACAACACCATCGCGATACGCGATGAACCAGGACGCGACAAACCTACTTGAAACGCGACAGAATGGTCAGTTTGGCTTCTTTTCCATGTCGTGTTCTATTGCACTTCATCACGTATCACGATGACCAAAACGCGATAAACCTCATCCGGAAGCGATGGAAACTGATTTTTTCACCCGGGGCACGTTTATCTTCAACTCTAACTTCGTTTTGGCTATATCTTCAATAAAATCAACAATAATGAGCCAACGAACCATATCTTGACACTTTCTTCATTTTAAACTCAAATAACTCGATATCTTAATCAAAGTCTTCAAAATACCAGCAAATGGAACAAGATAACGCCCAAAATATATGTATGAAAATGGCGTTATCACTTTTCAAGAAAGAATAGTAGAGAAATAGCAGCGAAAGAATCAATAAAAGAAAATCACCAGATGTGAACTTGCAAAGATCAGTAGACCCCAAACCCCAATTTCAATAATTAGGGCTTATAAATCCGATCCAAATGCATTAATACGCCACAATACAAAACCGAACCCAATAGAAGATGAAGATAACTTTGAATCAACTTTGAAGATCAAGATAACTCTTCATCTTTTCACAATTAAGCTTATTTCCTCACAAACAATTCCTCACATTCCTGTCACTTATAAAACAACATACAAACCATCAAACGCACCCCCCTTCTTCCCCCCATTTTCATTCAAACACATTTCAAAAACAATATCCTAAGTGGCCATTATTGCAAACAAATTTTTATAAAACATTTTTTTCCTAGGTCATGAATTGAGATGTAAAGACAATTGGGTTAAGAACTCAAACCTCACAAATTTCCACAACTTTTAATTCTCACTACAAACCTTTCATTCTCAAAGCTTAAATTCTTTTCACTTAGCTTCCCCTAAAAATCACATTACTAGGCTTTCAATATCCTTATTTTCTTCGCATCAATCAACCCTTAAGACTTAACTTTCCAACCTCAATAACTAATCACCAATAAACATTCAAATTCCTACACATCGTGTCAAAAGAAACACATTTTCGGGTTATTTCTACAACTGTGTTTATTAATGAGATAGGTATAACTCGGATAACAATTGGTGTAAAATGATTACAAATGGTAAAAACAATCTTACGTTATAAGATTTAGTATTTGTAATCATGACCCTTATTCGCATCAAGATAGCCTACTAACAATATTTAAGGCGCTATTACAAATACCAATACTTCACAATTTAATCAAAGATCCAGTTATAAATAGATTCATACCTGTGTTTATGTAGGGAAATCCGTTTAACTTTTTAACTCTCTTGATTCCATTTCATGCTGATAATTTCTAAATATGCAAGCTATCCACATACTGGTCACATCTCTCTTATCCAACATACCCCGCAAAGGTAACTCTCCCCAAGGTCTAGCCTTACTAGGTATTTCTCACATCATGAGCCAAAGATGATCACTGCTGCATAGGTATGAGACGAGTACTTACAACCAAAACTACCTAAAGATGATCACCTTGCCTTGAGATAGTAACGTCCTTGACCCGTGTAGCGAACCTTCAACCAACCGATCCCAAACCGGAAAAAGGTCTTAGGTGGTTAGGTGATCTAGCACCCCAAAGGATCTATCGGCTCGAGTCTTAGAAACTACTACTTAAGCTCGGATCTCATAAGCATTTTTTTTCTGCTTTTTCCTCTCTTTTTTTTTTTCCTTCATTTTTTTTTTTCATTTTTTTTCTCAACAATAATACTCTCTTTGAATGTCTTCTTCGTCTTCAATTTGTGACTTTGTAGAACCCGCAATGTATGATGTAGTGGATGGATAATGATGTGATCGATGATGATGAATGATTTTCTTAGAAAGTCTTTAATCATGACAATAAGCAATACCATTCACACCATAGTCAGCAACAGTCACCCCTTAAAGGGTCCATTGGAGTTAGAGATTTGTGATTTTTCCTCTTCAAACTTGCATACCTAGCACTTATTAGTATAACACTTCTTTAAGAGAGTCAAAAAGCCATAAACACAAAATATGAAGCCATTTATATCCTAATCTCTAATTTAACCATTTTTCTCGCATTTTACCCTAAAGCCCTAAATACCGCTATTCTTCATTTCTTGACACAAATAAGTTGCATTGCCATCTTTGAAACAAATGCTAAACTAAATAAAATAAGATTGAATTTTTAACATTTTTAACCAAATTTATTCAACATTTATCCCTCTCAACTTTCACCTTTCATCAATTATCTTTCCTCAAGCACTTATATACTCAAAATTCCTAAGTCATGGTCAAATAGGTCCATTCATAATTAACAAACCACTAACAATTTGCTTAAAACTAATAAACTTCACCGGCCAAAACCAAAAATTCCAAGTCAACCCCTAATCACTACGGGTGCTCTCATGGGTAAACATCTCAATTATAACCTTAAAAAGTTTAAAAATTTTGACCACTAGGCAATTAAAACATGCAAACATTTCAAAATCCGCGAGAATTTATCTCTCCCCCCCACACTTAAGATCATGTAATGCCCTCATTTACATGAAATCAGATAAACAAAAATAAATTTGAGAGGACAAAATAGCGAAAAAGGGAAAAGAAAAGAAAAACCCGGATTTTTTTAGGTCCGTAGATCGCGGAAACACGTTGCATGATGGCGCTGAACATACTGCCAGCATAAGAACATCGGCATCCACTCGATGACCAAAACATCATAATCAAGTAAGGTGCTGAACTTAATGCCAGACTTTGAAAAATTAAAGGATAACCACCGTGGAACCTGAAACGAAAACATACATACCACAACCATAACTAATGGGGTGGTACCACCACGGTACCGAAATGCCCCATTTAAAATTCAAAGTATTATGTTTAAGACTAACGATTACAATCATCCTAATTAAGTTTACAGTCATCCAAAATAAAAACTAAAAAAAACGAAATTAAAAAGTTTTGTTTTTTTCTTGTCACCACACGATCACCACCGCATCCAATCACCAAGGGTTATACCCTCCATAGGATCCATCATACTGCCCACCATAAGGACCTCCACCACTTGACTGATCTCCCTGGTTACCTGCATCATACTGAGAACTAGAACCTGCTCCTCTTTGTCAGACCATATCCTCCCAAGCTGCCTGAGCTGCTGTGCGATCATACACACGATAAGGACCTGTCGACTCCGGAGTCTATGGAATACGAGTGCCATAAGGAGTAAAGATGGTATTAGGAGAAACAAGCTCCATGTTGTGTCGATGCCAATCGTGATGATACACACTTTCACTAATGCCATATGCAATCTGACTTTCCGAGCGTGCTCGGGTTTCCTCATTATAAAGCTGCATATTACGCATCTGTTCCATTAAATCCCGGTTGGTAAAACGCTGACCCCCGACACCTTGACCCGCATCTTGACCACCCTCGTCCATCTCTTCATCCTCCTCATGTGCCCCCTGCGCATCTCGGGGACGACGATGTCGAACCCTGTATGGAATAATCTGGCCATGCTCAATAGATATTACTCTTGCTCCTCGAAAAACATTTTCCCCTAACACAACTGCTTCAGTAATAATTCGCACCATATCCGATCTATCAATTTCAAAAAACGACGAAATCCTCGTGATAAAGTGACCACCTCGAAACGGGCTTCCCGCAGAACGAAGTCCACTACCCTGATGTTTTAGAAAATAAGCCACTCCATAAGCAACCGAAGTAGGTGTCTTGGTTCGGAATTGGTTCACATACCAAAGGTCCGGTAAAGAGACCTTCTCGTTCCCACTTCTTCGATGTGTAATAGTATGCAAAACCATTCCTTGAATTGCACGAAGAGCGAGATCCATGATGTTAACACAAGGACAGTTACTCGGGCTCCATTCAGAATCCATAGCAATCTCCCCCCAAACTCTTGCTGCATCAAATTCACGAGGATCAATCATATCAATCACCCTTTTAGCACCCCAAAGATAATCTCGAAAACTAACTCGTGTGCGTTCTTCATCGGTATAAATTCCCAAACAAGTAGCCAACTGAAATAACGACATAGAGCGATTAACCCCACCCAATCGAAAAATCATAAACGTTAGATCATCAACGTTTTCAGGGTGAAGGTTCATCACATATGTAGCGTAAAATTCAATAACCAACTCCCGGTAAACTACTTCATGAATACCAAAGAAAGTAACCCAATCATTATACACAGCACTTCGCCATTCCAATTGCAAATATTCCATAACCGTAGCATGTAAACCAACTCGGCGTAAAACATTCCAATCGACCACCCGATGCGGTTCAAATTCTTTCCGAATCAATTCTTGAACATCCGCCTTTCTTTGCTTAATAACCTCCGATCGACCATTAAACCGTAAATTCACATGTAATTCTGTTTGAGGAATTGGAGGTTGCGGTTGAACCTCCTGAGCTGCACCGGCTGCAGTACCGGAACTTGAAACATCCCTAGCATTACCACGTCCTCCTGTCTGAAAAACAAACACAATGACAAACAAAAAGATATATCCCAAAGGACATGTTAGCGTTAGTTATAACTTGCATACTTCCAACAATATACCTAAGGCACACAATGTTAATGGTCACTTAAAAATATTCCAAGAGCATAAATCATATAAAACACAAACAATTAGCATGCACTTAGAACCAATTTACCAACTTTCATAATTACAAAACCATATAACATCATTAATCATCATGATAATCCTCATAGTAATTATGAAACTTTAACCAAATAAATCAAGTTAACATAACTCAATTCAAAAACTTCATCTTCTCAACAATATATGTAACTCTAACCAAATAATTCAACAATCAAAACATGTAGTTAAAGCATACACATCATCAACACATGTTAAACACAATCTAAAAGTCAAACTGAGTCAAACCCAGTCAACCAAGTCAAAATCCCCAATTACACATGAACCCTAGAATTCAAAATCAAAATCTAGACAATTTAAGCATGAATTCATGGTAATTATACTCAGCTAATAATCATACAACATTCAAAACATATCAATTTAACTCACAAATTCAAAACCCCCAAATTAATCATACCTAAGAAACCTAGAAATCAAAGAATGAAATGATAGAACAATAGGCATGAAAATCAAAGTAATAACATGTTAAGCATACATAATCTTCAATAAAAATCGAACAATAACACATAAACACACCCCCACACTTGTTTTTCGCATAAACCCTAATGAAATTCGAAATTAAGCATGAGAAAAAGATGAAAACAAGCAAGAAGATGTTAAATCATACCCTAGCCATGTTGTTATTGTGGATTAGACGAAGATTCGTGAGTAAATGGAAGGTTTAATTGATGGGTTATGGTGTATTGAGAGCAGAAAAATCGAGAGAGATGAAAAGAAATTAAGTGGCGGTGATGAAAAAAACTGGAAACAGCTCATATGCCCCGACCTGCTGCACACGTCGCGTTTCGCGACAAGTTGTCGCGTTCCACGACAAAGTCGATTCAGACGCGATAAATAAGCTTCAAACGCGACAACATATGGGGTCCCAAACTGATCAATCTGTCGCGTTTTGAGGGGATATGTCGCGATCCATGACATATTTTATTTTATTTTTTATTTTTTTTCAGATTTTATATTGTTTTTGGATTTTTTTTCTCTTTCTATCAAATAAAGCAAAAATTCACACAAATTATCTAACAAAGAAAAATAAAAATACAAAACTCTACACGAATTGATTTTTTAACGAGTCGTTTTCTCGACTCATGGCCACGCTCATGCGTCTTTCGGGTAGAAGGTGAGGTCCTCCCTCTCGGTGTTATCGAATGCCTCGTGATACAATTTTAACCTATGACCATTCACCTTAAAGCTTCTACCCTCGTTATCTAACAATTCCACGTGCCCGGCCGGAAAAGATTTTTTCACCACGAATGGACCGGACCATCGTGACCTAAGCTTTCCGGCGGAGAATTTGAACTTAGATTGAAATAACAAAACTTTATAGCCCGGTTCAAATTCTTTTCTCATCTTCAAACGCGCATCATGCCATAACTTCGTTTTCTCCTTATAAATGCGCGAATTCTCATAAGCATGGTTTCGCAATTCCTCAAGTTCATGAATTTGCAAAAACCGATGTTCTCCCGCTTCATTAAGGTCCGTATTACATTGTTTAAGTGCCCAATATGCCTTATGCTCCACTTCAACCGGCAAATGACACGCTTTTCCGTAAATGAGATGGAATGGTGTAGTACCAATGGGCGTTTTATACGCAGTTCGAAATGCCCATAGCGCGACATTCAACTTCCGGTTCCAAATCTTAGGATTGTTTTTCACCGTTCTTTCAAGAATACATTTTAGTGCGCGGTTAGTATTCTCAACTTGGCTACTCGTTTGAGGGTGGTAAGCCGTGGAGAAATGGTGAGTGACTCCATACTTTTAAAGCACCTTCTCGAGTAGTTGATTTGCAAAGTGTGTACCACGATCACTAATCAAGGCTTTTGGAAGCCCGAAACGCGAAAATAGATTTTTAAGGAAGTCAACAACGACTCTTGCGTCATTAGTAGGCAAAGCTTTGGCCTCCGCCCACTTTGACACGTAGTCAACCGCCACAAGGATGTATTATGCATTTGTTGGATGCGGGAAAAGGTCCCATGAAGTCTATCCCCCAAATGTCAAATATCTCACAAACTTGAATACTCGTTTGGGGCATCTCATCTCTTTTGGAGATGTTTCCCGCCCTTTGGCAAGCGTCACAAGTTTTGATAAAGGCACTAGCATCTTTGAAAATGGTAGGCCAATAGAATCCCGAATCGAAGATTTTCTTAGCCGTATAATTAGCTCCAAGATGCCCACCTGTGGGTCCTTGGTGACAATGCTCTAGAATTTGTTGAGCTTCCTTCCCATAAACACAACGACGAATCACTTGATCCACCCCAATTCGAAAAAGATGCGGGGCATCCCAAAAGTAGAACTTAATATCCGCAAAGAATTTCTTCTTTTGTTGGTAAGTTAAACCTTTGGAAAGAAGGCCCGCGGCTAGATAATTAGCAATATCGGTGAACCAAGGAGTTTCGGATTCAATTTCAATACCCATAAGGGACTCATCAGGGAATGTATCATGAATGTCCGATTCATTGAGTTCCTCTACGTTTGGATTTTCAAGACGAGATAAATGATCCGCGGCTAAATTTTCGGCACCCTTTTTATCCTTGATCTCAATGTCAAATTTTTGGAGAAGAAGAATCCAACGAATGAGTCTAGGCTTAGCATCTTGTTTGGAGAACAAGTACTTAAGGGCCGAATGATCGGTGTAAATGACCGTTTTAGACAACACCAAATATGACCTAAATTTATCAAACGCAAAGACAACCGCAAGGAGCTCCTTTTCTGTGGTGGTATAATTTAATTGAGCCCCCGTAAGTGTCTTACTCCCGTAATAAATAGGTTTAAAGTGATTAACGTGGCGTTGACCTAAAACTGCGCCTAGCGCGAAATCACTAGCATCACACATATGCTCGAAAGCTTAAGACCAATCGGGAGATACCATGATAGGAGCGTGTGTGAGCTTCTCTTTTAAGAAGTTGAAAGTGTTCTCGCATTCGATATTAAAGTCGAAAGGAACGTCCTTCTCAAGGAGTTTGGTCAATGGTCGGGCAATCTTAGAAAAGTCCTTAATGAACCGTCTATAGAATCCCGCATGACCAAGGAAACTACGAATGGCTCTAACGTTTGTAGGTATGGGAAGGCCTGAAATAACATCAATTTTGGCCTTATCAACCTCAATACCTGCACGAGAGATTTTGTGCCCTAAGACAATGCCTTCCTTCACCATGAAGTGGCATTTCTCCCAATTAAGAACAAGGTTTGATTCCTGGCACCTTTTGAGCACTTTTTCAAGATTAGCAAGACACGAATCGAAAGAGTCTCCAAAGATAGAAAAATCGTCCATGAAAACTTCCATGAAGTCCTTGATCATGTCATGAAAGATGGCAACCATACACCTTTGGAAGGTGCTCGGGGCATTGCATAGCCCGAATGGCATTCGCCGATAAGCAAAGGTACCGAAAGGACAAGTAAATGTGGTTTTATCTTGGTCCTTCGGATCAATGGGTATTTGGAAGTAGCCTGAAAATTAATCTAGGAAACAATAGAACTCCCTCCCCGCTAAACGCTCAAGCATTTGATCGATAAAGGGAAGCGGGAAGTGGTCCTTTCTAGTGGCGTCGTTCAAACGACGATAATCTATACAAACTCTCCATCCCGTGACAGTACGAGTAGGGACAAGTTCGTCCTTCTCGTTAAGAACAACAGTCGTGCCTCCCTTTTTGGGCACAAATTGAACAGGGCTTACCCACGGGCTGTCCGAGATGGGATAAATTAACCCGGCATCGAGTAATTTAACCACCTCTTTTTTAACGACCTCTTTCATATTCGGGTTTAGACGACATTGCCTTTGTACTACGGGTTTAAAATCATCTTCCATTAGGATTCGATGAGTACAAAAGGCCGGATTGATGCCCGGTATGTCCGAGGTTTTCCAAGCTATTACCCTTTTGTGGGATTTAAGAACGGAAACCAACCGACCCTTTTGGTCGCCGGTAAGTGTCGAAGAAATAATAACCGGCAATTGGGACGTACCTTGAAGATAAGCATATTCCATGTGAGGTGGAAGCTCCTTAAGCTCCAAGGTGGGCGGTTCTTCGAAAGATGTTTTGATACGGAATTCATTTTTCAACCGGATAGTTTCAAATGATTCCGATTCTTTAAGCTCATCCTCTTTAAGCAATTCCTCCAACTCAACTTCCGGGTCGAAGTCACTGTTGACTTCACCCATCATGATTACATCCGACGTGTCTACACTTAACAATTCCTGCAAATCATGCTCAACACAATCGTCAATAACATCAATAGCAAAACATTCATCATCGGTTGAAATAGGGTGTCTCATGGCTTTATTAATGTGACAAATCACCCTCTCATTCCCAACACCTAAGCTAAGTTGTTCTTTTTGAATGTGGATGATAGCATCCGCAGTGTTAAGGAATGGTTGACCTAGAATAATGGGCACCTTAGTGTCCTCTCTCATCTCTAAGATCACGAAATCAACTGGGAATACAAGTGACTCAACCTTTACCAATATGTCCTCGGCTATTCCAATGGGGGTATCAAAAGAGTGGTTCACTAAGCTAATCCCCATTCTTGTAGGTTTCAAGTCTCCTAGGCCAAGTTTAAGATATAACGAATATGGCATAAGGTTAACACTAGCACCTAAGTTGGCAAGTGCATCGTACACTTCCGAATTACCCATAACACAAGGAATAAGAAAACTACCCGGATCTCCCAATTTTGGAGGCATCTTGCTCTTTTTTAAGATGGCCAAACATTCCTTATGGAGGAATGCGGCGGATACCTCATGGTACTTACCTTTCTTGGAGATTAGATCTTTGAGAAACTTCCCATAGTTAGGCATCCCCTGGAGTACTTCCGCGAGTTGCATGTTCACGCTAATCTGTTTAATCATGTTTGAAAATTTCTGATATTGACTAGCGAGCTTATCCTTTTTCAACGCTTTCGGGTAAGGAATTGGTGCTTTGTATTCTTTCAACAGTGGTGATTTAGTTGTGATCTCCGGCGGATCATCTTCCTTTTTCTCTTCGTCAGGTGACTTTTCTAACTCGGGCTCTTCCTCCTTTTTCTCCTCATTAATAGGTACCTGCAAAACATTAGAAGAAACAATAGGAGAAGACTTCAGAGTCTCCTTGTTAATCACCAAACCACTTCGAGTGGTTATAGCATTCACGTGCTCATTCCTAGCAGGCACTTTGTTGTTGGGATTGGATTGCGTATTAGCTGGGAGAGCACCCGGTGGTCTCTCCGATAAATATTGAGCAATACGCCCCACATCCCGTTCCAAGTTCTGAATCGAAGCCTGCTGATTTCTAACTTGCTGTTTTGTAGATTCCCCATCTTGCCTGAAAGCAGTGATACTCTCATCTGTTTTCATGATAAAACCCCGTAGCAATTCCTTCAAAGGAAGCATCTTATTCTCTGGCTGCTGAACTGGTGGCATAGGCTGCTGGAAATTCCTAGGTGGTGCTTGCTGATTTCTGTTATTAAACCCAGGCGGCCTGTACGGATATACCTTCTGATTGCCCTGATAACCCTGATTACCTTGATAAACTTGATTACCACTCTGATAATTGTTACCACCCATGTTATTCGCCTGATTGAAAAACTGTCTTCCACCCGGAAATTTACTAAGGGCAAAATCACCCTTCTTGACATAACCCAGATAATTAGCCTGTTCCTCCATTGATGCTTGATCACAATCTTTGGTCAGATGCGGTCCTTGGCAAAATTCACAACCCACTTTCATAGCGTGCATCTCTTTAGTCATTGACTCCATTTGTCTTTTAAAAGTCGCAAGTTGAGCCTTAACTGCAGCAAGCTCGTCATTAGTTTCGGTACTAGCAACATAAGAAGAGCGAGAAAGATCTAATTCTTGATGCCAATCATACGAATGCGTGGCAGTATCTGAGATGATTTCATAAGCGTCATCCGGAGTCTTTTTCATCAAAGAACCACCTGCAACAATATCAAGTTCTTTCCTTGTCGGCACATTAACACCTTTGTAGAAAATTTGGACCTTATTGAAGTTGTTCAACCAGTATTGAGGAAAATTACGTAACATTTTTCCGAACCGTGTCCAAGCATCATAAAGTGTCTCATGTGGCTTCTGAACAATGTGATTAATGTCGCTCTGCAGTTGAGCGGCCTTTGCAGCTGGAAAGAAACGTTGCAAAAACTTATCTTCCATTGTAGTCCAACTATCAATTTCACCCTCAGGCAATGAGTCTAACCAATCCTTGGCGTCATCTTTCAAAGACCAAGGAAAAACCCTCAAATAGATAACTGTATCCGCGATATTTGCAATCTTGAACAAGTTGCAAATGCTTTTGAAGAAACGGAGATGCTCGAATGCATCCTCTTTCGGTGTACCTCTGAATTGGCATTGGTGAGTTATCATATTAAGACTCTGTCCCTTGACTTCAAAATCTGTAGTGACTGGTGGTTGCCTGATAGCAAGTCCGTTACCAGCCCTTGTGGCTTTCATCAATGCTTCCATAGTCTGTCATGCTGCTCCTTCAGCCATGTTAACTTCTTCCTTAATATACTCAAAATCCGGAATATAAAAAGGTAACTCAGCGAAATCCTCGGCGATTTCCTGTTCTTCTTTAGCTTTGCTGCGTGTGTAGTAAACTCTAGACGGTTCCAGAGTTATTGGTACCTAACCTGCGATCACACCACAACAAAACCACGCGTAAAATCAAACAAAAATAACAGAAAAGGAACTTTTGCAAGAATTGCTTCTCACAAAAGGATCGAATAATCAAAAGCTTAACCAAATTTTCAATAATTACACCACTCCCCGGCAGCGGCGCCAAAAAGTTGATGTGTAATTTCGTACTCTAAATTATTAGCCAAATACCTATCGATTATCACACAATACAGGCAACTATAACCAGTTCGTGTAGTAATTAAACAAGTATTTGACCAATTCGTTCCACAGAGAGCAGGTAATTGAAAACTTGAACTATTAATTATTCTAAGATTTAAAAGGGAAGTTTTGTTGTAAAACTGATTAAACGCGAAAGTAAATTAAACTTAACTCAATAAGAAACAAAGGTATCAACTTAGCTACAATTCCCTAGGCTAGGATTGCTCGGTTAAACTCGTTAAGTAAACAATTACAATAATGTGACACTGTATTTATCTGTCGATTCCTACAGTTTAAGACTAGCAACCTAAGTATAACTGCCGTTAACCTAGAATTACTAACCAATTCACAATGATATTACTCAAGATTATAATCTAACTTAGGTTGGTTTGGTGTCCCTTACAACCTCACAATTATTGCAACTAATTTCAAGCTCAACCACTATACGATTAATTTTATTATCGGTGTCCCTCATAAAATATCACGTATTCCTAAATTATTCACGTTCAATAATCTAGTAAAAGCTATTAATCAATTTAACTGTCATTAGTTAATCAATAACTTCCGTGATCTAACAATCAATAAGCTTTAATAACGGTGGATCTTAGCTAGACATAAAATTGTGTAATTTTAAATTAATTGTTGTTAACCAAAAGATCGCAATCCATCACCTAGGTTCATGCATCTAAGTGAATACTAAATATTTAGCTACTCATGGTAAAGCAAATAACAAATAAATAAGAAGAACAAATAAGCATGAACATTGAATTGAATAAAGAACAAAATTATAAAAGTTAAATAAGAGATTAAACTAACCAAACTTGATGTAATAAATTTAACCCTTGCAAAACAATGTAGAAAAGCTAATAAATTCGTAATTAATGTTACTGTGAAAGAAAATTCGTAAATAAAACTGCATGCCCTAAATTGGGGTAAAATTCGTCTATTTATAGGAGCTGGGAAAACAGCTGAAACCGCCTCGTGTCGCGATCCGCGACAACACCATCGCGATACGCGATGAACCAGGACGCGACAAACCTACTTGAAACGCGACAGAATGGTCAGTTTGGCTTCTTTTCCATGTCGTGTTCTATTGCACTTCATCACGTATCACGATGACCAAAACGCGATAAACCTCATCCTGAAGCAATGGAAACTGATTTTTTTTACCCGGGGCACGTTTATCTTCAACTCTAACTTCGTTTTGGCTATATCTTCAATAAAATCAACAATAATGAGCCAACGAACCATATCTTGACACTTTCTTCATTTTAAACTCAAATAACTCGATATCTTAATCAAAGTCTTCAAAATAACAGCAAATGGAACAAGATAACGCCCAAAATATATGTATGAAAATGGCGTTATCACTTTTCAAGAAAGAATAGTAGAGAAATAGCAGCGGAAGAATCAATAAAAGAAAATCACCAGATGTGAACTTGCAAAGATCAGTAGACCCCAAACCCCAATTTCAATAATTAGGGCTTATAAATCCGATCCAAATGCATTAATACGCCACAATACAAAACCGAACCCAAAAGAAGATCAAGATAACTTTGAATCAACTTTGAATCACCAGAACAGATGAAATTAGGTGAAAAGTTATTTTCGAAGAAAATCCCAAATTCTCTAAACAAACAATCGAACAAATCAGTAGAGCAATCATAAAATCAAGCCGTCTAGCTCAGATACCATAAAAATATTTGTAATATGAAAAAGATAACAAATTTAAACCAAAACTAATTTCGTTAAAATCAGTCGGTACTAATGAACCTCACCAATAGTCACTCAACCTCACTCAATTACAAAGAAACAATCTCTCACAGATTCAATCTTAAACAATATGTTCAATGATTAAGGTATAATACACCAAAATGAGAAGATGAATTTAAGAATATAAAACCCAAACTTGAGGGAAAGATGAGCGATATATTGAAAATAGAGAAATTAGAATGAATTAATTTTCTATTCTGTAATATAAGTCTATATATATTTTCTTAAAGGAGCTTGGTCAACTATGACTCTTGACCGACTAATACTTGTTTATCATTCCAGCTTGAAGATTCATTCTGATCATTAATAGCCCCTTAAGAATGTGACTTGTGCAACAATACTCCTTGATACTTTACTGCCACAATCTTTAGCATCCACTCTAACTTTTCAGCTTCAATCCTGAACTCCTTTATCTCCAAATGCATATACCGAATACTATAATAACAAACACTAAATAAATACCAGACATATATCACGATCCATGCTATATTATCATATATTTTATCAGCTTTTGATATTTCAGGAGATGGGGTTCGGTACTGTGAAAAACTGGAAAAAGGACAAAATTGCAGCAGATTTGTACCTAGTGTAAAATTACTTCACCAACAATGTAAAAAGATGTTGAGTGCATCCTTGGCATAAAAATACGGTGTACTTGGAGTAAAAATATCTTATGAAGAATTTGAAAAAGAAAAGAAACATGTGTGTGGCGGCGTAACAATATGCTTAAAAATATGTTGGAATTTATGCTTGGAGTAATTTTACGCCAGTCTTAGTGTAATTTTACGCCGAACCCGTTTTTCCGGCGGTCAGATTGTTTCCAAGGGGTACGACTATAACTTCCCAATTAGGTTATTTAAAGGAGCCATTCACGAATTTTTGAGGTATTCAACCATTTTTGCAAATTCAATCCATAACTTAAACCAAATTTTCTCTAGCTCTTTAAGATTCATCATCAAGTCGCGATTTCTTCATCAAAATCCATGCTTTTCATCACCATGATCATGCTTGGCTAAGTTTTCTTTTAGATCTTTCGATGAATAATTGATGTAATATGATTCATTCATATATTTATGTGATTCATGATTTGTGAAGATAAAATCGTTTTATTTATTATAATCAGATAAATTATTGTTAATGCGAGTTTATCAATTTTGGTTATTGTAAGACAGGTTATTGCAAGTTAACGAGTTGTTCCAAGTCCACGTAGTGTTAATTAGTTAGGGATTAAGACAAATCGTGTAATTTACGTAGTTTGTGCACAAAATAATATCTCTGATGAATTTAAGAAATCATGTTTATGTGATTTAGATTAACCTTGATAAGCATAATGATTAAGCATATTTTCACCGGGATTAGGATGAACCTATACATGAGTGCAATAATGGGGTTTAAGGACAACCATGATTCGAACCTTCGACATACGTCGTGGATAACTCATGTGGAATCGTAAAGATTCCGGCTGGTTAGCCGAATGTAAGTCCACAAATGACCCTGCATACTAGGTCAAGTGGCCCAAACACATAAAGGGTTCATAGTTCTCAGAACATACGTGAAAGTCTTGATGAATGAGATGATCGTAAGAATGCTTACTCTTCCGATATGTGTGCTTTGTATGTATGTAACTTGGTACCTCTAATGATTTTAGAGCCTTATATTTATAGGCTAGAAACTAGGGTTAATCTAGGATTCTATCCCAAATTTAGACGTAATCGTTTCCATAACTAACATGCGTTAGTTAAGGAAACCGATCGAATCATAGATTGATCTTATCTCTTACCTTGGCCAACACTTAAAACGTAAGACCAGGTCATAAGAACCGCATTCAATGGTATAGGCGTGTAGGAAGTGCGGCTATACCCTTTATGAGTCATGGGTGCACAGGTTAAGGTTATATTAGGTACAGTGCACGTGTGTAGGACTGTTGTGAAAATACCGCATGTTCATGCGGATATGCGCATGATTACATAAGTATTGGTTTGAATGATTATTGCACAACTGGAATTCAGAAGAGGTAAGCTGTTTATTCGTCGATCACACCACTTTCATTTTAATTACTCTCCCCGTCTCATTCCAATAGTCCTCATTGACTTTCAAAGTCTTTTATGCTCAACTTTGACTCAAAATATTTTTGTTTGTGTTATATATTATTTGATGAAATTTACATGAATGATTTGATGTTTAAATATGTTTTGATTGGTTCATCAAATAATATATAACACAAATAAAGATATTTCTAGTCAAAGTTGAGCAAAAAAGACTTTGAAAGTCAAATGAGGACTATTGGAATAAGAGGGAGGGAGTACTTGTTTTGTCTTCTTGCTTACATTTACAATTTTAATATTTTAATTTTATTGCAGTTTGTTTAAGATTTCAAATCAACGTCTAAAAACTGCTTACTTGTAACCACAATCTCTCCGCGGAACGAATTCTACTTTCCCTAAGTGGTCTAGAGTATATGGTTAACTTTTGATTGACACTTCGATCAAATTTTGACGCCGCTGTTGAAGGGGTGTTCGCTTATTTTGCAAGCTCTTATTTAAATTGCTTTATTTTATTTTACAAAAATCCAAAAACAAATAAAAACTCTTAAAAAATACACAAATATTTTTTCTTTTTGCATTTAATTTATTTATTCAATTTATCGACTTTACATGTTGGTGTTCTAGTTTGTGATTTCAGGTCAATGTATGCATACTAGGAATTACAATTAAAATTTGATCATAAATTGAGAAGTGTGTAAAAACAGACGAAAAGCATCAAAAGCTAAGTTCAATTGTGGATCAGCCACCACCAGTTACACCAACACCACCTGAACATTCAAATTCACCAAAGTTGAGTGAACATCTAGAAGATTTTGACCAATGGCCTGATTAATGTACAATTATTTATGTATGTCAGGATAGTTTAATGGTAACCTTTAGGACTACAACACCCGGCATAATATGGATTTACGAATGTGTATATGATTATATGCATGTGAGGAAATTCTAGGAAGGCAAACCTTTGGAAAAAAAAAAAAAAAGAATAAAAAATATATATTGATTTCATTTCTCCACGTACTAAAAAGAGTTGGGATGTTTGATGAACAGAAACCAAAATCTTAACGACTTATGAATTTAGTTGCTATTTGTATATACACACACTTCATTTGAATAATTACCAAAATTCACCTACTAACTATCTACTTTAACGAAATTTATAGATCAAGAATTTTATTACGATTCCTTTTGTACAAATTTACTCCTTTTTATTTTATAATTACAAAGTCAGTTAACTAACTACCATATCCATTGAATTCCTTTGGCACTTGGCACTAATATTAAAACATTGTGTATATTAATAAGAAGTGAAAGATCGTTCAATCTCATAGTTTTTTACAACCATTCTCATTTGTCATAACAACATAATACAATGAGTTATCCTTAATAGATTAAATACTCCGTATGGAACTAAAAGCAGATCTAATTTTTTATCTGTTAGACCACAACAACAGCAATAACCAACACAATGAATGTGAGGTATGAGAGATATACGAGTAGAAAATTCTCCCTTTAATTACTCTAAAATAAAAAAGAAAGTTCTCGATGTTCCAAAAAATAAAAATAAAAGGGGAAGTGATTTCTCCACCAACAAGTAGAGTGAATCGTTTCTTCACCCATGGTTAGAAAAGTCGTTCTTTCCTCTACTCGAAAATGAAGAGACTGCTTCTAGAAAGACCTTTGGCTAAAGTGATATGATAAAAGCATAGATATAAATACCTAGAGGATATTTAACGAGCATAAGGAGATGATGTATATGATCATATGATATATAAGTAGATGATATATCATATATATGAGCATATGAATGGGTTACTAGAAATAAAGACATAATAAAAGCATAGATATAAATATTTGGAGGATATTTAACCAGCTTATAAGGAGATGATATATATATGATCATATGAATAGTTTACAATAGTAGCACAACATTACTTAACCGAGGCTTTGTTTGACTCTCTTCTAATGAAATGATTCAACGTTAAATGTTAAATCATCCGCTATTTAGTGCGCTTGTTTGTAATATCTTAATGATAAGTGGTGTTGAATGAAACAAACATCCGTATCAAACCATTCAGTTTTAAAACTATATCTTAACCATTAAACCTTTATTTTCTTTCAAAATATAGCATCCTTAAAATTTTATTCAAAATAGATATAAAACAATTATATCCTTAACTTTTTTTAATACAAATTAAAAACAATATTTTTACATCATTTAAAATATTCAAAATAACTATTAAAAATGTTTTATTTTTCAGCATAGAATTTATTGAGAACCTTAAATTATTCACATTGTGAACTTTTTTTTTTTTTTTTCATTGTATTATATCAAATTTGGGTTATGGGTTGTTTTTGCAACCTGTTTTTGTATCTTTGTTTTCCTTAATAAAATTCATCTTATTGCTGTTCAAAAAAAAAAAAAAAAAAAAAAAAAAAAAAAAGTATCAAATGCAAATGCACTATGAATTTTTTACCTTTGTAGGTAGCAATATGTTTTTTAAGTTTTAAATAATACACGCACTTAACAAGCAAATACATTGTAATTCTTTATAAAATTTAGGTGTGATACGCTGGTTTTGCTGTAAATGGCATCCAGAAGATACGAATTGCTATAAATGGTTAGAAATGGGGCCAGGTGGTGATAGTCGTTACTAAAAACCTTATCATAACTGATATAATTATAAATTATTATTATTATATTATAATTTATATATTCAAATATTCAAATTATATTATTTGCAATTTGTGTTAAGCAAATAACTAATTAATTGTCAAATGCTTACGCATATATCGTATTCGGTCGGCAGCCGGGAAATTTTGCGTCTGATGCCTGACCACGTGTTGTAGTGACGCTTGATGTATAATTTTTCCGACAGCCGTAACCTGCTTTTCTACAGATTAAATATTAAAAATTGATTAAATATTATTAATTGAAAGAAAAGGATTAAAGGGGCATTTTTAACACGGTAATAAAGATAATATCATCGGATCAACTTCGTCTCCTTAGTTTATTATTCATGGAAAATGATATTTCCTACCTTACTTTTACTTGTTTCATCAAAGATTACTAAAAGGCCCTAAATGATAAGTTTACAAAAAATTCTTAAAAATTTTTGTTAAAACTTTTCATGGGACATTTTGGGGAAAAACCATGATTTCATGCTCGAACAAGTAAAATAGAGTGTGAAATTATCATCTACCTTTATTTATTATTTTATTATAATTATATAACACGGAGTATTGTATAATATGGAGTATTATTATTATTATTATTATTATTATTATTATTATTATTATTATTATTATTATTATTATTATTATTATTATTATTATTTATTATTTATACTTATATTTATATTTATAATTTATTATAATATGGAGTATTACGGAATAGTTATTTTAGAAATGTATAATGGTGGACTTGATTTTTCTCTTTTATAATCTATAGTCTACGAAAAGATAAATACTCCGTATCCTTCTTTTTTTTTGGCCAATGGAATCACCCTATGAATTGTATCATGCATGAAATGACCTAGATATTATAACCTTTTTTCAGTTGTTTTCTTATTTTTTTTTTAAATGCAACTAAGTTTTATTAAAATTATAAAAAGTACACGAAACAAACTGGCAAGTAGCTAGATATGACACAAGACCACACGCATCCGCACAATTATACGCACGAACAAAACTAGAGACTCGAACTAATGGAAACACACTAGCACAAGGACACTAAAATCAACGCATCGCGACTATCTAAATAAAACTATGTTTCCGAATCCGATGACGCGCAGGAGGAGCAACATGAGCAATAAACATCGTCCTCTTCCGAGTCTTTCATCACATTCTCGATAAAATATCTCTCGTGCCATCGAAAATTATCCCTACGTCGGCTACGTTTCATATTTCTCCGTCCCCAAACATGCTTAATGAAGTGACTTTTAATCAGAGGATGGATTTGTTTTTCTTTAGCACGAAAACGAGCAACCGCGGTATGAGATAAATTAGAGGCAACGACACAATCTTTTTTGTATGAGCTAGGAGCATTCTCGTCACATTCACCCAGGCCCGGCCCATTTAAAGAAAATTTGTCCATTTCATAAGCAAATGAACAATCTGGCCCAAATGTTTGATCTGGCCCGACATGATTTTGAATTTTCATCGGGACTTGCAAGGGACTAGAATAACACGTGCAGTTATCATCCTCGGAACTAACACAGCCCACCTTGGAAGACGTAACCTGGTCCCTCGGCTTTTGAACTTCATCCGACATCTGAACGACATCTGCTTCCGGTGTGGATACCGGTGCCGGAGGATCGTCGGACGGAGCCCTATAATCATTGATTTCAGGTGGCCTGATCTCACCTTCTTCCACCTCATCAAAACCCTCTGCAGGTACACAATTACTTTGTTCATCAACATGATTTCGTTTGTTTTCTTCAACAAATGATCGATTACTCTCATCCATATTTAATGATTCCATATTCTCACTTGACGACTCCTTACCCTCACCCGACAGTTCATTATTAACCGTTTTATCTATGGTCGTTTCCGATTGAAAACCTCCATCAGCGATATCGACTTTAAGCTTGTTCACTTCAACCAGAGTCCAAGATAGTCGGTCATTGTTGAAGCTAAAAACGAGGTTATGATTGCTTACCGAATCAGGTAGATCGAAAACTATCCATTTACCACCGACTTTTATCTCGATGAGATTAGAATTAGGAATCTGCGACACCTTGGGGTTATGGTTAAACCCTGCAAGTGATTCTGCAAAGCTCTTCCCTTCCCATCTTGATGGTTTCGATGATCCCTGATGATTCCAGGGAGCCGGTGGGAAGTCTAAGAACCCTTCAATATTCAGTTTGAAATCTCGATTCTTACTCGATGAATGTTTAACTATATTTCTCTCCAAAGCTTTGTAAGCACGAATCCATCTTCCATTGACTTGAATGGTGTTTAACACTCTTGCAAAAGAATCAATATCTGAAATGCCTTCAAAACGGACATACCCGAATCGTTAGCCACTCGACAATCTCTTACGTGCAAAGTACACGTCTTTGAGAGTCCCGTAATTCTCGAAAACTCTTCGGCAATCATCACGAGACCATATATCCGGAAAATTGAAGATCAGGAACGAAGTTACACGAATATCACTCGACTTTGAAAACGAAAAGCCGTTTGGCTTCGACATTGAGATTACATCGTCGTCCGCCAGAAGATAGGCCGGAGAAGATGTTGAATGGATGGTCGGAAGGGATGGTGGTAGGGTGTTGAAGCTGGTGGTTGGTTAAAAGAGAGAGTTTTTTTTTTTTTTTTAATCCGAATTTAGATAATTTGAAAATAATAGAAGAATAGACAACCCAGTTTCAAAAAACTCAACAAAATCAAAAGAAAAGCCCTAAAATTTCACCAGAATCAAAACAAAAAGAAGAAATTTAACGCTGTTAGAAGAAAAACCATAATTTTGGTTTGAGAATTTAAGAAAATCAAAAGAAAACCCTAATTATGAGAAAAAGAAAAAGAAAAAACATACAGAGACAAGAATTAGAGGCATAAATCAGACAGCAATCGATTAAAGGAGAAAGAAATACGAGATTGATGGAACTTGAAACTTCACATAGATCTGTAGTCGGTCAGGAATTCAATTAAGAACACAACCTCGAATCGATGCTATAAAACCCAGATCTGTAATCGATGCTCCCGAAACTCTAAATGGACGGTACCGGTGGTAATCGGAGGCGGTAGTAATCGGCGACGGTATTGTAGATTTGGTTTTAGAGGAAAAACCTCCAATCGACGGTGAAGTAGTATTATATAATGCTTGGATTCTTTCTGGTAGTCAAAGATTGTTGATGGTTTCCCATTAATTTCTTTCAATCTTTGTTCTTCATGTGTTCCTGAAGTCACACTCTGTTGCTAGATAATTTAGAGAGAAGCTCGTTTTAAAAAAAATTCAGTTGTTTTATTATTGCGCCTGATATACTCTATATCACTAGTTCTTTGTTCACCTTCTTTAGATTTGGTCAAACAAATTAAAACAGCATAAGCAACAATGAAAGAGAATACGTCAAATATCAAAATTCAAAATATTATTGTATATCATAACCATCAATATTATATAGTACTAGTAACACACGAACCATAATTAAGCAACAATGAGTGAATTGGTACATCTTGTATCGAAGTCAAAATACAAATGACACCATATTCCCCGAAACTCTAAGCCTAAAAAAGTAGGAACATAATTAAGCGCCACGATTAGCCAATCAAAGGTAAACACCTCATGTATCTGTAGGGTGTCTCCGACTTCACTTGCTGACGACTTATCATCACCAAGTGTACATGACGAAGACACACTAAAAATTCACAGAGAGAAATTTTCACAAAGTAACGTTAAAATTGTAAACGACAATATATTTCTAGAATTATAACTTATGGCATGGACTACTAATATATTTCAATTGTGATGTTTACCAAGTAATAAAAAATTACTAATTACGATTATGTCTTTAATGATATTAGCATTGCCGTTGCTATTATACTACTTTTTATGAACGACTGGAATTTTATAAATAAACTAGCAAATTGCTAGCAAGAATAAAGAATATAAAAATTTACAAGATAAAAGAAACTGCAACAATTGGTTCTAGTTAAAACTCTGATTATAATATCTAGCGAAAATCTAATTGAAGCTTGTGATCACCACAATAATATCAATCACGTGGCATTTATGCAAGGTTTCATCCTTGAAGATAACGTTGTTTCGCAATCTCCATATGTTCCAAAGCGTTGCATTTATAATGATGGTAACAATGAGACGTTTACTTCGCTGAATAGGCACTCCATTTATCCAAGCACTACAAGAGAAAGTAGAATGGGCGACGCCCCTTTTTTTGCGGCGACGAACCTCGTCGCAAAAAAGCCACTAAACGACAATATATTTCGTTTCCTTGACTGCCTTTTGGGTCCACCTCTATTTTGCGGTGATGAACTTTAGAGGTCGCCGCAAATAATCGGGACCCACAACCAGAAAAGTCTCTTTTTTCTTTTCTTTTTAATCAATAATGGTCAAACGTTGAATATTTTATTTGCGGCGACGCGTATCGCCGCTGAAAACCGTTGTTTTTTACTTTTTCCCCCCCATTTTTTCCCACCAAATTTTTTTCCTTCCAATTCAGGGGGTCGCCGCAAAAGACTCGCCGCAAAAAAAAGAAAAAAAACCTGTTCTCTATTTATCACTTCATAATCACCAACTTAAATTACTAATAAAATCATACACAACACACAAAATGTTGACCCTTCCACCGATAATAGTCTCATTGGAAGTGTATTACGGAAGTGAATTCAGTAATCAAATGAAACTTTACGATTATACGCGTAGTTCAAAAGCTACGTTCAAAGAAATCGACGTTCGCGACGTTGGTTTAGAGGAACTTTTAACCTTTTTGAAAGAAATGGTTCCATTCGAACACACGGACGTTTTGTATTGTGAAGATGGCTGTGTTCAGGACTTGTCCGCTACATATCACTGTACCGACGATCATTGGTACGGTATAAAAGATAGCCTGGCTTGGCGTTCTAATCGCATTTCTCTTTATTTAATTCCCGAGTACTAAACTGTTAAGTTAGTTAGTTAAGTTGAGTATTATTTGTATCGTTTTTATTGGGTATTAATTGTATCGTTTTTATTATGTATGTTGAATGAAATTGTTATGTTATTGTCATTTTTTGTTTTCAATTTACTATAATTAAAACGCATTTTAAGTAGATGAGTCGAATATTATACAAAGACTGAATTAAAAATACAAACGACAAACATTATATAAAGATCATACAAAGTTACTAAATTAAAGACACACATCAACGAAAACCATTAAATGAAGATCTTACAAAGCTACTGAAATTAAATCACACTAATAACAACGGGGACGAGGATAACTACGAGCATCCGACCCAGTGGACGAATTTTCAAAACCTAAGCTGATGCTGCCAAAGTTTCAGCAACGAAGGAAATGTCGATAGGTAACGTACATATCGGATGTCGTCCTACAAGACCATCATGAGCCATACCAATATTAGTAAATAAACGATTCAGAAACGCTCCATACGGAAGAAGTCTTGTTTCTGCATAATGAAGCCCATTCATTCGGGAAGCGACCAAATGAGCAATATTTACTCTAATATTGTTAGTCATGCACCAGTGAATACAAGCTTCAGTCATTGACAAACAAATTACATTTGGTTCACGGCGGTACATGTTACTCCTGATAATTGCATTTCTTATAGCAATTTCAGGACAAAGATATTTTATCAAGGATGCACGTACGTTCTATGGTCCTGTATTGAATACAAGTACGGCATAGAAGTGTGGTCATTTCACGTGGTAGAATAGACTCATGAAGAGCTTGAAGTTCTTCACCGGGATAATAGATATTTATACCATCAAATGGCACGCTCAATAGCGCACCAAATTCTTGAAGAGTATACTCATGTAGCCATTCAAAGATTTGAAACTTCACTGTTTATTCATTAATGAATTCAAAGTTGGAATATAATCGAGTACAGGAAAAAAGGATTTCTCAACCAAAAGGAAAGGAAGCCAACCCATTCTACCGAGTTCATGGTCGATTCCTGGAAATTCTTGCAGATTGACCTCCTGACCTTCAGTAATAGGTCTACCAATCATTCTAGATCGGTTGTACTCAGGATGTCTGCTTTGATTTGTTGGTGGTACATATGGATTGTGAGGGTGATTCATAGTGCTTGGATTAGTTGGTGGTGCATATGGATTATGAGGGTGATTCATAGTGTTAATATTGAGAGAGACTTGAATAGGTGGATATGAATAAGAATGGTGCATATGACTACTCTATAAATAGGCATAAACTGCCACCAATAATTTCCCGCCCAAGACTTCCAACCAAAAGAGGAGACGATTCTCTATTTAACCTGCTAATTGATATCACAAAACACACACCAACTTAAATTACCATTCAAATCACACATAACACACAAAGATGTTGACCCATATGTTCTATGGTCATGTATGGAATACAAGTATGATATAGAAGTATGGTCATGTCATGTGGTGGAATATACTCAGGAAGAGCTTGAAGTTCAAAACCGGGAAGATAGATATTTGTACCATCAAATGGCACGCCCAATATCGCACAGAATTGTTGAAGAGTATACTCGTGTTGCCATTCAAAGATTTGAAACTTCACTATTTGTTCATCAGTAAATTCAAAGTTGGAATAGAATTCACGCACAAGTATAGGATAAAAGAACTCGTCAATAGAAAGGAAATGAAGCCAACCCATTCTTCCGAATTCATGGCCGATTCCTGGAAAATCTTGCAGACTGACCTTTTAACCTTCACTAATAGGTCTACCAATCGTTCTAGATCGGTTGTACTCACGGCGTCTGCTTGGATTTGTTGGTGGTGAATATAGATTATGAGGGTAATTTATAGTGCTAATATTGAGAGAGACTGAATTGAATGAGTGGATATGAAAAAGAATGGTGCATATGACTACTCTATAAATAGGCATAAACTGCCACCAATAATTTTCCGTCCAAGAATTTCCCGCCCTTGATTTCCCACCAAGAGGTTCCCGCCCATGATTTTCCGCAAAATGTAACGACGTGATATAACGGTGTAATGTAACTAAAACACATATGTTAACTAGTAATTTTATCCAACTAGAAACGGAAACTAAAACAAAGAAACTAAAACTAAAACTAGTCATGTTAACTAGTAACTAGTGATATAACGGTGTAATGTTGTAGTATAGTAATGTTGTGATTTGTGAAGGTGTAAATAGAAGGAAGAAAATCGGGTATAAATAGAAGGTGATTTCCCACGGCGTAATCCAATGTCTTGATATAACGGCGTAATATAACGACTTAATATAATGGCTTAATATAACTACGTAATCTAACGGCTTAGTATAATGGTGACGATGTTGATGATGATGTTGATGATGATGACGACTGTAGTGACCCGAACTTTTCCATGTTTATATATATTAAATGAAATTGATATTTACATGATTAAGTGTTTCCAACATGTTAAGCAATCAAACTTGTTAAGACTTGATTAATTGAAATAGGTTTCATATAGACAATTGACCACCCAAGTTGACCGGTGATTCACGAACGTTAAAACTTGTAAAAACTATATGATGACATATATATGATTATATATATAGTTAACATGATATTATGATAAGTAAGTATCTCATTAGGTATTTTAACAATGAGTTATATACATAAAAATGAGACTATTGAATTTAAGAAACTCGAAAACGTTATATATAACGATTATCATTATATCAACGTCTTACTAAGTACATATGAATCATATTAAGATATTGATACACTTGGTTAATTATGTTAAATGATAAGTAAATATATCATTAAGTGTATTAACAATGAACTACATATGTAAAAATAAGACTACTAACTTAATGATTTCGAAACGAGACATATATGTAACGATTATCGTTGTAACGTCATTTAACTGTATATATATCATACTAAGATATATTATATATAATAATATCATGATAATATAATAATTTAACATCTCTTTAGATATAATAAACATTGGGTTAACAACATTTAACATGATCGTTAACTTAAAGGTTTCAAATCAACATTTACATGTAACGACTAACGATGACTTAACGACTCAGTTAAAATGTATATACATGTAGTGTTTTAATATGTATTCATACACTTTTGAAAGACTTCAAGACACTTATAAAAATACTTCTACTTAACAAAAATGCTTACAATTACATCCTCGTTCAGTTTCATCAACAATTCTACTCGTATGCACCCGTATTCATACTCGTACAATACACAGCTTTTAGACGTATGTACTATTGGTATATACACTCTAATTATCAGCTCTTAGCAGCCCATGTGAGTCACCTAACACATGTGGGAACCATCATTTGGCAACTAGCATGAAATATCTCGTAAAATTACAAAAATATGAGTAATCATTCATGATTTATTTACATGAAAATAAAATTACACATCCTTTATATCTAATCCATATACCAACGACCAAAAACACCTACAAACACTTTCATTCTTCAATTTTATTCATCTAAGTGATCTCTCTCAAGTTCTATCTTCAAGTTCTAAGTGTTCTTCATAAATTCTATAAGTTCTAGTTTCATAAAATCAAGAATACTTCCAAGTTTGCTAGCTTACTTCCAATCTTGTAAAGTGATCATCCAACCTCAAGAAATCTTTCTTATTTACAGTAAGATATCTTTCTAATACAAGGTAATACTCATATTCAAACTTTGGTTCAATTTCTATAACTATAACAATCTTATTTCGAGTGATGATCTTACTTGAATTTATTTTCGTGCCATGATTCTGCTTCAAGAACTTTCAAGCCATCCAAGGATCCTTTGAAGCTAGATCCATTTGTCTCTTTTCCAGTAGGTTTATCCACAAAACTTGAGGTAGTAATGATGTTCTTAACATCATTCGATTCATACATATAAAGCTATCTTATTCGAAGGTTTAAACTTGAAATCACTAGAACATAGTTTAGTTAATTCTAAACTTGTTCGCAAACAAAAGTTAATCCTTCTAACTTGACTTTTAAAATCAACTAAACACTTGTTCTATATCTATATGATATGTTAACTTAATGAAATAAAACTAAAAAACACGAAAAAACACCGTAAAACCGGATATACGCCGTTGTAGTAACACCGCGGGCTGTTTTGGGTTAGTTAATTAAAAACTATGATAAATTTTGATTTAAAAGTTGTTCTTCTGGGAAAATGATTTTTCTTATGAACATGAAACTATATCCAAAAATCATGGTTAAACTCAAAGTGGAAGTATGTTTTCCAAAATGGTCATCTAGACGTCGTTCTTTCGACTGAAATGACTACCTTTACAAAAATGACTTGTAACCTGTAATTCTAACTATAAACTTATACTTTTTCTGTATAGATTCATAAACTTAAGTTCAATATGAAACCATAGCAATTGGATTCACCCAAAACGGATTTAAAACAAAGAAGTTATGGGTAAAACAAGATTGGTTATTTTTGCTTGTTGTAGCTACGTGAAAATTGGTAACAAATCTATATTAATCATATCCTAGCTAACTTATATTGTATTATACATGTATTCTAATATATTATGTAATCTTGGGATACCATAGACACGTATGCAAATGTTTTGACATATCATATCGACCCATCTATATATATTATTTGGAACAACCATAGACACTCTATATGCAGTAATGTTGGAGTTAGCTATACAGGGTTGAGGTTGATTCCAAAAATATATATAGTTTGAGTTGTGATCTAGCCTGAGACGTATATACACTGGGTCGTGGATTGATTCAAGATAATATATATCGATTTATTTCTGTACATCTAATTATGGACAACTAGTTGTAGGTTACTAACTAGGACAGCTGACTTAATACACTCAAATCTTTAAAACATAATAAAAATGGTTGTAATTATATTTTGATCATACTTTGATATATATGTACATATTTGTATAGGTTCGTGAATCGATCCGTGGCCAAGTCTTATTTTCGAGGAAGGAAATATATGTGAAAGTGAGTTATAGTCCCACTTTTAAAATCTAATATTTTTGGGATGAGAATACATGCAGGTTTTATAAATGATTTACAAAATAGACACAAGTATGTGAAACTACATTCTATGGTTGAATTATCGAAATCGAATATGCCCCTTTTTATTAAGTCTCGTAATCTAAGAATTAGGGAACAGACACCCTAATTGATGCGAATCCTAAAGATAGATCTATTGGGCCTAACAAACCTCATCCAAAGTACCAGATGCTTTAGTACTTCGAAATTTATATCATATCCTAAGGGTGTCCTGGAATGATGGGGATATTCTTATATATGCATCTTGTTAATGTCGGTTACCAGCTGTTCACCATATGAATGATTTTTATCTCTATGTATGGGATGTGTATTGAAATATGAAATCTTGTGGTCTATTGTAACGATTTGATATATATAGGTTAAACCTATAACTCACCAACATTTTTGTTGACGTTTAAACCATGTTTATTCTCAGGTGAATATTAAGAGCTTCCGCTGTTGCATACTAAAATAAGGACAAGATTTGAAGTCCATGTTTGTATTATATTGTGTAAAAACTGCATTCAAGAAACATATGTCGATGTAATATATTTCTATTGTAAACCATTATGTAATGGTCGTGTATAAATAGTATATTTTAAATTATCATTATTTGATAATCTACGTAATGTTTTTAAAACCTTTATTGATAAAATAAAGGTTATGGTTGTTTTAAAAATGAATGCAGTCTTTGAAAAACGTCTCATATAGAGGTCAAAACCTCGCAACGAAATCAATTAATATGGAACGTTTATAATCAATATGAACGGGACATTTCAACGATGATGATGACGATGTTGATGATGATGTTGATGATGATGACGATGATGTTGACGATGATGATAAATATGATGATGATGATGATGATGATGTTTATGTTGATGACAGTGATGATAAATATGATGACGATGATGTTAATTGTCATACCCCGTCCTAATCCATCTGGACGAAGTCACCAACATCTGGTTCCATTACGATGATCGACTCCAAATAATGTCTTTACAATGAGCAAATGCACAGCGGAAGATTTCTTTCATACCTGAGAATAAACATGCTTTCAAGTGTCAACCAAAAGGTTGGTGAGTTCATAGATTTATCATAAGCAATAAAATTCATCATTTTGATAGACCACAAGATTTAAATACAGTACACATATCTCGTGTACAAAACCATTTTTCATAAATCTTAGTAACCGTATACATATCTCGTGTACAAAATAACATACACATAACCTGTGTGTAAAATCATTCTCTCGATACATAACATTCACTTTGTTTTCATTGCTTGGATTGGTAACAGACCTTAACATATAATGCGCATCAATAATATCCCCAAAACAGAACATCTCGTCTGTATAAATATATAAACCTCGAAGTACTAAACACCACGCCCACTAGCTCTTCCGTCTAGTGAACATTCTGGGTGGGGGTGTTAAACCCGGTAGCTACCTTTAGGATTCACGTGAATTAGGGCCATACCCGATTCTAATTCTTAGGTTACCAATCAATAATAATAAGGGGAAATATTCACAACAATTAGTGGCAATTATAACGTCCAACTAATTCAATAATAATCCACAGAACTTATGTCTTCATAATAATTCATTCGAGGAATGTTTTTCTTGTGTCTATTTCGTCAAACATTTATAAAAGTATCTCATGTATTCTCAGTTCAAAATTATAGATTTCAAAAGCATTTAAATAAAATAGTTGTAAAAATAGCGCATGTATTCTCAGTCCCAAAAATGTAAAGAGTAAAAGAGAGCAAATGAACTCACTCTACAATATTTTGTAGTAAAAATATTCATACGATGATACTGAACAATGCAGGGTTGGCCTCGGATTCACGAACCTATATCAAGTATATATATATTAACCCATTAAAATATAAACCAACTAAGTATATATATATATATATATATATATATATATATATATATATTTTATTATGTATTAAAATTAATATTCTTATATCTAATTTTATTAATACTTATAATATGTTATAATACTTATTTGAAATATAATTTAATTAATGTTTTAATAATAATTTATTAGTTAATATATTATAACATAGTAATTTGTAATATTAGTTATACTTATGATATATGTAATAATTATATTTTACATAATTAATATTTGTTGCGATAATAATAATAATACTAATAACAATATCAGTAATACTAATGATGATATTAATAATAATAATGTTAAAAATAATATTAATGTTAAAAATAATAATGGAAATTATAATAATAATAAGTTTAATATTCATAAAGTTGATAATAACAGTAATTTTTATAAAAATAATAGTAAATAATACTCCCTCCGTCCCGGATTAATTGTCCAGTATTCCTTTTTGGGACGTCTCAGATTAATTGTCCACTTCCAAATATGGAAAGTAATTTTGATAAAGTTTACAATATTGTCCCTAATGAATTAATTAAATTACAAAGGTGAGAGAGATTTCTAATTAATTAGTTGAGGGTAAAACAGTAAAGTAAGAAAAAGGTACAAAAAAAGTACAGTGTGATAATGACATTTCTTAAACTGTGTATTTTTTATCTGGAGACAATTAATCTGGGACGGAGGGAGTAATGATAAATAAGATAATGATAATAATAATAATAATAATAATAATAGTAATAATAATAATAATAATAATAATAATAATAATAATAATAATAATAATAATAATAATAATAAAAATAGTAATAACAATAATAATAATAATAATAATAATAATAATAATAATAATAATAATAATAATAATAATAATAATAATAATAATAATAATAATAATAATAATAATAATAATTGTAGCGACCCGATAAAATCGTCATTGACGGCGCCGCTAACTTAGGTCCCGTTACGTGGTCGTAGTCCCTATATGAGACTCGTTTGACCAAAATTACGTCGCATTCATTTGAAAAGTACAAGACTTACAAAGTTCAGTTTACCAAAAGGATCGACAACAAGTTTAAGTTTACAAAAGTAGTAATGTATAAATGAAATAACTTGCGACATAATTAGTTGAAAATCACAGTTGCTATAAATAGCGTAAGTATGTATGTATGCTTGACTCCAAGCAAGAAATCAGAGTGTATGCATGTATGCTCGACCCCAAGCAAGTATGAAAGTACGCGGAAGCATGTATCAAATAGCCATGTATGAACCTGAGAAAACATAGAGAATCTGTCAACGAAAACGTTGGTGAAATCATAGGTTTAGTAAATGAGTATGTAAGTAAAATAAGTTGAACCACAAGTTATAGTATAAGTCAATTTTCCGAATCGTTTGAACTCCATAAGTATTGTTGTTTACCGAGCACCCAATTATCAAAGCTTAACTGTATCATTTACCTCAGCATAAAAGTGTTAGAACATACACCGTACCAGAATATATTTCATTCGCTTAACGGTAGCGAACCATCCGAATGAGGGTTAGTCAAACCCGTATGGATCCACACAACATAGTCTCGCTTACACCATCTGATGTAATTAATGATAATTGAATTGAGGGTTTTCGTTCAAACTCGTCTTTATCTTTGTATTCGTATTCGTGTTCGATGTATAAAAGTATGAAAGGTATATATACATATGAAATGTATATAAGTATGTAACGTATATGTTTCTCAGCCCACGATTTAAAAATATAAAAGTTGTTGAAAAAGTGGGACTATGATCTCACCTTGAGTGCACGTGTATAAATGTACTTCACAAAGTAAACACGTGCATGAAAGTTGTTTAGCCTTGACCAAAACAAGTAAGTTGTATAAATTAACCGGTTACGACACAAGGTCGGGCGAAATGTGTTCAATTAGTCATATGGCTCGTTACGACTCGAATATATAGCATGTGAATCACGTTGTCAAGTTTCATGTAAGAATCAAGTATAAAATAAGATTAGAACGATTGCATAAGTGTTTTGTTAAGTTTGACTAAAAGTCAAACTTGGTCAAAGTCAATGAAAAAGTCAACGGGGTCGGGTCAGGTCCCGAACTATTTTCCTGAGCTTAGAAATCATATATGAGCATGTTGTCCAAGTTTCATGTTGATCGGGGGTGCGTAGCATACTTAGAATTAAGCGAAAATTGACATTTTTGGGCAGTCTACCTCAGATGCACCGCATCCAAGGCAGATGCGCTGCATCTGTGTCTGGTGCAGCAATTCTGGGGCAGTTTAACACTTATACGATTTCAACTTCAAACGATCATAACTTTTGACTCGTTAACATTCAAAACACGTATCTTATATCGTTGGAAAGGTAATTTAAAGAGGAATACAACTAAACACATTTCATGAATCAATTCCATCATTAACAATAATGAAAACCTCAATAAATGATCGTTAAATATTCAAAATCGAAGTTTCAAGTTCATAAAACGCATTTCTTGACTCGGGAATCCAATTTACACATATGATACGCCGTTTTGAAGGTAATGAAACATACAATACAACTAATCACTAACTAATAACATTTTATGGCATTCAAAACATCAAAAGTTCATTTTAGAGTTCATCAAACCCTAATCAAAATCATGAATTCAACCATTTTGTAAATGAAGCTTTTCTAAATCAACCTACACATCAAAATGAAGCTAATGATGCTAGTAACACATTTAATACATGAACTTTAACATTTTAACAACATTTAATCACCCAAAAATCAAGATTAAGCACACCCATTTCAAATGTTCAAACTAGTTACTCAAAACAACAAATCGAGCAAACAAAACATGTATTCATTCTAGACACGAGCCATAGACACTAATTAACACCATTTCAAGTATATAAAATGAATTTAGAGAAATCTAGTGTTTTTAGAAACCTTATCCCGAGCTATGAAATTTGTACCAAATCGAAGAGGATGAAGAGAGGATTCCAAATATATAATTTGTTTTGATGTTTGCTTGCTAAATCCGATTTAGATGATGAATTAGTGAGTTGGTTGAAGTTGATGTTCTTGGTGACTAGAGAGAAAGGAAGTAGGAGATGGATGGAAATGAATGGTTGAAAGAGTGGGTTGACTAGTTGACCTAGTCAACTAGTTTGCCCACTTGACAACTTCGGTCCCTCAATTTTGAAAGCGGGTGCGTGAATTAACCAAACGAATATTTTAAAACGCTAGAGTAAACGAGTGATGTTATAATTAAATAACGGAAATATCACGAATGTTAGTTAACAAAAGACGCGAATTTAGATAACAAAAAGTATTATCTAAAAAAAAAGACGGCGTTAAAATAAATTTAACGGAAAAATGCGGGATGTTACATTACCTACACCTTAAAATAAATTTCGTCCCGAAATTTAGTTGGAAGTAGTAGTTGTTGTTTCTTCCTCGAGATCTTGCGTTGCCAGTTCTACGAATAAATTAAAGTACTTCCTTGGGCATTTCAACGAACTTGACTGTCGGGATTTTACGTTGTTTCAAAGTTTGGTTTCACGATCCATAATTTCAACCGGTCCTCCTAGGAAGCGAAGTTTGTCATCGATAGTAAGCTCATCGAAAAGGATAACAAGTTCTTGTTCCACAAGACACTTCTTTAAATTTTAATACATCAAATGTAGGATGAACGGAGACTCAAATGAGTCTGAAATCTAAACGGCTAACAACGGGTCCAAAATGCCCCAAGATTTCCAAAGGATCAAAATATCGCGGATTTAGCTTTCTACGTTTCCCGAAATGGATTACACCTTTTCAAGGTGTGACTTTTAACATTTTGCGGTCACCCGCTTGGAATTCGAGAGGTTTACGTCTAACATCGACATAGCTCTTTTGGCGACTGCTAGTCGTGTTGGGTCTTTCTTGAATATGGATAGATTTTCTCGGTCGCTCATGTATAATCTCGGGCCCGATGAATTGATCATCGTTTACTTGGTTTAACAAAAGGAGAATGACGTTCCGGTCATATAAGGTTTCAAAAGGTGTGACGTTAAAACTCGAATGAAAATCATTGTAGTAAGAGAATTCGGCTAAAGGAAAATACTCTTCTCAAGTAAATTTGGAGTTGATAACACAAACTCGTATTACGGTTTCCAAGGTTTGAATCGTACATTTGCTTTGTTCGTCGGTTTGTGGTTGATGTGCGGTACTCATGTCTAAACGTGGTCCCGAGACTTTTTGTGAGGCACTCCAAAATCTAGAAGTGAAACGAGGATCTCGATCCGAAACGAAGTATATCTCCTTAAGATATATTTTGAACAAGATTTTTTTAGGACTTGAAAACGTTTGTTAGAATAAGTTTCTGTTTCTCAAGAATTTCGTGCCGCGGAAGATTTATCGGTTTTCGAAAACGTTCGTTAGAGCATGTTTCTTATCGGGTTCTGAAAAACGTTCCTTAGGACTATTCACCCTCGTGGCGAATACTAGTATAACGTGAAGAGTCTCTCTCTCCATTGAGAATTTAGAATAAAGATTTCCTTAAACGGAAGTACGAGTATAAGGCGAGAGAAGTTTCCGCCTCGATATGAGCATACCAAACATTTTGTAGTTCGTTGATAAAACTGCTCGAAGACGAGATAGTATACACGTGTAACGTATGTTTGAAGTCGGAAGAATTTGTCATTCATTCGGAAGCATAAATATGGTTCGACAATAATCGACGATGTGTCCCGGGTATGGTTGTTATCAGTAGTCTCGGAGTTTTCGGATGTTCAAGCAAGAAAGATAAAGCCATGTACATGGCACATGGTGGTGATTAGGTTGATCGAGTCCAACCACCATCACGTGTCATTAGAACTTTGGTATGAATTACTGTAATATAACCACGTTGATCGAGTGTCGTTATATTACGCTATCTCATACCTCCATTCCCACATCACTCCATAGATTCAAGTTCGTGTAATCGTGAAAATTTAAAATAAACAAAGTGTAACGACGTCTCTAACGTGACTCGTATTGAATCGAAAGAATTAGTGCAACTCTAAAGAAGCGTTCCCCGAGGGAAGTGTATAAATGATTGTTCACGTCAATGTGGTTCAAGTCAAACAATAATGCATTTAGGTACTAAAAGAGTAATGCATCATGATAACGAATAGTACACAACCGTAGTGATAAGTAGTGACGACGATACTCACCTAGAGTAGTGATGGTAGTAACATGAAATAGTAGATAGTAAGAAACACCGGTGGGAAACCGATAGTAATTTGAAACGGTGGCGAATAACAATCCGGGAGACAGAGTTCCCGAACAAGTGTGACTAATGAAGTCGTCGTCATCCATACGTGTATGAAACTTGAATTTACGCGTGTTACCAGAAAGTTGTAGAATACGAGTTCGTATGATGAAAACTTGGTACCATTAAAAAGTTTGCCTAAGAATGATTCAAGTATAATGCACAAGTAGTCAAGTAAGTGCTATCTATAGCAAATGTATGTCAGAATGCACTGATTAACTATCCGGTTGTAGTCTAGATTCACTAATGCGTCCTAACGACTCTGTCAGACACACTAATGCACATCCTAGTTCCCTACAACCAACGCTCTGATACCATCTGTAGCGACCCGATAAAATCGTCATTGACGGCGCCGCTAACTTAGGTCCCGTTACGTGGTCGTAGTCCCTATATGAGACTCGTTTGACCAAAATTACATCGCATTCATTTGAAAAGTACAAGACTTACAAAGTTCAGTTTACCAAAAGGATCGACAACAAGTTTAAGTTTACAAAAGTAGTAATGTATAAATGAAATAACTTGCGACATAATTAGTTGAAAATCACAGTTGCTATAAATAGCGTAAGTATGTATGTATGCTTGACTCCAAGCAAGAAATCAGTTGTATGCATGTATGCTCGACCCCAAGCAAGTATGAAAGTACGCGGAAGCATGTATCAAATAGCCATGTATGAACCTGAGAAAACATAGAGAATCTGTCAACGAAAACGTTGGTGAAATCATAGGTTTAGTAAATGAGTGTGTAAGTAAAATAAGTTGAACCACAAGTTATAGTATAAGTCAATTTTCCGAATCGTTTGAACTACATAAGTATTGTTGTTTACCGAGCACCCAATTATCAAAGCTTAACCGTATCATTTACCTCAGCATAAAAGTGTTAGAACATACACCGTACCAGAATATATTTCATTCGCTTAACGGTAGCGAACCGTCCGAATGAGGGTTAGTCAAACCCGTATGGATCCACACAACATAGTCTCGCTTACACCATCTGATGTAATTAATGATAATTGAATTGAGGGTTTTCGTTCAAACTCGTCCGTATCTTTGTATTCGTATTCGTGTTCGATGTATAAAAGTATGAAAGGTATATATACATATGAAATGTATATAAGTATGTAACGTATATGTTTCTCAGCCCACAATTTAAAAATATAAAAGTTGTTGAAAAAGTGGGACTATGATCTCACCTTGAGTGCACGTGTATAAATGTACTTCACAAAGTAAACGCGTGCATGAAAGTTGTTTAGCCTTGACCAAAACAAGTAAGTTGTATAAATTAACCGGTTACGACACAAGGTCGGGCGAAATGTGTTCAATTAGTCATATGGCTCGTTACGACTCGAATATATAGCATGTGAATCACGTTGTCAAGTTTCATGTAAGAATCAAGTATAAAATAAGATTAGAACGATTGCATAAGTGTTTTGTTAAGTTTGACTAAAAGTCAAACTTGGTCAAAGTCAACAAAAAAGTCAACGGGGTCGGGTCAGGTCCCGAACTATTTTCCTGAGCATAGAAATCATATATGAGCATGTTGTCCAAGTTTCGTGTTGATCGGGGGTGCGTAGCATACTTAGAATTAAGCGAAAATTGACATTTTTGGGCAGTCTGCCTCAGATGCGCCACATCCAAGGCTGATGCGCCGCATCTGTGTCTGGTGCAGCAATTCTGGGGCAGTTTAACACTTAGACGATTTCAACTTCAAACGATCATAACTTTTGACTCGTTAACATTCAAAACACGTATCTTATATCGTTGGAAAGGTAATTTAAAGAGGAATACAACTAAACACATTTCATGAATCAATTCCATCATTAACAATAATGAAAACCTCAATAAATGATCGTTAAATATTCAAAATTGAGGTTTCAAGTTCATAAAACGCATTTCTTGACTCGGGAATCCAATTTACACATACGATACGCCGTTTTGAAGGTAATGAAACATACAATACAACTAATCACTAACTAATAACATTTCATGGCATTCAAAATATCAAAAGTTCATTTTAGAGTTCATCAAACCTTAATCAAAATCATGAATTCAACCATTTTGTAAATGAAGCTTTTCTAAATCAACCTACACATCAAAATGAAGCTAATGATGCTAGTAACACATTTAATACATGAACTTTAACATTTTAACAACATTTAATCACCCAAAAATCAAGATTAAGCACACCCATTTCAAATGTTCAAACTAGTTACTCAAAACAACAAATCGAGCAAACAAAACATGTATTCATGCTAGACACAAGCCATAGACACTAATTAACACCATTTCAAGTATATAAAATGAATTTAGAGAAATCTAGTGTTTTTAGAAACCTTACCCCGAGCTATGAAATTTGTACCAAATCGAAGAGGATGAAGAGAGGATTCCAAATATGTAATTTGTTTTGATGTTTGCTTGCTAAATCCGATTTAGATGATGAATTAGTGAGTTGGTTGAAGTTGATGTTCTTGGTGACTAGAGAGAAAGGAAGTAGGAGATGGATGGAAATGAATGGTTGAAAGAGTGGGTTGACTAGTTGACCTAGTCAACTAGTTTGCCCACTTGACAACTTCGGTCCCTCAATTTTGAAAGCGGGTGCGTGAATTAACCAAACGAATATTTTAAAACGCTAGAGTAAACGAGTGATGTTATAATCAAATAACGGAAATATCACGAATGTTAGTTAACAAAAGGCGCAAATTTAGATAACAAAAGGTATTATCTAAAAAAAAAGACGGCGTTAAAATAAATTTAACGGAAAAATGCGGGATGTTACAATAATACTCATTATACCTTGAATGTCCATTAAGTCTATTAATGTTTTAAGGAGTCCAATAGTCTAGCCCATTTATGTGTTTAAGGAGTCCAAGTTTAAATGTCCATTAATGTAGGAAATTAGATCCAGCAGCCCATTCCATGTTCTAATTAAGTGATCGATACACAGGGTACCAGATCTCATTCGGAACATAGAACAATTTCATTCGGTGTTTTCCTGAGATTTTGTAGCAGCAACAACCCTAATCACACTTAACTTTTCTCATCATCGACCATTATAACATTGTTATTCTCAGATCATCATCATCGTTCATCATCAGTCATTGCAGGGTTTGATTCTATTTATTTATTATTATTATTATTATTATTATTATTATTATTATTATTATTATTATTATTATTATTATTATTATTATTATTATTATTATTATTATTATTATTATTATTATTATTATTATTATTATTATTATTATTATTATTATTATTATTATTTTTCAATCGATGTATACAATTACAGATCTATATACATAATTCGATTAACTTTTAATTTATTCGTATTTGAATTGATTATGTTGAATTTTATGTACCTAGTTACAATTTTGTTGTTTTTGTTGAATTATAAATTTGATTGTATTTTAGGGGATAGTTTGGTTTTGTGATTTGGGGTATTGATTAGGAAACAGTGAAGTACAAGTATAGCAGCTCACCGATGGTTGTCTACAGGTGGTTGTTGAGGTCACGAGAAGAAGCAATAACAGTTAAATGGTTTCGATGAGTTGCAGCTGAAACAAGAATAATAGCAGTAGCAACAGTGAAACAGTCTAGCAGAAGGTTGCAGGTTCACGATTGTGTTTCTAGGTGTATAAACAGAAAGGTTTAGTAGTATAATGGTAATGGTAAACAGAATTAACAAACCGTCAATGTAGTAGTCTTGTTGGTGGTGTTTGACCGGCTGTTTTGGCAGGAAAAAACAGAAGTGATGATCAGCCTGGTGATGGCGATTTCTTATGTTGTATTGATGGTTCACGATTGAAAGAAAACAGAAAAGAGAATAGCAGTAGCAGCGTAGTTTAATATAGGGTTCAATGGTGGGTTAAGGTGGTTTGATAGCAGTAGAAGACAGGAAACAAGTAGTAGCAGCAAAAATATAATGGTAATGGCTTTGTTGGTTTGAACAAAATAGAAATTTTCAGTGTAGCAGCTTCAATTGGTTTTCGTATGATGGTGTTCTAAATGTGTTTCAATGATGGTGGGTGTCAATGGAGGTTTGATGGAGATGGCTGTAACACAGCAGGTATAGCAGCAATGAATAACAAACGATAATGGCTCATGGCTGGTGTAGTTATAATGGTGAGGTTGTGGAGATATTGATATGAGTGGTCTTTTGGCTCAAGTAAACAAACAAAAGAATGGTGAGATTAAGAAAAGAAAATACGGAGTAATAACATATATAGAATAAGAATATAGATAGTTGTTAAGTACAACCAATGAAAACAGACACAAATAAACAATTATTTCTCCACTGTCATGAAATAGTAAAGCAGCCGGGTTCTTTGTAAGTATATGTATATCTAATATAGATAGATAGATAATGATATATAGATAGATATTGATGGAAAATGATAGGTAACAGAAAGTAGACTTTTGATACTCTAATTCAATCAATTAAGGCAATTTAGCATAGTAAAGATCAATTTAACATAGTAAAGAATTTGGTGATTTGTTATGTAGTGAATTGTGGGGATCGATTACAAAAACAAATGGTTGATTGATCAAACTTATGTATCATATATCATCATATATATAATTTATATATAGATAGAAAAAGGACTGGTAACAAACACTAGTGATGTATATCATAACAACTAAAAATGATATGCCAAACATGATTGATGTTAAAATATCACCAATTATAAAGTAGAAAAAAAATACTTTATTAATTATCATTGATTAATCGGTAGGATTCAATTGTATATAAAAAAAATTAATAGTAGTGAACCGTGTCAACTATAAGTCCAAAAGTAATATAATTAAACAAATATAAATATAACCCATTTTCTGATCACCGTTTATTTAAAATCTCATAAGTTCGAATTAATCTTCTCTAAATAATAATCGAAACGTCCAACGAGTATTACAATTATTAAATAATTACTTTTGATATACTCTTTCTATATATAGATTTATAACAATTTAATTATATCGTATATTATTTTACATTTTCTGTTCTAATGATTAAATCGTATGTTAGTATTCTAGGTTATTATATATATGCATATATTTATATTTATATATATACACATTTATTACAATTAATGGTTCGTGAATCGTCGAGAGCAGTCGAAAGGTAAATGTATACATGAAACAGTTCAAAATATTTGAGATTTAACATTACAGACTTCGCTTATCGTGTCGAAATTATTTACAGATTAAGTTTAAATTTGGTCAGAAATTTCCGGGTTGTCACATTAATGATGATGATGATGTCACGAGGTAATGTAAGGGGGTAATATAAGGACGTAACGTAATAGCGTAATGTGACGATGATGAAGATGAGGACGATGATGACGACGACGACGACAACGACAACAATAAAAATATATAAATTAATATATAAAATAACTATAAAACTATAAATAAAAAAATTAATAAATCAAATAACTATAAAAATTAAAACTTTCAAAAAAAAGAGAAAAGTGACAGACAATTGCGGCGATGCTCATCGCAATTGTGCCCCCCCAAATTTTTGCCGAAATATTCAAGATTCCCTCTTTCTAGAATATTTTATTTTTCAACACATTTGCGGCGACACTTAACACATTAACGGCGAGCGTCGCCGCAAAAAAAAAACAAAAACCTGATATTTAGACGGTCGCTGCTACTGCTGTTTCACTTTACCAAAAACAAAACACAAACACACTCAGCGATTTTGAGGTTAATTCGACAAAATCCATCAATTTCCACCTTATTTCTTCACCAATCTGTCATCTAGTTTAGTAATTTACTTATCTTATCTTGTATTTTCTAATTTTTGCTAATATTTTGAATTTATGCAATTTCTTTGTTTAATATGCTATAGTTGCTTCTTTAAACTTGTTTCTCATGCTGTATTACACTAGAATTTCGATTTATGTTATTAGGGTTCTTAATTTTTGTTGGATAATTGTTTGTCCTGAATATTAATTTAGGGTTTTGTAAGTTGTAAGTTTAATAATTTTGAGTTCATGTGATTTATGTGTATGTTGTAAGTTGTTAGTTAGATACTTGTAAGTTAGTAATTTGTATGTTGTAAGTTTAATAATTTTGATTTCATGTGTATGTTAGTAATGTGTATGTTGTAAGTTAGTAATTTGTATGTTGTAAGTTGTTAGTTAGATACTTGTTAGTTAATTGTTAACTTGTAAGTTAGTAATTTGTATGTTGTAAGTTAGTTAATTGTTAATTAGTTAATTGTTAGTAAGCTAATCGTTAACTTGTAAGTTAGTTACTTGTTAAGTTGTATGCTTTGTATAAGGTATGCTAATTCTTTCCCGTTTTAAACCGTAGGTCACCCGTCCGAAATTAGTTTCGGTATGCTATATTAGTTTTGGACGCGTGCCCAACATGTTTGATTTTTTTCTCACGTGGTAATAAGGTAAGCACTTTTTTGGGTATATATACATACAATAAGACTGTAAGAGTCTTCATAATTTTGAGGTTATGTGATTGTTTTTATTTTTAGGTACTTAAAATGATTAACACGGATGAGAAATCAACTTTATAGCAAAAAAAAACCAGTGAACGATGCGGTAGTGGCACAGGTTTGAATGTTCATTATTGGACAAAGTTACACTTGGCTAACTTGATATAATATGGCTATTCATTTCACTTCACCCGTGTGTTGAAAATTGAGCTGCTGTATATTTGCTTTGATTAGGTCAACAGTCTTAGGCAGGAGCTGCAGCTTCTGACGTCTAATCAACCTATTACCATTGTCACTACTAATGGTTCAACTAATTTGTTAGCTTTATTTATATTTAATTTTATTATTTTGTTGTCATTATTGTACCTCATTTTTATTTTTATTATTAATTTTATGTGTATGCAATCGTTCTAGCTTTGCACTTCTCATATTTTATCTTGATCGGTTTTGCTTTAGGAGGCATTATATGTAACATACAATGTGTCCCTTCAAAATTTTGTTGTTCAAAGCTGATCTGATATGGGTGCTACCATTTTCTGTCTTTATTGTATATCTAATACATACCCTATATAAACATTTTTGTATAAATTCATAAAATAAGAAACACTTATCCGAAATGAAGCATCATGTACTTATTAGCATTTGTTTGATTGTAACTGTTTTTTTTTGTCGTGGTTATTGGATCATATTGAAATGAGCTTAAGTAACGAACGTTGTGATCTTTTTCTTTATGCACTAGTTCTGCTTTCTTAAAGGCTATTTTTTTTATCCTCTCTTGCAGGCACTACTAGAAAGTACGGTGTTAGATGAGTTGGATGAAGAGTCGGATGATCCGGGACATAGATGAGTTGGATGAAAATAATGATGATGCATGGATGGACGATATCTGAAAAGAAGACAGATAGTTTGGGTAGTTTGTGTAAAAACGCCGAATTGATGCTTTTGAACTTTAATATTTGTAGTTTGTATGATTGTTACAACTTTCCGTAAATGTTTATTTATTTTAGTGTTGTTGATGTTTATTGTTGTTGGTGTCATATATTGTTATAGCTGCTATAAAATGGTATGAAACAAGTTTAAGAAAAACGCTCAGAATTTCGAGTGCGATGCTGCAAATACAGCAGAATTCTACTTCCTGGTGCAGGTACCTTTAGCGATGAGGGTCGCCGCAAAAGAAACTTGACAGTTTACTCTGTCAGATACGCTTACTCGCTGCAAAAGACTCACCGCAATAAATAATTTCCCTTTTCTTTTTTCTTTTTCTTAATATAAATGGGACCCACTTTCCGTCCGTCGCAAAAACCTTGACGCAAAAGTGTTATGGCGGTGAACCTACGGTGACGAGGTTTAATGCAACGAGACCACGCCGCAAATGATCTATTGCGGCGATAAACCCCAGTTTTTGCTGCGAGGAATCTTGCCACAAAAAGGGAGTTTCCTGTAGTGAAGCCCATAAATCATTAAAAGAAAAGAAAGATTCGACCATTGTGCAATTTTTGATGAGATTGTTTGCTAGAATCACAGTGATTGATATCGCTCAATTTATATATGTTTATCTCGCGATATCTACCTCACTTTACTCGGTTTTTGACTATCTCAAGACCCATTTAGTGTGTTATTGAGCTATTTGGTAAATATTGGGCTAAGGAGTTGATTTGGTGTAAAATTGACCAAATCTTAGGCAAAATTGGCTTAGAAAATGACAAGTGCAGGAAATAGCTCCAAAAGCACCGTTCCTGGCCTAAAAGCGCCGCTCCTACAAGATCAAAAGCGTCGCTCCAGAAATAAAAGCGCCGCTATTATGCACGATTTGTCTTCATTTCTTATCAGTGGGCAAAAGCGCCGTTCTTTAAGCTAAAGCATCGTTCCTGATCAGAGCCAAAAGCGTCGCTATTCATCAAAAGCGCCGCTCCTAAAGATAGCCAAAAGCACCGCTACTGAAGCAAAAGCAGCGCTCCTGTCACTGTTTCAGCCCAGATTTTCAGCACTATAAAAGGGACGAGATTAGGTCATTTTTCATATGCATCTTTTGTAGCAGCTACCTAGGGTCCGATTTTCACACACAAAACCTTAATTTCATCATCTATTAGAGATTAAGGGAGGATTCAAGGGAGATTGTTTTAAGATTCATCATCACTTAGCTTAGATCTTCATCTTCTTTACCATTTTGGGTTGCAATCTTTACTTCACTTTAATTACTTTGCAATATTTAGTTGTAATCATTACTTTAATATTAATACTTGCTTTGATTAATTGTAATAGCTTGAATATGATGATGATTTACATTTCTATGCTTATTATTAGTTTAGTTTTAGCCAGATTGGTTAAATCTCTTGTGTTTGCTTATCTATGAATCTCTAATGCTAGTGTTTGCCCCAATTCAATTGAATATTGTTGTTTGAATGAATTACATGATCATGTGTTGTTGAGATTGGCTAAAGAACCATTGCTATGAGTTTGTTTTTAGGCTTGACTTTGATTACATATGTTGAGTAGCTCTCTTAGTGATTTGAGAAGTGAATCAATGTGTGCTTCAACACCTTAGGTGATCTAGACAACTAGCTAGGGAATTACAAGTGATTGTGTTCTTGATCTAAGTTGGTTTTCAATTGGCCTTTAGTCAACATAGTAGTAACGATTATCTTAAGTGATTTCGATAGTTGGGAGTTTTAAGTGATTTTAACTCAAGCTCAATCTTAATGACCAAATCATGCTTAACTCGATCTTAGGATACAAAGCTTATGTAAATTCGTGGAGTATCATTCAAATTGAGGTTTAGAAGTGATTCTAACATTTAATAGTTCAACAACTTATGAGATAACAAAATAGGCAAAACGGGGCAAGCCAAGTATAGAGAGGATTGGATAAGTGAACACGTCTTAGTTAATTGATTTAAGTCTTTAATACTTTGCTACTTTGTTAATTTAGGTTTGTTTAATTGTACAAGTTTTAGTTGTCAGTTGATATCAATCAAAACCCCCAATCAAACAAACCCTAGGACAATTGCTAGTTTCAAATAACCAACTTACACCGCTTCCCTTGGGACGAACTTGATAAAAAATACTTGCATTAAAGTGCTATAACAACCGGGTTTTAAGTGCTCGTTAGTTTTGTGTGCTTGATTGTAGTGTTTAAGTCAAATATAAATTTAGAGGGTAAAAAAGATGTATTGTAATGCATGCAACATCAACTTTCTTGGCACCGCTGCCGGGGATGCGGTTAGCCTAGTGGGTTATTTGGTTTAAACTTTTAATTGTTCGATCCTTTCGTGAGGGCTTGCCCTTGCGGAAGTTACTTTTCGCATTTTACATATTATTTTTGTTTGGAAAAACTGTTGTATTTGTGTTGTGATTGAAGGATAGGTGCCTTTGGTGTATGAAAACAAGATCTCACAAGGATCAAGAGTTCACACATCCATTTTCTGATCAGGAACGATACATGCACGAGGTTTATAATCGTAGAGAAGCAAGGGTATTAAGGAAAAACTTTGAAGCTTTGCCATTTTGTTTAGAAGAGATGGATCCAAACGGTAATCCAATTGTTAATTAAGAGGGTGATCCTAATGGTCATCCGATTGATCAAGAAGCATTGAATGATCCAAATGATACTCCAGTGTGGAACGCTAGATTGGTTGCACCAACATTGATAGCACCGGCTATAACCAAACCACCAATTCAAGCTGACAATTGGAAGATCAAGGGTAACTTTTTCACATTGATCAAGGATACTTATTTTCTTGGGTTGATAGACGAAAATCCATTCGAGCATATTCAACACTTTAATGAGCTTTGTGATATTTATAAAACCAAAGACGTCACCGATGACGCTTTTAAGTTAAGGGCATTCCCCTTTACACTTCAAGGAGACGCAAAAGCTTGGATGCGTAATTTACCATCCGATTCCATAAGAACTTTTCAAGAGCTAACAAACGAGTTTATCAATCATTTCTTTCCACCGTCCAAGGTAGAGCGGTTAAGAATGGAGATTAATGGGTTCACCCAACGGGGTGATGAGAGTTTATATGATGCAGGGGTTAGATTCAAGAAGTTACTAAGAGCTTGTCCACCGTATGGTTTGACAAAGAAAGAATACGTTAACACATTTTATCGCGGTTGTAATATGAAAACAAAGCGACATCTTGATTCTTCATCCGGTGGGGTATTTAAGTACAAATCACCAAATGCGGCCGAAGTTATGTTAGAAGATATCTCGGTCAATACATATGAATGGGCACCTTCACCACGAGATTTAGCAAGGATTAATGGGCAAGTGACGCTTGCAAGCTTGAACAATCAATTTCAATCATTCGGGAAGGAGTTGAAGAAGATTCAACAAACGGTAGTTGCAATGCAAATTGGTTGTCAAAGATGCGAGGGTCCCCATCTCACAAAGAATTGTCCTGAAATTACTCAATGCAATCATGTTGATCTAGATGACATTCCCATGAATTCGGATGCTCATGTAAACTACGTGAGTAATCAAAGCTACCAAAGGGGAGGATCATCTAATCAAAGCTACTACAATCCTAACCAAAAACAAGTGTCATTCAACAACCAAACCAATACACCACCCGGATTCACAAACCAAAACCGAAACCAAAGTTATAACAACAACTACCACCAAAACCGAAACAACAACTTCCAATACCAAAACCAACAACCTTACAACAACCAACCGTACAACAATCAAGCAATTTCAAATTATCAAAACAACCAAGGTTATAGTCAATCATAAAATAACCAAGGTTACAATCAACAACCTCAACAAAACAACCAACAATCCCAACCTTCGAAGAGCTTAGAAGAAATCATGCAAAACTACATCAAGAAGGTAGAATCAACCTAAGCTTTTCTAATGAAAGAGAATGAGCTCTTGAAGCAACAACTCTGAAACCAACAAGCCTCATTCCAAAACCTTGAGAGCACCATTGGAAGAATTTCAAATCAAGTTGACGAAAGACCACAAGGAACTTTACCTTCCAACACACAAATCAACCCCAACAACAATTACAACAAGATCCAAAACAGACAAAACCAAACCAACACAAGAACTATCCCTATTGAAAATGTCAACCAAATTGAATTTGTCAATGCTATTTCAACAAGAAGCAGTTTAACTTATAAGGAACCACAAATCCCAACAACCCCAACCCAAACACCAAATCCTACTACACCTACTTCACAAACCGTTGAGAATGAATCAAGTACTAATGAGGATTCGCAAGAAGCAAGGGTTAAAAAGGATGCACCACGAAGGGTTAAGGGTAAAAAGAATGAAGAAGCACCTTTGAGGAAGTACATGGAGCCGATTCCATATCCGCAAGCTTTGAGCAAGGAAAAAGTTGAATCGCAACGAAAGGACTTCATGGAAATGATGAAACAAGTTCATGTCAACATGCCACTCATCCAAGTGCTTAAGGGCATGCCTAATTATGGGAAGTTCATTAAAAATCTTTTATCTTCAAAAGGCAAATATGAGGAGGTGTCGGCCACGTTTCTCGTAGAGGAATGTTCGGCCATCTTGCAAAAGCAAAAGATGCCTCCCAAATTGGGTGATCCGGGTCGTTTTGTAATCCCATGCAATATGGACGGGTCGGAAGTTTATGATGCACTTATCGACTTGGGGGTTAGTGTAAATCTTATGCCCTATTCAATTTATAAAAAGTTAAATCTTGGGGAACTAAAACCGACCCAGATGGTTTTAAAAATGAGAAACAAAACATTTGATACACCAATCGACATAGCCGAAGACCTTATGGTCAAAGTTGATAAATTGACCTTTCCGACCGATTTCGTGATCCCTGAAATGCTCGAGGATGAACATGTCCCAATAATTTTGGGACGATATTTTCTAAACACCACCGACACAAATATTTTCATGCAACAAAACAAACTAAGTATCGGGGTGAAAGATGAAAGACTTGATTTTTATGTGCGTGAAGTTAATAAGAAACAAAATTTGTCAAATATTGAGTCTTTTAGTCAAATCGAGGTCATGAATTCGTGTGAAGAAAATGACTTTAAAGCTTTATTGGCGGTTGACACTCCGGATGTTGACCAATTTGATAAAAATTAGGATTTTGATGTTGATAAAGAGTTTGAATTGTTTATGAAATCTTGCAATGAAAACGGTTTTGAAAATGCTTGTGAAAGTATTATTGATGGGAAACTTTGTGAAAATGCTTTAAGTAACCCCAAAATGGTCAAGGAAATGAATTTAGACCCAAATGTAAGGGGGGATGTTGTTGGTAAAAAGGTTATTTTGGACCCAATTGTGGAAAATGTTGTTGGGAAGGTGGTTAAACCCATCCAAGTTCTAAAAAGGATGAAAAGTGTGGTTTTGACAAAGTTAAAAAGAATTCATTGCAAAAACCGGTATTAAAAGAAAAAGCAAGGTAGATAATCACTATGTGAAACACCTAAGGTTCAAACCCGGTGACAAGGTCTTGTTATTTAACCTTGATTTCAAAAAGTCACTCGGTCGGTCTAAGTCAAGATGGCATGGGCCGTTTGTTGTTAAAAACATACTTGAAAACGGATTCGTTGAGTTGATTGGAAAGGGCAACTCATTTAAAGTTCACGAGAATCGTTTGAAACTCTTCAACGATGAAGTCAAGCCAATCGGGCTTGCTGACATCACTTTTAAACCACCATGACCACCTTTGTGCTAAACGGGTCAAGTGATAGACCCGTGATCAAAAAAATCACGTTTGTGTATATTTGTGCATTTAGGATTGCATTTCATATAGACTTGTATGATATTATATTTTTCATAGGTTTCATTTGCATATAGTTGTATTTCATGCATTTGGGTAAATTGGAAGAACTGCAAAAATAGCTTGTGATTGTGTTAAATGGATTTTTGAAAGTGCAAAACTGCCCAGGTGCAAAAGCGGCGCTTTTGTACTAGGAGCGGCGCTTTTGGCCTTCTAAGAGCGACGTTTCTACTTCAATAGTGATGCTTTAACCTGTGATTTGGGACCAAAATTGGACAGTGGTCAAGTGCGACGCTTTTTTTTTTTCAAAAGCGACGTTTTTGTTTCCCAGGAACGGCGCTTTTGTTTCAAAAGCGGCACTCCTGGACCTGGGATTTTAAATTTTCTGCACGACCCAAACACTTCATGATTGTGAAGCTTTTGCCATGAAATTAAATGTAGGGGGAGCACCTTGCCCCATCAATATTTGAATGCAGGATATTTAATTTGTGCTAATATCATGAAGCCATCTTTGTGTCTCTTGTTTGCTGAATTGTTTTCAGGGAAGTGGAAAAGGAAAAGGCCTTGCAAAGTCAACCGATTCATGAATGGTTGCAAGTAAATTTGTGTGATGCTAATGTTCATCATGATTTGTGACACAATTTTAATAAATTGGCATGTAACCTAACTAAATTTGATGCTTGTGTGTGAACTTAATTTGGTCGATTCGGTGTGAGGTAGTTGACACATATTGATACTCTCACACATGATACATTCGATATTTGTAATAACTATGACAATGGGTGTGTGTAGATACTTCCTATGATTGTTGGCATGTGTTTGCTTGTTGTCGTTCTTAGTGGCAGGATACCTTATTGATGATTGATCCAAGCCTGGCATTAAGTTCAGGCGTCAAGCTCATCGACTTGCATTCCTTGTTGATTATATGGTGACTACGAAGATCGTTTGATCTTGGCCGGTTTTTATTTTCTTTTCCCTAATCACTTTTTGATTTCAAAATGTCCCTCATTTTCACTTACTCTATCGCTTTAATGCAATGAGGACTTTGCATACGCTAAATGTAGGGGGGAGAGAGTTAAAATTTCGGGCCATTTTTAAAAATTTTCGAGTATATATATTACATATGCTGCAAAGTTTGAAGCTTACAATGTCGATTAATTTTTGGAACAAGTTTTTAACCATTACACTAAATCAAATCATAAACAACTTAAAATGGTTAAAACTTGAAATTTTTTTAAACTTTTTGGAAAAGTAAAGTCTTTTCCTTGTTTCATGCTTGTATTCCACCAAGTGAAAGTAAAGTCTTTCACTTTCCATATGATTTTGAGCTTAAATGATAAAGATTTTGAGAAAAATCATGTTTGTGCTTGAAAGTTAAAGTCTTTCAACGCACGTGCACCAAAACCAAGTGTTTAAAGCTCTATGCTTTAACACTTTCGGATGAGTCGAGTCCATCCATTGAGGGGAGTCAAGTCTCCCGAATGTCGTACTACTTGGTGTGGGACACTTCCTAATCTACACCATTTTATATTGACATTGGTTGTCTCATCATTTCACGATGTTTCAACCGATGTATCATACCGAGGGAAGAGGAGCAACCGATCTTTAACGTGTGCTATCTTCTTAATGAAGAGCAATGGCTTCGTGCTCGTGTTGCTAGACAACACAACCCATAGCCAAAAGCTATGGCACCCTTGCGCTTGTAATTAACGGAAAGGTAGTAACTACTTCCTACCTTTTCTAAAAATAAGCATAAAAGCTTGTTATGTGGAAAGTAGATAAGCATCATCTTGTTTTGGAAGTAAAGTCTTCCAAACTTGGAAGTAAAGTCTTCCAAGTTATGTTGTTCCAAGCTTGGGAGTAAAGTCTCCCAAGTTAAGCTCAACCACTTGAAAGGAGGTTAAAGTCCTCCTAATGCTTCAAAAACTTGGAATTGTCGGACTCTCTTATTTAGCCACGTGGAGCCCTAATTCCACGAACCTCTGTCAATGCTTTCGCCCTACTATGAGAGAAACCATAGAGTTGTGATAGAAAGCTTGATGAGTATCGGTTGGCCCGCTCCCGAGTTGACCAATAAAGGTGGGGTAACCATTCCCTTACCTTTGGCACACCCACCTTAACCCTATTATTAGAATTAATGGTTTATATTTGGAATTGACAATCATTCTTGGAATTAACAATTTATATTTGGAATTGACGAAAAATAGGCGTTTTGGGGGCATGGAGGTGAAAGAGGGATAGCCAACACGGTTTGATGAGGTGAGCATTATTTTCGGAAGCATATTCTTTACACGATGTATTATTTTATGACTAGTGGTGATGTGTACGATTTTCATGACCCTTATTCATTTCGGGGTGCACTTTACATTTTTGAGTACACTTTGAGCTTGTTTGAGTTGGTTGGTGATAGATTGAGATTGAATTGTTTGATGAGTTTATGGCTATCCCGTGAATCCTACATAGTTGGTCAAGGTCAAGGAGGTCAAGTTTGAGTTTGTATAGATTTGATGATTATTGATTGATGATTGATGACCTCCTCATAGATGAATTTGACTTTGACCGGGGGCATGAGTGGTTCGGGTAGACTTAGGCTTGAATTATGTTCATGATTTTGTTTGAGGATTGAAGATGTGAAGCTATGATGTTGAAGAGATTGATTGGATCTTGAGTAATCTTTTGTGTACTGGAAGAAGAGGATGGTTATGCTTGGTCCTAGCAAATGCAAGTCTTTGGAGAACACTCTAGCCATCAAGTGCTTATTCATGAAAGGTATCACTTTGAGCCTAAACTTTTTCGCGCTTTGGCATTGTTCATTTATTGGTACTCTACCTCCAAATCTTGTTTTGTGATTGTTTGATTGAGGACAAGCAAAGTTTAAATGTAGGGGGTTTGATATCACTCAATTTATATATGTTTATCTCGCGATATCTACCTCACTTTGCTCGGTTTTTGACTATCTCGAGACCCATTTAGTGTGTTATTGAGCTATTTGGTAAATATTGGGCTAAGGAGTTGATTTGGTGTAAAATTGACCAAATCTTAGGCAAAATTGGCTTAGAAAATGACAAGTGCAGGAAACAGATCCAAAAGCGCCGTTCCTAGCCTAAAAGCGCCGCTCCTACAGGATCAAAAGCGCCGCTCCAGAACTAACAGCGCCGCTATTGTAACAACCCAACCCGTATTTAAACCGGCCTGTAAATTTTTTTTCCTTTCATACATCAATATTTAGGTCCCAATTATGTTTCCGAAAACATCTTTAGCATAATTAATAAGTTCAATAAACTTTTAAAACATTTAATACATAGTTTAAATATTTGAAAGGGAGAACACGAACCGACTATTTTAATTTCCAACAAAACCGAGCATGGTGATTGGGACTATGCTACCCAATCCTAATCGAGTTCAAGAACAAGATCTTCTAGAGCAACCTAGCCAAGATCTCAAATCCCCATGCTTACCCGAGCCGCCAATCATGCGAACCTATAAAAATAGCAACAACGAGAGGGTAAGCTAATGCTTAGTGAATGTAAAGATACTATACACATACATATGCATAAAATGGCTACGCATCACCAAGCATCAAGATAAACACATACCGGCTCCGCATGGTAAACAAACTACAAAAGAGCACATACACAAAGTAGCTACACGATACGTAATCACCAAGCTAACACCACAAGATTAGCTATAACACAACAATAAGTATATACGCGTATACAATAAATATAATCAACAACGACAATAAGGTTAACCCCTTAACCCAAACTACATGAAGGTTGGCCAAACTACCCAGACCTTAGTGAATTCGCACTACCCGAGATTCACTTTCTTCACCACTTCCACAACCGAGGTTGGTCGAACTACCCGAGCCTTAGTGAATTCGCACAACCCGAAATTCACCACCTCATCACCAAGATGACCGAACTACCCGAGTCATCATGAATCCACACTAACCGAGATTCATTGCCTCAACAACAAATGCTAGCAACCCATCACCAAAAGGGTTATCCAAAACGCTAGCCAAAATCACCACACCAAGGGTAAAACCCAAAACGCATAAGCGTATCACATGGACCTGAAGCACAAGAGGAGTCCATTCACCTACACCAACATAGAGTAAACCCAAGCAAGGGTCACTCTACACACACGCACCCATTTTACACATACACATGTGCATAGTAAATTTACACTCACCTTAAACGCCTCGATGAAGTGCAATCCAATCCCGCAACTCGCCAATCGAACGTACCTATTCCATTTATTACATAAACATCAATACAAACTCATTTGGACTCTCGACCCGCCCAAATGAACAACAAGTGCAATTCATGCCCCTTTGCACTTTAACGCTACACGAAGGTCCGAAACCAACAAGACCAATTTCTGCGTTCCCGAAATACCTAAAAGTACCAACTTTAGCAATCGAACGCATTTTAACTCGCTTATTGCCCAAAAACCCGTTTTGACCCTTAATAGTCAAAATCTCACCATTTACAAGTTTTGACACCAAAACATATTTAACTCGGGTTTATACTTCAACTTACTTCATTTTAAGTTTATAAATTTTATTAAATCGACAATCGGGTCACAATCATCACCAAACCCTAATTTTGACTCTATTCAAAATTAGTCAACCACATGAACACTAAAGGCTTCCAACACCTCAATAATCACTAAATACTAGTGATTACACTCATTTGCAAGTCTTACAAGCTTACACTTGCTCACCAAACCCAAAACCCGCCAACATCAACAATAAACCCGAATCTTGGTGTTAATCTTCAATTAACAACTAATGGGGTTTCATTTATGAACATACAATCAAAGCCCTAAATTATGAACATGAAGCTTAAGAACGAATTTCAGAGTTATAGCTTGCCGCTAGTATCACCTTGTAGCTAAGAACGAGGAGAACAAAGTTTCCTCTTACGCTTTCGATAAAACCCGCTTCTTCCTTTCCAAAAATCCCTTTGAATCAATTGGGGTTTGAAGTTTTAAGAGGAAAGTGAGAAAGAAAAGGAAAAAGAAATGAAAGAAATGAAATGATTGGATGGGATTTAAGATCCCAAATCTGGCACACACGTAAAATGACCAAAATGCCCATAAGCACCCTTAAAATTACAAAATCCGGTACCAGCTCGCCCGCTATTTTAATGACTAAAATGCCCCTAAGCACCCTTAAAATTACACCAATTACCCTTGAATGTAATCCACCCCTGTTTTAACTAGTCCATTAACTATTAATCCAATCCCGTGTCCGGTAAAATGAACAATTATTGGTATTTATAGATATCCCGCCCACCGTACCCGATTAAGCGTATGTGGTTATTTACAGATACGTCAAATTATAACCTCTATATTAAATTAATGAGGTATCGTTAAGTTAATATAAAACCCATTAATAGCCCATAGTCTAATTTCTACAAGTGTTGTTCTTTTATCCAAACCCCAATTATGGTACAAAGCCCAATTACCCAATTTTAATATTTAGCCCAACATCATGATTACTTCGGCATTAAATAAGCATAATAATAACTTAGCTACGAGACATTAATTTAAAAAGGTTGAACATAACTTACAATGATTAAAAATAGCGTAGCGTTACACGGACAGAATTTCGACTTACACTCTTACAACATTCGTTAACATACCCTTATTATTATTAAAATTAAAATTAAAATATATATATATATATATATATATATATATATATATATATATATATATGTATATATATATACGTGAGAGAGATAGAGAAAAAGATATATTAAAACTGGCCAAAACACGCGAAATTTATAGATGTGGCCTGACTTCTGGGGCCATGCGATCGCATGGCTTTTGTTCTTCCAGGCCATGCGATCGCATGGCCAGCTGGGAGAGTTCACATGACTTTGTTTTCTTTCTTGCCGACAGATTTTAATAATAATATAATATATAAATAATTTATAGAATTATTTAAATATTATATTATATTCGTGTGCATAGTTGACTTGTAATTTTTAGTCCGTTACGTTGAGCGTTGAGAGTTGACTCTGGTCCCGGTTCCGGATTTTCGAACGTCCTTGCGTACAATTTAATATCTTGTATTTTGCGTTTTGCGTCATGTACTCTTGTAATTTTGAGACGTTTCTCATCAATAATTTGAACCTCTTTGATTGTACTTTATACTTTTGAACTTTTTGGTCGTTTGCGTCTTCAATTCGTCGAATCTATCTTTTGTCTTCACCTTTTATTATTTAAACGAATATCACTTGTAAATAGAACAATTTGCAACTAAAAGCTTGTCTTTCTTGAGGGATAATGCTATGAAATATATGTTCGTTTTTAACATTATCACAACTCTCCCCCACTTAGATTTGATCACGTCCTCGTGATCCTAATCACTTAACCAATCCGAAGATTAATCCATTAACTAAATACACACTTGCACGCATTTCGAGCTGCGTAATTTACGCAACATCCGAAGTCTATGATGATCACTAAAAATACGCGGAATCGCCACGTATCCTTCCAACTCCTCTAGGAAATCCTTCTCAAAGGGTCACCATTAACAACCAAATCGTCACCCGCGATTTATTAAAATCCACAAATCCGAGCACAACGCGCACTGCTACACCATAGTGAATCCTAACGGAATACACTAACCATCCACACACGCTCTTTTGGTCTCAATCACAACGAGTAGTGTAACATCGCGCACTGCTACACTATAGTGAATCCTAACGGATACCACTAACCATCACCATACGTACGCGTACACAACGCCAACACCATCGAGCAAGAACCACCTATATCGCACATAGGCACAAACAATAATTCTCTAAAAGAGAATCAGACACGCACATCCCTTAACCGAGGGATCTCACCTTGCTCGTCAAACACGTCCATTATCTCTCAACGAGATTTACCACATTACCACCTCAGTGTTAATTTAAATCCAAAATCATAACTACAATTCGACCGAAATTGCACTTTACCACAAATCGACCAAATCTAGGTCCCGTCACAAATTCCGAATCTACTAAGAGCATCATCCGAAATCTCACACTAAAACCTCCTCGTGTGGGAGTGTAACTCCCCCACTTGGATCTACGTTCTATAACCACATCGTCGAGATAAAAGTATCTCACAACCACACACATCACCATACCTTGCTCGAACCTCGAGCATACGAAGGATTTCAGATTATCCTTCGCTACTTCGACCGAAGTATCTACCAAACAGTACAAGTATCACTCTAGAAATCACCGAGTTGCTATCACTTGTAACTTCTACACCGTCACTCAAGAACCTAAGGGTTTCTCACTGGCACCCTACGTACAAAGTAACCGCAATACCATTGGAGTCGAATACCACGCTAGTAGGTATGAAAGGGGCACCTAACACCGCGTCACGTAGACTCCATTACCAACATGTATCGAGATCAAACACTCGATCTCTAGGGTTTTATCCGCCCGTTGAACCTCATGGTTCACCAGCTTCAACATGAAAGCAATCACGCACTTAACAACCGAACACCAAAACTCATACCCATGGCTTGAAAGAAACATTTCACAACACTAAGGAATGCTTGGTTGCACCAAGTCTTACGCCCTTCCTCCGTCAATCCATACACCACCATAGGGTAATTCCATCAGGAACGTCACCCATAACAATACTATGCACAACACAAGGCATTTAACAAACCCCAACTCAATCGGCACATGATAAATAATCAAAGGACATATTCATTAAAACGAAAAGTACCTTAACTTCTTCTCGTCACACCCGTCCCCGCTAACTCGGCCGACTTACGATGTCCTTCTTCTTGGCAATTAAAGCACACTGTGTCATCACCCTTTGGCACCGAACATTCTCAAGACTTGTGACCCCTCATGCCACAATTGTAACACCTAGACGCACTAGAATCCGATATACTCGTCCGTGTACCACCCGTGCTCACACCTGCACCCCTAGTTGTGTAGTTTGTTTATGCTCCTTGTAATGTCTTACTAGCGTAATAAATAGGTTAAAATCGTTTTTCAATCCTTTATCCTAAAACGGCTCCCATTGCAAAATCACTTGCATCGCACATGAGTTCAAACGGTAGATTCCAATTTGGAGTTATCATGATCGGCGCATTAGTGAGTTTCTCTTTAAGAATATTATAAGATTTGATACATTCATCTGAAAAGATGAATAGAGCATCCTTTTCTAGGAGTTTATTCATAGGAGTGACAATTTTAGAAAAATCTTTTATGAAACGTCGGTAAAAACCGGCATGCCCTAGAAAACTCCTAACTCCTCTAACATTGGTGGGATGTGGAAGTTTAGCAATTACATCTACTTTAGCTCTATCCACTTCAATTCCTTCCTTTGAAATTTTATGACCAAGAACGATGCCTTCTTTAACCATGAAATGGCATTTCTCCCAATTAAGAACTAGATTTGATTGTTCGCATCTAATAAGCATTCGTTCAAGATTAACTAGACATGTTTCAAAAGTATCACCGAAGACTGAAAAGTCATCCATGAAAACTTCCATGCATTCTTCTATCATGTCGTGAAAAAGTGCCATCGTGCACCTTTGAAAGGTTGTAGGGGCATTGCAAAGTCCAAATGGCATGCGTTTGTAAGCAAAAGTACCATAAGGGCACGTAAATGTGGTTTTCTCTTGATCCTCAGGTGCTATTGGAATTTGAAAATATCCGGAAAAACCGTCAAGAAAACAATAGTAACTGTTTCCGGCTAATCTTTCCAACATTTGATCATTGAAAGGTAAGGGAAAGTGATCTTTTCTGGTGGCGTCATTTAATTTTCTATAATCAATACAAACACGCCATCCTGTTACAGTCCTAGTACGAATAAGCTCATTTTTTCATTTGTGATGACAGTCATGCCACCCTTCTTAGGTACGCATTGTACTGAGCTTACCCATGGACTATTAGAGATTGGATAAATTAAACATGCATCTAGCAGTTTAATAATTTCTTTCTTAACAACATCTTGCATATTAGGATTTAGTCTTCGTTGGCATTGCACATACGTTTTATGAACTTCTTCCATAAGGATTTAATGTGTGCAATATGAAGGACTTATTCCTTTAATGTCATGAATCTTCCATGCAATAGCTGGTTTATGAGCTTTTAGCACAGAAATGAGTTGAGATTTTTCATTTTCAGTAAGAGAAGACGATATTATTACAGGTAATTCAGATTCACCATGTAAATAAGCATATTCCAAATGGTTTGGAAGTGGCTTTAACTCTAATGTCGGTGGTTCTTCTATCGATGATTTATATCGATATCTGTCTTCTTCTTTTAGCATTTGAATTTCTTCTGTTGTTGGTTCATATCCATTAGCCATAAGTGTAGCTAACATTTCAGTTTCATCAATTGGTTCAGTTCCTTCTCCTAAAGAATATTCTCCTGTTCCTTGTAATTCTGGAAATTCTTCTAACAATTCTGCATATGAATCTATAGTTTTAATATAATAACATGTATCATCTGCAGATTGCGGTTGTTGCATGGCTCTATCCACATAAAAGATAACACTCTCGTCCTCTATACTTAGGGTCAGTTTCTTACCGAACACGTATATTATTGCTTTAGCCGTGTTTAAGAATGGTCTTCCTAATATGAGAGGAACTCGAGAATCTTCTTCCATATCCAGAATAACAAAATCTACTGGAAATACTAAAGGACCAACTTTAACTAGCATGTTCTCCATTATCCCTCTAGGATATTTTACTGATCGATCGGCTAGTTGTATGCTTATTCGTGTCGGTTTCAATTCTCCAAGGTCTAGTTTAGCGTATAGTGAATACGGCATTAGATTTATACTAGCACCTAAGTCTGCCAATGCTTCTATTGAACTAAGACTACCCAGAAAACATGGAATTGTGAAACTTCCTGGATCTGATAATTTTTCTGGTATTTTATTCAACAGCACTGCAGAACAATTAGCATTCATTGTAACAGCAGAGAGTTCTTCCATTTTCTTTCTATTCGTGATTAGATCTTTTAAGAATTTAGCATATCTTGGCATTCGTGATTAGATCGTTTGCGTCTTCAATTCGTCGAATCTGTCTTTTGTCTTCACCTTTTATTATTTAAACGAATATCACTTGTAAATAGAACAATTGCAACTAAAAGCTTGTTTTTCTTGAGGGATAATGCTATGAAATATATGTTCATTTTTAGCATTATCAATGATGTCGAAGCTAGTTGAATCTCAAACGCAGTTTTTCACATCTCAGAAACAAACGAATGAACAAAATGCTCAAGCATTTAGAAATCAACAAGCTTCTATTCAAAATTTGGAACAAGAAGTAAGCAACCTAGCAAGGTTAATAGGTGAAAGAAAACCGGGAAGTCTACCTAGTGATACAAATGCTAACCCCCGGAATGAAATAGCTAAAGCTATTACCACAAGAAGTGGTATTACACTTAAACCACCTGAAATACCTGTAATTTCTGATGACTCTATTCCTACTCCACAAGAACCACAATCTGAACAAAATAAGGAAAAAGAACCGGTAGTTGAAAAGGTTAATGAAGATAACACAGTTAAAGCTAAACCTTATGTTAAACCATACCAACCACCACTTCCTTACCCGAGTGAAATGAGAAAAGAGAGACTTGAAGCCGAGCAATCCAAATTCTTGGACATGTTTAAACAAATAAATGTAAATCTTCCATTTTCTTTCTATTCGTGATTATATTTTAATTTTAATTTTAATTTTAATTTCTAATAATAAGGGTATGTTAGCGAATGTTGTAAGGGTGTAAGTCGAAATTCTGTCCGTGTAACGCTACGCTATTTTTAATCATTGTAAGTTATGTTCAACCTTTTTACATTAATGTCTCATAGCTAAGTTATTATTATGCTTATTTAATACCGAAGTAATCATGATGTTGGGCTAAAAATATTAAAATTGGATAATTGGGCTTTGTACCATAATTGGGGTTTAGACAAAAGAACGACACTTGTGGAAATTAAACTATGGGCTATTAATGGGCTTTATATTTGTTTAATTAAACGATAGTTTGTTAATTTTAATATAAAAATTTACAATTGGACGTCCCTATAAATAACCATATACACTCGATCGGACACGATGGGCGGGATATTTATATGTACGAATAATCGTTCATTTAACCGGACACGGGAATGGATTAATAGTCTATAGAATTATTAAAACAAGGGTGAAATTATGTACAAGGACACTTGGCATAATTGATAACAAAGTATTAAAACCTTGGGTCACACGCAGTCGATATCCTGGTGTAATTATTAAACAAAGTATTAAGACCTTGTTACAGTTTAAGTCCCCAATTAGTTGGAATATTTGACTTCGGATATAAGGATAATTTGACGAAGAGACTCGCACTTTATATTTATGACTGATGGACTGTTATGGACAAAAACCAGACGGACATATTAAATAATCCAGGACAAAGGACAATTAGCCCATGGGAATAAACTAAAATCAACACGTCAAACATCATGATTATGGAAGTTTAAATAAGCATATTTCCTTTATTTTCATATTTAATTGCACTTCTAATTATCGCACTTTTATTTATTGTCATTGTATTTAATTGCACTTTTAATTATCGTACTTTTTAATTATCGCAAGTTTATTTTATCGCACTTTTATTTATCGCAATTTCATTATCGTTATTTACTTTACGCTTTAAATTAAGTCTTTTATTTATTTAATATTTTACATTAGGTTTTAACTGCGACTAAAAGTTTTAAAAATCGACAAACCGGTCATTAAACGGTAAAAACCCCCTTTTTATAATAATAATATTACTTATATATATTTGTATTTTTATTAATTAAAACTAATATAGCGTTAAGCTTTGTTTAAAAGATTTCCCTGTGGAACGAACCGGACTTACTAAAAACTACACTACTTTACGATTAGGTACACTGCCTATAAGTGTTGTAGCAAGGTTTAGGTATATCCATTCTATAAATAAATAAATATCTTGTGTAAATTTGTATCATATTTAATAGTATTTCCTAGTAAAATATAAGTTATTTCATATACGCCTCGCATAACATCAAGTATTTTTGGCGCCGCTGCCGGGGACATATCTGCTTAAACGCCGGAAGCGCAATGCTATATAAAAAAAAATTTAGTTTACTTTTATAAAAAATACGCTTTTGTAAAAATACGTTTTAAAAATTCAAAAATATAAAAAGAAAAACAAAAATATAAATATTTTTAAGAGTTTGTTAAATATATAAGTTTTATAAAGTTTCTTTATTTTTATTTTAGTTTGTAAAAATATAAATTTTATTTAGATATTTTGTTTTAATATAAATCAAAACAGCAAAATAAAAAAAAACAAAAAAAAAACATTCGGCCCGTACTGTAGCAGCCCACTCTCTGGCCCGAAACCCTAGCCCATGCGATCACATGGCTGGGTAACTTAAAACTCATGCGATCGCATGAGTGTGTCTGACACGCCAACAGTCAACCCTAATCAGCATTAATTACGGTGTATTATTTATTATTATTATTATTTAAACCCTAATTAGGTTTTTAATTATTTATTATTTAGTTTAGTTTTTAGATTTAATTTATATATTTAGTTTAATTAGTTTAAATAAATTATAAAATTAATAGTTTTATAAAATAAATAATATAAAAATAATATTTTTATAAAAATTGTACTTTTTACAACTTTAAGTTTATTTTTTATATTTTGTACTCCTTTTAATTGTTTTAGCGTAATTTTTGTATTTTTCGCTCGTATTTAGTTTTAAGACATAGTTTTTGCCATAGTTATTTTTATTTCTAGATTTTTAGGCTTTGTCATAAAATCCCTTAAGTGCTTTTTCTTTAGACTAAGATCTAGGTGCTTTAGAATTTTACGACGCCGTTTTTAGTTTTTAGTTCCTTTTTAAGATATTTCCATTTGGGATATAGTATTCCTTTTAAGCTTTAATATTTTTAGACTCAACTTTTAATTCTTAGTTTTTAGTTCCTTTTTAAGTTTAGACGCGCTACTTTCTTATTTTTATTTTTCGACGCCTATTATTTTTTGCCTTTTTATTTTTCGACGTTTTTCGACGCGCTCTTTTTCTTTCTTATTTCTCGCTATTCTAGTTTTAGGACATAGAATTTTCTACTTCTTCTCTAAAATTTCTTTAAATTACGAAAATTTATTTTAAGTGGTTAAATTGATAGACATCAAAATTTTCTGGTTCGTAGTAATAGTTGGATTTGTACGTGGACCGGGTTATTGGATCCAAACAGTACTCAATTATATTGAGACCAAACGAATCCTGCCCCTCTGCTGCATCTTTTGGCTATTCGAAACGTGGGCAAAATCAGAAAAGTCTATTAATTGGATAACTTATATAATTTTTCTTTCTTTTTAAAAACTAATAGGATATTCAGTGAATGCACCGAGCAAAACGTTCACCACCTTTTGTACGTTCACCACCTGTAACTCGATCAAGACATCTAGCAAATATTGTCGCCGTTGATTTTTCTTTAGAATCGTCATCCAGTCGACCAAGTACTCCAATTCAAATTTTCGATAATCCATTTTTTGAACCCGACCTCACAATTGAGAATCCGGAGAATATTCAGGGACAATTCATAGATCCTGAACCACTAATCTTTCTTCCGGAACCACCAATCATTCAAACAGAGATTATTGAGGAACGAACTATTAAATCAGAATCCTCTAGTGATTCAGATTCAACAAATTCAATCATGGAGAATCTGGAACCTCTAAGTATGGAAGACCGAGTAAAAGCTAAACACACTGGCCAAGGTCACGCAATTACTCAACCTGACATTAATGCGCCAGATTATGAAATCAAAGGACAAATTCTACATATGGTGACTAATCAATGCCAATTTAGTGGTGCGCCGAAGGAAGATCCAAATGAACATCTTCGTACCTTTAATAGGATCTGTACACTATTTAAAATCCGAGAAGTGGAGGATGAACAGATATATCTCATGTTATTTCCCTGGACTTTAAAGGAAGAAGCCAAAGATTGGTTGGAATCGTTACCTAAAGGGGCGATTGATACATGGGACGTTTTAGTTGAAAAATTTCTTAAACAATTCTTTCCGGCATCTAAAGCTGTAAGACTTCAAGGAGAAATTGTTACGTTCACACAGAAGCCAAATGAAACTCTATATGAGGTGTGGACAAGATTTGGAAAGTTATTGAGAGGATGTCCGCAACATGGTTTAGACATTTGTCAAATAGTACAAATATTCTACCAAGGATGTGACATCACTACAAGGAAAGACTAGACATAGCAGCTGGTGGTTCCATTATGAAGAAAACGGAAACTGATGCTTATAAAATTATTGATAACACTACTTCCCACTCACATGAGTGGCACCAAGAAAAAGATATCGTTAGATCATCTAAAGCAGCTAGAGCCGATTCTAGCCATGACTTAGATTCCATTTCTGCAAAGATAGATGCTGTCGAGAGACGAATGGAAAAGATGACTAAAGATATTCACTCAATACGAATTAGTTGTGAGCAGTGTGGAGGACCACATTTGACAAAAGATTGTCTTAGTATTGAACTAACAATGGAACAAAGAGAGAATGTTTCATACATAAACCAAAGGCCTGGAAATAATTATCAGAATAATTATCAACCGCCAAGACCAATCTATAATCAAAACCAGAATTTAACCTCATCATCTGCAACCAACAAGGACCTAGCAATCAACAAGTATCCAATAATACTTACAACCAGTAAAGACCTAATTTTCAAAACAAACCACCACAAACCGATGATAACAAGCCAAATTTAGAAGATATGATGACAAAGCTAGTTGAATCTCAAACACAGTTTTTCACATCTCAGAAACAAACCAATGAACAAAATGCTCAAGCATTTAGAAATCAACAAGCTTCTATTCAAAATCTGGAACAAGAAGTAAGTAACCTAGCAAGGTTAATAGGTGAAAGAAAACCGGAAAGTCTACCTAGTGATACAAATGCTAACCCCCGGAATGAAACAGCTAAAGCCATTACCATAAGAAGTGGTATTACACTTAAACCACCTGAAATACCTGTAATTTCTGATGAAGCTATTCCTACTCAACAAGAACCACAATCTGATCAAGATAAGGAAAAAGAACCGGTAGTTGAAAAGGTTAATGAAGATAACACAGTTAAGACTAAACCTTATGTTAAACCATACCAACCACCACTTCCTTACCCGAGTAAAATGAGAAAAAAGAGACTTGAAGGCGAGCAATCCAAATTCTTGGATATGTTTAAACAAATAAATGTCAATCTTCCTTTCATTGATGTGATTTCAGGAATGCCTAGATATGCTAAATTTCTGAAAGATCTAATCACAAATAGAAAGAAAATGGAAGAACTCTCGGTTGTTACTATGAATGCTAATTGTTCTGCAGTGCTGTTGAATAAGATACTAGAAAAATTATCAGATCCAGGAAGTTTCACAATTCCATGTTTTCTGGGTAGTCTTAGTTCAATAGAAGCATTGGCAGACTTAGGTGCTAGTATAAATCTAATGCCGTATTCACTATACGCTAAACTAGACCTTGGAGAATTGAAACCAACAAGAATAAGTATACAACTAGCCGATAGATCAGTAAAATATCCTAGAGGGATAATGGAAAACATGCTAGTTAAAGTTGGTACTTTAGTATTTCCAGTAGATTTTGTTGTTCTGGATATAGAAGAAGATTCTCAAGTTCCTCTCATATTAGGAAGACCATTCTTAAACACGGCTAAAGCAATGATAGACGTGTTTGGTAAGAAACTAACCCTAAGTATAGAGGATGAGAGTGTTACCTTTTCAGTTGATAGAGCAATGCAACAACCGCAATCTGCAGATGATACATGTTATTATATTCAAACTATAGATTCACATGCAGAATTGTTAGAAGAATTTCCAGAATTACAAGGAACATGATAATGTTCTTTAGGAGAAGGTATTGAACCAATTGATGAAACTGAAATGTTAGCTACACTTATGGCTAATGGATATGAACCAACAACAGAAGAAATTCAAATGCTAAAAGAAGACAGATATCGATATAAATCATCGATAGAAGAACCACCGACATTAGAGTTAAAGCCACTTCCAAACCATTTGGAATATGCTTATTTACATGGTGAATCTGAATTACCTGTAATAATATCGTCTTCTCTTACTGAAAATGAAAAATCTCAACTCATTTCTGTGCTAAAAGCTCATAAACCAGCTATTGCATGGAAAATTCATGATATTAAAGGAATAAGTCCTTCGTATTGCACACATAAAATCCTTATGGAAGAAGGTCATAAAACGTATGCGCAACGCCAACGAAGACTAAATCCTAATATGCAATGTAACATCCCGCATTTTTCCGTTAAATTATTTTAACGCCCGTCTTTTTTTTTTATTTAAAAATATCCTTCGTAACTAAATTCGTATCCTCCGTTAGCTAACATTCTTAATATTTTTCCGTTATTGGATTTTAACATCCTCCGTTAATACGCGTTTTAAAATATTCCGTTTAGGTATTTTCCGCACCCGACTACAAACTCGAGGGGCTAAAATTGACACGGGGCAAACTAGTTGACTAGGTCAACTAGTCCACCCCAATCACCACCATTCAACCATCTCCCTCTCTCTCTCTCTTTCTCTCTAGCAAGAACACACACACATTTACCAAATTCATTCAATCATCATCTAAATTCGACCTAGGAGGCTTACAACAAAATAAATTACATATTCGTGATCCTCTCTTCATCCTCTTCATTTTAGTACCAACTTCATCTCGTTTGGGTAACATTTCTAAAACTCTAGATTTCTCTAAATTCGTGTTTTTGACTTGAAATGGTGTTAGTTAGTGTCTATGGCTCATTGTGATGTCGTGTATGTAATTTGTATGCTCGATCTCGTTGTTTTAGTGTAACTAGCATGAACTTGAATATTGGTGTGTTGTTCTTGAATTTTGGATGATCATATGTTGTTAGATGTTAAAAGTTCATGTTCTAATTGTGTTCCTAGTATCACTAGCTTCAATTTGATGTGTAGGTTGCTTGAGAAAACTCCATAAACTCGATTAGTGATTTTTGGTGAATTTGGGTTAGGGTTTGATAAGCTTGAAATGAATAGATGATACATTGAATGCCATGAATTATTGTTAGTAAGTAGTTAGTTGTATTGTATGCTCGATTACCTACAAAACGGCGTGTTGTATGTATGCATTAAATGCCCGAATCATAAATGTGCACTTATCAAATTCGAGTATTAAATGTGTGCATTAATCGATCATTTATTTTGGAAAGCCGATTGTTACAAATAATGTTTTTGGTTGGTGAAATATATTTAGTTGTGTTCTTTGTTAAATTACCTTTCCAACGATATAAGGTGCGAGTTCTAAGAGTTAGCGGTTTGTAATTTATGCTTGAAAGAGTTTTGATTTGGGACTTGAACAATTGAGACTGACCAGGTACCAGCGCACGGCAAATGCCGCGGCGCGGCCAGCTTATGTCGCGGCGCGACATAAGCCGTGGTCAGGTTCTGACCTCCATGTCCAAAATACGAAAAATGTTTGGCATACTACGGACCTCTGATTCACATGTAACTTGTTCTAATGTGCTCATATATGATTAAAAACCTCAGAGAAATAGTTCGGGACCCGACCCGAACGTGTTGACTTTTTCATTGACTTTGACCCGACCAAGTTGACTTTTAATTAAACTTAACCAAATGTTTGTGCAAATTGTTCTAACATGCTTTTATACTCGTATCTTGCATGAAACTTTACAATTTGATTCACATGCTACTTAATCGAGTCGTAACGAGCCATAGGACTAATTGAACATCCTTGACCAATCGCGTTTACCATTATTGATACAACTTACTTGTTTAGGTCAAGACTAGCATTGTTCTTTGCACACGTTTACTTGTTGAAGTACTTTATTACTCGTGCACTTAAGGTGAGATCATAGTTCCACTTTTACTCTTTTTGAACTTACATTTGGGATGAGAAAACATAAACATTTCTTTTAGTAAGTGAACACAAGTACAGGAAAACAAACATTCTACATACGAGTTTAGAACAAAATCCTCAATTCGATTATCATTAGTTACACTTTCCGGGTGTAAGCGAGAACTTATGTTGTATGGATCCATATGGGTTTTACAAACCCTCATTCAAACGGTTCGCTACCGTTTACGAATGAAATATATTTTCGAGAAACAGTGTATGTTCTAGCACTAAGTGATGGGGTTCAATGGGAGAAATGTTAAGCATTGATAATTGGGTGCTCGTGAAACAAATTTTGGAATGGTTAACTATTAATTCGATGTTGCAAATCTTGTGGTTCAATCTACTTATTTACTCACTTACTTACTTAAACCTATGATTTCACCAACGTTTTCGTTGACATATTTCTATGTTTTTCTCAGGTCTTTGAACGATATGTGTTACATGCTTCCGCTCATTATTTTGATACTTGCTTTGGATGTCGAGTATTTATGCATACATGGAGCATCTTTTGGCTACTTTTAAATTGTGTCGCATAGGTTTCATTTGTACTTATAACTTTGTAACGTAGCTTTTGGATGAACAATTCTTGTAAACTAGGGAACAATCTTTACTTTTGCAATGAATGCGACATATTTTGGTCAAACGTTATTTTAAAGACTTATGACCACGTAACGGGACCTAAGTAGTCGGCGCCGTCAAATGAAAATTTTGTCGGGTCGCTACAATTGGTATCAGAGCGTTGGTTGTAGGGATTTAGAGTTCATTGGTGTCAACCCCGAGTCATAGGGTACATTAGTGAGTCTAGACTACAACCGGCATATAGACTTGGAGTAGGAATTACTTGACTACTTGTGCATTTATACTCGATCTCTTCTGTTCACATCTAACTCTTATTCTACCTTAATCTCACGTGGTTGATTTGATTGACACGCCACCTTGACTATCTGAAATGATGTCGAATGCACATATGAATCAGGGTAACATAATTTCCGGGATTATATTACGGTGACTCATATGAAGATTCCGACATTATGACATAAAGAATTTAAGGCGAGTCAAGGAAAAATTTCCTCTTTATCTTGATTTCCATATCACGATTAGTATTATTGATAATACTAAAAACGGTATTCTTGTGTCATGAAGGAACAATGGCTCACCAAGGTCAACCCAATACTCCTTCCGAAACTCTCGAACAAGCTCTTCAACGAATGATAACCACCGCCGTGGGTGCGGCCGTGGCCGATCACTTTTCCAACAACAATAATCATGGAGCTGGTAATTCAAACAAGGGGTGCTCCTACAAGAACTTCATGGGGTGCAAACCTCCCACTTTCGATGGAACCGAGGGACCGGTTGCTCTCACCAGATGGTTTGAACAAACGGAAGCCGTTTTTAACATAAGCGGTTGTCGGGACCAAGATAAGGTCAAGTTTTCCACCCTCACTCTCACCGATATTGCTTTCTCATGGTGGAACACGTATGTACAATCGGTGGGTATCGATGAAGCCCACGCACTCTCTTGGACCGAATTAAGAGAAAGAATGATCACCGAATACTTTCCGCGCGACGAAACTCGAAGGCTCGAACAGGGGCTAAGAAATTTACAAACGGTCCGGAATGACCTCGAAGCTTATAATCAACGGTTTGCTGAACTAGTCTTAATGTGTCCAAACCTCATGACTCTCGAGTCCCTAAGAGTTGAACTTTACATGGATGGCCTTCCGAAGAGCATTCAACACAGGGTAATGTCATCCAAACCCGTCAACCTACAAGAGGCTTTAACGATGGCTCGCCAATCTATAGAAACGGTGGATGAAATTGAAGCACCGGCACCAACGGCTGAGGACCAACCGGGTAACAACAAAAGAAAATGGGAAGCCTCTCAATCTAGCAACTACAACAGCAACAACTTTGCCAAGGAACTTTTCACCTCCGTCGGCAAGAAAAGTTATGCTGGAACTCGACCTTTTTGCAACAAATGCCACAAGCATCACTTTGGTGAATGTGGCAAGCTAATTTGCCACCGGTGCCAGGGAAGTGGTCATATTGCCAAATATTGTGGAAGTACCGCCCCCGTCAGTCAAAAGGGACCCAACACACAAAAGCCGGGTGTTTGTTTCGAATGTGGCCAACCGGGTCATTTTAGGAATGCATGTCCAACGAAGAAAGCCAACCCCAACACACGCGGCCGAACTTCCAACATTAGCACCGAGGATGCTCGAGACGACATGAACTAGTCACGGGTACGTTTCTTCTTAACAACTCCTATACTTCATGTTTATTCGATTCGGATATCGATAAATGTTTTGTATCCAAGGCTTTGGAGCCTACTATTTGCACTCCACCACCCCCTAGATATTACTTAGGCCATTCAAGTGACCAACGGAAAACTATTGCATACCGACAAATTTATCGGAGAGTGTACGTCAAACTTATTGGGTAGGTAATTTGAACTTTGATTTGACATCTATAGAACTAGGGAGCCCAAAACCTATACGTTAGGAAGGAAATGTTTTCCCCACACATATGTGATTTTAGTGAACTAAATAATTTCCGTTTAAGAACCGATATCCTCTTCCCCGTATCAACAACCTCTTGAACCGTTACACGGATCTCGCGTATATTCTAAAATCGACCTTCATTCTGGTTATCATCAATTGAGGGTTAAGGGAGAAGATGTCTCCTAAACCGCTTTCCGAACTCGCTACGATAGTTATAAATTTCTTTTAGTGCCGTTCAGTTTATCTAAGGCTCCGCCCGTATTCATAGACCTCCGGAACCGCGTATGCAAACTTATCTAGACAAATTCGTTACCGTACTTATAATTTTAAGCTATTCAAGCGGAAAGGAAAAACGAACAACGTCTCCGTCTTACGCTCGAACTCTTGAGAAAAGAGCAACTCTATGCCGAATTCTTCAAGTGAGAATTTTGGTTAAACGAAGTCCAAATTCTAAACCATATTGTTAGTGGTCAAGGTATTACAGTAGATCTCGCAAAAAAAAAAAAAAAAAAAAATTTTGAATTAATTAATTAATTTTGGAGAAACCCTCACGACTCCGACTTGTATTCGTAAAATTTTGGATCTCGCGATTATTACCAAAGATTAATTTCCGATTTTTCCCGTATCGCTCGTCCTCTAACCTCGTTAACGTACTAAGGAAAAAAAAAATTAAACATTTTCCGTGTCCGGACTTTGAACGTGATTTTTCACACTAACCTTACTAGATAAATTCGTGTGGCACAAAATGGAACTCAAATATAGAAATACTTCTACGTGAACGCCTGAAAGGCAACCCCTCTCGACTCGAAATCAAAGAAGCTGAAATTCGTTATTTTACACGGAGAATTTGAATACTTATTTATGGATCCGATCAATCTTCTCGTCATCACGTACCACGATACATAGCTCTGCTATTTCACTATTACCGTCTGATATTACTGAGACCAAAGATAACACACAATCCAAGGATACCCCTTTCTTCTTTGACTTAACGTCCTTGTACTTCTGTTATACGGCCAACTACTACTCAACCCCGAGCTATACAACTACGTGTACTATCTCGTTTCCCACCAAGTCTCAACATTTGGCCACTAGATGCGCGATATGGCTACCTCAAAATGTGAACTCATCCTATTCTAAGTTCTCATTTCACTCCTATCTTTTCGCTCGTACTTCCGTATACGGAAACCTTTTTATATAATTTCTCAATGGAGAGAGAGACTCTTCACGTGTTACTAGTATTCGCCACGAGGGTGACTAGCCCTTACGAACATTTTTCAGTAGCCGACAAGAAACCTGTTCCAACAAACGCTTTCGAACCCTAACTAACTTGTCCAAGCATATCTTAAGAAATTATATTCCAACACGGTGTATCATTATCAATTATCCCGGATCGAAAATACTCGTTACACATCTTGTTTACAAGAAGCCTTCGGAACACGTTTAGACGTGAGTACTGCGTATCTTCCACAAACAGACGAGCTAAGCAAACGAAAAATTTACATCCTGGAAAGACATGTTACAAACTTGTATTGTCGCCTTTAGTTGATCCCTCTTACAACAGTAGTTACCACTCGCGTGTTAACGCGCACTTTTCGAAACTTTATATAACCACAAATGTTGTTCTCCTATTCGTTGGACCGAAGTAGGTGACAAGCAAATCATCAGATCCGAAATCATTCAAGAAACAACCTTTGAGATAGTTCAAGTCCGAGAAGGGCTCAAGACGGCCCGTGGTCGCCAAAGGAGTTATACCAATGTTAGATGAAAATCTCTCAAATTTAAAGTCAGTAACCGTGTAATATTGAAACCCACACCTTGGAAAGGTGTAATCCGTTTCGGGAAATCGAGGAAATTTATATCCGCAATATTGATCCTTTTGAAATCTTGGGGCGTATTGGAACCGCTTCCTACCGTTTAGAACCTCCGACTCAATTAAGTTTCCGTTTACCTTACGTTCCATGTAACAAACTTAGATACGTGTCCTGCAGAACAGGAACGTGCTATCCTTCTAGATAAACTTACTATTGATGACAACTCCTCTTCGTAGAAAGACCGGTTGAAATTGTGGATCGTAAAACCAAGCCTTAATACAACATAAAACCCCGACTGTCCAAATTCGTGGGAATGCCCAAGGACGTATCTTCACTTATTCATAGCATTGACAATGCAAGGTCTCAAGGAAGAGACATCGACTATTACTTCCAACTAAATTTCGGGACGAAATTTCTTTTAAGGTGTGGGTAATGTAACATCCCGCATTTTTCCGTTAAATTATTTTAACGCCCGTCTTTTTTTTTTTATTTAAAAATATCCTTCGTAACTAAATTCGTATCCTCCGTTAGCTAACATTCTTAATATTTTTTCGTTATTGGATTTTAACATCCTCCGTTAATACGCGTTTTAAAATATTCCGTTTAGGTATTTTTCGCACCCGACTACAAACTCGAGGGGCTAAAATTGACACGGGGCAAACTAGTTGACTAGGTCAACTAGTCCACCCCAATCACCACCATTCAACCATCTCCCTCTCTCTCTCTTTTTCTCTAGCAAGAACACACACACATTTACCAAATTCAATCAATCATCATCTAAATTCGACCCAGGAGGCTTACAACAAAATAAATTACATATTCGTGATCCTCTCTTCATCCTCTTCATTTTGGTACCAACTTCATCTCGTTTGGGTAACATTTCTAAAACTCTAGATTTCTCTAAATTCGTGTTTTTGACTTGAAATGGTGTTAGTTAGTGTCTATGGCTCATTGTGATGTCGTGTATGTAATTTGTATGCTCGATCTCGTTGTTTTAGTATAACTAGCATGAACTTGAATATTGGTGTGTTGTTCTTGAATTTTGGATGATCATATGTTGTTAGATGTTAAAAGTTCATGTTCTAATTGTGTTCCTAGTATCACTAGCTTCAATTTGATGTGTAGGTTGCTTGAGAAAACTCCATAAACTCGATTAGTGATTTTTGGTGAATTTGGGTTAGGGTTTGATAAGCTTGAAATGAATAGATGATACATTGAATGCCATGAATTATTGTTAGTAAGTAGTTAGTTGTATTGTATGCTCGATTACCTACAAAACGGCGTGTTGTATGTATGCATTAAATGCCCGAATCATAAATGTGCACTTATCAAATTCGAGTATTAAATGTGTGCATTAATCGATCATTTATTTTGGAAAGCCGATTGTTACAAATAATGTTTTTGGTTGGTGAAATATATTTAGTTGTGTTCTTTGTTAAATTACCTTTCCAACGATATAAGGTGCGAGTTCTAAGAGTTAGCGGTTTGTAATTTATGCTTGAAAGAGTTTTGATTTGGGACTTGAACAATTGAGACTGACCAGGTACCAGCGCACGGCAAATGCCGCGGCGCGGCCAGCTTATGTCGCGGCGCGACATAAGCCGTGGTCAGGTTCTGACCTCCATGTCCAAAATACGAAAAATGTTTGGCATACTACGGACCTCCGATTCACATGTAACTTGTTCTAATGTGCTCATATATGATTAAAAACCTCAGAGAAATAGTTCGGGACCCGACCCGAACGTGTTGACTTTTTCGTTGACTTTGACCCGACCAAGTTGACTTTTAATCAAACTTAACCAAATGTTTGTGCAAATTGTTCTAACATGCTTTTATACTCGTATCTTGCATGAAACTTGACAATTTGATTCACATGCTACTTAATCGAGTCGTAACGAGCCATAGGACTAACTGAACATCCTTGACCAATCGCGTTTACCATTATTGATACAACTTACTTGTTTAGGTCAAGACTAGCATTGTTCTTTGCACACGTTTACTTGTTGAAGTACTTTATTACTCGTGCACTCAAGGTGAGATCATAGTCCCACTTTTACTCTTTTTGAACTTACATTTGGGATGAGAAAACATAAACATTTCTTTTAGTAAGTGAACACAAGTACAGGAAAACAAACATTCTACATACGAGTTTAGAACAAAATCCTCAATTCGATTATCATTAGTTACACTTTCCGGGTGTAAGCGAGAACTTATGTTGTATGGATCCATATGGGTTTTACAAACCCTCATTCAAACGGTTCGCTACCGTTTACGAATGAAATATATTTTCGAGAAACAGTGTATGTTCTAGCACTAAGTGATGGGGTTCAATGGGAGAAATGTTAAGCATTGATAATTGGGTGCTCGTGAAACAAATTTTGGAATGGTTAACTATTAATTCGATGTTGCAAATCTTGTGGTTCAATCTACTTATTTACTCACTTACTTACTTAAACCTATGATTTCACCAACGTTTTCGTTGACAGATTTCTATGTTTTTCTCAGGTCTTTGAACGATATGTGTTACATGCTTCCGCTCATTATTTTGATACTTGCTTTGGATGTCGAGTATTTATGCATACATGGAGCATCTTTTGGCTACTTTTAAATTGTGTCGCATAGGTTTCATTTGTACTTATAACTTTGTAACGTAGCTTTTGGATGAACAATTCTTGTAAACTAGGGAACAATCTTTACTTTTGCAATGAATGCGACATATTTTGGTCAAACGTTATTTTAAAGACTTATGACCACGTAACGGGACCTAAGTAGTCGGCGCCGTCAAATGACAATTTTGTCGGGTCGCTACATGCAAGATGTTGTTAAGAAAGAAATTATTAAACTGCTAGATGCAGGTTTAATTTATCCAATTTCTGATAGTCCATGGGTAAGCCCAGTTCAATGCGTACCTAAGAAGGGTAGCATGACTGTCATTACAAATGAGAAAAATGAGCTTATTCCTACTAGGACTGTAACAGGATGGCGTGTTTGTATTGGTTATAGAAAATTAAATGACGCCACCAGAAAAGATCACTTTCCCTTACCTTTTATTGATCAAATGTTGGAAAGATTAGCCGGAAACATTTACTATTGTTTTCTTGATGGTTTTTCCGGATATTTTCAAATTCCAATAGCACCCGAGGATCAAGAGAAAACCACATTCACGTGCCCTTATGGTACTTTTGCTTACAAACGCATGCCATTTGGACTTTTCAACGCCCCTGCAACCTTTCAAAGGTGCATGATGGCGATTTTTCACGACATGATAGAAGAATGCATGGAAGTTTTCATGGATGACTTTTCAGTCTTCGGTGATACTTTTGAATCATGTTTAGTTAATCTTGAACGAATGCTTATTAGATGTGAACAATCAAATCTAGTTCTTAATTGGGAGAAATGCCATTTCATGATTAAAGAAGGCATCGTTCTTGGACATAAAATTTCAAAGGAAGGAATTGAAGTGGATAGAGCTAAAGTAGATGTAATTGTTAAACTTCCACATCCCACCAGTGTTAGAGGAGTTAGGAGTTTTCTAGGGCATGCCGGTTTTTACCGACGTTTCATAAAAGATTTTTCTAAAATTTCCACTCCTATGAATAAACTCCTAGAAAAGGATGCTCCATTCATCTTTTCAGATGAATGCATCAAATCTTTTAATATTCTTAAAGAGAAACTCAATAATGCGCCGATCATGATAACTCCAAATTGGAATTTACCGTTTGAACTAATGTGCGATGCAAGTGATTTTACAAGGAGCACAAACAAATTACACAACTACTGAAAAAGAACTCCTTGCTATTGTCTTTACTTTTGACAAATTTCGATCATATCTCGTTCTAGCTAAAACGGTGGTCTATACCGACCATTCTGCTCTTAGATACCTATTTTCAAAACAAGATGCCAAACCAAGATTAATCCGTTGGATCTTACTCTTACAAGAGTTTGATATTGAAATCCGAGATAAAAGAGGAGCAGAAAATCTCGCCGCTGATCATCTTTCTCGTCTTGAAAATCCTGAATTAGAAGTTCTAAATGAATCGGCCATACAAGACAACTTTCCTGATGAATATCTATTGAAGATAGATTATAATGAAATTCCATGGTTTGCAGACTATGCAAACTATTTAGTATGTGGATTCCTTGAAAAAGGATTGTCGTACCAAAAACGAAAGAAATTCTTTAGTGATATAAAACACTATTTCTGGGAAGATCCACATTTGTTTAAAAGTTATCCCGATGGAATAATACGCCGATGTGTATTCGGAGATGAAGCTAGTAAAATCTTATACCATTGTCACACAGGACCAACAGGAGGGCATTACGGGCCTCAGCTCACAGCAAGAAAAGTTTATGATGCTGGATTCTATTGGCCTACAATTTTCAAAGACGCACACCTTCTTTGCAAATCCTGTGATGCTTGTCAAAGGGCCGAAAAAATAAGTCAACGTGATAAAATGCCACAAAATGTCATTCAAGTATGTGAAGTATTTGACATTTGGGGTATTGACTTTATGGGTCCATTTCCAAAATCTCATAATAATCTCTACATTCTCGTAGCCATTGATTATGTATCTAAATGGGCGGAAGCACAAGCTCTCCCAACTAACGATGCACGAGTTGTAGTCAACTTTTTAAAATATCTTTTTGCAAGGTTTGGAACACCGAAAGCTTTAATAAGTGATCGGGGAACTCATTTTTGTAATAATCAACTTGAGAAAGTTCTTAAAAGATATGGAGTAACTCATAAAATCTCCACCGCATATCATCCACAAACAAGTGAACAAGTTGAAAATACCAACCGAGCTTTAAAACGTATTCTAGAGAAAACCGTAGGATCAAATCCGAAGGAATGGTCCATAAAATTGGAGGATGCACTCTGGGCTTTTAGAACAGCGTACAAAACTCCAATTAGTACCACACCTTTTAAACTCGTTTACGGAAAAGCATGTCATCTTCCAGTAGAAATTGAACACAAAGCATTTTGGGCTTTGAAGACATGTAATCTTGATTTACATGAAGCCGGACATCTACGATTAAGTCAACTAAAAGAATTAGAAGAATTAAGACATGAAGCATACGAAAATTCGTTAATCTATAAGGAAAGAACGAAGAAATGGCATGATAAAAGAATCAGAAGTTCAAAAGAATTTAAAGAAGGAGACAGAGTTCTTCTTTTCAATTCACGATTCAAGCTATTTCCTGGAAAATTGAAATCAAGATGGTCAGGACCATTCATAGTCAAAAGAGTTTTCCCATACGGAATAGTAGAATTGATAAATTCAAATGGGATTGTATTTAAGGTTAATGGTCACAGAGTTAAACATTACATAGATAGTCCAATGGAAGTTGACAACGAAGTTAATCACAATTTCGACACCACAGCTAACTAAGTGTGGGGAGAATCAAGTCTTTAAAGGATAATATGTATTTCTGTTAGAGTTAGATTTTCTGTTTTCGTGTAGTTCTCGAAAATGGAACCCGAATGGTCTTTCCCTAGCAGACCCTAAAGAACTAGTCTTCTCCCTCCATTCTGAATTTTTATTTTTTTTAGGTTTTACGAGATGAAGACTTCCTGTGAATTAAACCATGGTCTAATGCTACACGCTTTGATCACTAAACGTAATAATGACATCCTTCCAAGTGAAATAGTATCATTAATCAGAAGTAAATTGGACGGAGTAAGAAAAGAATCCAGATGCGAAAATAATAAGTTACAATTTGGTAAAGGAAAATTGAAATCCGCAGCGAAAAGGAGAGCACGACACCTTGAAAGATGTCACAAATGCGGAAAATGGTCACACGAAGGAAAATGCTCGACAAATCAGACATATTCCAATACCGAGTTCGTTACTTTATGCAGAGATGGACCGTTCATATGTTTAGAAGAAAAAACATTAAATGCTCGAGGTTACGCCTATGTAGCTATGGAAAACCAATTAGTCCGACTATCTTATGTGTGGGCTAGAGCATATCATTAAGAAATCTTTCTCACAGGTAAGTATGTACAGTTTTCATTTTTATTTTTATTTTTATTTTTAACCTTTTGATAATAAACGCTAATTTGTTCGCTATAAAGTATTAAATTGGTATTCGATGAAATTAGGTCTTGCGACCGAAATTATTGATATCATACAAAAATTTATTACATCACTGTGAAATTTACCGTTTATTTTTAAGGTATAAATATCTTTAATCAATCAACCCAAAATATTTCAAAAATTCTTCATGAGTTAAATTAGGTTATGAAACCGAAATTACTTTACCGAAAAGAGCGGCGCATATTTTTGATAATATTTGATTGATTAAAGTGGGATAAAAGCCAAAAAGATTTTTAATTTTATTTTTACTTTGTTTTTTTTAATTAATATTAAAATAATATTGTAAACTTTTTAAATCAATATATTTGAAATTGTAAATATTTGAAAAATTAATATTTTTAATATAAGTTTGTATGTATAAAAAATAAAATTATAATTTAAGTTTGGTGTAAATTTTTAATATGAATTTTTAATTTTATGCATTTTAAATTTAAGTTTGGTGTGAATTTAAAAACAAAAATTTACTTTATTTCGATAAGTTAAAAATATGATTTTTAAAATTCGTCGTAAGTTGAAGACTAGGTCGTTGAATCGAAATTGCTTTACCCGAGGGAGGGACGAGAACTTTTATTATCATTATTTTTAATCTTATTGAATTAAAGTATGCCAAAAAAATTTAAAAAAACCCAAAAATATTTACTTTTAAAACCGCGCTTTGAATTGACAAATTTTAAAATTTTGTCGAGGGACGGATTAGGACAACGATCCCAAACACCCTCGCTCCTAAAGGAAAACAAAATTTTTAGAATTTAATTAATTAAATGTTTTAAAAAAGGTATAAGGTTTTATAAAATAAAATAAAAAAAAGCCAAAAACACTGTACCCGGGACTCCATGCGATCGCATGGAGTTTGGCCTTTGGTGCCATGCGATCGCATGGGGAGAAATTCTAGGCCAGAAACAAATAGCTCAGCGAGCTGTTCTTCACACAAAACTCACACATACATACGAAAATACCCCAAAATACTCTCTAAAATTCGAAAATTTTCACCGTAATTCGTCAATTTTCTTGCTTTAATCATGCCTAGATTCGCATTCTTCAGCAAAAAGGTAAAAAATACACCCCTAAACTCTATAAATTCCTAGTTTTTGTGATAATTACCAATATTTTACCTAATGCAATTTTGTTAATTTCTAGTGTAATTAGTGTTAAATTGATAGTATTTTATGCATGTATAACCTAGATTGATGCTATTTAACATGATTTGAAGCCAAAAACTTCAAAAATTTTAGAAATCTAGGGTTTGTGTTCTTGATCAATTTGGGGCTTTTTGACATAAACAGGTTATGGCCAATTTTTGTCATGAATTATTGCTTAATTGAGTAGTGTAACATGTTTAGGTAGTTAAATGATCCAAACATTGATCCTAAACATGATTTTTAAAGATTAAAGTGGACTTTTTAGGCGAAAATTCATGAACTTGATTAATTTGATATATTTGCCATTTGAGACTTGTTTAATTGTTAGTAATGACTATTTTGACATGTTATTTGAGTTAAATGCTTATGAACTTTGTCTACATTTCCATATGTGCTTATTTGAAAAAGTATAGAATTGTAAAAAATGTGAAAATGTGTATAAGTTTAATTTTGATTTAACATGTTATTGTGATTGTTTTAAATTATTATTTTGCTAACACTAATGCATATTTGGATGCAAAATTTTGTGTTTAATGTGTTTTGCAGAAAGCCGATACTGGAGGTTCAGGATCATCATCATCTAGACGACCTGCTCCAGCACCAGAACCAGAAATGCAATACGAGCCAGAACCCGAACAAGTACCACAACAGGAACAACAACATCAGCCTGATCAACATGTACCTTATTATGATCCACAACAGTTACCTAATGAATTCATAGTATTTCCGATGCATCCGCCTGTAGAATACCCAACGATTCCTGAACACACGTTGCATCCTAATCTGAGATTCGATAGACGATGGAGAGATTACCCGGCATATCAAAGTAATAAATTTAAATTGGTAACAAAAGAGGTAGAGGTGCCGAGGGTAATTGATTGGAATCCTTTAGAAACGGTCCATCTAGCTGACCGTGTTAGACAGCATTTGATTCAAAGGTATGGCAGTTCTTCTTTTACAGATTGGGAACGTCTTTTCACCATTCGTAGACCTGTATATAAGGAATGGTGTGTTGAGTTGATGAGTACTATAGCATTAAATGTAGATGTAGATAGGTTAGATGATAGAAGTTTTCTTAGATTTATCCTTGGCGGTAGGATGTACAGAATGTCCTTGATGGACATGGCCAGGGCATTATAGATTTACACTCCTAGTAAATTACTACTACCCGAATGTATGAGTTTGATTTATCGTGGTGAAAGGGTAGATAGGAACTTTGACGCGAACGCCGCTTGGAGGCGTATGTCAAACTATAATGTTTTTACACTGGGAGGAAAACACTCCTACTTACATATTAACAAAGCCGAGCTTCGTGTAATTCATAGATTTTTGGCTAACTCGATTACACAGAGAGGTCACAATAAGGAAAAATGACCTTACATGATTTATTTTACCTAAAGTGTATTCGAGACCCGAGAAGCTTTGTTAATATCCCTTACTGTGTTGGTTTTTATTTATCTAAAATGGTAGAAGGAATGCAGGACGGGAGTATAATAGGAGGAGGTATTTTTGTTACTCTCATTGGAGAGTATTTAGGTGTTGATAGGAACCAAGGGGGTCCATTACAGGTTTGTAGAGAACAGGATGAGACCATAGGATTGCGGGTTTATACGGGTGCTAAGGTATTGAAGAGTAGACGCAACCAGGCAATTCCCTTTGAAGGTAATCATCCTCAGGTAGAGAGAGGCTCAGACGAGGAAATGGAGGAAGCGGAAGACATTAGGGATGTCTTTCGAGATGCTATTCTTGACGTCCACATTCGTATAGATGAGGAAGCAATGACGAGCAAGGCCAGACATAGTATGTACGAGCAGTGGAACTCCGAGCGAGTATACGAGGATTATAGGCGACGCCAACACGATAGCTGGTTAGTTCATCAGCACCAAATCATGAGCCAGCTATCATATCAGGTACCAAATAATTACGTGCCTACTCGACCTGCTCATTTTCCGCCACACAACCCCGACATCCGACCACCCTTTAACCGGTATGACTATAACCAAGCCTATCAGAACACCTATAACCAACAATGGTACCCACCTGACGAGATGAACTGGAACCCCTATCCAGACTGATTTGGTTCCATTGGTTATTTTTATGATTTTTATGTTTTTATCTTTTTACTTATTCATGTTTAAACTTATGTTATTGGATATATTTATGTAATTTTTATCATTTTTATTATTATTGTGTACTAATATTTCACATTTAGGATTTGAAAGTGAGATATTAAGTCCCATTTCAAATTGTCATACATGTTCATATTTGTATTGTATGTATATTGTCAATTGTACAAAACAGGGTAAAACAGCACAATTTTCAAAGACTGGCATTAAGTTCAGCAAAATCTAGTAATTTTGACGACAAGATGAAAAATAAATGTGATGTAACAACAAGACGGAATGAACAAATGATGTGCACCATTTATCATTTAGAAAACAAACGCCAATATGTTTGGAAACTTTGGTAAAATTTAATCATTTTTCTACGCTAATCACCCTCAATAATTTATATTGTTACTGATTTCTTGCAAATGAGGGCATTGCAAGATCTTAAGTGTGGGAAGAGGTTAAATTCTTTCGGATTTTAAAATTTTTAACTTAAACACTTGGTTACCATTAAAAATACTAGTAACGCAGTAGTTGTATTAGAATCTAGTGCTCTCTGGTAATAAAGAACAGCCCTAGTCTTATATACTGACTACCCAATTCTAGTAAAATTTTTAAAAATTTTCAATTAAATAAATTCAGAATCATGTTTATACATATTTATGAACAATAAAACTTGGTGTTAACACCGAAATTATTGTTACCTTGGAAAGGACATAAATTGAGAAACAAACCAAAATGTTAGAATTCATTTAAAATGGAATAGAGGACAATAAAAAGACAAATAAAAGAAAATAAAAGCCAAGTGTGGGAAAATTTACCAAGTTATTTAAAACATAAGTCACATATTTTTGTAACAAAAAAATGAAGATACTTTTGCTTTGGACTAAACTAAACAGTTTTACCCGATGTACTGTAATATATTTGAAAGAAAGATGGATCTACACGATGAATCAATTCCATTATTAAAAGGAAGTAAAGTCTTCCGAAAAAGAAACGCGCTTCTTGATTTAGGTCATGAAGTTGTCGTCCAGACCAGCTGTAGGTTGACGAAAAATCTAGAAAAGTCATCACTAAAATCAGCAGGAAATCCATGGACCTCAGCATCAAACAGGGTCGCCAAGTGGTCAGACTTATCCTAACCATGAGAGGATCTGTCTTGTAAAATGGGGAGGACGCCGTGCAAATTAGCTGGATAAGACTAATGAATCAGATCCCCAGAAAAGGATAATCTCCTTAAAAGATCAAAAATCAGCTTTTAAGAATGATATTACTCAATCTTAGAGATTGACCTTAAAGATTGAGAATTCAAACTCATGGAATTCAATGATATCTAAACTCGAGCTTGAACGAGAAAATATTTTGATCAAAATTAAAACCGATTTGTTTTATGAAAACCCATTTTCAATGCGTTCATTACATTGAACGTAAAATCCTAGGAATTCACCTGGAATTCATTAGGTCACCTGAACCAAATCGGGTGTCAACCGTAAGAACGGTAGTTGCATAGCATGGTCAAAGACAGGACCTTGTGCCAGACCGAAAAATTATAAGGGTGAGCTTTACTATTGCTCCTACCAAGGATAGTAATTGCATCCGACACGTTATAGACCATAATTAAAAGCATGTCAGGGGACATTGCCTTAACAGTTGCTTGTTCAACGCTTTCCTTTACAACCGGACGGTAGTTTATCGAAAGGTAATATACAGAGCAAGTATACTGGACGTGTTGCTTTCCCAATACAAGGTTAGCAAGTGGGTGACACAAAACCGCAAGTTTTGAGCTAAAATTTTCAAATCTAAAACCCACCAAACCCACAAAAATAATTTGCAAACACCGGTGAAGGGTTATTCCGAAAAACTTATCTAGGGTAAAAACTAGTTTTAATTTTCAAAAGATCAAATGTTTTCATAAAGATCCAATTTCCTTAATGGATCTAAATTTTCATAGTCATGTGAGACTGTAAACCACATCGTTACTACCATTGTTTATACCGCCGTATAGAAATCACTGATGTACAAAGTGTGAAGAATAAAGAAGTGATTCTAGTATTTTTTATTTCAAGACTATATTGCTTGAGGACAAGCAACGCTCAAGTGTGGGAATATTTGATAATGCTAAAAACGAACATATATTTCATAGCATTATCCCTCAAGAAAGACAAGTTTTTAGTTGCAATTGTTCTATTTACAAGTGATATTCGTTTAAATAATAAAAGGTGAATACAAAAGACAGATTCGACGAATTGAAGACGCAAATGACCAAAAAGCTCAAAAGTACAAAGTACAATCAAAGATGTTCCAATTATTGATAAGAAACGTCTCAAAATTACAAGAGTACAAGACGCGAAACGTAAAGTACAAGATATTAAATTATACGCAAGGACGTTCGAAAATCCGGAATCGGGACCAGAGTCAACTCTCAACGCTTGACGCAACGGACTAAAAATTACAAGTCAACTATGTACATGAATATAATATAATATATAATTAATTCTTAAAATTAATATATATATTATATTATATTATAAAAACCGTCGGCAGAAGAAAACAACAACATGTGAGCCTCCCCAGCTGGCCATGCGATCGCATGGCCTGGAGGAGCAAAACTCATGCGATCGCATGAGTCCCTTTTCCAACCCACATGCCTATAAAATTCGCAGTTTGGTGAACATCAAATACATCTTTTTCTCCTCATTCATCATACGATATATATATATATATATATATATATATATATATATATATATATATATATATATATATATATATATATATATATATATATATATATATATATATATATATATATATATATATATATATATATATATATATATATATATATATATATATATATATATATTATATTTTAATTTTAATTTTAATTTTAATTTTAATTTTAATTTTAATTTCTAATAATAAGGGTATGTTAGCGAATGTTGTAAGGGTGTAAGTCGAAATTCTGTCCGTGTAACGCTACACTATTTTTAATCATTGTAAGTTATGTTCAACCTTTTTACATTAATGTCTCGTAGCTAAGTTATTATTTTGCTTATTTAATACCGAAGTAATCATGATGTTGGGCTAAAAATATTAAAATTGGGTAATTGGACTTTGTACCATAATTGGGGTTTGGACAAAAGAACGACACTTGTGGAAATTAGACTATGGGCTATTAATGGGCTTTATATTTGTTTAATTAAATTATAGTTTGTTAATTTTAATATAAAGATTTACAATTGGACGTCCCTATAAATAACCATATACACTCGATCGGACACGATGGGCGGGATATTTATATGTACGAATAATCGTTCATTTAACCGGACACGGGAATGGATTAATAGTCTATAGAATTATTAAAACAAGGGTGAAATTATGTACAAGGACACTTGGCATAATTGATAACAAAGTATTAAAACCTTGGGTTACACACAGTCGATATCCTGGTGTAATTATTAAACAAAGTATTAAGACCTTGTTACAGTTTAAGTCCCCAATTAGTTGGAATATTTGACTTCGGATATAAGGATAATTTGACGAGGAGACTCGCACTTTATATTTATGACTGATGGACTGTTATGGACAAAAACCAGACGGATATATTAAATAATCCAGGACAACGGACAATTAGCCCATGTGAATAAACTAAAATCAACACGTCAAACATCATGATTATGGAAGTTTAAATAAGCATATTTCCTTTATTTTCATATTTAATTACACTTTTAATTATCGCACTTTTATTTATTGTCATTGTATTTAATTGCACTTTTAATTATCGTACTTTTTAATTATCGCAAGTTTATTTTATCGCACTTTTATTTATCGCAATTTCATTATCGTTATTTACTTTACACTTTAAATTAAGTCTTTTATTTATTTAATATTTTACATTAGGTTTTAACTGCGACTAAAAGTTTTAAAAATCGACAAACCGGTCATTAAACGGTAAAAACCCCCTTTTTATAATAATAATATTACTTATATATATTTGCATTTTTATTAATTAAAACTAATATAGCGTTAAGCTTTGTTTAAAAGATTTCCCTGTGGAACGAACCGGACTTACTAAAAACTACACTACTGTACGATTAGGTACACTGCCTATAAGTGTTGTAGCAAAGTTTAGGTATATGCATTCTATAAATAAATAAATATCTTGTGTAAATTTGTATCATATTTAATAGTATTTCCTAGTAAAATATAAGCTATTTCATATACGCCTCGCATAACATCAATCATATCTTCTAAATTTGGCTTTTTATCATCGGTTTGTGGTGGTTTGTTTTGAAAATTAGGTCTTTGCTGATTGTAAGTATTGTTGGATACTTTTTGATTGCTAGGACCTTGTTGGTTGTTGTATGGAACATTTCGGTTATAATTCTGGTTTTGATTGTAGATTGGTCTTGGCGGTTGATAATTTTTCTGATAATTATTTCCAGGCCTTTGGTTCATGTATGAAACATTATCTCTTTGTTCCATTGTTAGTTCAATACTGAGACAATCTTTTGTCAAATGTGGTCCTCCACACTGCACACAACTAATTCGTATTGAGTGAATATCTTTAGTCATCTTTTCCATTCGTCTCTCGACAGCATCTATCTTTGCAGAAATGGAATCAAAGTCATGGATAGAATCGGCTCTAGCTGCTTTAGATGATCTAACGATATCTTTTTCTTGGTGCCACTCATGTAAGTGGGAAGCAGTGTTATCAATAATTTTGTAAGCGTCAGTTGCGGTTTTCTTCATAATGGAACCACCAGCTGCTATATCTATGTCTTTTCTAGTAGTGATGTCGCATCCTTGGTAGAATATTTGTACTATTTGACAGGTGTCTAAACCATGTTGCGGACATCCTTTTAATAACTTTCCAAATCTTGTCCACGCCTCATACAAAGTTTCATTTGGCTTTTGTGTGAACGTAACAATTTCTCCTTGAAGTCTTACAGCTTTAGATGTCGGAAAGAATTATTTAAGAAATTTTTCACCTAAAACGTCACATGTATCAATCGCCCCTTCAGGTAACGATTCTAACCAATCTTTGGCTTCTCCTTTTAACGTCTAGGGAAATAACATGAGATATATCTGTTCATCCTCTACTTCTCGTATTTTAAATAAAGTACAGATCCTATTAAAAGTACGAAGATGTTCATTTGGATCTTCCTTCGGTGCACCACTAAATTGGCATTGATTAGTTACTATGTGTAGGATTTGTCCTTTGATTTCATAATCTGGCGCATTAATGTCAGGTTGAGTAATTGCGTGACCTTGGGCAGTGCATTCAGCTCGCATTCGGTCTTCCATACTTAGAGGTTCCAGATTTTCCATGATTGAATTTGTTGAATCTGAATCACTAGAGTATTCTGATTTAATGGGTTGTTTTTCGACAATCTCCGTTTGAATGATTGGTGGTTCCGGAGGAAAGATTAATGGTTCAGGATCTCTGAATTGTCTCTGAATATCCTCCGGATTCTCAATTGTGAGGTCGGGTTCAAAAAATGGATTATCGGAAATTTGAATTGCAGTACTTGGTCGACTTGATGACGATTCTAAAGAAAAATCAGCGGCGACAATATTTGCTAGATGTCTTGATCTGGTTACAGGTGGTGAACATATGAAAGGTGGTGAACGTTTTGCTCGGTGCATTCACTGAATATCCTATTAGTTATAAAAGATAAAAATTATATAAGTTATCAATTTAATAGACTTTTCTAATTTTGCCCACGTTTCGAATAGCCAATAGATGCAGCAGGGAGCCAGAACCCTTTAAATCGGAAGCTCACAACTCAGCCACTAACAGATCCAACTATTACTACGAATCAGAAAATTTAGTTGTCTATCAATTTAACTACTTAAAATAATTTTTCGTTGAAATTTAAAGAAATTTAGAGAAGAAATAGAAAAAAATCTAAGTCCTAAAAACTAGAGTGGCGAAAAATAAGAAAGAAAAAGAGCGCGTCGAAAAACGTCAAAAAATAAAAGGTCGAAAAATAATAAAAAGAACGTAACGCGTCGAAACTAAAAAGTCTAAAAACTAAGAATTAAAAGTTGCGTCTAAAAATATTAAAGCTTAAAAGAAATACTATATCCAAAACGACAATAACTTAAAAAGTACTAAAATCTTAAAACAGCGTCGTAAAATTCTAAAGCACTTAAATCTTATGTCTAAAGAAAAAGCACTTAAGGGATTTTACGGCAAAGCCTAAAAATCTAAAAATAAAAATAACTACGGAAAATACTATGACTTAGAACTAAATACGAGCGAAAAATACAAATATTACGCTAAAATAAATAAAAAGATACAAAATATAAAAATAAACTTAAAGTTGTAAAAAGTACAATTTTTATAAAAATATTATTTTATATTATTTATTTATAAAAGTATTAGTTTTATATATTTATAAAAACTAATTAAACTTAATAATACAAATTAAATAATAAAACTAAACTAAATAATTAAAAACTAAACCCTAATTAGTGTTTTAATTAATAATAATTATAATTATAATTAAACCCTAAACTGGTCGGACTAGGTTACCAGACCAGTCAAATCAGGTCATGCGATCGTATGACCTGACCGTTGTAATACCATGCGGTCGCATGGTCTGCGAATTCGGGCCAAAACCTGGGCTGCTACAGTAATAGGCTGAAAGGTCCGCGACTAATCCTCCCGGACGGAATCTTCAACAGTTGGACCCATTGCGATGATCGACTCCAAATAGTATCTTTAATATGAGTTAATGCACAGCGGAAGACTTAATTCGTACCTGAGAATAACATGCTTTAAAATGTCAACATAAAGTTAGTGAGATATATAGGTTTGATGCTAGCAGTGTTATAACAATGGACCACAAGATTTAAAGTTTATACATAATACACTCCTCGTGTATAGCAAAAGACGTTGAGCACTTGGTAACCATACTTAACTAAAAGTCACAGCAGCATACTCTTAAATAAACCCTACACCGTACCAAAGTGTAGTAACGAGAACGAAGTACTGTGCAACCGTTAAATGCTGGTCGTCCAGCCCGGTTGGGGATGTCAGCCCGATAGATCTATCAACAGGATTCGCATTTACGCTCCTCACGTAATTAGCAGTTACCAAGTATAAAGAGATATGCCATGGTACAACTCAACGTAGAATTTAATTTGATCACTTGTGTCCATACGTAAATCATTTATAAAAACAGCGCATGTATTCTCAGCCCAAAATATTTAGAGTTTAAAAGGGACTATATACTCACCATACTGTATTTTGTAGTAAAAATACATATAACACCATTGAACACGTATAAGGTTGGCCTCAGATTCACGAACCTATATCATTTATATATTTATTAATACCTATAATCGTATTTGAACAATTTCATATGTTATAACTTGTTATTATATGTTTAATTAGTACTTTAATTAAATGTATTTATTTTATAAAAAAAAATGTTAATTTAGTTTAGTTAAATATATTTATATATGACTGACTTATATTACAGTAATGGTAATAGTTTTAATAAATAAACATTTTTTTTTTATAATAATAGTAATGAAATGTTAGTTTTTATAAAAAGGTTACTTTTAACAATAATGATAAAAAAAAATGTTAATTTTAGTTATAATGAAAATTGATAATAATAACTATACAAATAATAATCTTTCTAATAATAATAATAATAATAATAATAATAATAATAATAATAATAATAATAATAATAATAATAATAATAATAATAATAATAATAATAATAATAATAATAATGATATAGAAAATATAATAATAATAATAACAATAATAATAATAATAATAATAATAATAATAATAATAATAATAATAATAATAATAATGATATAGAAAATATAATAATAATAATAATAATAATAATAATAATAATGATATAGAAAATGAAAACTACCTTAAATTGATTTTCTAAAAAGAAGTGGCTCACACCAGAATCGAACACATGACCACCTGGATACCAGCCCAGACTCCTAACCACTCGACCATTCACGTTTTTCTGTTTTTAATCTAACCCATTATTTTTTAACCCGATTTACTTAACCATCATCTTCATCCTTTACTTCTCAAATCAACCAGAGATCGAGTTCCCTCCAAACAGTAATTAATTGTTGTTTTAGGAATATAAAATCGAACATAAACCGATCTATAATTCTTGCCTGAATGAATTAAATCAAATAATTATAAAAAAATTTGTTGTAACAGGCCCATGAACCCGTTTTTAAACTTTAAATCATATTCTGATTTGGAACAAGTTTCAGACCTCGATCACATCATGAATTATGTTTTAAATCCCTCTTAGAAACTTTATAAATCTTTAATTTTAACAGAAACACCTTATAATTCTGATATTCGATCCTTGTTCATCCGTTTAACTTTTTACCCGAAAACTTTAACACTCGAATTAATCTTTGATTCCTTAAATTAAGAGTTGAAACTTTGCAAGTAGAATCACGATTGGACTTAGATCACTACTTTATTTTTATTTTGTGAAAATTGAGTTTGAAATCGAGTTGTTGTTTGAGACCTGACTCGAACAGGGTATCGACTGTGAAAGAAGAAAAAAAAAATTTGATTCATAACAGATAGATAGTGATTACAGCAGATATATTCGGTATATATAATGGAGCAACCGAATGTTTTGTATTTCAGAAATAGATACAGATAAGAGTGTGTCGACATGTTCTCTAATATAGAGTAGAATGAGAGGAAAATAAACAGACACAGCCAAAAGTTACAGCTAAATGATATGGATTGTGCAATTGGATTTTACCCAATAACGAATCCTCAAATAATTCGGATAATGACACGTTTTTATTTATATTTTCTCTCTTTTTTTTTTCTTTTTTTTTTAAAAGATAAATATTTATAGTTAAAAGATATAGTAATAATTAATAATGATAGTAATACTAATAGTAGTAAAAAAAAATAATTATGTCATTACTAGCAAATAATAATAATATCAAAAAAAATAATAATTATTTTATTGTATTTATAATATTAGTAAGTAAAATAATGGTACTAACTATAATTTTGATAAGAATACACATAATATAAAAAATAATTATTAGTAATGTTGTTAATTATGATCACAATATATATTTTGATAAAGATACTAATATTAACATCTATAGAAGTGATAAGTGATAGTTTAATAATAGATGGTATTATTTTCATAATGATACTAATTATAATAACAATAAAAATATCTAACAATAGTTATATCACAACTAGGTTATAATTTTATCAATCTTATAATAATATTCATAACTATAAATATTTATATTTATATCTAGATATATATTCATTTGTAATTAATTGTTCGTGAATCATCGGGTATAGTCAAGGGTATTTAATTACCTAAATATAGATTTCAAACTTTCTAGACTCGACATTACAGATTTTGCCTATCGTGTCGGAAACATATAAAGATTAAGGTTTAAATTTGGTCGGAAATTTCCGGGTCGTTACAGTACCCACCCGTTAAAGAAATTTCGTCCCCGAAATTTGATAAAGGTCGTCATGGATAACAATAAGAATGTTTTCATGATGAATATAAGGTGATAATGGAGTTTTATCGTTATTGAGGGATATAGATAAAACGATTCGATCATGTGAAGCGTACGAGTGAAGCTATCACAAAAGAGTGAAATGAATAGATAAATATATTCATTTCGACCGATGACGTAGTTAGGATTGATTTCCGGATTTTAAGGGATTTAGGGAAAATCTTACATAATAAGATTTGGTTTTTCAGCGATCAGGATTTTCTTTGATTTAATGTGGCAATCTATTTCAATCTCTCTATCGGATATTTTCTATAAATTCACCCCTTCGTTTCCTTACTTTCCTCAACTCACATCTTCTACTCTTTCTTCTTAATTCCTATTTTAAGATATTTGTCAATATGCTTCATCCCATTCTGATCCTTGATATACTCTTAATTTTTACATCTGTCATTTTTCATCTACCACCAGCAGAATCTATTTACTTCTACTATACTCTTGTGTTTATAGTGTTTCTAATTCTCCCGTGTCTTTATATTGCTATCTGCATCGATATACACGGTTTGTAAATTCTGGGTGGTTGTTGGGTTTTATATCTTCCTTTATACTTCGATGCTCCTGCTTCTGTCTTCTATAATCATTGTCATCCACAGTTAATATCTCCTACTATTTGCTGTGATTTTTACCCCAATTTCTATTGCGGGCTTTGTCCCTTCGTTTCTTCTTCCAATCCTCGAGTCAAGCGAGTAATGATCCGGAATTCGTAAGCATGAAATTTGGAATGAACATTGCTAATGCTCTTAGAAAGAAATGGTAATAGCACGAGTTTGGTTTGTCAAATTACCAGAATGTTCTGGAAAAGACGGAATCATCAAGAAATATTTTCTTGATATTTTTAGAATTTATATAGAATGTAAGAGCCGTGTAACATAGCACATGACGATGGTACTGTAAATCATCACATTCCATTAGAAACTCAACATGACTTACTGTAATATAATGAAGTTGATCAAGTTTCATTATATTATACTAATTCATGCATCAGTTCCCAACACTGCTTCAGAACATTCCTATTTTAAACTCGAAGGTTTTAGAACTTAGAAACTAACACAGTTTCTTTTATGTTGTAACGCAGATATTACGAAGAGATAAATATTCTCAGATAAGAATAGTTGTGAAAATATCTCCAGAAATATGGAGAATATGTATAACGGAAGATATGAAGATATCTTATAATATCTAAGATAAGATGATGATGAAGAATATCATCGGGAAAGGTTTAGAATAAGGGGTAGGGTTTTTTTTTACTAATGGTTTCAGCAGGCACTGAATCGTTTGGATCCTTTGAAAGCGGAATCAGTTCTTGTGATTTATCCACAACCTCTTTCATACTTTTCTCAAACCGTTTTCCGGTTCCAACTCTTCTCTTTTTCTGAATTTTATCAACACACTGTGCTTCATCATCAAACTTTTGACTGTTTAAAATCGTTTACAATTTTCGCTGCTTCATTAGCATTTAAAGAACTACTTCATAATTCAGGGTGTTTTTCAGAAACTTCACCTTCGGAGTATGAAATCCTTAGAGATAGACGTTATAGGTATGACTGAGATGTTTTGCGAGATTTTCAAAATACTAATTGCGGATTCCGCCAAAAAGATGACAAGTTGCTGGTACATGATGTCGTGGAATATGAAAGGTTCTCCGGTAACAACGGTGAAAGGACAAGGTATATATATCGAGATTATAATAAGAGTAGTCCTACTGAGAAATCAAAATGGAGCTGTGACAAAATCGACTTATATTGAAAAGGGAAATGTAAGGTTGTTTTTGTTAATGAATAATAAGGAATTTGACGCGGATAAGTTTTAACGATAACTTCGGTTTTGAAAATTTCAGGTGCATAACTGTATGCATAAATCTTTCTTCCGTAGACGAGGTGTGGCTGGTTCAACTTCTCGATCGAAGTGTTTTCAAGAATCATGAAAAGATTTGAACGCGGATTGTAATTGTCGAGGTACCAATGAGGTTTAAGATGAAATCAAGTGGCAAACTTGTAGAATTGTTTAGTTTCATATGTTATAATCAACATTTTAATTCATTATTAATCGTCCAAAGTTAGCAGTCCAATAGTCCGATTGTCCAATGGTCCAATAAATTCATATATAAATTAAATATATAACATTCGAAGTAATTAATACGTATCGTGACCCGTGTACCGGTCTCAGTGTCGATCACAAATCAAACCATATATATATTTTGGAATCAACCCCAACCCTGTATAGCCAAATCCCATCTTCACATATAGAGTGTCTATAGTTGTTCCGAAATATATATATAGATGGGTCGATATGATAAGTCGAAACCTTGCATACGTGTCCCGTTATTTAAAATGCGTAAAATAAATAAATATATATCATGACCCATTATACAACGTGTTGTCTCAGAATTAATCCGACGTATTGTTGTACATGTGTCCCGACGGTGCAGAAATTAAATAACAATAATTAAAATTACGAGAATGTAAATTTCGATAAATTAAATGTTAGCTGGGAGCAGTTAGCTAGGAACAGTTAGCGTGGATTCCTAACAATATTTCAATTTAGTTAATTCGTCTGTTTCTAACAAATTTTATTATATCCAATGTTTTCTTCATTATGCCACTTGTTGGATTCGGATAGGTAAAAATCCAAATATGGAATTTAAATGGAAATGGTTAATCTGGGGTGAACGGATACGTATATCGGTAGTTGTATGTAAGATAATAAATGATCATTGAATCAGATTCGAAGAAGGTACAGTGTAACTTGTTAATGTGAATTCTAAATATTCCTCGGGTACTACCCACCCGTTAAAATGTTTTCATCATTAACAGTTTGTACGAAAGAATTTTCAATTACGATCTTTATGAAAATATACTTGCATATATATTTTCTTCAGATGTAATTATGGATTTAATGAGTCAAAAACTCATCTGATTTATCGTTAATACTAGATTACATAATCTCTAAAACTTTTAGAAATTACATAATCACCATGTCGAACAAGGAAAAATTGAGGTAGAATGATACGTAAAGCGAAGATAGTCGATGTAGAACGATATGTAGAACGAAGATCATATTCGAAGTACAGATGGTGATTTTGAGGCGTGTAATGTTGATATTCGCGGTACAGATTGTGATGTTGAGAGTTACGATGTGATTGTGGTTGGAGCGATAAGAGTATTGTCGGCGTTGATGATGGTGGTACGGATTATGCTGTTGGTGCTGCTGCTGGTGTTTGTAACCTCCGCACCAGATTCTCCAAAGCCATTACTCGAGCACGTAGTTTGTTAACTTCTTATATTATGTCAGGATGATTGACGATTGAAATGAGCGGGTGAGTAAGATTCGAAATATAAAATAATATATGATCGTAACGGGATACTCTAGAAATGAGAGGGTAAATGGTTTCTCTAACAGGTTCGCCGGTAAGTGCTTTCAGGTTCATTGCCAAGAGAAAATCGATGAATGGAATGGATCTTCGATGTGAAATGATTTTCGAATATAGGATGATATTCTAACTACATAGAATATCTATATATATATATATATAACACTAAAGATTTCGCAGACTACGGAAGAACCTACGGCATTTGTCAGGCAGGTCTACAGATGCGCTAAGATATGAATTTTGTCTATACACTATCGATGCACTAAATGCAGTAAGACGTGTCTAGACTTAAGAATGCTAGGCAGGTAATTTCCTAAGGATGATAAGCAGATGGTTTCCGACTGGATATGATAAGCAAAACTCTTGACATATAGACACGGTCAAAGTCCAGACTCATTAATGTATTCTAACAACTACTAGTCAGACACACTAATGCAAGACCTGGTTCACTAAGACCAACGCTCTGATACCAACTGAAAGGTCCGCGACTAATCCTCCCGGACGGAATCTTCAACAGTTGGACCCATTGCGATGATCGACTCCAAATAGTATCTTTAATATGAGTTAATGCACAGCGGAAGACTTAATTCGTACCTGAGAATAACATGCTTTAAAATGTCAACATAAAGTTGGTGAGATATATAGGTTTGATGCTAGCAGTGTTATAACAATGGACCACAAGATTTAAAGTTTATACATAATACACTCCTCGTGTATAGCAAAAGACGTTGAGCACTTGGTAACCATACTTAACTAAAAGTCACAGCAGCATACTCTTAAATAAACCCTACACCGTACCAAAGTGTAGTAACGAGAACGAAGTACTGTGCAACCGTTAAATGCTGGTCGTCCAGCCCGGTTGGGGATGTCAGCCCGATAGATCTATCAACAGGATTCGCGTTTACGCTCCTCACGTAATTAGCAGTTACCAAGTATAAAGAGATATGCCATGGTACAACTCAACGTAGAATTTAATTTGATCACTTGTGTCCATACGTAAATCATTTATAAAAACAGCGCATGTATTCTCAGCCCAAAATATTTAGAGTTTAAAATGGACTATATACTCACCATACTGTATTTTGTAGTAAAAATACATATAACACCATTGAACACGTATAAGGTTGGCCTCAGATTCACGAACCTATATCATTTATATATCTATTAATACCTATAATCGTATTTGAACAATTTCATATGTTATAACTTGTTATTATATGTTTAATTAGTACTTTAATTAAATGTATTTATTTTATAAAAAAAATGTTAATTTAGTTTAGTTAAATATATTTATATATGACTGACTTATATTACAGTAAGGGTAATAGTTTTAATAAATAAACATTTTTTTTATAATAATAGTAATGAAATGTTAGTTTTTATAAAAAAGTTACTTTTAACAATAATGATAAAAAAAAATGTTAATTTTAGTTATAATGAAAATTGATAATAATAACTATACAAATAATAATCTTTCTAATAATAATAATAATAATAATTATAATAATAATAATAATAATAATAATAATAATAATAATAATAATAATAATAATAATAATAATAATAATAATAATAATAATAATAATAATAATAATAATAATAATGATAATAATAATAATAATAATAATAATAATAATAATAATAATGATATAGAAAATATAATAATAATAATAATAATAATAATAATGATATAGAAAATGAAAACTACCTTAAATTGATTTTCTAAAAAGAAGTGGCTCACACCAGAATCGAACACATGACCACCTGGATACCAGCCCAGACTCCTAACCACTCGACCATTCACGTTTTTCTGTTTTTAATCTAACCCATTATTTTTTAACCCGATTTACTTAACCATCATCTTCATCCTTTACTTCTCAAATCAACCAGAGATCGAGTTCCCTCCAAACAGTAATTAATTGTTGTTTTAGGAATATAAAATCGAACATAAACCGATCTATAATTCTTGCCTGAATGAATTAAATCAAATAATTATAAAAAAATTTGTTGTAACAGGCCCATGAACCCGTTTTTAAACTTTAAATCATATTCTGATTTGGAACAAGTTTCAGACCTCGATCACATCATGAATTATGTTTTAAATCCCTCTTAGAAACTTTATAAATCTTTAATTTTAACAGAAACACCTTATAATTCTGATATTCGATCCTTGTTCATCCGTTTAACTTTTTACCCGAAAACTTTAACACTCGAATTAATCTTTGATTCCTTAAATTAAGAGTTGAAACTTTGCAAGTAGAATCACGATTGGACTTAGATCACTACTTTATTTTTATTTTGTGAAAATTGAGTTTGAAATCGAGTTGTTGTTTGAGACCTGACTCGAACAGGGTATCGACTGTGAAAGAAGAAAAAAAAAATTTGATTCATAACAGATAGATAGTGATTACAGCAGATATATTCGGTATATATAATGGAGCAACCGAATGTTTTGTATTTCAGAAATAGATACAGATAAGAGTGTGATGACATGTTCTCTAATATAGAGTAGAATGAGAGGAAAATAAACAGACACAGCCAAAAGTTACAGCTAAATGATATGGATTGTGCAATTGGATTTTACCCAAAAACGAATCCTCAAATAATTCGGATAATGACACGTTTTTATTTATATTTTCTCTTTTTTTTTTCTTTTTTTTTAAAAGATAAATATTTATAGTTAAAAGATATAGTAATAATTAATAATGATAGTAATACTAATAGTAGTAAAAAAAAATAATTATGTCATTACTAGCAAATAATAATAATATCAAAAAAAATAATAATTATTTTATTGTATTTATAATATTAGTAAGTAAAATAATGGTACTAACTATAATTTTGATAAGAATACACATAATATAAAAAATAATTATTAGTAATGTTGTTAATTATGATCACAATATATATTTTGATAAAGATACTAATATTAACATCTATAGAAGTGATAAGTGATAGTTTAATAATAGATGGTATTATTTTCATAATGATACTAATTATAATAACAATAAAAATATCTAACAATAGTTATATCACAACTAGGTTATAATTTTATCAATCTTATAATAATATTCATAACTATAAATATTTATATTTATATCTAGATATATATTCATTTGTAATTAATTGTTCGTGAATCGTCGGGTATAGTCAAGGGTATTTAATTACCTAAATATAGATTTCAAACTTTCTAGACTCGACATTACAGATTTTGCCTATCGTGTCGGAAACATATAAAGATTAAGGTTTAAATTTGGTCGGAAATTTTCGGGTCGTTACATAGGCCGATAACTTTTTTTTTCTTCCTGTTTTCTGTTTTAATATTTATGTAAAATATTTATTAAATAAAAACTTATATTTTTACAAACTAAAAATAAAAATAAAGAAACTTTATAGGTTTATAAATATATTTAACAAACTCTTAAAAATATATATATATTGTTATTTTTCTTTTTATATTTTTGTATTTTTAATATATAAAACGTATATTTTTACCAAAAAAAAAACTTAATAAAAATCTTTTTTTTATAGCGTTGCGCTTTCGGCGTTGTTTCTCCCCGGCAGCGGCGCCAAAAATACTTGATGTGCGTAGAGGTGTATACAAAATAGTTATATTTTTACTACGAAAAACTATTAAATACGATACAATTTTACACAAGTTATTTATTTATTTATAGAGTGGATATACCTAAACCTTGCTACAACACTTATAGGCAGTGTACCTAATCGTACAGTACTGTAGTTTTTAGTAAGTCCGGTTCGTCCACAGGGAACTCGCCAAGTTTAACGCTATATTTTTTTTAAACTTATAATTGTAAAAATACAAATATATATATATATATATATATATATATATATATATATATATATATATATATATATATATATATATATATATATATATATGTAGTATTATTATAAAAGGGGGATTTTACCGTTTAATGACCGGTTTGTCGATTTTAAAACTTTAGTCGCAGTTAAAACCTAATGTAAAATATTAAAAATATATATAACTTAATTTAAAGCGTAAAGTAAATAACGATAATGAAATTACGATAAATAAAAGTGCGATAAAATAAAATTACGATAATTAAAAATTACGATAATTAAAATGACAATAAATTAAAGTGCGATAATTAAAAGTGTAATTAAATATGAAATAAAGGAATTATGCTTATTTAAACTTCCGTAATCATGATGTTTGACGTGTTGATTTTAGTTTTATTACCATGGGTTAATTGTTCTTTGTCCTGGATTATTCGATATGTCCATACGGATTTGTCCATAATAGTCCATCAGTCATAATCATAAAGTGCGAAAGTCTTCGTCAAATTATTCTTATTCCCGAAGTCAAATATTTCAACTAATTGGGGATTCGAACTGTAACAAGGTTTTATTACTTTGTTTAATGAATACACCAGGTTATCGACTGCGTGTAAACCAAGGTTTTAATACTTTGTTAACAATTACACCACTTACCCTTGAATGTAATCCACCCCTGTTTTAACTAGTCCATTAACTATTAATCCAATCCCGTGTCCGGTAAAATGAACAATTATTGGTATTTATAGATATCTCGTCCACCGTACCCGATTAAGCGTATGTGGTTATTTATAGATACTTCAAATTATAACCTTTATATTAAATTAACGAGGTATCGTTAAGTTAATATAAAACCCATTAATAGCCCATAGTCTAATTTCCACAAGTGTCGTTCTTTTATCCAAACTCCAATTATGGTACAAAGCTCAATTACCCAATTTTAATATTTAGCCTAACATCATGATTACTTCGGCATTAAATAAGCATAATAATAACTTAGCTACGAGACATTAATTTAAAAAGGTTGAACATAACTTACAATGATTAAAAATAGCATAGCATTACACGGACAGAATTTTGACTTACACTCTTACAACATTCGCTAACATACCCTTATTATTATTAAAATTAAAATTAAAATTATAATATATATATATAAATATATATATATATATATATATATATATATATATATATATATATGTATACATGAGAGAGATAGAGAAAAAGATATATTAAAACTGGCCAAAACACGCGAAATTTATAGATGTGGCCTGACTTCTAGGGCCATGCGATCGCATGGCTTTTGTTCTTCCAGGCCATGCGATCGCATGGCCAGCTGGGAGAGTTCACATGACTTTGTTTTCTTTCTTGCCGGCAGATTTTAATAATAATATAATATATAAATAATTTATAGAATTATTTAAATATTATATTATATTCGTGTGCATAGTTGACTTGTAATTTTTAGTCCGTTGCGTTGAGCGTTGAGAGTTGACTCTGGTCCCGGTTCCGGATTTTCGAACGTCCTTGCGTACAATTTAATATCTTGTATTTTGCGTTTTGCGTCTTGTACTCTTGTAATTTTGAGACGTTTCTCATCAATAATTTGAACCTCTTTGATTGTACTTTGTACTTTTGAGCTTTTTGGTCGTTTGCGTCTTCAATTCGTCGAATCTGTCTTTTGTCTTCACCTTTTATTATTTAAACGAATATCACTTGTAAATAGAACAATTTGCAACTAAAAGCTTGTCTTTCTTGAGGGATAATGCTATGAAATATATGTTCGTTTTTAGCATTATCACAACTCTCCCCCACTTAGATTCGATCACGTCCTCGTGATCCTAATAACTTAACCAATCCGAAGATTAATCCATTAACTAAATACACACTTGCACGCATTCCGAGCTGCGCAATTTACGCAACATCCGAAGTCTATAATGATCACTTAAAATACGCGGAATCGCCACGTATCCTTTCAACTCCTCTAGGTAATCCTTCTCAATGGGTCACTATTAACAACCAAATTGTCACCCGCGATTTATTAAAATCCACAAATTCGAGCACAAGAACTTGCTCAATCGAGGTTAACCCCTTAACCCAAACTACATGAAGGTTGGCCAAACTACCCGGACCTTAGTGAATTCGCACTACCCGAGATTCACTTTCTTCACCACTTCAACAACCGAGGTTGGTCGAACTACCCGAGCCTTAGTGAATTCGCACAACCCGAAATTCACCACCTCATCACCAAGATGATCGAACTACCCGAGTCATCATGAATCCACACTAACCGAGATTCATTGCCTCAACAACAAATGCTAGCAACCCATCGCCAAAAGGGTTATCCAAAACGCTAGCCAAAATCACCACACCAAAGGTAAAACCCAAACGCATAAGCGTATCACATGGACTCGAAGCACAAGAGGAGTCCATTCACCTACACCAACATAGAGTAAACCCAAGCAAGGGTCACTCTACACACACGCACCCATTTTACACATACACATGTGCGTAGTAAAATTACACTCACCTTAAACGCCTCGATGAAGTGCAATCCAATCCCGCAACTCGCCAATCAAACGTACCTATTCCATTTATTACATAAACATCAATACAAACTCATTTGGACTCTCGACCCGCCCAAATGAACAACAAGTGCAATTCACGCCCCTTTGCACTTTAACGCTACACGAAGGTCCGAAACCAACAAGACCAATTCCCGCGTTCCCGAAATACCTAAAAGTACCAACTTTAGCAATCGAACACATTTTAACTCGCTTGTTGCCCAAAAACCCGTTTTGACCCTTAATAGTCAAAATCTCACCATTTACAAGTTTTGACACCAAAACATATTTAACTCGGGTTTATACTTCAACTTACTTCATTTTAAGTTTATAAATTTTATTAAATCGACAATCGGGTCACAATCATCACCAAACCCTAATTTTGACTCTATTCAAAATTAGTCAACCACATGAACACTAAAGGCTTCCAACACCTCAATAATCACTAAATACTAGTGATTACACTCATTTGCAAGTCTTACAAGCTTACACTTGCTCACCAAACCCAAAACCCGCCAACATCAACAATAAACCCGAATCTTGGTGTTAATCTTCAACTAACAACTAATGGGGTTTCATTTATGAACATACAATCAAAGCCCTAAATTATGAACATGAAGCTTAAGAACGAATTTCAGAGTTATAGCTTGCCGCTAGTATCACCTTGTAGCTAAGAACGAGGAGAACAAAGTTGCCTCTTACGCTTTCGATAAAACCCGCTTCTTCCTTTCCAAAAATCCCTTTGAATCAATTGGGGTTTGAAGTTTTAAGAGGAAAGTGAGAAAGAAAAGGAAAAAGAAATGAAAGAAATGAAATGATTGGACGGGATTTAAGATCCCAAATCTGGCACACACGTAAAATGACCAAAATGCCCCTAAGCACCCATAAAATTACAAAATCCGGTACCAGCTCGCCAGCTATTTTAATGACCAAAATGCCCCTAAGCACCCTTAAAATTACACCAATTACCCTTGAATGTAATTCACCCCTATTTTAACTAGTCCATTAACTATTAATCCAATCCTGTGTCGGGTAAAATGAACAATTATTGGTATTTATAGATATCCCGCTCACCGTACCCGATTAAGCGTATGTGGTTATTTATAGATACGTCAAATTATTACCTTTATATTAAATTAACGAGGTATCGTTAAGTTAATATAAAACCTATTAATAGCCCATAGTCTAATTTCCACAAGTGTCGTTCTTTTATCCAAACCCCAATTATGGTACAAAGCCCAATTACCCAATTTTAATATTTAGCCCAACATCATGATTATTTCGGCATTAAATAAGCATAATAATAACTTAGCTACGAGACATTAATTTGAAAAGGTTGAACATAACTTACAATGATTAAAAATAGCATAGCGTTACACGGACAGAATTTCGACTTACACTCTTACAACATTCGCTAACATACCCTTATTATTATTAAAATTAAAATTAAAATTAAAATTATAATATATATATATATATATATATATATATATATATATATATATATATATATATATATATATATGTATATATATATATATATGTATGTATGTATATATATATATATATATATATATATATATATATATATATGTATGTATATATAAGTGAGAGAGATAGAGAAAAAGATATATTAAAACTGGCCAAAACACGCGAAATTTATAGATGTGGCCTGACTTCTGGGGCCATGCGATCGCATGGCTTTTGTTCTTCCAGGCCATGTGATCGCATGTCCAGCTGGGAGAGTTCACATGACTTTGTTTTCTTTCTTGCCAACAGATTTTAATAATAATATAATATATAAATAATTTATAGAATTATTTAAATATTTTATTATATTCGTGTGCATAGTTGACTTGTAATTTTTAGTCCGTTGCGTTGAGCGTTGAGAGTTGACTCTGGTCCCGGTTCCGGATTTTCGAACGTCCTTGCGTACAATTTAATATCTTGTATTTTGCGTTTTGCGTCTTGTACTCTTGTAATTTTGAGACGTTTCTCATCAATAATTTGAACCTCTTTGATTGTACTTTGTACTTTTGAGCTTTTTGGTCGTTTGCGTCTTCAATTCGTCGAATCTGTCTTTTGTCTTCACCTTTTATTATTTAAACGAATATCACTTGTAAATAGAACAATTTGCAACTAAAAGCTTGTCTTTCTTGAGGGATAATGCTATGAAATATATGTTCGTTTTTAGCATTATCACAACTCTCCCCCACTTAGATTCGATCATGTCCTCGTGATCCTAATCACTTAAACAATCCGAAGATTAATCCATTAACTAAATACACACTTGCACGCATTCCGAGCTGCGTAATTTACGCAACATCCGAAGTCTATAATGATCACTTAAAATACACGGAATCGCCACGTATCCTTCCAACTCCTCTAGGCAATCCTTCTCAAAGGGTCACCATTAACAACCAAATCGTCACCCGCGATTTATTAAAATCCACAAATCCGAGCACAAGAACTTGCTCAATCCCTCGCGTCGGGAAAACTCAACCAATCTCGTACCGAGATATCAACTCCTAGCGTACCCATACCAAGTACATTGCTAGTAATAACCACGTACCAAAATAAAGTCAACCATCTAACCGATGAAGACCGAGTAGAAGTGAATCCTTACGGATAACACTTACCACTTAACAACCCTTGTAGTGCACAAACACAGCTATTACGCAACTACCGCAACATCATAAGCAAACTGCTAAAACCAATAGCGCCCAAAATGACTATGGCAACGTAAATCCCAAGGTGTACAAAATTGACTATTGTCACACCCTCAACAACATGTGAGCGAAACACGGCTATCGCATCAGTAACCACACAACATGGTCCTCACGACCCCACCATCGGCGTATAAAACAACCAATAGTTCACACATCCAACAACATGAAGGCTGGCCGAAACTACACGCGCCTTAGTGAATCCACACCACACGCAACTCACCACCTCCACTGCAACAACAATCGGGATTGGCCGAACTACACGCGCCCCAGTGAATCTGAACTACACGAGAGTCACTATCCCATTAGAATGACCGCATCCACACGTGTCATTGTGAATCCGAACTACACTAGATTTACTTCCTCAATATAATGACCGCATCCACACATATCATTGTGAATCCGAACTACACGAGACTCACCTCCTAAATCTCAACACAGGAATGGTACTCCCATTCCCCATCGGTACTCGCATTTCCCGATAACGTTATACCATACCGATATAACACTACTCCCAAGATGAAGTTAGCAGACCGAGTCAACGGCCATAACCCACCAATCACATGCGCTCTTTTGGCCTCATACAACGAGTAGTGTAACAATGCGCACTGCTACACCATAGTGAATCCTAACGGAATACACTAACCATCCACACACGCTCTTTTGGTCTCAATCACAACGAGTAGCGTAACATCGCGCACTGCTACACTATAGTGAATCCTAACGGATACCACTAACCATCACCATACGTACGCGTACACAACGCCAACACCATCGAGCAAGAACCACCTATATCGCACATAGGCACAAACAATAATTCTCTAAAAGAGAATCAGACACGCACATCCCTTAATCGAGGGATCTCACCTTGCTCGTCAAACACGTCCATTATCTCTCAACGAGATTTACCACATTACCACCTCAGTGATAATTTAAATCCAAAATCATAACTACAATTCGACCGAAATTGCACTTTACCAAAAATCGACCAAATCTAGGTCCCGTCACAAATTCCGGATCTACTAAGAGCATCATCCGAAATCTCATACTAAAACCTCCTCGTGTGGGAGTGTAACTCCCCCACTTGGATCTACGTTCTATAACCACATCATTGAGATAAAAGTATCTCACAACCACACACATCACAATACCTTGCTCCAACCTCGAGCATACGAAGGATTTCGGATTATCCTTCGCTACTTCGACCGAAGTATCTACCAAACAGTACAAGTATCACTCTAGCAATCACCGAGTTGCTATCACTTGTAACTTCCACACCGTCACTCAAGCACCTAAGGGTTTCTCACTGGCACCCTAAGTACAAAGTAGCCGCAATACCATCGGAGTCGAATACCACGCTAGTAGGTATGAAAGGGGCACCTAACACCGCGTCACGTAGACTCCATTACCAACATGTATCGAGATCAAACACTCGATCTCTAGGGTTTTATCCGCCCGTTGAACCTCATGGTTCACCAGCTTCAACACGAAAGCAATCACGCACTTAACAACCGAACACCAAAACTCATACCCATGGCTTGGAAGAAACTTTTCACAACACTAAGGAATGCTTGGTTGCACCAAGTCTTACGCCCTTCCTCTGTCAATCCATACACCACCATAGGGTAATTCCATCAGGAACGTCACCCATAACAATACTATGCACAACACAAGTCATTTAACAAACCCGAACTCAATCGGCACATGATAAATAATCAAAGGACATATTCATTAAAACGAAAAGTACCTTAACTTCTTCTCGTCACACCCGTCCCCGCTAACTCGGCTGACTTACGATGTCCTTCTTCTTGGCAATTAAAGCACACTGTGCCATCACCCTTTGGCACCGAACATTCCCAAGACTTGTGACCCCTCATGCCACAATTGTAACACCTAGACGCACTAGAATCCGATATACTCGTCTGTGTACCACCCGTGCTCACACCTGCACCCCTAGTTTTCTTACTTGGAGCACCATACAAAACAACCCTTCTCTCACTTGAAGGTTCACCTATCTTTGATCGTGAATACCATTCGAAACCCCTAGCCACCGCGAATAAATCCGCAAACGACTTCGCTTGACCCCTGCTAATTTTATTCTTCAATTCATCATTCAGGGTTCGATAGAAATCTTCCATCAACATACGATCATTCCCCATATACTCCGGGCAAAAACGAGCGTTCGCCATAAAGGTCGTCTTGAGAGTATTCAAGTCCATAGATCCTTGTCGCAAATTTCATAACTCATCCCGCAATTCCATTAAATCGGCTCCAGTCCGGAACTCCTCGAAGAATTACTTCTTAAAATCGTCCCACGATAACGCCATAAACGGTTCACCACCGACAAGATCAATCTTACCATCCAACCAATCCTTAGCCCTACCCTGCAACAAGCTAGTAGCGAGGCTTGTCATCTTCTCGGGAGGGCAATCAATAGTACGAAAACACCCTTCGACATCCGAGATCCATGTTGTGCTTACCAAAGGATCCGGTTTCCCGTCATACATCGGGGGTTTAGTCCTCATGAAGCTCTTATGACAACGCTCCATTTCACCCCTACTTTGAAATTCGGAATACTTCCTATCCATTTCTTCTCGAAACGCACCCATTTACTCCGCAACGGCGGCCGCAACTCTAGCGTTAAACTCATCGTCATTCGTCTCGATCTCGTTTCGCGTCGTCATTCTAAAGAATTCAAAATGATTAGTCTACGAACGTATAAAACAACACACGCAACACCGCCCCATCTTGCTAAACACTCGTCGAACATCACTTGTTAGACACGATTTGCACCCGTAATAAGGTTTGCAAGTCCTTATTACGCACACACGCCGTATCAACTCATTAGTACAATGACCGCCTCACTTGATGATATAACCAACACAAACCAAAACTTCTACGCGTTATAAATACACGCAAGAATTACATCACAACACAAGCCAAAATCCTAGTTAGTTCACCTACACGCTAAGGCACTAACCAAGTCCCCGTTCGACCCGTTCACCTACAAATCCCACAACAAATAAGCACACACAAAGTCTAAGTCTAGGCACCTATCTCAAGTCGCCTAAATCCCTTAGACCATGCTCTGATACCACTTGTAACAACCCAACTCGTATTTAAACCGGCCTGTAAATTTTTTTTTCTTTAATACATCAATATTTAGGTCCCAATTATGTTTCCGAAAACATCTTTAGCACAATTAATAAGTTCAATAAACTTTTAAAACATTTAATACATAGTTTAAATATCCGAAAGGGTGAACAAGACCCGACTATTTTAATTTCCAACAAAACCGAGCATGGTGATTGGGACTATGCTACCCAATCCTAATCGAGTCCAAGAACAAGATCTTCTGGAGCAACCTAGCCAAGATCTCTAATCCCCATGCTTACCCGCGCCTCCAGTCATGCAAACCTATAAAAATAGCAACAACGAGAGGGTAAGCTAATGCTTAGTGAATGTAAAGATACTATACACATACATATGCATAAAATGGCTACGCATCACCAAGCATCAAGATAAACACATACCGGCTCCGCATCGTAAACAAACTACAAAAGAGCACATACACAAAGTAGCTACACGCTACGTAATCACCAAGCTAACACCACAAGATTAGCTACAACACAACAATAAGTATATACGCGTATACAATAAATATAATCAACAACGACAATAAGATTAACCCCTTAACCCAAACCACATGAAGGTTGGCTGAACTACCCGGACCTTAGTGAATTCGCACTACCCGAGATTCACTTCCTTCACCACTTCAACAACCGAGGTTGGCCGAACTACCCGAGCCTTAGTGAATTCACACAACCGGAAATTCACCACCTCATCACCAAGATGACCAAACTACTCGAGTCATCATGAATCCGCACTAACCGAGATTCATTGCCTCAACAACAAATGCTAGCAACCCATCGCCAAAATCACCACACCAAGGGTAAAACCCAAAACGCATAAGCGTATCACATAGACCCGAAGCACAAGAGAAGTCCATTCACCTACACCAACATAGAGTAAACCCAAGCAAGGGTCACTCTACACACACGCACCCATTTTACACATACATATGTGCATAGTAAATTTACACTCACCTTAAACGCCTCGATGAAGTGCAATCTAATCCCGCAACTCGCCAATGGAACGCACATATTCCATTTATCACATAAACATCAATACAAACTCATTTGGACTCTCGACCCGCCCAAATGAATAACAAGTGCAATTCACGCCCCTTTGCACTTTAACGCTACACGAAGGTCCGAAACCAACAAGACCAATTCCCGCGTTCCTGAAATACCTAAAAGTACCAACTTTAGCAATCGAACACATTTTAACTCGCTTGTTGCCCTAAAACCCGTTTTGACCCTTAATAGTCAAAATCTCACCATTTACAAGTTTTGACACCAAAACATATTTAACTCGGGTTTATACTTCAACTTACTTCATTTTAAGTTTATAAATTTTATTAAATCGACAATCGGGTCACAATCATCACCAAACCCTAATTTTGACTCTATTCAAAATTAGTCAACCACATGAACACTAAAGGCTTCCAACACCTCAATAATCACTAAATACTAGTGATTACACTCATTTGCAAGTCTTACAAGCTTACACTTGCTCACCAAACCCAAAACCCGCCAACATCAACAATAAACCCGAATCTTGGTGTTAATCTTCAATTAACAACTAATGGGGTTTCATTTATGAACATACAATCAAAGCCCTAAATTATGAACATGAAGCTTAAGAATGAATTTCGGAGTTAGAGCTTACCGCTAGTATCACCTTGTAGCTAAGAACGAGGAGAACAAAGTTGCCTCTTACACTTTCGATCAAAACCCGCTTCTTCCTTTCCAAAAATCCCTTTGAATCAATTGGGGTTTGAAGTTTTGAGAGGAAAATGAGAAAGAAAAGGAAAAAAAAATGAAAGAAATGAAATGAGTGGATGAGATTTAAGATCCCAAATCTGGTACACACGTGAAATGACCAAAATGCTCCTAAGCACCCTTAAAATTACAAAATCCGGTACCACCTCGCCAGCTAGGTCGCGCCGCGACCCTCATTCCTCGTGCCGCGAGATCACTCTTGGTCTGGGATCCATTTTACAAGCCATCTGATCCTGATTTCAGTTAAATGCTGCGCCGCGGCTCCCGAGGTCGCGCCGCGACCTTGTATGGGCTTCTGTCCATTTCTCGCGTACTTGAACCCCAACGTACGAACACGTCTCAAACCCTTTATACACTAGTCGTACATACACGATACACCTATATATATATATATATATATATATATATATATATATATATATATATATATATACGGGGAAAACAGGGTGTTACATCTATTATGCACGATTTGTCTTCATTTCTTATCAGTGGGCAAATGCGCCGTTTTTCAAGCTAAAGCGTAGTTACTGATCAGAGCCAAAAACGTCGCTATTCATCAAAAGCACCGCTCCTGAAGATAGCCAAAAGCGCCGCTCCTGAAGCAAAAGCAGCGCTCCTGTCGCTATTTCAACCCAGATTTTCAGCACTATAAAAGGGACGAGATTAGGTCTTTTTTCATATGCATCTTTTGTAGCAGCAGCCTAGGGTCCGATTTTCACACACAAAACCTTAATTTCACCATCTATTATAGATTAAGGGAGGATTCAAGGGAGATTGTTCAAGATTCATCATCACTTAGCTTAGATCTTCATCTTCTTTACCATTTTGGCTTGTAATCTTTACTTCACTTTAATTACTTTGCAATATTTAGTTGTAATCATTACTTTAATCTTAATACTTGCTTTGATTACTTGTAATAGCTTGAATATGATGATGATTTACATTTCTATGCTAATTATTAGTTTAGTTTTAGCCATGATTGGCTAAATTTCTCGTGTTTGCTTATCTATGAATCTCTAATGCTAGTGTTTGCCCTAATTCAATTGAATATTGTTGTTTGAATGATTTACATGATCATATGTTGTTGAGATTGGTTAAAGAACCATTACTATGAGTTTGTTTTAGGCTTGACTTTGATTACATATGTTGAGTAGCTCTCTTAGTGATTTGATAAGTGAATCAATGTGTGCTTCAACACCTTAGGTGATCTAGACAACTAGCTAGGGAATTATAAGTGATTGTGTTCTTGATCTAAGTTGGTTTTAAATTGGCCTTTAGTCAACATAGTAGTGTCGATTATCTTATGTGATTTCGATAGTTGGGAGTTTTAAGTGATTTTAACTCAAGCTCAATCTTAATGACCAAATCATGCTTAACTCGATCTTAGGATACAAAGCTTATGTGAATTCGTGGAGTATCATTCGAATTGAGGTTTAGAAGTGATTCTAACATTTAATAGTTCAACAACTTATGAGATAACAAAATAGGCAAAACGGGGCAAGCCAAGCACATAGAGGATTAGATAAGTGAACACGTCTAAGTTAATTGATTTAAGTCTTTAATACTTTGCTACTTTGTTAATTTAGGTTTGTTTAGTTGTACAAGTTTTAGTTGTTAGTTGATATCAATCAAAACCCCCCAATCAAGCAAACCCTAGGATAATTGCTAGTTTCAAATAACCAACTTACTCCGCTTCCCTTGGGACGAACTTGATAAGAATACTTGCATTAAAGTACTATAACAATCGAGTTTTAAGTGCTCGTTAGTTTTGTGTGCTTGATTGTAGTGTTTAAGTCAAATATAAATTTAGAGGGTAAAAAAGATGTATTGTAACGCACGCAACATCAGTGATGAAAAAGGTGGTTTTCATCTTCGAATGGCTCTTCACAAACTATAATTGTAGACATTGTAAACGGATGTTAGAATCAATCTAACTAGATCTAAAGTCGAAAAACAATAGGCCTAGGCTTAATCAAATAACGTGTTGTTCACGGGACCGAATCGGTCGAACCTAGACCAAAATCTAGATTAGAATGGTACCTAGAATGTGTTATTTGGTGGGTTGGAGGTATGTGACGATTGCAGACCAGTTGGGCAGGATTAGGGTATATAGAGTGTGTAAAAAATTATCAATGAAACCCGAAACCCGTATATAGACTGACTGCAGTGACAATCGGTCGACTGATTCGGTCAGTCGGTCGACTGTCATAGCCAGTCGATCAATGATCAATTTACACCAACCATACACTGTCGACTGACAGTGTCTTTAGTCGGTCGACTATCTCTTACAGTCGATCTATTGTCTGGTTAGTTTAACTTTTGATTAAAACATTCACGCAAAATATTAAACATTCAATAGTCACAATACAAAGTTCAAGGTTACATGACTGAAACACAATAACGTTCATAGAACTAGGGTTTACAGATATGCACTAACAACAACTCGTTTATTTTAACTCAACGCCACATGTTATTAGATCTACCTTTGTCACAAGTCCAAAGAGATTCAAAAGCTATATGAATACATCAGCTTTTATAGGAACTTGCTTGCACCACATAATAGTCTTGACAAAAGGAGGTGAATCATGCCCATCGATAATTTTACGAGATTTGGAAACAAATAAAATGTCACCATCCAATGGCGAATTCGGGATGAAAATTCAACGGGGTTCTTAGTTTTTTTCTAAAGCTAATTATATTTAAAGAGTATTTTAGTGATTGTTTACCTCCAAAAAAACCATAGAATCAAAAAGTATATGGGCTCCTATAGGTAAATTTGGTGGTGTCATATATACAATTTGAAGAGTACATTGTATAAATAGTTTCTAAAGTAGTGGAGTCTAAGGACCCACACTCATATGAATAGACTCGCCCATATCACCATCCCAAGTCCAATATTCTGGTTCATGCAATAAGGAAACAGTAACAAGATTGTGGTTGAGTGCCTGTAAATTTTCTACTATGATTCCGTAACGAGGTTCTCTTAGCCAAAAAATAACCACGAATTGTTAATAAACTATGACGCAACAGATTAACAGAAGTATGGTTATTTGTATCAAGTGCAAGAAAACGTAAGAAACACGAAGCAAGAGAGTGTAAGGATTATAGGACCCAAACAATAAGATTAATCACTAAGATTAATCACCCACTTCGACAAATGAAAGACAATAATACGAAAAATTGAAGAACGCGAGATTTAACGTGGTTATATGTAATCGAATGTCGATTCTTTAATCCACGGACCAACTAGAGAGATTTTATTGATATAATTCGTGCATATACATGAGGGTTACAATAGGATGCTTATATAGGCCAAAAACAACAAGGAAACACTTTGGAGAACAAGAAAAACGTTAATATGGAAACTCCCCGTCAGACGAGCCATGTCGCGCCTATATGGGGCCGCGCCACGCCTCTAAAGCAAAACCCCGGACATACGTTTTCTTCAAACTGATGCTCTGTTCTTGTGTTAGGCCGCGTCGCTCCATTCATGGCCGCGGCACGCCTCTTTCCTTGAACTGATTCCTTGACTTTTGTTTTGATATCCTTCACATTCAACAATCTCCCACTTGAAGATAGTCAAAACCATGACTCACATTGTCAACCCATCATATCAACAAACTAACCAATATTGCCAAAGCACCCGTTACCGCCAAACTGCATTTGGGACACGCACACTGAAATGTCCCGTTCTTATTGATTAAAAACGTTCCATATTAATTGATTTCGTTGCGAGGTTTTGACCTCTATATGAGACATTTTTCAAAGACTGCATTCATTTTAAAACAAACCATAACCTTTATTTCATCAATAAAGGTTTAAAAAAAAGCTTTACGTAGATTATCAAATAATGATAATCTAAAATATCCTGTTTACACACGACCGTTACATAATGGTTTACAATACAAATATGTTACAACAAAATAAGTTTCTTGAATGCAGTTTTTACACAATATCATACAAGCATGGACTCCAAATCTAGTCCTTATTTAAGTATGCGACAGCGGAAGCTCTTAATAATCACCTGAGAATAAACATGCTTAAAACGTCAACAAAAATGTTGGTGAGTTATAGGTTTAACCTATATATATCAAATCATAATAATAGACCACAAGATTTCATATTTCAATACACATCCCATACATAGAGATAAAAATCATTCATATGGTGAACACCTGGTAACCGACATTAACAAGATGCATATATAAGAATATCCCCATCATTCCGGGACACCCTTCGGATATGATATAAATTTTGAAGTACTAAAGCATCCGGTACTTTGGATGGGGTTTGTTAGGCCCAATAGATCTATCTTTAGGATTCGCGTCAATTAGGGTGTCTGTTCCCTAATTCTTAGATTACCAGACTTAATAAAAAGGGGCATATTCGATTTCGATAATTCAACCATAGAATGTAGTTTCACGTACTTGTGTCTATTTTGTAAATCATTTATAAAACCTGCATGTATTCTCATCCCAAAAATATTAGATTTTAAAAGTGGGACTATAACTCACTTTCACAGATTTTTACTTCGTCGGGAAGTAAGACTTGGCCACTGGTTGATTCACGAACCTATAACAATATATACATATATATCAAAGTATGTTCAAAATATATTTACAACACTTTTAATATATTTTGATGTTTTAAGTTTATTAAGTCAGCTGTCCTCGTTAGTAACCTACAACTAGTTGTCCACAGTTAGATGTACAGAAATAAATCGATAAATATTATCTTGAATCAATCCACGACCCAGTGTATACATATCTCAGTATTGATCACAACTCAAACTATATATATTTTGGAATCAACCTCAACCCTGTATAGCTAACTCCAACATTCACATATAGAGTGTCTATGGTTGTTCCGAAATATATATAGATGTGTCGACATGATAGGTCGAAACATTGTATACGTGTCTATGGTATCTCAAGATTACATAATATACAATACAAGTTGATTAAGTTATGGTTGGAATAGATTTGTTACCAATTTTCACGTAGCTAAAATGAGAAAAATTATCCAATCTTGTTTTACCCATAACTTCTTCATTTTAAATCCGTTTTGAGTGAATCAAATTGATATGGTTTCATATTGAACTCTATTTTATGAATCTAAACAGAAAAGTATAGGTTTATAGTCGGAAAAATAAGTTACAAGTCGTTTTTGTAAAGGTAGTCATTTCAGTCGAAAGAACGACGTCTAGATGACCATTTTAGAAAACATACTTCCACTTTGAGTTTAACCATAATTTTTGGATATAGTTTCATGTTCATAATAAAAATCTTTTTCTCAGAATAACAACTTTTAAATCAAAGTTTATCATAGTTTTTAATTAACTAACCCAAAACAGCCCGCGGTGTTACTACGACGGCGTAAATCCGGTTTTACGGTGTTTTTCGTGTTTCCAGGTTTTAAATCATTAAGTTAGCATATCATATAGATATAGAACATGTGTTTAGTTGATTTTAAAAGTCAAGTTAGAAGGATTAACTTTTGTTTGCGAACAAGTTTAGAATTAACTAAACTATGTTCTAGTGATTACAAGTTTAAACCTTCGAATAAGATAGCTTTATATGTATGAATCGAATGATGTTATGAACATCATTACTACCTTAAGTTCCTTGGATAAACCTACTGGAAAAGATAAAAATGGATCTAGCTTCAATGGATCCTTGGATGGCTCGAAGTTCTTGAAGCAGAATCATGACACGAAAACAAGTTCAAGTAAGATCATCACTTGAAATAAGATTGTTATAGTTATAGAAATTGAACCAAAGTTTGAATATGATTATTACCTTGTATTAGAATGATAACCTACTGTAAGAAACATAGATTTCTTGAGGTTGGATGATCACCTTACAAGATTGGAAGTGAGCTAGCAAACTTGAAAGTATTCTTGATTTTATGTAACTAGAACTTGTAAAAAATATGAAGAACACTTAGAACTTGAAGATAGAACTTGAGAGAGATCAATTAGATGAAGAAAATTGAAGAATGAAAGTGTTTGTAGGTGTTTTTGGTCGTTGGTGTATGGATTAGATATAAAGGATATGTAATTTTGTTCTCATGTAAATAAGTCATGAATGATTACTCATATTTTTGTAATTTTATGAGATATTTCATGCTAGTTGCCAAATGATGGTTCCCACATGTGTTAGGTGACTCACATGGGCTGCTAAGAGCTGATCATTGGAGTGTATATACCAATAGTACATACATCTAAAAGCTGTGTATTGTACGAGTACGAATACGGGTGCATACGAGTAGAATTGTTGATGAAACTGAACGAGGATGTAATTGTAAGCATTTTTGTTAAGTAGAAGTATTTTGATAAGTGTCTTGAAGTCTTTCAAAAGTGTATGAATTCATATTAAAACACTACATGTATATACATTTTAACTGAGTCGTTAAGTCATCGTTAGTCGTTACATGTAAATGTTGTTTTGAAACCTTTAGGTTAACGATCTTGTTGAATGTTGTTAACCCATTGTTTATTATAACAAATGAGATGTTAAATTATTATATTATCATGGTATTATGATATATAATATATCTTAGTATGATGTATATACAGTTAAATGTCGTTACAACGATAATCGTTACATATATGTCTCGTTTCGAAATCATTAAGTTAGTAGTCTTATTTTTACATATGTATTTCATTGTTAATACACTTAATAATATATTTACTTATCATTTAACATAATTAACCAAGTGTATCAATATCTTAATATGATTCATATGTACCTAGTAAGACGTTGTTATAACGATAATCGTTATATATATCGTTTTCGAGTTTCTTAAATTAATAGTCTCATTTTTATGTATATAACTCATTGTTAAAATACCTAATGAGATACATACTTATAATAAAAACATGTTAACTATATATATAACCATATATATGTCATCGTATAGTTTTTACAAGTTTTAACGTTCGTGAATCACCGGTCAACTTGGGTGGTCAATTGTCTATACGAAACATATTTCAATTAATCAAGTCTTAACAAGTTTGATTGCTTAACATGTTGGAAACACTTAATCATGTAAATATCAATCTCAATTAATATATATAAACATGGAAAAGTTCGGGTCACTACAGTACCTACCCGTTAAATAAATTTCGTCCCGAAATTTTAAGCTGTTGAAGGTGTTGACGAATCTTCTGAAAATAGATGCGGGTCTTTCTTCTTCATCTGATCTTCACGCTCCCAAGTGAACTCGGGTCCTCTACGAGCATTCCATCAAACCTTAACAATTGGTATCTTGTTTTGCTTAAGTCTTTTAACCTCACGATCCATTATTTCGACGGGTTCTTCGATGAATTGAAGTTTTTCATTGATTTGGATTTCATCTAACGGAATAGTGAGATCTTCTTTAGCAAAACATTTTTTCAAATTCGAGACGTGGAAAGTGTTATGTATAGCCGCGAGTTGTTGAGGTAACTCAAGTCGGTAAGCTACTGGTCCGACACGATCAATAATCTTGAATGGTCCAATATACCTTGGATTTAATTTCCCTCGTTTACCAAATCGAACAACGCCTTTCCAAGGTGCAACTTTAAGCATGACCATCTCTCCAATTTCAAATTCTATATCTTTTCTTTTAATGTCAGCGTAGCTCTTTTGTCGACTTTGGGCGGTTTTCAACCGTTGTTGAATTTGGATGATCTTCTCGGTAGTTTCTTGTATAATCTCCGGACCCGTAATCTGTCTATCCCCCACTTCACTCCAACAAATCGGAGACCTGCACTTTCTACCATAAAGTGCTTCAAACGGCGCCATCTCAATGCTTGAATGGTAGCTGTTGTTGTAGGAAAATTCTGCTAACGGTAGATGTCGATCCCAACTGTTTCCGAAATCAATAACACATGCTCGTAGCATGTCTTCAAGCGTTTGTATCGTCCTTTCGCTCTGCCCATCAGTTTGTGGATGATAGGCAGTACTTATGTCTAGACGAGTTCCTAATGCTTGCTGTAATGTCTGCCAGAATCTTGAAATAAATCTGCCATCCCTATCAGAGATAATAGAGATTGGTATTCCATGTCTGGAGACGACTTCCTTCAAATACAGTCGTGCTAACTTCTCCATCTTGTCATCTTCTCTTATTGGTAGGAAGTGTGCGGATTTGGTGAGACGATCAACTATTACCCAAATAGTATCAAAACCACTTGCAGTCCTTGGCAATTTAGTGATGAAATCCATGGTAATGTTTTCCCATTTCCATTCCGGGATTTCGGGTTGTTGAAGTAGACCTGATGGTTTCTGATGCTCAGCTTTGACCTTAGAACACGTCAAACATTCTCCTACGTATTTAGCAACATCGGCTTTCATACCCGGCCACCAAAAATGTTTCTTGAGATCCTTGTACATCTTCCCTGTTCCAGGATGTATTGAGTATCTGGTTTTATGAGCTTCTCTAAGTACCATTTCTCTCATATCTCCAAATTTTGGTACCCAAATCCTTTCAGCCCTATACCGGGTTCCGTCTTCCCGAATATTAAGATGCTTCTCCGATCCTTTGGGTATTTCATCCTTTAAATTTCCCTCTTTTAAAACTCCTTGTCGTGCCTCCTTTATTTGAGTAGTAATGTTATTATGAATCATTATATTCATAGATTTTACTCGAATGGGTTCTCTGTCCTTCCTGCTCAAGGCATCGGCTACCACATTTGCCTTCCCTGGGTGGTAACGAATCTCAAAGTCGTAATCATTCAATAATTCAATCCACCTACGCTGCCTCATATTCAGTTGTTTCTGATTAAATATGTGTTGAAGACTTTTGTGGTCGGTATATATAATACTTTTGACCCCATATAAGTAGTGCCTCCAAGTCTTTAATGCAAAAACAACCGCGCCTAATTCCAAATCATGCGTCGTATAATTTTGTTCGTGAATCTTCAATTGTCTAGACGCATAAGCAATCACCTTCGTTCGTTGCATTAATACACAACCGAGACCTTGCTTTGATGGGTCACAATAAATCACAAAATCATCATTCCCTTCAGGCAATGACAATATAGGTGCCGTAGTTAGCTTTTTCTTCAATAACTGAAACGCTTTCTCTTGTTCATCATTCCATTCAAATTTCTTCCCTTTATGCGTTAATGCAGTCAAGGGTTTTGCTATTCTGGAAAAGTCTTGGATGAACCTTCTGTAGTAACCAGCTAGTCCTAAAAACTGGCGTATGTGTTTCGGAGTTTTCGGGGTTTCCCACTTTTCAACAGTTTCTATCTTTGCCGGATCCACCTTAATACCTTCTTTGTTCACTATGTGACCGAGGAATTTAACTTCTTCCAACCAAAATGCACACTTTGAAAACTTAGCGTACAATTCTTCCTTCCTCAATACTTCTAACACCTTTCTCAAATGTTCACCGTGTTCTTGGTCATTCTTTGAGTAAATAAGTATGTCATCAATGAAAACAATGACAAACTTGTCAAGGTATGGTCCACACACTCGGTTCATAAGGTCCATGAACACAGCTGGTGCATTAGTTAAACCAAACGGCATGACCATAAACTCGTAATGACCGTAACGTGTTCTGAAAGCAGTCTTTGGAATATCATCTTCTTTCACCCGCATTTGATGATACCCGGAACGTAAGTCAATCTTTGAATAAACAGACGAGCCTTGTAGTTGATCAAATAAGTCGTCGATTCTCGGTAGTGGGTAGCGGTTCTTGATGGTAAGTTTGTTCAACTCTCGGTAGTCGATACACAACCTGAATGTACCATCTTTCTTCTTGACAAACAAAACAGGAGCTCCCCACGGTGATGTGCTTGGTCGAATGAAACCACGCTCTAAAAGTTCTTGTAATTGGCTTTGCAGTTCCTTCATCTCGCTGGGTGCAAGTCTGTAAGGAGCACGAGCTATTGGTGCAGCTCCTGGTACAAGATCTATTTGAAATTCAACGGATCGATGTGGGGGTAATCCCGGTAATTCTTTCGGAAATACATCGGGAAATTCTTTTGCAATGGGAACATCATTGATGTTCTTTTCTTCAGTTTGTACTTTCTCGACGTGTGCTAGCACTGCATAGCAACCTTTTCTTATTAGTTTTTGTGCCTTCAAATTACTAATAAGATGTAGCTTCGTGTTGCCCTTTTCTCCGTACACCATTAAGGGTTTTCCTTTTTCTCGTATAATGCGAATTGCATTTTTGTAACAAACGATCTCTGCTTTCACTTCTTTCAACCAGTCCATACCAATTATCACATCAAAACTCCCTAACTCTACTGGTATCAAATCAATCTTAAATGTTTCGCTAACCAGTTTAATTTCTCGATTTCGACATATATTATCTGCTGAAATTAATTTACCATTTGCTAATTCGAGTAAAAATTTACTATCCAAAGGCGTCAATGGACAACTTAATTTAGCACAAAAATCTCTACTCGTATAGCTTCTATCCGCACCCGAATCAAATAAAACGTAAGCAGATTTATTGTCAATAAGAAACGTACCCGTAACAAGCTCCGGGTCTTCCTGTGCCTCTGCCGCATTAATATTGAAAACTCTTCCGCGGCCTTGTCCATTCGTGTTCTCCTGGTTCGGGCAATTTCTAATAATGTGGCCCGGTTTTCCACATTTATAACAAACTACATTGGCATAACTTGCTCCGACACTACTTCCTCCGCCATTACTCGTTCTGACACCATTTGTTCCTTTCGTTCTATTAACCCCTGGTCCGTAGACCTCACACTTCGCCGCGCTATGACCATTTCTTTTACACTTGTTGCAAAATTTGGTGCAGAACCCCGAGTGATACTTTTCACACCTTTGGCATAGCTGCTTCTGATTGTTGTTGTTATTGCGGTTATTATTGTTGTTGGGATGATTGTTGTAGTTGCTGTTGTTGTTGTTGTTGTTGTTGTTGTTGTTGGGCCGTTTGTTGTAGTTGTGATTGATGTTGCGATTGTTGGGATAATTGTTGCGATTATTGTTTTAATTGCTGTTGTTGTTGTATTGGTGATTCTTATCACCGTTTTCTTCCCACTTTCTTTTGACTTGCTTTACATTGGCCTCTTCAGCAGTCTGTTCTTTAATTCTTTCTTCAATCTGGTTCACTAGTTTGTGAGCCATTCTACATGCCTGTTGTATGGAGGCGGGCTCGTGTGAACTTATATCTTCTTGGATTCTTTCCGGTAATCCTTTCACAAATGCGTCGATCTTCTCTTCCTCATCTTCGAATGCTCCCGGACACAATAGGCACAATTCTGTGAATCGTCTTTCGTACGTGGTAATATCAAATCCTTGGGTTCGTAACCCTCTAAGTTCTGTCTTGAGGTTATTGACCTCGGTTCTGGGACGGTACTTCTCGTTCATCAAGTGCTTGAATGCTGACCACGGTAGTGCGTACGCATCGTCTTGTCCCACTTGCTCTAGATAGGTATTCCACCATGTTAACGCAGAACCTGTGAAGGTATGCGTAGCGTACTTCACTTTGTCCTCTTCAGTACACTTACTTATGGCAAACACCGATTCGACCTTCTCGGTCCACCGATTCAATCCGATCGGTCCTTCGGTTCCATCAAATTCCAAAGGTTTGCAGGCAGTGAATTCTTTGTAGGTGCATCCTACACGATTTCCTGTAATGCTAGATCCAAGGTTATTGTTGGTATGTAGCGCAGCCTGTACTGCGGCTATGTTTGAAGCTAGAAAAGTACGGAATTCCTCTTCATTCATATTCACGGTGTGTCGAGTAGTCGGTGCCATTTCCTTCAAAATAGTCAAATGGAACAAGTTAATCATACAGAATATTAAGAGTAGTTAATAGTATTTCGTAGCATAATATGAACTCATTTATAAAAGCTTTTTCTTCATATTAGCGTTTTATAAGTTTAAATTCGGGTAGTACCTACCCGTTAAGTTCATACTTAGTAGCTAATATACAATTCAACTACTACAATTCTATATGAAAAACTGATTATAATAATATTTCGCGTTCAAACTTTTACACAATATTTTACAAACTTACAATACCGCTTATTTTACATATAGCATGAAATATAGCACACAATAAATTTGATACAAGATGGTTGTGAAGATAATTCTAGCTAGTACACAAGTCGTTCAGCAAAGGCAATAAAGACACGTAATTCATACGTCCAGAAACAAGTCATGCATTCTGGTTTTACTAGGATTACTTCCCATCCTTGGTCTTGTGGAACATAACCGTTATGGCCGTTGATAAGACAGCGTGTTGTAACGTCGTCAAAGGGACGAGGGTTACGTAATGTCCAACAATCCCGTAACAATCTAAAAACCTCATTTCTTACCCCAATTACCGACTCCGTCACTTGTGGGAACGTTTTGTTTAATAGTTGTAGCCCGATGTTCTTGTTCTCACTTTGGTGAGAAGCGAACATTACTAATCCGTAAGCATAACATGCTTCTTTATGTTGCATGTTAGCTGCTTTTTCTAAATCACGAAGTCCAATATTCGGATATATTGAGTCAAAATAATTTCTTAACCCATTGCGTAAAATAGCATTTGGGTTTCCCGCAATATATGCGTCAAAGTAAACACATCGTAACTTATGGATTTCCCAATGTGATATCCCCCATCTTTCGAACGAAAGCCTTTTATAAACCAAGGCATTCTTGGAACGTTCTTCGAATGTCTTACAAACTGATCTCGCCTTAAATAGTTGTGCCGAAGAATTCTGACCGACTCTAGACAAGATTTCATCAATCATGTCTCCGGGTAGGTCTCTTAAAATATTGGGTTGTCTATCCATTTTGTGTTTTTATACTGTAAAATAGACAAGAGTTAGATTCATAAAAAAAATACTTATTAATACAAGCAATTTTTACATATATCATAAAGCATAAGCACACTATATTACTTATATTACACCACACGAATACAACTATCTTATTCCGACTCGCTTGTTTCTTCTTCTTCGGTTTTGGTTCGTTTTGCCAAGTTTCTAGGGATATATGATGTTCCCCTAATATGAGCCGTCGTTATCCACATTGGTTTAGAAAAACCTGGTGGTTTAGAGGTTCCCGGGTCATTGTTACAACTTAAGGACTTCGGGGGTTGACGATACATATAAAGTTCATCGGGGTTGGAATTAGATTTCTCTATTTTTATGCCCTTTCCTTTATTATTTTCTTTTGCCTTTTTAAATTCAGTTGGGGTAATTTCTATAACATCATCGGAATTCTCGTCGGAATCCGATTCATCGGAGAATTGGTAATCCTCCCAATATTTTGCTTCCTTGGCGGAAACACCATTGACCATAATTAACCTTGGTCGGTTGGTTGAGGATTTTCTTTTACTTAACCGTTTTATTATTTCCCCCACCGGTTCTACTTCTTCATCCAGTTCCGATTCTTCTTCCGGTTCCGATTCTTTTTCCGGTTCCGACTCTTCTTCCGGTTCCTCTTCGGGAACTTGTGAATCAGTCCACGAATCATTCCAATTTACATTCGACTCTTCATTATTATTAGGTGAGTCAATGGGACTTGTTCTAGAGGTAGACATCCATCACATTATATCAAACGCGTTAAGAGATTAATATATCACATAATATTCACATGTTAAAAATATATAGTTTCCAACAAAATTTGTTAAGCAATCATTTTTCAAGTAAACACGGTCGAAGTCCAGACTCACTAATGCATCCTAACAAACTCGATAAGACACACTAATGCAAATTTTCTGGTTCTCTAAGACCAACGCTCGGATACCAACTGAAATATCTCGTTCTTATTGATTAAAAACGTTCCATATTAATTGATTTCGTTGCGAGGTTTTGACCTCTATATGAGACGTTTTTCAAAGACTGCATTCATTTTAAAACAAACCATAACCTTTATTTCATCAATAAAGGTTTAAAAAAAAGCTTTACGTAGATTATCAAATAATGATAATCTAAAATATCCTGTTTACACACGACCGTTACATAATGGTTTACAATACAAATATGTTACAACAAAATAAGTTTCTTGAATGCAGTTTTTACACAATATCATACAAGCATGGACTCCAAATCTCGTCCTTATTTAAGTATGCGACAGCGGAAGCTCTTAATAATCACCTGAGAATAAACATGCTTAAAACGTCAACAAAAATGTTGGTGAGTTATAGGTTTAACCTATATATATCAAATCATAATAATAGACCACAAGATTTCATATTTCAATACACATCCCATACATAGAGATAAAAATCATTCATATGGTGAACACCTGGTAACCGACATTAACAAGATGCATATATAAGAATATCCCCATCATTCCGGGACACCCTTCGGATATGATATAAATTTTGAAGTACTAAAGCATCCGGTACTTTGGATGGGGTTTGTTAGGCCCAATAGATCTATCTTTAGGATTCGCGTCAATTAGGGTGTCTGTTCCCTAATTCTTAGATTACCAGACTTAATAAAAAGGGGCATATTCGATTTCGATAATTCAACCATAGAATGTAGTTTCACGTACTTGTGTCTATTTTGTAAATCATTTATAAAACCTGCATGTATTCTCATCCCAAAAATATTAGATTTTAAAAGTGGGACTATAACTCACTTTCACAGATTTTTACTTCGTCGGGAAGTAAGACTTGGCCACTGGTTGATTCACGAACCTATAACAATATATACATATATATCAAAGTATGTTCAAAATATATTTACAACACTTTTAATATATTTTGATGTTTTAAGTTTATTAAGTCAGTTGTCCTCGTTAGTAACCTACAACTAGTTGTCCACAGTTAGATGTACAGAAATAAATCGATAAATATTATCTTGAATCAATCCACGACCCAGTGTATACGTATCTCAGTATTGATCACAACTCAAACTATATATATTTTGGAATCAACCTCAACCCTGTATAGCTAACTCCAACATTCACATATAGAGTGTCTATGGTTTTTCCGAAATATATATAGATGTGTCGACATGATAGGTCGAAACATTGTATACGTGTCTATGGTATCTCAAGATTACATAATATACAATACAAGTTGATTAAGTTATGGTTGGAATAGATTTGTTACCAATTTTCACGTAGCTAAAATGAGAAAAATTATTCAATCTTGTTTTACCCATAACTTCTTCATTTTAAATCCGTTTTGAGTGAATCAAATTGCTATGGTTTCATATTGAACTCTATTTTATGAATCTAAACAGAAAAGTATAGGTTTTTAGTAGGAAAAATAAGTTACAAGTCGTTTTTGTAAAGGTAGTCATTTCAGTCGAAAGAACGACGTCTAGATGACCATTTTAGAAAACATACTTCCACTTTGAGTTTAACCATAATTTTTGGATATAGTTTCATGTTCATAATAAAAATCATTTTCTCAGAATAACAACTTTTAAATCAAAGTTTATCATAGTTTTTAATTAACTAACCCAAAACAGCCCGCGGTGTTACTACGATGGCGTAAATCCGGTTTTACGGTGTTTTTCGTGTTTCCAGGTTTTAAATCATTAAGTTAGCATATCATATAGATATAGAACATGTGTTTAGTTGATTTTAAAAGTCAAGTTAGAAGGATTAACTTTTGTTTGCGAACAAGTTTAGAATTAACTAAACTATGTTCTAGTGATTACAAGTTTAAACCTTCGAATAAGATAGCTTTATATGTATGAATCGAATGATGTTATGAACATCATTACTACCTTAAGTTCCTTGGATAAACCTACTGAAAAAGATAAAAATGGATCTAGCTTCAATGGATCCTTGGATGGCTCGAAGTTCTTGAAGCAGAATCATGACACGAAAACAAGTTCAAGTAAGATCATCACTTGAAATAAGATTGTTATAGTTATAGAAATTGAACCAAAGTTTGAATATGATTATTACCTTGTATTAGAATGATAACCTACTGTAAGAAACAAAGATTTCTTGAGGTTGGATGATCACCTTACAAGATTGGAAGTGAGCTAGCAAACTTGAAAGTATTCTTGATTTTATGTAACTAGAACTTGTAAAAAATATGAAGAACACTTAGAACTTGAAGATAGAACTTGAGAGAGATCAATTAGATGAAGAAAATTGAAGAATGAAAGTGTTTGTAGGTGTTTTTGGTCGTTGGTGTATGGATTAGATATAAAGGATATGTAATTTTGTTTTCATGTAAATAAGTCATGAATGATTACTCATATTTTTGTAATTTTATGAGATATTTCATGCTAGTTGCCAAATGATGGTTCCCACATGTGTTAGGTGACTCACATGGGCTGTTAATAGCTTATCATTGGAGTGTATATACCAATAGTACATACATCTAAAAGCTGTGTATTGTACGAGTACGAATACGGGTGCATACGAGTAGAATTGTTGATGAAACTGAACGAGGATGTAATTGTAAGCATTTTTGTTAAGTAGAAGTATTTTGATAAGTGTCTTGAAGTCTTTCAAAAGTGTATGAATACATATTAAAACACTACATGTATATACATTTTAACTGAGTCGTTAAGTCATCGTTAGTCGTTACATGTAAATGTTGTTTTGAAACCTTTAGGTTAACGATCTTGTTGAATGTTGTTAACCCATTGTTTATTATAACAAATGAGATGTTAAATTATTATATTATCATGGTATTATGATATATAATATATCTTAGTATGATGTATATACAGTTAAATGTCGTTACAACGATAATCGTTACATATATGTCTCGTTTCGAAATCATTAAGTTAGTAGTCTTATTTTTACATATGTATTTCATTGTTAATACACTTAATAATATATTTACTTATCATTTAACATAATTAACCAAGTGTATCAATATCTTAATATGATTAATATGTACCTAGTAAGACGTTGTTATAACGATAATCGTTATATATATCGTTTTCGAGTTTCTTAAATTAATAGTCTCATTTTTATGTATATAACTCATTGTTAAAATACCTAATGAGATACATACTTATAATAAAAACATGTTAACTATATATATAACCATATATATGTCATCGTATAGTTTTTACAAGTTTTAACGATCGTGAATCACCGGTCAACTTGGGTGGTCAATTGTCTATACGAAACATATTTCAATTAATCAAGTCTTAACAAGTTTGATTGCTTAACATGTTGGAAACACTTAATCATGTAAATATCAATCTCAATTAATATATATAAACATGGAAAAGTTCGGGTCACTACACACACTCCTATCACATACGCCGGATAAGCAGACTTTCGATACAAGGTCTTCAAAACTTCTTATTAGAATCGAATCATCATCTCTCTATCTGCCTAGTCGGTCATCACCTTCTCATTAGTTCATGAGAAGCCCCGTTGAGGCTACGCGAAACCTCAACTCGTCCTTTGACACCACCTTAGTAAACATATCTGCGGGATTCTTCATACCAAGGACTTTCTCCAATATCAAAGCACCTTTCTCAATACGCTCTCGAATAAAATGATACCTTAAATCAATGTGCTTCGTACGATTATAAAACATCGGATTCTTCGCGAGATTGATTGCACTTTGGTTGTCACAATATAAGATGCAATTGTCTTGTCTTTTACCTAACTCACACAAGAAGTTCTTCAACCAAACAAGTTCTTTAGAAGCTTCCGCAATAGCCATATACTCGGCCTCGCTGGTCGACAAAGCAACACTCCTTTGTAGTCTGGACATCCAACTGACCGCCGTCTTACCAACCATGAACACATATCCCGTAGTACTCTTACCCGAATCACCAAATCCACCCAAATTTGAATCCGCATAAACTCTAAGTACAACATTGCCCTTAGTGAAACACAATCCCATACTAGAAGTACCTTTCAAATAACGAAGCAACCATTTGATCGCTTCCCACTGCTCTTTCCCCGGATTAGACATATAACGACTTATAACTCCCAATGCATGAGCTATATCCGGTCTCGTACAGACCATGGCAACATAATACTTTCCACGACTGATCTATACGGAACCTTTTCCATCTCCGCTTTGTCTTCTTCCGTTTTAGGTGATTGATTCTTCGATAACTTCATCGCGGTACCCAAAGGCATAGAACGAGCCTTTGCTTTATCACCATTAAACTTTTCTACTACTTTCTCAATATATTTGGATTGAGACTAGTATAGAACACCTTTAGCACGATCACACACAATAATCATCCCAAGTATTTGCTTAGCACTACCAAGATCCTTCATCTCGAACTCTTTTGAAAGCATATCTTTCAACTTATTGATCTCGAACATGTCGGAACCCGCAAGCAACATGTCATCAACGTATAACAATAAGATTATGTAAGAAGACTTGAATTTCTCCAAGTAACAACAATGGTACGCTTCACATTTTACAAAACCAACCTTCTTCATGAACTCATCAAATCTCAAGTACCAATGCCAAGGTGCTTGCTTCAATCCATACAAACTTTTCTTTAACATACAAACCCACTTCTCTTTACCCTTTACCTCAAAGCCCTCGGGTTGCCTCATATAGATCTCATCATCATGATCCCCGTGTAAGAATGCAGTCTTCACATCTAGTTGTTGCAAATGTAAGTCCTCGGATGCGACCAATGAAAGTACCAAATGAATAGTAGTCATCTTCACCACTGGTGAAAATATCTCTTGGTAATCAACCCCTTTCCTTTGTTGAAATCCTTTAACCACTAACCGTGCTTTGTACCTCTTCTTACCATCCACCTCATTCTTTATTCTATACACCCATTTGTTTTGCAACGCCTTTTTATCATGAGGTAATTTCACTAGTGACCAAGTCTTGTTCTTCTTAAGTGACCCCATCTCTTCTTTCATAGCAAGCTCCCATTGTATGGATTCTTTGGACTTTCTTGCTTCAAAGTAATTTTCAGGTTCACCATTCTCGGTATAGAGCAAGTAGTTTGTTAATGGAGAATACCTAGGATTTAGTTTAGGCACTCTAGTCGAGCGTCTAAGTATAGGAGCAACTGGTATGGTTGGACCGGTTTCATTCGTAGCCTCCTCATCACTATAACTCACACTATGTTCGGAATTATCATCGCTATCCGTACCATCCCCATCATTGTCAAGATCCGACCCATCACCATTAATGAACAATTCATTGTTCCCCGAACTCCCACTAGAACCTGCAAGATCATTAAGAGAAACATCGTCAAGAATAACTTGATCCGGATTTTGACTCCCCATTTCCGGTTTGCCATAGACAGAATCTTCATCAAAGGTAATATCACGCGATCGAATAACTTTTCTAGCTTCATTATCCCAACAACAATAGCCCATCTCATCCGAACCATAACCAATGAACGTACACTTCTTTGACTTAGCTTCAAGTTTATCTTTATCAATATATTTGGTCTTTACATATACATTGCACCCAAAGATTCTAAGATGATCTTAACTAACCTTTTTACCTAGCCATTCTTCCTCGGGAATTCGAAAACCCAATGGTGTTGAGGGTACCCTATTAATCAAGTAAGCCGCCGTATTAATCGCGTCCGCTCAAAACATCTTAGGCAAACCGACATGTAGCCTCATACTCTAGCCGTTTCATTCAATGTACGATTCATACATTCGGCGATCCCATTGTGTTGCGGTGTCTTCGGTACCGTTTTCAATATTCTAATACCGAGCTTTGCACAATGGTCTTTGAACTCAAGACTACTATATTCTCCTCCATTCTCAACCATAGCTTTCCACTTCACAATTGTACCAAACACTTCGGATTTAGCTTTGAGAAGGTAAACCCATACCTTTCGAGTGGAGTCGTCAATGAAGGTGACATAATAACGAGAACCTCCATGTGATTCTACATTCGTTGGCCAAAAAACATCCGTATGAACTAGCTCCAATTTCTTTAACTTTGGTGAATTCCCCGATTTAACAAAAGTCACCTTCTTTTGCTTTCCATAAGTGCATGGTTCGCAAAACCCTAGCTCTATCTTTTTCAAATCCGGAATCCTCCCACTCGAACTAAGAACCTTCATTCCCTTCTCACCCATATGCCCGAGTCTTCGGTGCAATAGAGTAGAACTAGCCCCAACGTCAACAGTAGCAATCACCGTGTCTTCTTCAAACACCTCAACCATATAAAGAATTCCCCTTTTATGTCCACGAGCCACGATACTACTACCCTTAATCACCTCTCATCGGCGATTCTTGAAAGTAACCTCATTACCTTCTTCATCTAATTGACCAACCGATGTTAGCTTCCTTTTTAATTTAGGAATAAACCTTACGTTCTTCAAAGTCCAATTAGAACCAAGAGTAGTCTTCAATACAACATCTCCTATTCCTTTAATCTTGAGACTTTGTTGTTTGTCAATCTAACTTTACCTTGATACGACCGAAAATTCTTCATCACGCTCTTAGTGGGTGTAGCGTGAAACGAAGCTCCCGAATCCAAGACCCAAGGCTCTACCGAACTTTCAATACTACATAATAATGCATCATCCGTATCTTCCGCGGTCAAGTTAACATCTTTAACCGGAGCATTCTTACAATTTCTTTGATAATGCCCCTTTTAATTGCAACCCCAACAAATAGCTTCACTCCGGTCTTTTGATGGATACCTCTTCTTGAACTTCCCTTTATTCTTCTTCACGCCGCGATCAATTTTCCTACCATGGTTGTCGGTACTTAACAAAGAACCGGATAACAATTCCCCCGAACTTCTCCTACGAGTGTCTTCACCAAAAATTAAATCCCTAATTCCTTTATACGCAAGCTTAGTAGTACCGGTAGAGCTACTAACCGCGGTAACCCTACCTGACCAACTTTTCGGTAATGATGAAAGCAAGATTAGTGCTTTAAGTTCATCATCAAATTTGATTTCAACCGACTCTAATCTTGAAACAAGATTGTTGAATTCATTGATATGATCTGTTGCACTCATACCTTCCTTCATCTTCGTATTGAACAATTGTCGCATGAGAAAAACCTTATTCGTCGTCGTAGGTTTCTCATACATGTTGGAGAGTGCCTTCAAACAATTAAACGCTGTTTTTTCATTCATTATATTACCAACAACGTTCTTGGCGAGTGCAAGACGAACTGCATCCAAAGCTTGACGTTCCAAGAGCATCCAATCGGCATCGTTCATGCCTTCGGGTTTTGTCTCCAACAAAGGTTGGTGAAGTTTCTTTTGATACAAGTAGTCTTCTATTTGCATCTTCCAAAAAGCGAAGTCTTTGCCATTAAACCGCTCAATCTTCAATTTACCGTGTTCCGTCATCGATCCCAATACGAACCTTGAGCTCTAGATACCAATTGTAAGGATTATAAGACCCAAACAACAAGATTAATCACTAAGATTAATCACCCACTTCGACAAACGAAAGACAATAATACGAAAAATTAAAGAACGCGGGATTTAACGTGGTTATATGTAATCGAATGTCGATTACTTTAATCCACGGACCAACTAGAGAGATTTTATTGATATAATTCGTGCATATACATGAGGGTTACAATAGGATGCTTATATAGGCGAAAAACAACAAGGAAACACCTTCGAGAACAAGAAAAACGTCAATATAGAAACTCCCCGTCACACGAGCCGCTCCGCGCCTATATGGGACCGCACCGCGCCTCTAAGGCAAAACCCCGGATAGACGTTTTCTTCAAACTGATGCTCTGTTCTTGTGTTAGGCCGTGTCGCGCCATTCATGGCTGCGGCGCACCTCTTTCCTTGAACCGATTCCTTCACTTTTGTTTTGATATTCTTCACATCCAACAGAGAGACTCCATTTACCCATGGATCAAACTAGAAATATGTACGCGATTAAAAAAGTCATTTTAAAAATGTACGCGATTTAAGAAATATGAAATTATTTATTACCCGGTCAGCCAATTATAATCATCTTTTACTACTGGTAAAACTTTTTGGTTACAAGTTTATTTTGAAACAAATATATGATTACTTCAACGACTAAGATAGTAAGATGGATGAAGTTTGTTATACTTAAGCCGTTAACTTGGAAACAATTTGGAATTGTATATTTTGGTGTAAATACAAAGTTGCTAACATACAATAACTTAACTCTTATTATTTTTTTAAAAGGCAACTTACCCATCCAACACAATGTTTTTCGCAAATCTATATACGGAATGTGCACATGTTGACATACATTTATAACTTGACATTTACAACGACATGCATTTCAATACTACTAGGTCAATGACAGAGTAACTACCAATATCGATCATGTGATTGTGTATAATGTTAAAAGTGTTGTAAGATGCAAGAAGAAGAAACCATGGAAACAATTTTCTCACAATTGGTAGAGGATCTAACAACCCTCAGCTACCCACAATCTCCTTTTTCCATATCTCTAAAAAGGTCAAACGAGAAATACTTACAAAGTCAATCCCATTAATCATTTGACACTTGTCACTACTTCAACTTCACCAAGTTTCCATCTTTTCTCTATTCTCAACTTCTTTTCTCAAAAATAAAATCAAAAATAATACAGTAAAAAAATTACAAATTAAAAAATAAGAAAAAAGAGACACTTTTAAAATTTCTTTATGTACAAGAAACAAGAGTAAGAGAGAGAGAGAAGTGAGAGTGCCACATCTATCAAGTTGACTTAGCAACGCATGCAAACATATAGTCTTTATACACATCTCTCTCTATATATATGGATGCAATGGTGTTCTCTTTGGACCTACCACCTTCATTTTCTCTTTTGGCAATAAGCTCTCAATTATTTAACAAATAGCAAGAAATGGGCAGATCACCATGTTGTGACAAAACTGGACTCAAGAAAGGGCCATGGACACAAGAAGAAGATCTCAAACTTACTCGATACATCCAAATACACGGACCAGGCAATTGGCGAACCCTTCCCAACAACGCCGGTATGTATTAGATTAGATTGGTGGTTCATTTTTTTTTCTAGTGTTGAAGTTCTGTTGGTAATCATTAGATGATCAATTGTTACTTATTTAGTTATAATATTGTTGTTAATAAGGGCTTCAACGATGTGGAAAAAGTTGTCGTCTTCGTTGGACAAACTACCTTAGGCCCGATATCAAGAGAGGAAGATTTTCCCCTGAAGAGGAAGAGACTATTATCCATCTACATAGTGTTCTTGGAAATAAGTATGTTTAATTTACTACTAAAGTTTTTAATTTCCATTAGCTTGTTTCAACTACTTTGGATCACATCATATAAAAGAACTAAGGCCAAGGGATTAGACAAACTATATTCTTGACTAGTTGTATACTATACGCAAAAAATGTTATGTGGTCATCTAATTTCACTACAAAAATAAGTTTCATATCTTTTACGCTTTCATTATTTTTGATGATTTAAAGTGTATATAACTTTACATGTTTTTAACAAGTTCACGAAATTTTTGATATTTAAAAGCATCAGAAAAAAACTCATTGACACTGAATTAGAAGTTTGAAAAAGTTAATAACACTTAAAATACTTGACACCATATTTTTTCACGATTTAAAGTTTTTGATACAATATTTTTTACACGCTTTCAACTTATGTTCACAACTTTAGGCGTGAAAAACTCATATAAAAAGTCTTGAAAACTACAAGATTAATTGTTGTTTGTCTTTAGAAGTTAGTATATATATAAAACATGAGTAATCATTGCGAGTTATTCTTGATTGTATATATATATATATTTTTAACATGCATGTTGTCTATAATCTAATATATATTGTCTCTATATGGATATAGGTGGTCAGCAATCGCTACTCGCTTACCTGGAAGAACTGATAACGAAATCAAGAACTACTGGAACACCAACATCCGAAAAAAGTTACTCCGGAATGGAATCGATCCAGTTACTCATACTCCCCGTATTGATCTCTCACACCTTTCAACCATACTCAACGCGGCTCAATTCAACCTCTCAAACCTTCTTAGTCTCCAAACTCTTGTAAATCCGGAAGTTTTAAAGCTTGTTACTCTTTTAACACCGGCAACATCAAATCAAGATAACCAAGACTTTTTCCTAAACCACCACATCAACACCATGAACCAAAACCCTAATCAACAAATTCCAAATTGCAATACTTCGCAGCCTTCAAGTCTTCTAAGCAATCAACTTTTCGATAAAACACACACCTTTTCCACAAACGATGGTGGAGACTTTTCAAAACAGTTCATGAACCCTAATGAGCAAACTAGTCATGAAAATTTGGTACTTCCATGCTCAAGTTATAATTCCGTAACCCTTCCTTGTTACAATCCGCAATTTACGCCACAATCGTCAGAAAACATGAGTTTCTTGCCATCAAATATGGAATATACAAATCCATTAATTAGCAAGAATATCAATTATGATTCTATTTTATCAACACCTATGTCAAGCCCTACTCATGTTAACTCATCATCAACTATCATCAACAGTTGCAGCTCTGAAGATGAAAGAGGAAGTCACTGCAGCAATATGTTTAAGTTTGAGATCCCAGAAAGTTTAGAGTTTGATGATTTCATGTAGAATTCATTGTAATTTGTAAAAGTAAATTACCATGTAGATGTTTTTTTGCTACTATCTATACAGACTTTAATTTAGGCGAGCTAGTTAGTATTACTAGGCACACATGTCCTTTATGATCGTTTTGTGCATATTGTAACTTTGTATTATAGTTGTTTGATATGAGCTATGAAAACATTATTCATGAAAGCTAATGTCAAAAGATGTGGAGGTTAGAATCTTTATCATCCTTTTTTCGCATAACCTAATAGTTCTACTCAAGATTGGCCCATTGAATCATTGCGGTCTGCTAGTCTCAACATTGTTGGCTAACAACACGATAATGGGCCTGGTGGTTTATGTTGGGACTAATTGGTTATATCAAGTGTCAAATAAATGTACATGGTCATTAGTTACGTTCAATATCTTAGTTAGCTTTTTAATTAAGATTTAGTTATAGTTTTGTTTAATTAAATGCTAGTTTGTTTCTGTCATTTGAAATGGTACTAGTGGTGATCGAGTAATTAGGAGCAGTGTTGTAAAAAAACCCAATTACTCGTCGATTAATCCCCGATTAATCATTTTTAGGAGCAATCCGTTCCGATTTTCAAAAATCCGTTTAATTAAACTGTCAACGTCAATTGATTGATCAAAATCAAATTTGGTAATCAAAGTTAGTTAAAGTAAAAAATGGTTAACATTTTAACATGAATTTAAACAAGAATTTTATAGTTTTGAAGCAAAATTAACAATTTTAAACAATTATGTTAAAAATTATCTTTATATTTATAGTTTTTTTTTATAGTTGCACATATAATTTTTAAAATTTAATATTTAAATGTATACAATATAATCCAATTAATCTCCGATTAATCCCCGAATTGCCGATTAATCCTTCCAAAGTCCCGACCGATTAATCCATGAATAACGAATTTTGCAACCTTGATTAGGAGAGTGGGGAGTGACTAGGCGACTAGCCGTTTGTTGAAATGTAGTATTGATGTGCTACTTTCAAGGACACGTGTGTAATGCTCTAGTTATATATTTAGCTTACAATTGATAAATAAAAGATACAGTTCCATTTCCTTTTAATTCCTCTGCTCAATACTACAAATATTATACATACATATATTCCACATATTTGCTTCTGTAAATACTTATATTTAATTGATATAGGGGCTTGATCCTACAGTTTAATCCATAGATGATATTGATAGTTAACCCTCCAGCCCAATAAGATTTATTTATAAGATTTTTCATAAATCTATGGATATATTGAGATAGGCATCCATTCCTTTGAATAATGTGACACTCCGTATTCTTCATACCAATGTACATAACGCAAATTTTCCATCTTCTATTTAGGTGACTCAATTATCAATTATGAACTTATATTAAAGAAGTATCTAAGAACCTATATTCAGTAATTTTAAGGCAACATTGCTAGAATCCGACATAACTATTGAAGAGTATGTTTTTTCCGAACATGTTTGTGAGTTCTACAAATGATCCTTTACGAGATTATACACTCAACTATACTCATAAGCATGAATGCGGTATTTAATTCTATGGGTTTCTTTTTGGTTGTACGTAATGGCATAATGACAACTGAGTAAGAATAATAAAATAATAGAATGCAGATATGGAATTTATTTTTATTCTCTCTATGTTTACGATTTTGGCAACGTAAAACAGAGGCAAGATTTTTTCAATTCTATTACATCGGTATTTATATAACACAAAACAAGTCATACATGACTAGGCACTACTACACAAAGAATAATGGAAACCCCACAAAGAAACCTGTTTTTAAATGGATAAGAAAAAACATGTCTCAAAAGGTAATAGAGACCGGTTTTAAATTGGGCAGAAATGAGGAACCCTTTTTTTTTTTTTTAAACCGATCTCCAAAGTGGACTTTCGAAACCTTTTTTTTTTTTGAAAAACCGGTTCTAATTAACATTAGGAACCTCTTTTTTTGACGAAACCGGTCTCTATTCTTCTACTTTATAAACATGTTTACTAGCAAAACCGGTCTCGATTTAAAAACACAAAAAGCTGATCCATCTCCCGCTCTTTATTAGACCGCTTGTAGCGGTTGCCAAGCAACGGCGTCCCCGCCTATGTGGCATGGGGCAACGCCTCCCCTTCCAAATATCGTGGCGTTGGATGACCAAGAAGATGGTCTGCGCGTGGCTAGGCAACGGATCCAGTAACGGGGTGGTTTCCCCCTTTTTGTTTTTTTTATTTTTTTTTTTATTTTAAAAATCATATTTTTATCACCTTTTAATACTTAACCCAATTATATTTTAACACATTATCACAATACTCCCACCCAACACCAAAAACCCACACCACCACTACTCACAAAAATAACCCACACACGTCCTAGTCATCAAAAAAGTACAAAAAACAACTCACGCCCCCAACTCATGCCCCAACCACTACAAATAGTCTTACACCCTATAGCAAACCAAAATTCAAACACATTCACTTTTTTCAAACATCTCCAAAAACACAAGTTTTTTCATTACACGCCAACACAAATATTTATACTTAGAATTCCAAGTTCAACAACCTAAAGATGAGGCCGTCGCACTGATCTTATTTAGTCTACATAAAAACAAGAACAAGGTTAGTCTCTTTCTGTTGTTACTAGCTAGTATAAATTGTCTTTCTTTTAATTTTAAGTAAATAAAACATAAAAACCCATTTTAAGTCTACATTTATATTGTCTTTCTTTCTTTACACTTATTAACAGCAATACTTTTATCCTTCACAAGGAATTAACCTGCTGGTTGAATTTATATGTTACACAGTATAAGCTTTTTAACTAATTTCATACTCCGTATTCATATCGTAGACTGACAGGGAGATTTTGCTAAAAGAAGCTGCTAATTATTTACAAGAATTTCAATGTAAACCGAAAGACCTTGAGGGATCATCTAACTTCAAGACAAATAACTTGAAATCGGTTATATCTAATAAAAAGCAAAGAGTTGTAGTGAAAATGACGATTTCTTGTATCCGACGCGTAGTTTTTGAATTTCATTGTTGATGTTTAATAAAAAGAGATCTCTAATTTTTGGTGCTATTTTGTATTTTTTTTTTTTTTTTTTTTTAAATTAAGAATAGAAACCGGTTTTTATTAAAAAACAGGTTTCTGTTGTTAAGAATATAAACCTATTTTTTATTATTATTAAAAACCGATTTCCAAAGTCAAGTTTAGAGACCGATTTTTTCTAAAGCAGAGGCAAGATTTTTTCTATTCTATTACATCGGTATTTATATAACACAAAACAAGTCATACATGACTAGGCCGGACTCGTAACCAAAAGTGGAGTAATTTTATTGTTATTCTTTTTATTACTTTTGGGAAAAGTAACATAAGTTACAATTGAATCTAACCTAAATTTGTATTCAAACTATATTCTTTGTTTCTCGGATTTACGGATCAACATATACTTCCATTTTAATCGTCATTCTAAAACATTGGAGTTCATGCTAAATGGTCATTGTAGACATTTTAGTCTCTGTTCGTGTAACAAACCTCAATCGATTATTATTAAACCAGATCTACAACCAAACTTTTAGATCTAACAATTACACTCCAAAATTATATACGAAACTGATACAAAAACTTATTCCTTCAACTAAACAAATAAAGGCACAACTTCAATAAACAATGTGAATGTGAGGGATCGGAATCAATCTCATATCACGCCAAGAAGATGATGATGATGATGATGATAATGAGAGAATGTGAAACCCTAATTTGTACAAATGATGAAGAAATGGATAGAGATATTTCGCTGGTGTGTGTGAAAATTATATCTTAATGATATATTTAATCTTTAATTGGGTATTTATATTTTTGATTAAAAGACACTCGGTTTCATATAAGCCCTTTGACTTGGTCATTTATCACACGAACACTCTTATGACTACAATAAACTTGTCATCTTCACAGTTTTGTCATAAAAGTTCATCTACAAGCATAACTGCACTCCATTGCATCTCAACAGCTACAATAACCCTCCACATTCTCAACATTATTCATAAGAAATAGAACGAATAAATATCAGATTGCTACATTTATATCTTTAATATTTCTCCTCAATCTATTTTACAGGATGAGAGTGATCCGTACACAACCAATTTTTAGCCTTACACAACCAAATACGCTTTATGATATTATACAGTACAACACTGTAGAACATGTTTACTTGTGTTTGATAGTGTTTGGTCTAGAAGTCTTAATCCATCACAAATTGAATTAATACCCAAACCTTTAGTGAATATATTCATTAATTGATTAGAATAGTCGATATTGATAATTATAATTACACCAGAGGCACATTTTACCCTAACATGATGAATGTTTATTTCAGAATGTTTTATACGCTTAAGAAATACCAGATTGGCTGAACTTTGAATGGAAGACCTGATCACAGTGTAACTTTACAGGAAGCGGAATTTACCATTTAAATCTAACATAATATTTATTATCCACAAAATTTCACAAGCAGTAGAAGTCATTTATCTGTACTCATATTATGTAGAGTATCTGGATATAGTTAATTGTTGCTTACCTTTTCAAGAAACTAAAGACCCATAAATGAACACACAAAGACCTGCAACAAACCTTATAGACAATAGACACCTACCCCAATCAATATCAACAAAAGCAGGTAAAGATACCTTATCAGATTTAGAAACCAAAACTCCTTCACCCTGGAGAACTTTGGTGATATCTCAAAATTCTAATTAAGTTTAAGATGTAAAACAAGAGGTGAATGCATAAACATACTCAAACATTGCACTACAAAGGCAATACAAGCCTTGTTGATGTAAGATAGATAAGTTTGTCAATGAATTTTTGAAACTTTACAATATTTGTTAGAGCAAAATCATCAATTACGACATAGAGACACAGAAGAATATGACCGAGCTGAAAAATCAAAGTAACTCAACCATATTTGTTTTCATCATAAACATCAAAACTATATCAACCAAATCCGAGACTCTACGCTGCTAAGGATGATTTTCTACTCTTCGACCAAGATTTAACTAGCTTACCTTTCACTTCTTCAAACCCAACCGACTTTCCCGCTCGTGAAGAAAACGATTTAGAGGTGTCAGGAACTGACAACTCCTTATTAACCACTTCAATACCTTTAGCTATCGAACTAAACTTCAAGATGTATGTGTCATTATTATTTTATAAAACCTTGGCCAAGGTACCCAATTGATGGGTGATCGTTCGTGTTCTCAACTTATAATAATATAAAAACAATGATAAAACACTTAACCAATTAACACAAACGCTCGGGCAACAATAACCCGATCATCATAGCAACTAGCAAGTATTCAGTCAAGGTTCGTTCCACATAGAGCAATTTACATGAATCTCAAAACACTAGTAATTATCCTAAGTTGATTGGGGGGTTTATGATAAAGTGTTGATTAAGCTAAACGTAAACTAAAAGAGATTGACCAATAAGATAAAAACGTGTCCACTTGATTATTCCACCTTTTGCTATGGTTTAGCCAACTCATTCATTACACAACAATGTTTAAATATATAGCTTCATTTCCATTCGAAACCTCAACCAAATGAAATTTATTAACTCCTGTAGACTCATTTCAAAAGATCAAACTATGTTTTGAGTGAAATCATTGAGACATCAGTTTTGGATTAAAATCCCTTAAAATCCTTTAATTATTAAAATCCCTTAAGATAATCAAACACTACGATGTTGAATAAAAGCCAATTGAAAACCAAACCAAACCAAGAACTCATCCCTTGAAATCCCCAATTTGTTTGTCTAGATCACCAAAGGTGTTGAAGTACAAATTGATTCACTAGTCAAATCCTTAGGAAAAGCTAGGCAAGTTATATAATCAAAGTAAAGCTTTCAACAATCAAAGTAACGGATCTTCAACCAAGCACAATAATTACCAACTCATTCAAACACCCAATTCATATATTAGGGTAAAATCCAAGGATTAAGTTTACAAATCAAGTGAACACAAGTAATCTAAGCTATAATCATTGCATAAACAAGAAAGAAATCAAAGAAATAAGAATCATTCATCATTACAACTAAAATGGAGAAAAGCAACTACCAAAATGGAGAAGAAACACTACAGTGAAGAATGGATGATGGAAATCGAGCTTCAATCTTCATTGAATTGGATTTAGGAGCATGAAATTGGCTTTCATCTTGATGGAATCATGATTGGATCCCTTTTAGAGCTCCAAAACGGCCTAAGGAAGCAGCTCCCTCAACCAAAAACCCCAAAAATCATTTTTATAGTCGAGCTGAGTTTTTGGCTGAATACAGGCCTGAATGACGTTCCTGAAGGTGGAACGACGTTCCTAATTATGGAACCACGTTCCTGAAACCCCATAGAAAGTCTGAAAAGTTTCTGACTTCGATTTCCCATTTTCTAGTGCTGCGAAAAGACGTTCTGGCCATTTGGAACGCCTTTCTTGCTTGAAATTTGGCCTTTTAACCCCAAGACTTCACTTGATTCATTCCTTAAGCCTAATGGTTGATTTTTCATGCATAAATATGATCTTTTGCACCAATTTTGTCCTGAAATGACCATATACCACAAACCGCTCACTAGTCATCAAAAATTGTATCGAAACGCCACGAATGTAGGGAGATATTGCGAAGATAAATATGTATACTTTGAGCAATATTAAGTCCCCCACACTTGAACCTTACTTGTCCTCAAGCAAGCCTAAACTCAACCATAACTTCATAATGTTGACCAACTTTGACTAATACAAACTTGCAATTTGAAGTATGGTCATTTCAACTTTTCAAACTTTGAACAAACTCAAAAATACTTGACAACTCTAAAGAATTACCTCAATGCTTTTGTCAATCTTCAAAGAACTTCCACTTGAACAATTTCACAAGCAAAATCTTCAATCAAACATATCCAAACCCAGTTTCTTCAAATTTGACTTTGACCTTGAAGATTAGATCAATTTTGCGTCTACTTTGTATGTCTTCGAGCCAAAACAATCATAAACAATAAAACTTTACTAAATTTAACTTCACTAACAACCAAGGACTTGGCTTCAAAGATCGCCCAAAGTTTGCAAAATGGCGGGACTCAAGATATAATATGCCAAGTCACTTGTTGTCTCCATAAACGTCAATACTCAACACTTCACTCTTCAAGATCATCCTCAAAAACATCAAACATTCAAGCCTAAACTACCCTTTTCACATCTCCACAATCAAATACTCATCAAAAACACAAACATGCATCCTAGAAAAGCTTAAGATCAACAATATCCACAAAAGCATCACATTTGAATCAAATCAAGCATAAGGTAAGTTCTTTAGTGCAAACCTTTCTCAGAACATTTTCACAACCTCTAGCCAAATTCCTTCACTACCACCATCATCCTCTCCCCATCATCATCATCAAATCAAGAAATTGCCCACAAGCTTCACAATCGGTGTAATGGAGCGCCAAATTACATGAGTCACCCAAAAAAAGTGTTTTAGCCTTAAGGAAGACAAGGCTTTTAAAGAAAACCACTTTAGTTTTAGAAAGGGAAAACGAGTCAAGTTGTGAAACGAGACAAGCTTTCCGAAAATTTTGGTTTCAAGCTTTGTACATTCCAAAGCCATCCCGATTTTGGGACAACCGCACGGATAGCTAATGCCCTGGTATATCACAAAAGTGAACTACCTTCTTGTATTGAAGGCGATGAGACAAAAGCTATTTTGGGCTCATAAGGTTGTGTTCATACAAGCCACCCCGGTGGTGGGATGACCGCACGGGTAGCTACTTCCTAGGTATACATACTACTCGGTGTCAATAGCGATCGGAAAGCAACTACCTTGGGTGTAAAATTAACGGTTGGTCTATTGCATAAAACTTGGAAGACTTTACTTTCAAGCGTAGTTCTTTTGGTACACAACTTAACTTGGAAGACTTTACTTCCAAGTTTGGAAGACTTGACTTCCAAAATGAAACATGGGTGGACTTGACTCTCCCGAGAGTGTCAAAACTTAAAGCTTTTATTCACTCGCTACTTCCTACATAACAAGCTTTTATCCTCATATTGAGAAAGGGTAGGAAGTAGAAACTACCCCTCCATAATTGATAAAACATGGGTGCCATAGCTTTTGGCTATGGCGTGTGTTGTCTAGCAACACTAGAAGCCATTGCTCCTAAAAGGGATAACACATTGTGAAGCTCAAGGCTCCTCTTCCCACGGCACTTAACATAGCTACATGTAAAATGGTGTAGATTAGGAAGTCTCCTACACCAAGTGAATTAACCATTCAAGTTTATTTTTGAGACATAAGAGGGTGAACTTTAACCACCCAATCTGAAACCACATAAGAGGGTGGACTTTAACCCCCAAATTTTTGAAACCGGGAAGACTTTACTTCCGACACACTTGAATGGAACTTTAACCATTCAAGTTAAAACTTGATACCATAAATGAATGAAACTTTAACCATTCAAAACAAGGTAAGTTATGGCTTAATTTTGATCAAAACTTTTCAACAATTCAACAAAACACTTAGGAAAATTTTAAAATTAGGTCATAATTTTGTTTAAGAATAAGTCCACGAAAATTCATCTCTCCCCCCATACTTGATATCATGTAATGCCCTCATTACATGGAATCAAAATAAAATAATAAATTCGAGAGGACAAAATTGTAACGACCCGCTAATATCGCTATTGACGCGATACGTTATTCATTGATTTCATAGTGAGGTTTTGACCTCTACATGATACGTTTTGTAAACATTGCATTCTTTTGAAAAGGCACACCATAAATGAATATCCAATTCCAAGGTTTTTGACATCTGGTGATTTCTACATATAGACAATCACCGTAAATAATAGTTTACAATAATACATCCGTTGACAATGCAGTCAAAATAAGATACATGGTGATGATTTTGTGAATGCAAAGTTTTCTCGAATATAGCATGTACGACTCCATGCACATAGCTTGTATAACGTATAAGCAAACAGAGAAAGACTTCTAGGAACCTGAGAATAAACATGCTTAAAAAGTGTCAACACAAAGGTTGGTGAGTTCATAGTTTTAATGTTACGCATAATCTGTATATAAAGGTGGACCACAAGATTTCAGTTGTTTCATACAAAACGTTTATCAAAATATTCTTCGAAATTGAGCACCCTGGTAACTAAACTTAACGTATATATAATAAGTACCCCTGTTTTAACATACATGCAACTAACACGTACAATACACGCAAACCAATGTGTACTAAACTCAAATAGCATACGTCCGCTTTATAGTTCAGGCTAGGGTCTCTATACCTGGAACGGACGAGGATGTCAAGCCCTATGGATCCATATACAACTATTCACGCCCATCGGTTCTTATAACTAACAGCTACTAGTTACCAAAGCTAAGGGATTTTCGGTTCGAACTCAGTGTAGAATTTAGTATATACTTGTGTCCATTGCGTATAAAATAAAGTGCATGTATTCTTAGCCCAAAAATATAGATTGCAAAAGCAATTAAAAAGGGATCTATAAACTCACGTATCAATATTGTGGTTCAGTATTGTAGGAAAAATATGCAGACGCAACGGAGATGACAAATGAAAGGTTAGCCTTTGATTCACGAACAATACCCCCAAACATAACCTCCTTAGATAATACCCACAATTTCTTTAGCTTTAACCCATTTGAAAACTCATTTTGAAGCCACCCGAACATAACCCCGTCGCAGTATTTTATGTATACATAACTAATACAAATAATTATGTAAGATTAATAATAATAATAATAATAATCTTAATAATCTTAATAATAATAATAATATTAAAATAATAATAATAAGAAGGATGATGATAAATATGATACTGAGTAATATGAATCAGTTATGTGTGTCTCGCAAAAACGATCGAATATGTATATATATATATAATAAATATAATATTATAATAATATAATATTATAATAAAGTAATAATATAATAATATAATTATAATATAATAAAAAAAATAGGAAACGTGCATAAATAGTAAAGCCGCCATTGCATTTTATACCGACAGTTTTCACGGACCAGTATTTCGTGCTCTGTTGCTAATAATTGACGGGTAAAAGTATAAATAAAAAGAATTTCACTTTTTATAATTGAATACATATATTTATTTTGGTCTTAAGCTTTTATAAAACTAGTTGTAAAAAGGTCCATTTATTTATAAAATTACTATATACGTTCGATGTAGAGTGTACATACTAGTCTGTTGATCATTCCGTGTCACAGTATATCACAAAATTCATTTAATTCAATCGAATGAATGAATTTTAATATTTTAAAAAGTCGTATTTATTAAATACTTTAGGGATATTTTATGTAACTTATAATTAATAATTTCTATCATGTCGCTTTCATGTGAATAGTAAATTAATTAATTTCATTTTATTTACTATTCATATGAATAGTAAATGAATTAATTGTGATTCAACTATTTAAGTTGCATTGTTGTACGTTGTGCTTTACAGCTTGTACATCTTTGATTTAATTGCGTTTCTCGTATAAATTTAGAAAAATTACATCATAAAAATAAAACGATTAAATACGTAAATTTTTTAATTTAAAAATTGCATCATTCGATAGTAAATTTTTATCATTTCATATATAAATATTATTTGCATGTTTCCATATATATATATATATATATATATATATATATATATATATATATATATATATATATATATTATATAATTATTTCAAGTTATGACGTTCGTGAATCGTCGGACAAACAAGGTGGTCAACCGTTATATAAAACTCATTTACAAAAGTTTTAAAACTTGTCAAAATGCATTGCTTATCATGACGAAAATATTAAATCATATAGAGAATTGGTTTAAATAATTCGAAATTTTTCGGGTCATCACAGTACCTCCCCGTTAAAGAAATTTTGTCCCGAAATTTGATTGGGATCGTCATGGCTGACAATAAGTATGTTTTCATGACGAATACGAGTTGAAGATTTGAGTTTTATCATCAGTGAGTAGTATGGATAAAACAATTCATTTATGTGAAGAGTATGAGTGAAACTATCACAAAAGAGTGAAATGAGTAAATGCAGATTCGTCTTAACCGGTGACGTAATCACGGTTGATTTTCGAAATTCAATGAAATTAAAGAAAATATTCGAAATCTAAATAAGATTTGATTCTTTGGTGATTAAGGAAATTATGATTTTCTTTGATTAAATGCGTAATCTGCCTCGATTGCTATGTCCATTATTTCGCTATAAATCAACCTCTTCCGTTCCATTATTTTTATCACTCCTACATCTTCTTCCTCATTTCATACTTTCAAAAGATTGTAAAAATGCTTCATCTAGTTCTGATCCTTGATCTCATTCTGACTATCACCACAATCATCCTTCTATTCCAACTTCCACAAGAGGAATCTGTTTACTTCTACTTCGCTCTTGGGGTAGTGGTTTTCATAATCCTTCCTTGCATTTGTCTTTCCAGAATTATTGACATCTACGGTTAATGATCTCTTCTGTTTTCTGTGATTTATACTCTTATATTTCGAAGCTTTGTGCTATTGTTTTCTCTTCTCTACTTTGTGTGAAGCAAATAATAGTCCAGAATTCGTAGGTATGGAGTTTCGGATGAACATAACTAATGTTCTAAGAGAGAAATGGTAATAGCATGATCTGACTTGTTAAATTACCAGAAAATCACGGAAAAGACCGAATAATCAAGAAAAATATTTTCTTGATATGTTTAGAGGTTAAATAGAATGAAAGAGTTATGTAACATGGTTCATGATGAGGGTATGATCTGTGAATCTTTATCACGTTCCATTTGAAACTCAGCATGACTTACTGTAATATAACCACGTTGGCCCGACGTCATTATATTATACTAACTCATGCTTCAATTCCCAACACTTCTCCAAAAACATTCATAATTTAAACTCGAAGGTTTCAGAAATTTAGAAACTAAAACAGTTTCCTTTTTGATGTAACACAGATAGCGCAAAGATATAAATAATCTCGGGTAATGATAGCTATGAAGATATCTTCAGAAAATCCCGAGGATATTTATTCCGAAAGATACGATGATATTTTGTAATTTTAAAATATCTATAATCAAAGATGATGCAGAAAATTTGTCTGCAAAGGTTTAGAATAAGAAGCAAGGTGTTTGCTAAAGACTTCAGCAGACACTGAATCATTTGGATTCTTTGAGGGTAGATTTAGTCTTTGTGATTTGTCCACAGACTCCTTCATGGTTTGCTCAATCCGTTCTTCAGTACCAAATTTTTCTCATTTTCAGAGCTTTTTCAACACACTACTCTTTAAAATCAAACTTTTAACTATTAAGGTCGTTTACAGTTTTTGCTGCTTTATCAGCATTTTCAAAACTCATAGGACTAATTTGCAGGTTAGAGTGCTTTTCAGGATTCCAAAATTGAAGTACGTAAGTTCAGGAGATAGACGTTATATGTATATATATAACTATTGATGCTGCAAAATTCGAATATGATGATTGATGCTTTCCGGTATTTGGTATGGCAATTATCGTTAGAAGATGTAGACGAGTACATGATAGGGTTTCAATGAATAAATATAGTGATTTTTCGGAGAGACTTAAGTCACAGATTAAAGAAGTTGCTGGTACATTTACTGTTAATATGGTGGAATATAAAAGGTTCCCCGATAATAAGAACGTATATATCAAGGTTATAATAAGGCTAATCTGAAAAGTCAAAGTTGACTGGTTGAAAGGGTGATAATACTGGATACCTTGAAAAGGAATTGCAAGGTTATTTCAGTAATAACAATGCTAAAGGATTTAGCATAGATACGTGTTAAACTTCTATTTAGGTTCCGGGAGTCTTCTAGTTGTATGACTATATGCATAAGTCTTCTTTTCATAGATAACGTGTGGTTGGATTATCCTCTCGATCGTTTCTTAATTGAGGTGTTTTCAAGAATCATGAAGGGTTTGAACGCAGATTGTAATCGTCAATATACATATGATGTTCTAGAATTTTGAATGATACGAATATTTTTTCTGGGTTTTATGAATAGAAGTGATGTTCTAACGAAGTTTTGAAGTCAAAGTATAGCTTTGAAAGATGTAGAGATCTAAGAGTGATGCTATCTGTTATATCTTGACTCGGATTTTGATCTGTTAAAATTAGAATATGTAATTGGATTTGAATGAGAATGGTTGTTCAGATTTCTATGAACGAATGTATATCATTGTGAAAGTAGTGAGTATAGTTAATGATTTTTGAATAAAAATTAAAGAATGTACAGTGTAACATATTAATTGTGAACTTATATATTTCTCGGGTATTACCTACCAGTTAAAAATTTCACAAGTAATATTTTGTACAAAAGAATTTTTATTACAGTCTTTATGAAAATATATATATATATATATGTATATTATCTTCGGATGTAATACGGATTTAATGAGTTAATATACTATTAAACTCATTTGATTTTCGGCCAGAACTAGAAATGAATAATCTCTAAAACATTAGAGATTACATAATCTTCGCTGAGTATTTCACTAATGAAATTAATACTTCATTATTTATTCTTATTGATATTCCTTGGTGAAGGATGTTGGTGCTCATGGAATTCTTGTGAATTTCACAAGGTACGAATGATGTTTTCTGGAAAGTTTTGAGTACATCGAAAATGAAAGTGTACAATCAAACATGTAAATGAATAATACACTTGGTTTATTATGAAATGAAATTCATTTAGTTGAAACAGAGATTGTAGTTAACGATGGTTAAGTCGTTAACGAAGGATGTACATCATAGTATATTAGTAATATGAATTAACCGAGTAGTACTTACCCTTTAAAATTCATACGTAATAGCTTAGTACGAGAAGATATATTATGGTTTACAAAATTCATGTATACATAATATATAAATTCTTTGGAAGTGATGAGTTAATACTCCATAACCCGTTATTTTAATATACCCATTGGTGATTGTGGTGTCGATATCGTCGGTGGTTATGGAGCTGGTGGAGCTAGTGGTGTTACAGGTGTTGCTGGTGTTGGTGATATTGATGGTGATGCTGGTGGTACTTCTTGTGGTGTTTGTATAAAAAGTCTAGTTTGTAACTCACACGCCATTCTTGTCAGGTTTCTACTCTTCCTTCTATCATCTCTATCCATTCACTCGTCAGATTTAGAACTAGAATAAGTAATCTCTAAAACTTTAGATATTACATAATCGTCGTAGAATATTTCTCCAATGAAATTATGAATCAATACGTCATCGTTTATTGTTGTTGGTACTTCTTGGTATCTATGGTGCGTATGACGTTGATGCTCGAGGTACAGATTGTGATGTTGAGGCATTGGATGTGGACGTTGTTGTTGGTAGTGGTAATGGTACTGTTGGTGTTAATGATGGTGGTACTTTTGATGCCGGTGTTGCTTGCGATACCTGCAAGTTGCGCATCATACTCTCCAAAGCCACTACTCGAGCGCGAAGCTCGTTGACTTCTTCTATTACACCAGGATGATTGGCGGTTCGGACAAGTAGATGAATAAGATTTAGAATAGTAGATATTACGTAATCGTTGCGAGCTATTCTAGAAATGAGGGTAAAAATGGTGTTACGGATTGGTTCGCCGGTAAGTGCTTCAGGTTCTTCGCCCAGAGGGAAATGTGGTGGATGGAAGGGATCACCTTCTTCTTGTCTCCAATGATTAAGTAGATTACGAACTCATCCCCAATTCATCCAGAATAGATGATGGCTAATTGGTTCATCCATTTCGGTTACACTGCTTTCGGAGCTCAGGTAGAATTCCATATCGGAAGAGCTATCGAAATCTAGGGAATTTGACCTAGATGCGGGATCCATCTTGTATAATTCGGGAAATGATTTTTGAAATGAAATAGATTATAGGATTTAGATTGGTATTCTTCAATACATAATTTACATATGTATATATAATACCAAAATCCCATAAATTACGGAGGAATCTTCGAAAGATGTCAGGCAAAGTTTACTGTAACAGATATGCTAAGATATAAATTCGTCTGTACACTATCTATGCAATAAATGCAGGAAAACGTGTCTAGACTTAAGAATGATAAGTAGGTAATTCCCGACAAGAAATGATAAGCAAAAATTGGTAAAAATAGATACGGTCATAGTCCAGACTCACTAATGCATCCTAACAATTATCAGTTAAGCACACTAATGCAAATTCTGGTTTCCTATGACCTCAAGCTCGGATACCAACTGTAACGACCCGCCAAAATCGCTATTGACGCGGTACGTTATTCATTGATTTCATAGTGAGGTTTTGACCTCTACATGATACGTTTTGTAAACATTGCATTCTTTTGAAAAGGCACACCATAAATGAATATCTAATTCCATGGTTTTTGACATCTGGTGATTTCTACATATAGACAATCACCGTAAATAATAGTTTACAATAATACATCCGTTGACAATGCAGTCAAAATAAGATACATGGTGATGATTTTGTGAATGCAAAGTTTTCTCGAATATATCATGTACGACTCCATGCACATAGCTTGTATAACGTATAAGCAGACAACGGAAGGCTTCTAGGAACCTGAGAATAAACATGCTTAAAAGTGTCAACACAAAGGTTGGTGAGTTCATAGTTTTAATGTTGCGCATAATCTGTATATAAAGGTGGACCACAAGATTTCAGTTGTTTCATACAAAACGTTTATCAAAATATTCTACGAAATTGAGCACCCTGGTAACTAAACTTAACGTATATATAATAAGTACCCCTGTTTTAACATACATGCAACCAACATGTACAATACACGCAAGCCAACGTGTACTAAACTCAAATAGCATACGTCCGCTTTATAATTCAGGCTAGGGTCTCTATACCTGGAACGGATGGGGATGTCAAGCCCTATGGATCCATATACAACTATTCGTGTGAAATGTCCCGTTCATATTGATTATAAACGTTCCATATTAATTAATTTCGTTGCGAGGTTTTGACCTCTATATGAGACGTTTTTCAAAGACTGAATTCATTTTTAAAACATCCATAACCTTTCTTTTATCAATAAAGGTTTTAAAAACATTATGTAGATTATCAAATAATGATAATCTAAAATATACTGTTTACACACGACCATTACATAATGGTTTACAATAGAAATATATTACATCGACATATGTTTCTTGAATGTAGTTTTTATACAATATCGTACAAACATGGACTCCAAATCTTGTCCTTATTTTAGTATGCAACAGCGGAAGCTCTTAGTATTCACCTGAGAATAAACATGCTTTAAACGTCAACAAAAATGTTGGTGAGTAATAGGTTTAACCTATATATATCAAATCGTAATAATAGACCACAAGATTTCATATTTCAATTCACAACCCATACATAGAGATAAAAATCATTCATATGGTAAACACCTGGTAACCGACATTAACAAGATGCATATATAAGAATATCCCCATCATTCCGGGACACCCTTCGGATATGATATAAATTTCGAACTACTAAAGCATCCGGTACTTTGGATGGGGTTTGTTAGGCCCAATAGATCTATCTTTAGGATTCGCGTCAATTAGGGTGTCTGTTTTCTAATTCTTAGATTACCAGACTTAATAAAAAGGGGCATATTCGATTTCGATAATTCAACCATAGAATGTTGTTTCACGTACTTGTGTCTATTTTGTAAATCATTTATAAAACCTGCATGTATTCTCATCCCAAAAATATTAGATTTTAAAAGTGGGACTAGAACTCACTTTCACAGATATTTCCTTCCTCGGAAATAAGACTTGGCCGCGGATCGATTCACGAACCTATACAAATATGTACATATATATCAAAGTATGATCAAAATATAATTACAACCATTTTTATTATGTTTTAAAGATTTGAGTGTATTAAGTCAGCTGTCCTCGTTAGTAACCTACAACTAGTTGTCCACAGTTAGATGTACAGAAATAAATCGATATATATTATCTTGAATCAATCCACGACCCAGTGTATACACGTCTTAGGCTAAATCATAACTCAAAGTATATATATTTTTGGAATCAACCTCAACCCTGTATAGCTAACTCCAACATTACTGCATATAGAGTGTCTATGGTTGTTCCAAATAATATATATATATGGGTCGATATGATATGTCAAAACATTTGCATACGTGTCTATGGTATCCCAAGATTACATAATATATTAGAATACATATATAATACAATATAAGTTAGCTAGGATATAATTTGTATATATTTGCTAAACATTTCTCGTAGTTAAAAAGATCAAAAATATCCAATCTTGTTTTACCCATAACTTCTTCATTTTAAATCCGTTTTGAGTGAATCAAATTGCTATGATTTCATATTGAACTCTAATTTAAGAATACAAACAGGAAAAGTATAGGTTTATAGTCAGAAATTTAAGTTACATGTCAATTACTAAAGAGGTAGTCATTTCCGTCGAAAGAACGACATCTTGATGACCATTTTGAAAAACATACTTTCACTTTGAGTTTAACCAAGATTTTTGGATATAGTTTCATGTTCATATGAAAAATCATTTTCCCAGAAGAACAACTTTTAAATCAAAGTTTATCATAGTTTTTAATTATCCAAACCAAAACAGCCCCCGGTTTCACTACAACGGCGTATATCCGATTTTATGGTGTTCATCGTGTTTCCAGGTTTTAAATCATTAAGTTAGCATATCATATAGATATAGAACATGTGTTTAGTTGATTTTAAAAGTCAAGTTAGAAGGATTAACTTTTGTTTGTGAACAAGTTTAGAATTAACTAAACTATGTTCTAGTGATTACAAGTTTAAACCTTCGAATAAGATAGCTTTATATGTATGAATCGAATGATGTTATGAACATCATTACTACCTCAAGTTTTCTGGATAAAACTACTAGAAATGAAAAAAATGGATCTAGCTTCAAAGGATCCTTGGATGGCTTGAAAGTTCTTGAAGCAGAATCTTGACACGAAAACAGTTCAAGTAAGATTTTCACTCGAAATAAGATTGTTATAGTTGTAGAAATTGAATCAAAGTTTGAATATGAATATTACCTTGAATTAGAAAGATAACGTACTATAAATAACAAAGGTTCCTTGATCTTAGATGATTACTTGGAATGGATTAGAAAGCTTGGAAGTAGACTTGCAAACTTGGAAGTATTCTTGATTTTTATGAAACTATACTTATGGAATTTATGAAGAACACTTAGAACTTGAAGATGGAACTTGAGAGAGATCAATTAGATGAAGAAATTTGAAGAATGAAAGTGTTTGTAGGTGTTTTTGGTCGTTGGTATATGGATTAGATATAAAGGATATGTAATTTTGTTTTCATGTAAATAAGTCATGAATGATTACTAATATTTTTGTAATTTTATGAGATATTTCATGCTAGTTGCCAAATGATGGTTCCCACATGTGTTAGGTGACTCACATGGGCTGCTAAAAGCTGATCATTGGAGTGTATATACCAATAGTACATACATCTAAAAGCTGTGTATTGTACGAGTACGAATACGGGTGCATACGAGTAGAATTGTTGATGAAACTGAATGAGGATGTAATTGTAAGCATTTTTGTTAAGTAGAAGTACTTTGATATGTGTTTTGAAGTCTTTCAAAAGTGTAAGAATACATATCAAAACACAACATGTATATACATTCTAATGGAGTCGTTAAGTCTTCGTTAGTCGTTACATGTAAGTGTTGTTTTGAAACCTTTAAGTTAACGATCTCAATTAATATTGTTAACCCAATGTTTATTATATCAAATGAGATGTTAAATTATTATATTATCATGATATTATGATGTATGAATATCTCTTAATATGATACATACATTAAAATATCGTTACAACGATAATCGTTACATATAAGTCTCGTTTCATAAATCTTGAGTTAGTAGTCTTGTTTTTACATATGTAGTTCATTGTTAACACACTTAATGTTATAATTAAATATCATTTTATCATGTTAAATATAGTGTATCAATATCTTAATATGATACATATGTATTTAGTAGATGTTGTCATAACGATAATCGTTATATATATCATTTCGAGTTTCTTAACTTAGTAAACTCATTTCTTATGTATATCACACATTGTTAATATACTTAGTGAGATACTTACTCATCATAATCTCATTTAAACCATATATATATGTCTATATATACCACAACATATAGTTTTCACAATTTTGTAACGTTCTTGAATCGTCGGTCAACTTGGGTGATCAATTGTCTATATGAAACTTATTTCATTTAATCAAGTCTTAACAAGTTTGATTGCTTAACACATTGGAAACATTTAGTCATGTAAATATCAATCTCAATTAATATATATAAACATGGAAAAGTTCGGGTCACTACAGTACCTACCAGTTAAATAAATTTCGTCCCGAAATTTTAAGCTGTTGAAGGTGTTGACGAATCTTCTGGAAATAGATGCGGATATTTCTTCTTCATCTGATCTTCACACTCCCAGGTGAACTCGGGTCCTCTACGAGCATTCCATCAAACCTTAACAATCGGTATCTTGTTTTGCTTAAGTCTCTTAACCTCATGATCCATTATTTCGACGGGTTCTTCAATGAATTGAAGTTTTTCATTTATTTGGATTTCGTCCAACGGAATAGTGAGATCTTCTTTAGCAAAACATTTCTTCAAATTTGAGACGTGGAAAGTGTTATGTACAGCCGCAAGTTGTTGAGGTAGCTCCAGTTGGTAAGGTATTGGTCTGACACGATCTATAATCTTGAATGGTCCAATGTACCTTGGATTTAGTTTCCCATGTTTACCAAATCGAACAACGCCTTTCCAAGGTGAAACCTTAAGCATGACCATTTCTCCAATTTCAAAATCTATATCTTTTTTTTTACTGTCCGCGTAGCTCTTTTGTCGACTCTGGGCGGTTTTCAATCGTTGTTGAATTTGGATGATGTTCTCGGTAGTTTCTTGTATTATCTCCGGACCCGTAATCTGTCTATCCCCTACTTCATTCCAACAAATCGGAGAGCTGCACTTTCTACCATAAAGTGCCTCAAACGGCGTCATCTCAATACTAGAATGATAACTATTGTTGTAGGAAAATTTTGCTAATGGTAGGTGTCGATCCCAACTGTTTCCGAAATCAATAACAAATGCTCGTAGCATGTCTTTAAGTGTTTGTATCGTCCTTTCGCTCTGCCCATTAGTTTGTGGATGATAGGCAGTACTCATGTCTAGACGAGTCCCCAATGCTTGTTGCAACGTCTGCCAGAACCTTGAAACAAATCTACCATCCCTATCAGAGATAATAGAGAAGGGTATTCCATGTCTGGAGACAACCTCCTTCAAATACAATCGCGCCAACTTCTCCATTTTGTCATCTTCTCTCATTGGCAGGAAGTGTGCTGACTTGGTGAGACGATCAACTATTACCCAAATAGTATCATAACCACTTGCAGTCCTTGGCAATTTAGTAATGAAATCCATGGTAATATTTTCCCATTTCCATTCCGGGATTTCAGGATGTTGTAGTAGACCTGATGGTTTCTGATGTTCAGCTTTGACCTTAGAATACGTCAAACATTCTCCTACATATTTAGCAATATCGGCTTTCATACCCGGCCACCAAAAGTGTTTCTTGAGATCTTTATACATCTTCCCCGCTCCAGGATGTATTGAATATCTGGTTTTATGTGCTTCTTTAAGTATCATTTCTCTCACATCTCCAAACCTTGGTACCCAAATTCTATCAGCCCTATATCGGGTTCCGTCTTCCCGAATATTAAGATGTTTCTCTGATCCTTTGGGTATCTCATTCTTCAACTTTCCTTCTTTTACAACCTCCTGTTGCGTCTCCTTTATTTGAGTAGTAAGGTTAGTACGAATAATTGTATTCATAGCTTTTACCCGTATAGGTTCTCTGTCCTTTCTACTCAAAGCGTCGGCTACCACATTCGCCTTCCTTGGGTGGTATCGAATCTCAAAATCATAATCATTCAACAGTTCAATCCACCTGCGTAGTCTCATATTCAGTTTCTTCTAATTAAATATATGTTGGAGACTTTTGTGGTCGGTATATATAATACTTTTGACCCCATATAAATAATGCCTCTGTGATGACCCAGAAATTTCGACTAAATTTAAACTTAATCTTTGTATGATTAACATTTCCGACACGATAAGCAAAGTCTGTAAAACTGAATCTCAAAATTTTTGAATTACTTTTATATATTTAAATACCCTTCGGTTGTTTTCGACGATTCGCGAACAATTATATGTAAATAGATACATATATACTATAACATGAAAAGGTAACAATGTATTAATTGTTTGATACCGTACATTAAACTTATTGGTTTAAATATCTATTTGAATGTATATGATAAGTTGAAATATTTATTATTAAAATTTATTTATAAATAACTTCCAATGTGTATTTAAAAACTGATTTATGTATATTAAAAAGATATATACATATATATAATAAACGATAGTAACATTCGTTTATTGATTCAATTGATATTTAGATAAGTTAACTAAAGCGTTTAAGATGAACCAGTTAAACACTAATTTGTTACAGTGTTTTCAAATTGCCACATTACTCAAAATGCTACAGTGTTTTCGAAAATCACTATTTGCTACAGTGAAATTGACTTTGCTACAGTGAATTGCTACAGTAAAATTTGGCTTTGCTACAGTAACTTTGCTACAGTAAAACGCTATTATAAAAATGTATTTTAACAAATAGCGAGACGATGATTTATAGAAGTAAATGACCAAAACACTCGAAAGTTTAAGATACACTTTGAATGATATAATTAAGGAATAATTTAAGGCTATTGATAAGGCTAAAAAGGAACATATATTTCATAGCATTATCCCCCAAGAAAGACAGGATTTTAGTTGTAATTGTTCCATATTCAAGTAATATTCGTTTATATTTAATAAGTGCGAAGACAAAAGGCGAAAACGAAGAATTGAAGACGGAAAGGTCCAAAATGCTCAAATGTACAAGATACAATTAAAAAGATTCAAATTATTGATGAAGAACGTCTAAAAATAACAAGAGTACAAGTTGCGGAACGCAAAGTACACGATATAAAATAGTACGCAAGGACGTCTGAAAATCCGGAACCGGGACCCGAGTCAAGAAGAAACGCCCGACGCAACGGACCAAAAATATCTAGTCTACTATGCACAAGAATAAAATATAATATATAAATAATTATATTAATTATTTATATATTTATATTTATTTTATATTATGTCGACAAGCTAGGAGCCAAAACAATGTGAGCTGTCCCTGGTCCTCATGCGAGTCGCATGGCCAGAAGGCCATTTCCATGCGAGTCGCATGACTCCAGATTTCAGGCCAGGTTCTATAAATTGCAACATTTTCTGCCGAGTAAAGAAAGAAAAAAAAACACACACATACATATTACTCCGTATTTATTTTATTTATTATTTATATTATTATTATTATTATTATTATTATTATTATTATTATTATTAAGATTATTATTAATCTTATTATTTTTTTTATTATTAGTGTTATTATTTTTGCGATACAAAAATAATAATGTACATCAAATATTACGACGGAGTGCTGTCCAAGTAATTTTCAAAATGAGTTTTCGAGCAAGCTAGAGCTAAGGAAATTATGGGTTATTGCCAAGGAGGTTATGGGTAATGTTCGGGGGTATTTTTTTTGAATCAAACCTCGTGTTAATCATCTCCGATGCGTCTACGTGCTTTCCTGCAATATTGTATATCAATATTAAACAGTGAGTTTCATTTGCTCCCATTTTAATTGCTTTTGCAATATATATTTTTGGGCTGAGAATACATGCGCAGTTTTATAAACTGTTTTACTAAATGGATACAAGTACTAAAACTGATTTTGTGTGAGTTTCATAAGATCCCTTTTACTCTCTACATTTTTGGGCTGAGAATACATGCAAATGCTTTATTAACCGATATACAATATTTATATGCGTGAGTTTCATTGCTCCCTTTTTAATTGCTTTTGCAATATATATTTTTGGGCTGAGAATACATGCAATTTATTTTAAACACAATGGATACAAGTATATACTAAATTCTACACTGAGTTTGAACCGAAAATCCCTTAGCTTTGGTAACTGTTAACTGCCAGTTATAAGAACTGGTGGGCGCGAGTAGTAGTATATGGATCCATAGGGCTTGATATCCCCGTCCGAGCTAGAGCGCTAGCCTTTTAACGGACGTATGCTATTTGAGAAACGTACACGTTGGTTTGCGTGTATTATTAAGATGATTATACAAAGGGTACAAATTATATAAGCATTAAAGTTTAGTTACCAGGATGCTCAATTTTGTAGAACCGATTGATAAACGTTTCGGATGAAACAACTGAAATCTTGTGATCCACATTTTATGTAAAACCTATTGATAAACGTTTTGAATAAAACAACTGAACTTTTGTAATCCACATTGATATACGGATTATGTGTAATATTAAAACTATGAACTCACCAACCTTTGTGTTGACACTTGTTAGCATGTTTATTCTCAGGATTCTAGAAGTCTTCCGCTGTTTGCTTATACGTGATACAAGATATGTGCTTGGAGTCATACATGCTATATACAAGAAACTTGCATTCACCAAACCATTACCATGTATCTTATTTTGACTGTATTGTCAACAGATGTATTATTGTAAACCATTTAAATGGTGATTGTCTATACGTAGAAATCATCAGATGTTAAAAACCTGGAATTTATATATTCATTTATGAAATACCTTTTCAAACGAATACAATGTTACAAAATGTATCACATAGAGGTCAAATACCTCGCAATGAAATCAATGAATGACGTGTTCGTCCATATGGATTTGGAGCGATCGTCACAGCCTCCAAGTCTTTAATGCAAAAACAACAGCACCCAATTCCAAATCGTGAGTTGTATAATTTTGCTCGTGAATCTTAAATTGTCTAGACGTATAAGCAATCACCTTCGTTCGTTGCATTAATACACAATCGAGACCTTGCTTTGATGCGTCACAATAAATCACAAAATCATCATTCCCTTCAGGCAATGACAATATAGGTGCCGTAGTTAGCTTTTTCTTCAATAACTAAAACACCTTCTCTTGTTCATCCTTTCATTCAAATTTCTTCCCTTTATGCGTTAATGCAGTCAAGGGTTTTGCTATTTTGGAGAAATCTTGGATGAATCTTCTGTAGTAACCAGCCAATCCTAAAAATTGACGTATATGCTTCAGAGTTTTTGAGGTTTCCCACTTTTCAACGGTTTCGATCTTTGTCGGGCCACCTGGATACCTTCTTTGTTCACTATGTGACCGAGGAATTGAACTTCTTCCAACCAAAATGCACACTTTGAAAACTTAGCGTACAGTTTTTCTTTCCTCAATACTTCTAGCACTTTTCTCAAATGTTCTTCGTGCTCTTGATCATTCTTTGAGTAAATAAGTATGTCATCGATGAAAACAATGACAAACTTGTCAAGATATGGCCCACACACTCGGTTCATAAGGTCCATGAACACAGCTGGTGCATTAGTCAATCCAAACGGCATAACCATAAACTCGTAATGACCATAACGCTTCCTAAAAGCAGTTTTTGGAATATCATCCTCCTTTACTCGCATTTGATGATATCCAGAATGTAAATCGATTTTCGAATAAACCGACGAGCCTTGTAGTTGATCAAATAAGTCGTCAATTCTCGGCAGTGGATAACGGTTTTTGATGGTAAGTTTATTCAACTCTCTGTAGTCAATACACAACCTAAATGTACCATCCTTCTTCTTGACAAACAAAACAGGAGCTCCCCATGGTGATGTGCTTGGTCGAATGATACCACGTTCTAATAGTTCTTGCAGTTGGCTTTGCAGTTCTTTCATCTTGCTGGGTGCGAGTCTGTAAGGAGCACGAGCTATTGGTGCAGCTCCTGGTAAAAGATCTATTTGAAATTCAACAGATCGATGTGGAGGTAGTCCCGGTAATTCTTTCGAAAATACATCGGAAAATTCTTTTGCGATGGGAACATCATTGATGCTCTTTTCTTCAGTTTGTACTTTCTCGACGTGTGCTAGAACAGCAGAACAATCTTTTCTTATTAGTTTTTATGCCTTCAAATTAATAATAAGATGTAGCTTCATGTTGCCCTTTTCTCCGTACACCATTAAGGGTTCTCCTTCTTCTCGTACAATGCGAATTGCATTTTTGTAACATACGATCTCTGCTTTCATCTCCTTCAGCCAGTCCATGCCAACTATTACATCAAAACTCCCTAACTCTACTGGTATCAAATCAATCTTAAATATTTCGCTACCCAGTTTAATTTCTCGATTCCGGCATATATAATCTGCTGAAATTAATTTACCGTTTGCTAATTCGAGTAAAAATTTACTATCCAACGGTGTCAATGGACAACTTAATTTAGCACAAAAATCTCTACTCATATAGCTTCTATCCGCACCCGAATCAAATAAAACGTAAGCAGATTTATTGTCAATAAGAAACGTACCCGTAACAAGCTCCGGGTCTTCCTGTGCCTCTGCCGCATCAATATTGAAAACTCTTTCGCGGCCTTGTCCATTCGTGTTCTCCTGGTTCGGGCAATTTCTAATAATGTGGCCCGGTTTTCCACATTTATAACAAACTACATTGGCATAACTTGCTCCGACACTACTTGCTCCGCCATTACTCGTTCCGACACCATTTGTTCCTTTCGTTCTGTTAACCCCTGGTCCGTAGACCTCACACTTCGCCGCGCTATGACCATTTCTTTTACACTTGTTGCAAAATTTGGTGCAGAACCTCGAGTGATACTTTTCACACATTTGGCATAGCTGCTTCTGATTGTTGTTGTTGTTGCAGTTGTTATTGTTGTTGGGATGATTGTTGTAGTTGTTGTCGTTGTTGCTGTGCCGTTTGTTGTAGTTGCGATTGATGTTGCGATTGTTGGGATAGTTGTTGTTGTTTTGGTGACTCTTATCACCGTTTTCCTCCCACTTTCTTTTGACTAGCTTCACGTTGGCCTCTTCGGCCGCCTGTTCTTTAATTCTTCCCTCAATCTGGTTCACTAGTTTGTGAGCCATTCTACATGCCTTTTGTATGGAGGCAGGCTCGTGTGAACTTATATCTTCTTGGATTCTCTCCGGTAACCCTTTCACAAACGCATCGCTCTTCTCTTCCTCATCTTCGAACGCTCTCGGACACAATAGGCACAATTCTGTGAATCATCTTTCGTACGAAGTAATATCGAATCCCTGTGTTCATAACCCTCTAAGTTCTGACTTGAGCTTATTGACCTCGGTTCTGGGACGGTACTTCTCGTTCATCAAGTGCTTGAATGCTGACCACGGTAGCGCGTAAGCAGCATCTTGTCCCCCTTGCTCTAGATAGGTATTCCACCATGTTAACGTAATACCTGTGAAGGTATGCGTAGCGTACTTCACTTTGTCTCCTTCAGCACACTTACTTATGGCAAACACTGATTCAACTTTCTCGGTCCACCGTTTCAATCCGATTGGTCCTTCGGTCCCATCAAATTCTGAAGGTTTGCAGGCAGTGAATTCCTTATAGGAGCATCCTACACGATTTCTTGCGCCGTTAGCTGTATTGCTAGATTCAGAGTTATTGTTGTTATGTAGCGCGGCCTGTACTGATGCTATGTTTGAAGCAAGAAAGGCACGAAATTCCTCTTCGCTCTTATTCAAGGTGTGTCGAGTAGTCGGTGCCATTTCCTTCAAAATAGTCAAATGAAACAAGTTAATCATACAGAATATTAAGAGTAGTCAATAGTATCTCGTAGCATAATATGAACTCATTTATAAAAGCTTTTTCTTCATATTAGCGTTTTATAAGTTTAAATTCGGGTACTACCTACCCGTTAAGTTCATACTTAGTACCTAATATACAATCTAACTACTACAATTCCATATGAAAAACTGATTATAATAATATATCATATACAAATATTCTTCAAACTTACAACTTCGCTATATTACATATAAAATGAAATTTAGTACACTATGATACAGGACAGTTTTGAAGATAAATCTAGTTAATACGCAAGTTGTTCAGCAAAGGAAATAAAGACACGTAATTCATAAGTCCAGAACAAGTCATGCATTCTGGTTTTACTAAGATGACTTCCCATCCTTGGTCTTGTGGAAAATAACCGTTATGACCATTGGCTAGGCAGCATGTTGTAATGTCGTCAAAAGGACGAGGGTTTCGTAATGTCCAACAGCCCCGTAATAATCTAAAAACCTTGTTTCTCACCCCAACTACTGAATCCGTCACTTGTGGGAAAGTTTTATTTAAAAGCTGCAATCCGATGTTCTTTTTCTCACTTTGGTAAGAAGCGAACATCACTAACCCGTAAGCATAACATGCTTCTTTATGTTGCATGTTAGAAGCTCTTTCTAATTCACGAAATACTATGTTGGGATATGTTGAGTCAAAATAGGTTCTTAACCCGTAGCGTAAAATTGCATTTGGGTTCCCCGCATTTAACGCTTTAAAGAAAACACGGCATAACTTAAAGTCTCCCCAATGTGATATACCCCACCTATCAAAGGAAAGCCTTTTATAAACTAAGGCATTTCTGAAAGTCTTTCAAATGTTTGACAAGTTAATTTCGCCATAACTAAATGTGCTGATGAATTCTGACCGACTCTAGACAAGATTTCCTCAATCATATCCTCTGGTAGGTCTTCTAAAATATTCGGTTGTCTACCCTTAACGTCCATTTTGTTTTTATACTGTAAAATAGACAAGGATTAGATTCGTAATAACAAATAATACAAGCAATTTTTACATAGAACATAAAAGTACAAGCACACTACAATACATTCATTACACAACATGCTCACACCCCTCTAATCTGAATCACTGGTTTCTTCTTCTTCGAACTTGGTTCTTTTTCCTAATCTTCTAGGGATATATGATGTTCCTCTAATACGAGTCGTCGTTTTCCACATTGGTTTAGAAAAACCTGGTGGTTTAGAGGTTCCTGGGTTATTGTCACGATATTGAAAATACGAGTGTTGACAGTACATATAAAGTTCATCGGGGTCGGAATCAGATTTCTCTATTTTGATGCCTTTTCCCTTATTATTTTCTTTTGCCTCATTAAATTGGGTCGGGGTAATTTCTATAACATCATCGGAATCCTCATCAGGATCCAATTCATCGAAAAATTGGTAATTTTCCTAATATTTTGCTTCCTTAGCGGAAACACCATTGACCATTATTAACTTTGGTCCATTGGTTGAGGATTTTCTTTTATTTGACCGGTTTTCTGTGGTTCCTACTATTCCCCCCTCCGGAACCTCTTCTTCTTCTGGTTCCTCTTCTTCAAGTTCCTCTTCTTCTGGTTCCGTTTCCTCTTCTTCCGGTTCTTCGGGAACTTGTGAATCTTGCCAATATATATTCGACTCTTCGTTATTATTAGGTGAGTCAATGAGATTTGAGCTAGAGGTAGACATCTATCACACAATATCAAACATGTTAAGAGATTAATATATCACATAATATTTACATGTTAATAATATATAGTTTCCAACAAAAATGTTAAGCAATCATTTTTAAAGAAAACACGGTCGAAGTCCAGACTCACTAATGCATCCTAACACACACAATAAGACACACTAATGCAAATTTTCTGATTCTCTAAGACCAACGCTCGGATACCAACTGAAATGTCCCGTTCATATTGATTATAAACGTTCCATATTAATTGATTTTGCTGCGAGGTTTTGACCTCTATATGAGACGTTTTTCAAATACTGCATTCATTTTTAAAACATCCATAACCTTTATTTTAACAATAAAGGTTTTAAAAACATTACGTAGATTATCAAATAATGATAATCTAAAATATACTGTTTACACACGACCATTACATAATGGTTTACAATAAAAATATATTACATCGACATATGTTTCTTGAATGCAGTTTTTACACAATATCATACAAACATGGACTCCAAATCTTGTCCTTATTTTAGTATGCAACAGCGGAAGCTCTTAGTATTCACCTGAGAATAAACATGCTTTAAACGTCAACAAAAATGTTGGTGAGTTATAGGTTTAACCTATATATATCAAATCGTAATAATAGACCACAAGATTTCATATTTCAATATACATCCCATACATAGAGATAAAAATCATTCATATGGTGAACACCTGGTAACCGACATTAACAAGATGCATATATAAGAATATCCCTATCATTCTGGGACACCCTTCGGATATGATATAAATTTCGAAGTACTAAAGCATCCGGTACTTTGGATGGGGTTTATTAGGCCCAATAGATCTATCTTTAGGATTCGCGTCAATTAGGGTGTCTGTTCCCGAATTCTTAGATTACCAGACTTAATAAAAAGGGGCATATTTTTCGATAATTCAACCATAGAATGTAGTTTCACGTACTTGTGTCTATTTTGTAAATTATTTATAAAACCTGCATGTATTCTCATCCCAAAAATATTAGATTTTAAAAGTGGGACTAGAACTCACTTTCACAGATATTTCCTTCATCAGAAATAAGACTTGGCCACAGATCGATTTACGAACCTATACAAATATGTACATATATATCAAAGTATGATCAAAATATAATTACAACCATTTTTATTATGTTTTAAAGATTTGAGTGTATTAAATCAGCTGTCCTCGTTAGTAATCTACAACTAGTTGTCCACAATTAGATGTACAGAAATAAATCGATATATATTATCTTGAATCAATCCACGACCCAGTGTATACACGTCTCAGGCTAAATCATAACTCAAAGTATATATATTTTTGGAATCAACCTCAACCCTGTATAGCTAACTCCAACATTACTGCATATAGAGTGTCTATGGTTGTTCCAAATAATATATATACATGGGTCGATATGATATGTCAAAACATTTGCATACGTGTCTATGGTATCCCAAGATTACATAATATATTAGAATACATGTATAATACAATATAAGTTAGCTAGGATATGATTTGTATAGATTTGTTAAACATTTCCCGTAACTAAAAAGATCAAAAATATCCAATCTTGTTTTACCCATAACTTTTTCATTTTAAATCCGTTTTGAGTGAATTAAATTTCTATGGTTTCATATTGAACTCTAATTTAAGAATCCAAACAGAAAAAGTATAGGTTTATAGTCAGAAATTTAAGTTACATGTCAATTACTAAAGAGGTAATCATTTCCGTCGAAAGAACAACATCTTGATGACCATTTTGAAAAACATACTTTCACTTTGAGTTTAACCAATATTTTTGGATATAGTTTCGTGTTCATATGAAAAATCATTTTCCCAGAAGAACAACTTTTAAATCAAAGTTTATCATAGTTTTTAATTATCCAAACCAAAACAGCCCCCGGTTTCACTACGACGGCGTATATCCGATTTTATGGTGTTCATCGTGTTTCCAGGTTTTAAATCATTAAGTTAGCATATCATATAGATATAGAACATGTGTTTAGTTGATTTTAAAAGTCAAGTTAGAAGGATTAACTTTTGTTTGCGAACAAGTTTAGAATTAACTAAACTATGTTATAGTGATTACAAGGTTAAACCTTCGAATAAGATAGCTTTATATGTATGAATCGAATGATGTTATGAACATCATTACTACCTCAAGTTTTCTGAATAAAACTACTAGAAATGAGAAAAATGGATCTAGCTTCAAAGGATCCTTGGATGGCTTGAAAGTTCTTGAAGCAGAATCATGACACGAAAACAGTTCAAGTAAGATTTTCACTCGAAATAAGATTGTTATAGTTGTAGAAATTGAATTAAAGTTTGAATGTGAATATTACCTTGAATTAGAAAGATAACCTACTGTAAATAACAAAGGTTCCTTGATCTTAGATGATTAGTTGGAATGGATTAGAAAGCTTGGAAGTAGACTTGCAAACTTGGAAGTATTCTTGATTTTTATGAAACTATACTTATGGAATTTATGAAGAACACTTAGAAATTGAAGATTGAACTTGAGAGAGATCAATTAGATGAAGAAAATTGAAGAATGAAAGTGTTTGTAGGTGTTTTTGGTCGTTGGTATATGGATTAGATATAAAGGATATGTAATTTTGTTTTCATGTAAATAAGTCATGAATGATTACTAATATTTTTGTAATTTTATGAGATATTTCATGATAGTTACCAAATGATGGTTCCCACATGTGTTAGGTGACTCATATGGTCTGCTAAGAACTGATCATTGGAGTGCATATACCAATAGTACATACATCTAAAAGCTGTGTATTGTACGAGTACGAATACGGGTGCATACGAGTAGAATTGTTGATGAAACTGAACGAGGAGGTAATTGTAAGCATTTTTGTTAAGTAGAAGTACTTTGATATGTGTATTGAAGTCTTTCAAAAGTGTAAGAATACATATCAAAACACAACATGTATATACATTCTAATGGAGTCGTTAAGTCTTCGTTAGTCGTTACATGTAAGTGTTGTTTTGAAACCTGTAAGTTAACGATCTCAATTAATGTTGTTAACCCAATGTTTATTATATCAAATGAGATGTTAAATTATTATATTATCATGATATTATGATGTATGAATATCTCTTAATATGATACATACATTAAAATATCGTTACAACGATAATCGTTACATATAAGTCTCGTTTCGTAAATCTTGAGTTAGTAGTCTTGTTTTTACATATGTAGTTCATTGTTAACACACTTAATGTTATAATTAAATATCATTTTATCATGTTAAATATAGTGTATCAATATCTTAATATGATACATATGTATTTAGTAGACGTTATCATAACGATAATCGTTATATATATCATTTCGAGTTTCTTAACTTAGTAAACTAATTTCTTATGTATATCACACATTGTTAATATACTTAGTGAGATACTTACTCATTATAATCTCATGTCAACCATGTATATATGTCTATATATACCACAACATGTAGTTTTCACAATTTTGTAACGTTCATGAATCGCCTGTCAACTTGGGTGATCAATTGTCTATATGAAACTTATTTAATTTAATCAAGTCTTAACAAGTTTGATTGCTTAACACGTTGGAAACAATTAGTCATTTAAATATCAATCTCAATTAATATATATAAACATGGAAATGTTCGTATCACTACATCGCGCCCATCGGTTCTTATAGCCGACAACTACTAGTTACCAAAGCTAAGGGATTTTCAGTTCGAACTCAGTGTAGAATTTAGTATGCACTTGTGTCCATTGCGTATAAAATAAAGTGCATGTATTCTTAGCCCAAAAATATAGATTGCAAAATCAATTAAAAAGGGATCTATAAACTCACGTATCAATATTGTGGTTTAATATTGTAGAAGAAATATGCAGACGCAACGAAGATGACAAATGAAAGGTTAGCCTTTGATTCACGAACAATACCCCCAAACATAACCTCCTTAGATAATACCCACAATTTCCTTAGCTTTAACCCGTTTGAAAACTCATTTTAAAACCACCCGAACATAACCCCGTCGTAGTATTTTATGTATACATAACTAATATAAATAATTATATAAGATTAATAATAATAATAATAATAATAATAATAATAATAATAATAATAATAATAATAATAATAATAATAATAATAATAATAATAATAATAATAATAATAATAATAATAATCTTACTAATCTTAATAATAATAATAATAATAATAATAATAATAATAATAATAATAATAATAATAATAATAAAATAATAATAATAATAATAATAATAATAATAATAATAATAATAATAATAATAATAATAATAATAATAAGGATGATGATAAATATGATACTAAGTAATATGAATCAGTTATGTGTGTCTCGCATAAATGATCGAATATGTATATATATAGATAATAAATATAATATTATAATAATATAATAATATAATAAAGTAATAATATAATAATATAATAATAAAAAAATAGGAAACGTGCATAAATAGTAAAGCCGCTATTGCATTTTATACCGACAATTTTCACGGACCGGTATTTCGTGCTCTGTTGCTAATAATTGACGGGTAAAGTATAAATAAAAAGAATTTCACTTTTTATAATTGAATACATATATTTATTTTGGTCTTAAGCTTTTATAAAACTAGTTGTAAAAAGGTCCATTTATTTATAAATTACTATATACGTTCGATGTAGAGTGTACGTACTAGTCTGTTGATCATTCCGTGCCACAGTATATCACAAAATTCATTTAATTCAATCGAATGAATGAATTTTAATATTTTAAAAAGTCGTATTTATTAAATACTTCAGGGGTATTTTATGTAACTTATAATTAATAATTTCTATCATGTCGCTTTCATGTGAATAGTGAATTAATTAATTTCGTTTCATTTACTATTTATATGAATAGTAAATGAATTAATTTCGATTCAACTATTTAAGTTATATTGTTATACGTTGTGCTTTACAGCTTGTACATCTTTGATTTAATTATGTTTTTCGTATAAATTAAGAAAAATTACATCATAAAAATAAAACAATTAAATACGTAAAATTTTTAATTTGAAAATTGCATCATTCGATAATGAATTTTTATCATTTCATATATAAATATTATTAGCATGTTTTCGTGTGTGTGTGTGTGTGTGTATATATATATATATATATATACACACACACACACAATTATATAATTATCACAAGTTATGACGTTCGTGAATCGTCGGATAAACAAGGTGGTCAACCGTTACATAAAACTCATAAACAAAAGTTTTAAAACTTGTCAAAATGCATTGCTTATCTTGACGAAAATATTAAATCATATAGAGAATTGGTTTAAATAAGTCGAAATTTTCTGGGTCATCACAAAAATGAAAAAGTGGACGAGAAATAAAGATACCCGAGAACAAAAGTCATTTCCACAAGTATTCGTTAAAGTGCATGAAATTCTCTTGACATATCCTCATTTCCAAACTTCCTTCTTGATTTTTATTAACGAGTCTTTATTTTGACTCGTCCCCATCTCAACATTCCTTATCGCGGTGGTTCTCCCCCACACTTTATCGAACGACATGTGAAATCAGTGAAAAAGTTTCACGAATCAAGAGAGTGAGCCAATCATTAACCCCTCGGGTGGTGTATAATAAGAGAATAATCTTCTTCATTTGCAATAAGAAGCTTGAACCAACCCGAGAGTCAACAAAATACTCTCTTCCAAACATGGTTTTGAACACAAGGTTTGCTTTCTTAATCGGCTCACACAAACACGAATCATCAACCTCGGGTTGCAAAACCTCCTTAAAATCATCTATACCCTACCCGAGAGGATTGTTATACACTTTGAAAGTTTTGGGTATGATATTTTCAACCTCACTTCCTTTATCATCATCATCTTCACTATCATCATCACTATCATACATTCCATCACCATGTGAATTATCATGGATTGTAAAAATGTTGGGTGTTGGCAAAGTTTCACTCACTTTATCATCCTCCTCATCACTCTCACTAACTTCTTCATCATACTCCTTACCATCATCTTCACCTTCATCATTATCCTTATCATCATCTTCATTCTTCTCTTAATCATTAGTTATCGAAGATTCGGGTACTTGTGCAATCTCCACTACTTCGGTCTTGGAATAAAAGCTTACATCATCATCATCGTCATCATAAAAGACCCAATTTCTTGACCGAGAAGTAGAGACTATGGGTGAAGTGGGTGGTGAAATGGTAGTAGATACAAAATCTTCAACCAAAATGAGCATGGAACTCACGGTGTCCTCTAAGCTTTGAAATGAAGCTTGTTGAATTTCTAACATTTCTCTCAAATATCTTCTCTCCTGAAATAGAGCCTCCATATGGTTAAGGTGGGTTCTTACCACGTTTGAGAATAACTCTAGTAAATTCGGATCGATCTCCTCTTGTTGTTGATTTTGAAATTGAAATTGAGAAGAATCCCATGTCGAGTCATCCCCCTCATAACAATAGTCCATTGTTGACTCATAAAGTCAAAATTGGAAATAAGACTGATATCGGCAAAAAAGCCACGTTTTCACCTAGGTATTAAGGCCCAAAACAATAAAGTTCCAAACTTTATCACCAAAATACCCGCTTCATTGGTTAAAACTGAAGAACAAGTGATTACGAAGACGGTGCAAAAAGAATCAAGAGAATCGGAGCTAAAACGAAGATTCTAGAGTGAAAACGTTGAAAGACAAGAAATCAAGTTACGATCCAGCAAATCAGCAAGCCAAACGGGCTGCCAAACGGCTTTCCTATATGACAAACGGCCTGCCACAAGCCAGATCAAATGGGCGTAGCAAATGGGTAAAGCTGGCAAATGGCCCCTGCAAACGGCTTGCTTAATGGCATGCCAGCCGTTTGCAGGCAAATTTCAAGTCTATTTAAAGGGTCTTTGTCATCCATTTTTACACACACTTCAATTCACTTCTTTCTCTCTCTTTCTACAATATTAGTCATACTTTCAAGGTCTTCAACTCCGTGCGAGGAACTTAGTACCTGGAGAAGAACACGCCAAAGATAGTATTAGGAGCGGTCGGGAGTTTGAAGTTGTCACTTTTGTATTCGGAACTCGTTTAATATACTGGTACTTCTATCCTTTGTCTTTATATAATGTTTTCCATTATTATGCTTTGTGATATTGTTGCCATGATTAGCGAGTAGTTATCTTTAGTGTATGTTGTGATGTAGTCAGTTATAATGCCGATATAATATTATGGCTTGTGTATGCTGTCAAGATGCTTTCCGATTATGCTTTAAACTTAATCGCTTTTCCAACTAATAGAACGTAGTAATTGGCTCTATCATTGGGAAGTCGCGAACCTCGATTCAGAGTACACTATCTGTGTCACCTCTTAGAGAAGTCTATAGGATACAACGTAAGTTTGACTGAGGCACACCGGTTGTAGTAAGTCCACCGAGCTTTAGATTCTGACTGAGGACTCTTTCGTAGTGAAACATCTAACTAGACCCCTAGTACATTGTCGGTTCTAGACCATGCTAGTGTAGTCACCAAGTATATAAACTTCGTAAGTGCACGCTGAAGCATGATATGACCGAAACGGACTGTTTTATTTCGCGCGATGTCGATAGGTCGCGGCGCGTCAGGGCCGGCTACCAAGAGGGGGACACTTGTTTTAAATTTATATTTAGCGGGGCCTAAATCGTACTACTCCTTATTATGAGTAAGGGAAGTATGACCTAGAGTCGTATTTTTGAGATATCAGTAGAATCGAACCTATATCTAAAACTTAAGATAATTATAAAGTGCAAGAGTAGTTGGTGATTACCTAATTTTGGGTTTTTTAGATTAAAGTAAAGTAAAGTAAATACGATAAAATTTGTAATTCAAATAAGGCTAAAACAAGTGCATGCTATGATTTCATCAGTTACTTTGCCTGGTATTATGGAATGCTGGCTTATGGATAGGCAGTGACCCTGTATTTACTACACTAGTCCTAAACGCCCCTGTCATAAGACATGTCACTGGGTAATGCACTAGGCTTGAAGATTCTGAATAGAAAGCAACGTCCCTTACCCCCGACGCCCATGCAGTCTGACTACAGGCATACACGTTCAGACGGCTCATCCAATTGAGCGACTCGGTTGGGTGACATATTAACATTACGAAATGGTCTAAACTTTCTTAAGCATAATAGAATACATGGTTTTCCATATCCGAGAGACGTGATGGGTCACAATGCTTTCGTTAATGATTGGTTTAGAAGATATTTAGGCCGTTAAAAGAGTTTAACCATAAAGAACACTATGGCCAAGTCAAGCTGACTTCCAGGAAATATTCGATTATCCTAACGGTCCAATCCTTTATGTGTTCGAATAAACAGTTCCTTAATTAACTAAGAATCCCTCAAGCGAGGTGCAATGCTTGAGGCCGCGTTATGGTTAAGTGTACTAGTCAACACTAACCGTGTTCCATGGCCTTACTTAGCAGAGGTACAGCTTACAACAACAGTTGTGCTTCAACGTGCACGTACGAAGTTTATATGCTTAGTGACTACACTAGCATGGTCTATGACTGACAATGTACTAGGGGTCTAGTTAGATGTTTCACTACGAAAGAGTCCTCAGTCGGAATCCAAAGCTCGGTGGACTTACTACAACCGGTGTGCCTCAGTCAAACTTACGTTGTATCCGACAGACTTCTCTTACCAAGGGGTGACACAGATAGTGTACTCTGAATCGAGATTCGCAACTTCCCAATAACAGAGCCAAAAACTACATTTTATTAGTTGGAAAAGCGATTGATTTCAAAGCATAATCGGAAAGCATTTTAACAACATACACAAGCCATAATATAATTTCGGCATTATAACTGATTACGTCATAACATACACTAAAGATAACTACTCGCTAATCATGGCAACAATATTGTAAAGCATAATAATGGAAGACATTATAAAAAGACAAGGGATAGAATTACCAGTAGATTAAACGAGTTCTGAATACAAAAGTGACAACTTCAAGACTCCAGACCGCTCTTAATACAATCTTCAGCGTTCTTCTTCGGGTAGTAGGTTTCTCGCATGGAGTCGAAGACCTTGAAAGTATGACTAATACTGTACAAGAGAGAGAAAGAAGTGAATTGAAGTGTGTGTTGAAAATAAATGACAAGTGCCCTTTAAATAAGATTGATTTTTGCCTGCAAATGGCTGGCAGGCCGTTTGGCAGGCCATTTTTCACATTGGCAGGCCGTTTGGCCTGCTGATTCCTTGGATCGTAACTTGATTTCTTGTCTTTCACCATTTTCGCTGTAGAATCTTCTTTTTAGCTCCGATTCTCTTGATTCTTTTTACATCGTCTTCGTAATTACTTGTTCTTCAATTCTAACCGACGAAGTAGGTATTTTGCCGATAAAGTTCGAATCTTTCGTGTTTTTGGGCCTTAATACCGAGGTGAAAATGTGACTTTTTAGCCGATATCAAATATCCCACACTTAGACTTTGCTTGTCCTCAAGCAAACTTCTCATTTTTACTTCAAGAAATCTTTTTGGAGTTTCTTTTCTAATAGCCTAAGTGGTTTGCTTTTTATTATAAGAGCGAAAGATAAGGTGAGTCATCTATGTTAGGGTTGAAACTATCTCTGTAAGCATGTGAGGAGGTTACATGACTTAGGCTAGCTTTCACGGGTCACTCAAATCACTCAAGTGTTTAGGGTTCCCTATAGATCTAAGAAATGAATTTTCACTCATAGCCTGTCATGTTGTACTCATCGTCATAGGCTTGATAAAGAGTCAAATCCTTGCTACTAATGTGAAAACGGTAGTGACCATAGCTTATAGGTCATTTGTCAGTGATGGAACGGAATTTTGTAGTGGTGGTGAAGTTGTTTTAAGAGGTGAAAAGGGTAACATAGTCTCAAAAGACTTTTATTTTGGAAAATTTTAGATAGATAGGAGTGCTGGTATTTTTGAGAAACACTTTTAAACTATACTTCTTTTTGAAGTGATAGGCATTTGTGGTCAAGTTCTTCTTCGGCTTTTCTCTTTATAAGTTCTGCTCCTATTCTCAGGACTTTTTTTTTGGAGATTTCATCTCGAGAAACTTTTTGCCGGTAGACTTTTTCAAGACCTTTGCCGTGATACTTGAGAAGTTTGTAGCATCGGGTTTACAGAAGGAACCTCATTTTCTGGATTTTCAATTGATAGTAAAGATGATGTGAAATCACATTTCGCAACTTGGAAATGCAGATCTAAAGCAAGTTCTGATTCCGAGCACAGACATCGGCACTCTCAACGGAAAATAGCGAAGCATTAAAGATGAATGCTGGTCTTATTTGGGTGCCTCACCATAATCAATTTAGGTCAATAATGCTTAGTCATGCAATGCTCTTTTAGAGATTCGGTTCATCCTAACAAGATTTCTACCTTACTTAAGCCTTATTTTTATTTACAAACATTTCAGGTTTTCAAAAATACTTTTTCAGAAAGGCTTTCTTTTGTTAAAAATTTTAAATTTGGCTTAAAAACTTGGAATCTTTGTAATGGGTTATTTAAATATAGCATAAAAAGGATTATACCATCATCCCACACTTAAATGAACATTGTCCTCAATGTTCCTAGTGTATCCCAATAGTGGTAGAAGATCCGGTACTTCTCTTGAAGATCTTCTGAATGATAAGTAGTGCGCAGTTTCGGCTCTTGATAAGTCTTGAAGTCCGATGAGAATATGATCCACAGCTCTGCTGGTTAACCCATGAATGTCAATCATAGAGGCAGTGCTGGTGTGATTGTTTCTCTGATGGGATGCTCATTTTGGAGGTCTTCAAACAATGTTAAAAACTGTATCTTTAGAATCTCGAAGTCTTCGGAATGGTAATCTCCACAGTAAGAGTCTGTAGCTTTGCACAGATTTGTTAAAAGACGAAGCTGAAAAGAAGTGAACAGCAATCATGATCCGAGCATTAATGTCACCGCCTTTGAGTATATCTCCTAACATCCAGCTTTAAATGTGAAACTAGGATCTGTGGATTCGTAGAAGATACGTGATATCTGCTTCGTAACATAGGTGGCAATGTTAACTCTATCTGGTTCAAGATGAGAGAACGGATTGTTTTTCCTTACTTCCTTCGTAACAGTGTCTCGTAACTCTTTGATAATCAGATCAGCATGGTGATTAATTGTTACGTAAATCACTAGTATGTCTGGTGTGCTTTCGAAATTATCTCTTTCCAAGAGAGTTAAAAGGCTGTGAATATCCTCGATCATTTGCAAATCAGAGTGATAAGTCGGGCGTCCGATGGAAAGATCCATATGCTTTCGGATGAGAGTCAGTAGTGCTCGTTGGTTTCGTGAGAACGGAAGTGCAGATCTTGCTAAGGCATTGTAGAACTTAGAGTAAATGATCTTCTGATCCCGACATAATCTTATCTCAAGAATAGTGCGAACCACTGAATTGTGCTCTCGTTGCCTTTCTTCTTGGTAGATATGATCGTGAAGAGAATTGATAAAGTCTTGAATGCGTTCTTCTAGGATTTCAACATCAGTGTCTTCTCTTCGGAGATAGAGGTTGTGTTCTTCTTGGATAGCCATAATTCGTTCTGTTAAGCGTAACGAAAAATCAATGGTTGATTTTCGGATGGCTTTGAGAATATCTTCAAATTCATCGGTATCATTGATGAAAATTATCATGTCTGCGTGTGTAGATATAACCGGAATTCGATCTGAAGAAGAGTCCGGCTCCCTTTGATCTGGTTCGGTTGGAGAGTGTGAGTTATTCAGAATGTCTTCATGTTGCTCTACCTCGTCATCATCGATGTATTGTTCTTCTGAGGATGCGCCTGATGAACGGGTTTCTTCGGTATTCTGATTCTATAGTTTGATACTTACAGGATCAATTTCTATATCCTTGACCTCGGCATTGTCGGTCTTCTTCTTGAAGCGAATGATTAAACTATGATATGCCGTCTCAAGCCTCATTATTTCTTCATGACGCACAATGCTTGGAGCGGGTATTGTCGCAGTTTCTTTTACGTCTTCCAATTCCTCTTCCTCTTCAGATTCCTCCTCTTCCTCTATTTCTTTGCTGGGATCCTCTTCTTCCATTTCTGGGTCGTCTATAGACTGTGATTTGACACCCATCTCGATATCATCGACTGGTGGTGAAGACTCGTCATCGGAAGTGATCCTTCTGGTGGAAATAGCAAACATCTCCGCCTGTCCAGAAAGATCGGTTGGTAGGTCAATTTTGAAGGTAACGCTCTCCCCATGTGATCGTAAGATCAAGGTTTGATTGTACACATCAATGACAGTCCTAGCCGTATTCATGAAAGGTCTTCGAAACACTATTGGTGTGTGTAGGTCTTCCTTGATATCCATTACTACGAAATCCGTAGGATACTAAAATTTGTCAACTTTCACCAAGACGTTCTCAACTATGCCCTTAGGATATCGAATTATGTGATCGGCAAGTTGGATTGTCATTTTGGTTGGTGACAAGTCTCCTAACTCTAATCTCTTGTAGAGAGAGTAGTGGATTAGGTTGATACTTGCTCATAAATCTGCTAGTGCATGAATGGTTCTAGATTGGTAGATTGAAGATAGAAAAATGAATCGGCCCATATCTCCTAGCTTCGGTGGTAGAGAGTTCATGAGTAATGCAGAGCATTCTTCACTCAGTGGAATTTTGTTAGAGTCTGGTATCCTCTCCTTTGTAGAAAGAAGCCTTTGGATGTATCTCTTCTGGTTAGAAACTTTGGACATAGTGTTCAGGAATCTTCCATCAAGTTTGAAGGAATCAAGCTTGGATGGTTCTTCTTGTAGCCTTCCAGGATATGGTACACGAACTGGAGTTTTCGGTGTCAGCTTCTGAGTATATGTTGATTTGTTTTTAAGCCTGGCTGACCTTCTCCATGGTTCTTCCTCTGGGATTACGGAATCCATTTGTTTTGCTTCTTCTATGTGGGGATTTTGGATAGTATTACTTGGCAATCTTCCATACGGTCGGGTTTCAAGGCGTTGTGATAACTGTTCGATCTGCGTTTCCAGGCTTTTGAGCAGAGCCAATTCGTTTCTCATTAGTATCTCCGTCTGATCTTGCCTGGTTGCAGTTCTCTGATTTAGCTGTTGTTGTCCTTGAATGAACTGAGTCAACTGATCATCTGCTCCGAGAGTGGGGTTAGTTGCTTTCGTAATCTGGGTGGTAGGGGAATTTTCCTCAAATGGGGTACCAGTGAGTGGATTGAGATTGTTGGGCTGGGTAAGGTGGATAGTGATAGCGAAAAGGTTGATTGCTTCACTTAAATTAATTAACCCTAGGTTGTTGATTGAATCCGGGATTTGGTGGACGAGCTGGGTATTGAACGTAACAGATTGAACCGTCGGAGTTTTTGTACTCAACTTGATATTCTTCAGTGGGTTACGGGTTGGTACAATTTACACAAGCCTGAGCTTGGTTGACCTGCTGCGGCTGCGTCTTCAATTCTCCGAGTTGTTTAGCAAGAGATTCCATCTTATCTGTGAGGGAATTGATGGCCTCCGTTTGATTGTTGAGTGCAGAGAGTGGGGCAGATGATGAAGTTATTTCACCACTGTTCCAGTCATGATGATGCATTGTCATGTTCTCGAGCAACTCCCTTGCTTCGTCTGCGGTTTGAGTCATCAGATTCCCTTGAGCTGCTGCATCGATCATTGTCCTATGACTTACCGTAAGACAATTGTAGAAGGTACAGATTTGGCCTGACCGTTCTAGCTGGTGATTAGGGAATTTCTTCAGCAGGGTTTTGAATCGCTCCCATGCAGTGTAAAGAGATTCATTATAACTTTGTTTGAAGTTAATGATGTCATTCTTCAGCTTTGTTTGTTTTGAAGGAGGGAAATATTTGGTTAGGAATTTAGTAGCCATCTCCGTCCATGACGTGATGGAATATTTTTCCAATCCTTTGAACCAGGGTTGAGCATGATGAGTGAGAGAATAGGGGAACAAGTATAGCCGGACTATATCTTGTCCTATCCCTGGCTGCTTGTAGGAGTTCGAAAGAGATATAAATTTATCAAAGTGAGAATTAGGATCGTCATTCGGTAATCCATGAAACTGACAGCTGTTCAGGATGAGCTGGATGATGTGATGTTTTAACTCGAATGAGTGTCCTTGAATCTCTGGAAATCTGATCGGTCCTCCTCGACCTTCAATCGAGGGTTTAGTATTTTATGCTAAAGTAACGCGTAATGCCATTCGATTTCTGATTCGTGCTTCCTTACGTGCTTTAGAGATTATGGCGTCTGGATCAGGTACGAATAACAACGGCCCTGGTCTAGATCGGGTTTGGGTCATACACTAGGTATGCCTCTTTTTATTGTTTTAATTTTTATACAGATAAACTAAGTTCCTAATTTTATCTAAGGTAAGCTAATCTAACGTAATCTAAGGTAGTCTAAGGCAATCTTATTCTAAAGTAGTCTAAGGTATTCTAGGCTAAGGTATTCTAATTATCCAAGATATAGATATGTTTTTGGTTCTTGCTACTGATTCCCTGGTATTTCGATAACAGAGCTTCGCACGAACTATTCAACAAACCAAGTGGCCAGGCTGACTACAGAGAGGCAGGATCCTTTTGGTTCCAATATAATTGGAGACTGTTCGGAAAATTCAACAACCAAGTTCGTGTATAATTGTCTTTCTTAGACACCACTTAAATGTTTGTGAATGAGTTTGATAGAGAGCAGTATTGTCTGATACCAGTTCCCCGGCAGCGGCGCCAAAAACTTGTCTCCCTCTTGATATGACCGAAACGGACGGTTTTATTTCGCGCGATGTCGTTAGGTCGCGGCGCGTCAGGGCCGGCCACCAAGAGGGGGGACACTTGTTTTAAATTTATATTTAGCGGGGCCTAAATTGGACTACTCCTTATTATGAGTAACGGGAGTATGACCTAGAGTCGAATTTTTGAGATATCAGTAGAATCGAACCTATATCTAAAACTTAAGATAATTATAAGGTGCAGGAGTAGTTGGTGATTACTCTATTTTGGGTTTTCTAGATTAAAATAAAGTAAAGTAAATACGATAAAATTTGTAATTCAGATAAGGCTAAAACAAGTGCATGCTATGATTTCATCAGTTACTTTGCCTGGTATTATGGAATGATGGCTCATGGATAGGCAATGACCCTGTATTTACTACACTAGTCCTAAACGCCCCTGTCATAAGACATGTCACTGGGTAATGCGCTAGGCTTGAAGATTCTGAATAGATAGCAATGTCCCTTACCCCCGACACCCGTGCAGTCTGACTACAGGCATACACGTTCAGACGGCTCATCCAATTGAGCGACTCAGTTGGGTGACGTATTAACATTCCGAAATGGTCTAAACTTTCTTAAGCATAATAGAATACATGGTTTTCCATATCCGAGAGACGTGATGGGTCGCAATGCTTTCGTTAATGATTGGTTTAGAAGATAGTTAGGCTCTTAAAAGAGTTTAACCATAAAGAACACCATGGCCAAGTCAAGCTGATTTCTAGGAAACGTTCGGTTATCCTAACGGTCCAATCCTTTATGTGTTCGAACAAACAGTTCCTTAATTAACTAAGAATCCCTCAAGCGGGGTGCAATGCTTGAGACCGCGTTATGGTGAAGTGTACTAGTCAACACTAACCGTGTTCCATGGCCTTACTTAGCAGAGGTACATCTTAGAACAACAGTTGTGCTTTAACGTGCACGTACGAAGTTTATATGCTTGGTGACTACACTAGCATGGTCTAGGACCGACAATGTACTAGGGGTCTAGTCAGATGTTTCACTACGAAAGAGTCCTCAGTCGGAATCCAAAGCTCGGTGGACTTACTACAACCGGTGTGCCTCAGTCAAACTTACGTTGTATCCGACAGACTTCTCTTACCAAGGGGTGACACAGATAGTGTACTCTGAATCGAGGTTCGCGACTTCCCAATAACAGAGCCAAAAACTACATTTTATTAGTTGGAAAAACGATTGAGTTCAAAGCATAATCGGAAAGCATTTTAACAACATACACAAGCCATAATATAATTTCGGCATTATAACTGATTACCTCATAACATACACTAAAGATAACTACTCGCTAATTATGGCAACAATATCGTAAAGCATAATAATGGAAGACATTATAAAAAGACAAGGGATACAATTACCAGTAGATTAAACGAGTTCTGAATACAAAAGTGACAACTTCAAGACTCCAGACCGCTCCTAATACAATCTTCGGCGTTCTTCTCCGGGTACTAGGTTTCCCGCACGGAGTCGAAGACCTTGAAAGTATGTCTAATATTGTACACGAGAGTGAAAGAAGTGAATTGAAGTGTGTTGAAAATGAATGACAAGTACCCTTTAAATAAGCTTGATTTTTGCCTGCAAACGGCTAGCAGGCTGTTTGGCAGGCTGTTTTTCACATTGGCAGGCCGTTTGGCAAGCCGTTTGGCCTACTGATTAGCTGGATCGTAATTTGATTTCTTGTCTTTCACCGTTTTCGCTCTAGAATCTTCGTTTTAGCTCCGATTCTCTTGATTATTTTTGCATCATGTTCGTAATTACTTATTCTTCAATTCTAACCGACGAAGTGGGTATTTTTCTGATAAAGTTCGAATCTTTTTTTGTGACGATCGCTCCAAATCCATATGGATGAACACGTCATTCATTGATTTCATTGCGAGGTATTTGACCTCTATATGATAAGTTTTGTAAACATTGCATTCTTTTCAAAAGGTACACAATAAATGAATATCAATTTCTAAGGTTTTCAACGTTTGATGATTTCTACATATAGACAATCACCATAAATAATAGTTTACCATAATACATCCGTTGACAATGAAGTCAAAATAAGATACACGGTAATGATTTTGTGAATGCAAAGTTTACTTGAATAAAGCATGTATGACTCCATGCACATAGCTTGTATCACATATAAGCAAACAGCGGAAGACTTCTAGAAACCTGAGAATAAACATGCTTAAAAGTGTCAACACAAAGGTTGGTGAGTTCATAGTTTTAATGTTGCGCATAATCTGTATATAAAGGTGAATCACAAGTTTTCAGTTATTTCATCCAGAAACGTTTATCAAAATATTCTACGAAATTGAGCACCCTGGTAACTAAACTTAACGTATATATATTTTATACCCTTTGTATAATCATCTTAATAATACACGCAAACCAACGTGTACGCTTCTCAAATAGCATACGTCCGTTAAAAGGCTAGCACTCTAGCTCGGACGGGGATATCAAGCCCTATGGATCCATATACTACTACTCGCGCCCACCAGTTCTTATAACTGGCAGTTACTAGTTACCAAAGCTAAGGGATTTTCAGTTCAAACTCAGTGTAGAATTAAGTATGTACTTGTATCCATTGCGTTTAAAATAAATTGCATGTATTCTCAGCCCAAAATATTTAAAGCATTTAAAAGGGGATCTATAAACTCACCTTAGCAGCACATAAGGTCATTCATCAAAAAGTGACCGTAACTCGGAATGCAAGATTAACCGTAGATCTCAACCTAGAGAACATATGTTGGTCAATACATGTCTAATAAACTAGGTTGGGTTATAGTGTATCACAATCCTAATGCTCGAGATCGACAAACAAAAGTTATCTAAAGTCATTTGAAAAAGTCAATTTTGACAATTGTTCAACAAAACGAGACGTGCCTTATAGAAGGATTCATTTACTTGGCTAGTAGTATTTTATCAATCTCATAAACAGGTTGTTTAAATATTAATTGCAGATTCAAAAGCAGTTCCAATTAACGTCAATTATAATTCAGTTGACCATATCTTTTGATTCGTTCATCGAAATTACGCGATTTTCTAAATGAAAAGTTATTGATTTTTCGCCAGCTTTCCGAAAATATGTATATCATATACCTTTTACCAGTAATATATGTATTTAATTCGGGATTCATTATAAACTGTTTAACGACGAAATTTAGCATACAAGCATGTATAAATATATACTCGAGCACTAGACATGTATACACTATTAATATATAAAAGATAAGATATCAATGCTCACGTATCAATATTGAGATTCAATATTGCAGGAAAGTACGTAGACGCAACAGAGATGATAAATATTAGGTTTGACTTGCGAACAATACCCATGAACATTACCCATAACCTCCATAGCTATAACCCATAATTTCCTTAGCTCTATCCCGTTTGAAGCTTGTTTTGAAAGTGATATGCTCATGACCTCGTCGTAATATTTTATGTATAATATTACTAAAAATATTAAGATTAATAATAATAATAATAATAATCCTAATAATAAAAATATAATAATAATAATAATAATAATAATTATAATAAATAAATACTTAGGGAGTAATATAAGTGTAAAAAAACTCGAGCAGAAACCTGGTATTTATAGCCATAATTCCTGATTCTGATGCCCATGCGAGTGCATGGGATTTTAGTGCAAATATCATGCACTTGCATGAGCTCATGCATTCGCATGGGTTTTATGCCTATTTCCCAAGCGATCGCATAGCCGTCAGATCCAGCTCACATATTTTTTGTTTTCTTGTTTGTCGACATAATTAAATATAATATATATAATATAAATAATTAATTATATATTATATTAAATTCATGTGCATAGTTGACTTGTAATTTTCGTTCTGATGACTCGTACGTTGTTACTCGACTTATGTCCTGGTTCCGGTTTCTCGAACGCATTTTCGTACGCTTAGAAAACTCGCAATTTACGTTTTGTGACTCGTACCTTTGTCAAAATATAGTCTTAAATTATCAATAAACTATATCATTCTAAGTGTATCTTAAACTTTCGAGTGTTTTGGTCATTTACTTTTATAAATCATTGTCTCGCTATTTGTTGATATATATATAATAACAAATCGTTTTATGATCAAATTAATATATATTTTCAACATTCATAAACACGTTTTAAATATACGTCGCAAGTTATTCATACAATTAATATTCCAACTTATCATATATATTCAAATAAATATTTAAACCAATAAGTTTAATGTACGGTATTAAACAACTAATACATTGTTACGTTTTCAAGTTATAGTATATATATATGTATCTATATACATATAATTGTTCGCGAATCGTCGAGAACAACCGAAAGGTATTTGAATAGTTCAAAAATTTTGAGATTCAGTTTTACAAACTTTGCTTATCGTGTCGAAAATGTTAATCATACAAAGATTAAGTTTAAATTTGGTCAGAAATTTCTGGGTCATCACAGTACCTACCCGTTACAGAAATTTCGTCCTGAAATTTGAGTGAGGTCGTCATGACTAACAATAAAAAAAATTTCATGCCGTATATGTGTTGATAAATAGAGTTTTATCACCGTTAAATAATATGGATAAAACAATCCGATTATTCGAAGCGTATGAGAGAAGTTATCATAAAAGAGTGAAATGAAGAATAGAGATTCGTCTTAACTCTTGACGTATTAACGATTGATTTCCGTAATTTAAGGAATAGAAAATCTTCATAATCTAAATAAGATTTGATTCTTCGAAATTTAAGGAAATTAAGATTTCTTTTGAATAAATGCGTAATTTGCCTCGATTGCTATGTTTGATATTTCGCTATAAATTGACCTCTTCTGTTTCATTATTTTCATCACTCTTACATCTTCTTCCTCATTTCCTATTTTCAAAAGATTGTAAAAAATGCTTCATCCAGTTCTGATTCTTGATATACTCCTAACTTTCATATCTGTCATTCTTCTTTTTCATCTACCACCGGAGGAAGTTATTTTCTTCTACCATTACCTTGGGGTTATAGTGTTTTTCATTCTCCCGTGTCTTTATATTGCTATATGCATTGATATACACGGTTTGTAATTTCTGGGTGGTTGTTGGGTTTTATATCTTCCCTTATATTTCGATGTCTCTGCTTCTGTCTTTCCATAATCATTGACATCCACAGTTAATACTCTCTCCAATTTACTATGATTTATATATACTCCCATTGATATTTTGAAGCTCCATGCTTTTGTTTTATCTTCCCGACTTTAAATCAAGCGAATAATGGTCCAGAATTCGTAGGTATGAATTTCAGAATGAACATAATTAATGTTCTAAAAAAGAAACGGTAATAGCACAATCTGACTTGTCAAATTACCAGAATACCTCGAAAAAGACCGAATCATTAAGAAAATATTTTCTTGATAGTTTAGAGGTTAAATAGAATGAAAGAGTTATGTAACATGGTTTATAATGAGGGTATGATCTGTGAACCTTTATCACGTTCCATTAGAAACTCAGCATGACTTACTGTAATACAATCACGTTGATCAAGTGTCATTATATTATACTAACTCATACTTCAGTTCCCAACACCTCTTCAAAAATATTCATATTTTAAACTCGAAGGTTTCAGAATTTAGAAACTAAAATAGTTTCTTTTATGATGTTACACAGATATCGCAAGGAGAAAATTGATTTCCGATAAGAATGATTATGGAATTATCTCCATACATATGGAGGATATTTATAATGAAAGATATGATGATATCTTAGAATTTCTAATATCAGAGGATGATGAAGAATATTGTCCGCAAGGGTTTAGATTCAGAAGCAAGGTATTCGTTAATGGCTTCAGCAGATACTGAATAATTTGGATTCTTTGAAGGCAGGTTTAGTCTTTGTGATTTATCCACAGCCTCCTTCATACTTTGCTCAATCCATTATCCAGTTCCAAACCTTCTCTTTTTCTGAGCTTTGCCAACACACTATTCTTTATCATCAAACTTTTGGCTGTTAAGGTCGTTTACAGTTTTTGCTGCTTCATCAGCATTCAAAGTTATCATAACCGAATCGTTGGTTATCAATCCGAGGTGCTTTCAAAAGTTTGAAGGGTTTGCATGAAGATTGTAATTGTCAAGATACATATGATGTTCTAGAATTTTGAACGATACAAATTTTTTTTTTCTAGGTTTATGAATAGAAGTGATGTTCTAGCACAGTTTTGAAGTCAAAGTATAGCAGTTGAAAGATGTAAGAATCTAAGAGTGATGTTTTCTGTTAAATCTTGGCTTGGATTCTGATTTTTCAAAATCAGAATATGTAATTGAATTTGTATGGAAACGATTGTATATCGCTGTGAGCATAGTTAATAAATTTTGAATCAAAGTTGAAGAATGTACAGTATAACATATTAATTGTGAACTTATATATTTCCCGAGTATTACCTACCCGTTAAAGATTTCACAATTAATACTTTGTACAAAAGAATTTTTTTTATTACCGTCTTTATGAAAATATATGTATGTATATCTTCTTCAAATGTAATACAGATTTGATGAGTTAATATCATATTAAGCTCATTTGATTTTTGAATTGAATGAATAATATCTAAAACATTAAGGATTACATAATCTTCGCGGAGTATTTCACTAATGAAATCAATACTTCATTATTTATTCTTATTCCTCGGTGAAGGATGTTGATGCTCGTGGAATTCTTATGAACTTCATAAGATATAAATGATGTTTTCTAGAAAGTTTCGAGTACATCGAAGATAAAAGGGTAAAATCAAACATGTAATTGATTAATACACTAAGTTCATTATGAAATGGAATTCATTGAGTTGAAACAGATATTTGTAGTTAACAATGGTTAAGTTGTTAACGAAGGATGTACATCATAGCATATTAGTAATATGAATTAACCGAGTAGTATCTACCCCTTAAAATTCACACGTAATAGCTTAGTACAAAAAGATTCATGATGGTTTTAAAATTTATATATATAAGATATACATATAAATTCTTTAGATGAATAGAGTTATTACTTCATAACTCATTGATGCAATATACTCGTTGTTGACTCGTAATGATGTCCACGGTGATTTCTTGAACTGACGTAGCTTGTGATGTTAGAGGTGTTGCTGATTCTGACGATGTTGACAGCACTGACTGTGCTGGTGAGGCTAAGGGTACTGTTGATACTATTGGTAAAACAAGTCTAGCTTGTATTTTACACCATTCGGATAAGGGTTTCTACTCTATCTGATTTAGGGTTAAGGCTAGAATAGATAATCTCTAAACTTTAGAAATTACATAATCGCCGTAGAATGTTTCTCCGATGAAGTTATGAATCCATACTTCATCATTTGTCGTTGCTGGTACTTCTTGGTACCTATGGTGCGTATGATGTTGATATCCGAGGTACAGATTGTGATGTTGAGGCGTGTGATACGGATGTGGTTGTTGGTGTGGATGATGGTGGTACCGGTTATGCTGCGGGTGCTGCTGCTGGTGTTCGTAACCCTTGCACCATATTCTCCAAAGCCACTACCCGAGCACGAAGCTCGTTGACTTCTTCTATTATACCGGGATGATCGGTGGTTCGAACGATTGGATAAATAAGATTTATAATATGGGATAGTATATAATCATGATGAGATACTCTAAAAATGAGAGAGAAAATAGTATTACGAATAGGTTCGTCGGTAAGTGCTTCAGGTTCTTCGCCAAGAGGTAAATGTGGTGGATGGAAGGGATCACCTTCTTATTGTCTCCAATGATTAAGTAGGCTACGAACCCATCCCCAATTCATCCGGAATAGGTAATGGCTGATTGGTTAATCCATTCCGGTTACAGTTTCTTTAGAGTTCAGGTGAATATCCATATCGGAATAGCTGTCGAAATTTAAGGAATTTGAACTAGATACGGGATCCATCTTGTATAATTAGAGAGATGATTTTTGATATGAAATAGATTATAGAATTTAGATTGGTACTCTTCAATACATAATTTACATATGTATATATAATACCAAAATCCCGTAAATTACGGAGAAATTTTCGGAAGATGGCAGTCAAAGTTTACTGTAATAGATATGCCAAGTTATGAATTTTGTCTATACACTATCTATGCAATCAATACAATAAGACGCGTTTAGACTTAAGATGATAGACAGGTAATTTCTGACAAGAAATGATAAGCAAAACTTTTGACATGCAGACACAGTCGAAGTTCAGACTTACTAATGCATCCTAACAACTATCAGTTAGACATACTTATGCAAGACCTGGTTCACTAGGACCAACACTCTGATACCAACTGTGACGATCGCTCCAAATCCATATGGACGAACACGTCATTCATCGATTTCATTGCGAGGTATTTGACCTCTATATGATACGTTTTGTAAACATTGCATTCTTTTCAAAAGGTACACAATAAATGAATATCAATTTCTAAGGTTTTCAACGTTTGATGATTTCTACATATAGACAATCACCATAAATAATAGTTTACCATAATACATCCGTTGATAATGAAGTCAAAATAAGATACACGGTGATGATTTTGTGAATGCAAAGTTTTCTTGAATAAAGCATGTATGACTCCATGCACATAGCTTGTATCACATATAAGCAAACAGCGGAAGACTCCTAGAAACCTGAGAATAAACATGCTTAAAAGTGTTAACACAAAGGTTGGTGAGTTCATAGTTTTAATGTTGCGCATAATCTGTATATAAAGGTGAATCACAAGTTTTCAGTTGTTTCATCCAGAAACGTTTATCAAAATATTCTACGAAATTGAGCACCCTGGTAACTAAACTTAACGTATATATATTTTATACCCTTTGTATAATCATCTTAATAATACACGCAAACCAACGTGTACGCTTCTCAAATAGCATACGTCCGTTAAAAGGCAAGCGCTCTAGCTCGGACGGGGATATCAAGCCCTATGGACCCATATACTACTACTCGCGCCCACCAGTTCTTATAACTGGCAGTTACTAGTTACCAAAGCTAAGGGATTTTCGATTCAAACTCAGTGTAGAATTAAGTATGTACTTGTATCCATTGCGTTTAAAATAAATTGCATGTATTCTCAGTCTAAAATATTTAAAGCATTTAAAAAGGGATCTATAAACTCACCTTAGCAGCAGACAAGGTCATTCATCAAAAAGTGACCGTAACTCGGAATGCAAGATTAACCGTAGATCTCAACCTAGAGAACATATGTTGGTCAATACATGTCTAATAAACTAGGTTGGGTTATAGTGTATCACAATCCTAATGCTCGAGATCGACATACAAAAGTTATCAAAAGTCATTTCAAAAAGTCAATTTTGACAATTGTTCAACAAAACGAGACGTGCCTTATAGAAGGATTCATTTACTTGGCTAGTAGTATTTTATCAATCTCATAAACAGGTTGTTTAAATATTAATTGCAGATTCAAAAGCAATTCCAATTAACGTCAATTATAATTCAGTTGACCATATCTTTTGATTCATTCATCGAAATTACGCGATTTCTAAATGAAAAGTTATTGATTTTTCGCCAGCTTTCCGAAAACATGTATATCATATACCTTTTACCAGTAATATATGTATTTAATTCGGGATTCATTATAAACTGTTTAACGACGAAATTTAGTATACAAGCATGTATAAATATATACTCGAGCACTAGACATGTATACACTATTAATATATAAAAGATAAGATATCAATGCTCACGTATCAATATTGAGATTCAATATTGCAGGAAAGTACGTAGACGCAACAGAGATGATAAATACTAGGTTTGACTTGCGAATAATACCCATGAACATTACCCATAACCTCCATAGCTATAACCCATAATTTCCTTAGTTCTATCTTTTTTGAAGCTTGTTTTGAAAGTGACACGCTCATGACCTCGTCGTAATATTTTATGTATAATATTACTAAAAATATTAAGATTAATAATAATAATAATAATCTTAATAATAATAATATAATAATAATAATAATTATTATTATTATTATTATTATTATTATTATTATTATTATTATTATTATTATTATTATTATTATTATTATAATAAATAAATACTTAGGGAGTAATATAAGTGTAAAAAAACTCGAGCAGAAACCTGGTATTTATAGCCATAATTCCTGATTCTGATGCCCATGCGAGTGCATGGGATTTTAGTGCAAATCTCATGCACTTGCATGAGCTCATGCACTCGCATGGGTTTTATGCCTATTTCCCATGCGATTGCATGGCCGTCAGATCCAGCTCACATATTTTTTGTTTTCTTGTTTGTCGACATAATTAAATATAATATATATAATATATATAATTTAAATAATTAATTATATATTATATTAAATTCATGTGCATAGTTGACTTGTAATTTTCATTCCGATGACTCGTACGTTGTTACTCGACTTATGTCCCGGTTCCGGTTTCTCGAACGCATTTTCGTACGCTTAGAAAACTCGCAATTTACGTTTTGTGACTCGTACCTTTGTCAAAATATAGTCTTAAATTATCAATAAACTATATCATTCTAAGTGTATCTTAAACTTTCGAGTGTTTTGGTCATTTACTTTTATAAATCACTGTCTCGCTATTTGTTGATATATATATAATAACAAATCGTTTTATGATCAAATTAATATACATTTTCAACATTCATAAACACGTTTTAAATATACGTCGCAAGTTATTCATACAATTAATATTCCAACTTATCATATATATTCAAATAAATATTTAAACCAATAAGTTTAATGTACGGTATTAAATAACTAATACATTGTTACGTTTTCAAGTTATAGTATATATATATATATGTATCTATATACATATAATTGTTCGCGAATCGTCGAGAACAACCGAAAGGTATTTGAATAGTTCAAAAATTTGAGATTCAGTCTTACAGACTTTGCTTATCATGTCAGAAATGTTAATCATACAAAGATTAAGTTTAAATTTGGTCAGAAATTTCCGGGTCATCACATTTTTGGGCCTTAATACCGGAGTGAAAACGTGAATTTTTAGCCGATATCAAAGCACAACGGTTGTTGTAAGCTGTACCTCTGCTAAGTAATGCCATGGAACCCAGTCAGTACTGATTAGTACACTTCACCGTAACGCGGTCTCAAGCATTGCACCCCGCTTGAGGGATTCTTGGTTAATTAAGGAATTGTTTGTTTAAACTCACAAAGGATTGGAATCTTAAGATAACCGAACGTGTTCATGGAAGTCAATACCCGACTTGGCCATGGTGTTCTTTATGGTTAAACTCTTTTAAGGGCCTACCTATATTTTAAACCCAATCATTAACGAAAGCATCGAAGCACATCACGTCTCTCGGATATGGAAAACCCTATATTCTATTATGCTTAAGAAATTTTAGACCTTTGTGGAATGTTAATACGTCACCCAATCGAGTCGCTCAATTGGATGAGCCGTCTTAACGTGTATGCCTGTAGTCAGACTGCATGGGCTTCGGGGGTAAGGGACGTTGTTGTCTATTCCGAGTCTTCAAGCCTATCGCATTACCCAGTAACATGTCATATGACAGGGGCGTTTAGGACTAGTGTAATGAATACAAGGTCACTGCCTATTCATGAGCCAGCATTCCATAATCTCGGTAAAGTAACTGACGAAATCATAGCATGCACTTGTTATAACCTTATCTGAATTACAAATGTTATCGTATTTACTTAACTTTATCTTATAAACTAGAAAAACCAAAAATTAGGTAACAAACCACTACTCGTGCACCTTAGAATTATCTTATGCTTTAAATATAGGTTCGATTCTACTGATATCTTAAAAATATGACTCTATGTCATACTTCCCTTACTCATAATAAGAAGTAGTAAGATTTAAGCCCCGCTAAATATAAATTTAAAACTATTGCTCCCACTCTTGGTAGTTGATTCTGACACCTTGCGGCCAAACGACACCGCATAAACAAAACCGTCTGTTTCGGCCATATCAAGGAGGGGGTAAGTTTTTGGCGCCGCTGCCGGGGACTTGGTATCAGATTATGCTGCTCTTTTATCAAACTCATTCACAAGCATTTAGTGGTGTCTAAGAAAGACAATTATACACGGACTTCGTTGTTGGATTTTCTGAACAGTCTCCAATTATATTGAAACCAAAAGGATCTTGCCTCTCCGTAGTCGGCCTGGCCATTTGGTTTGTTGAATAGTTACTGCGAAGCTCTGTTATCGAAATACCAGGGAATCAGTAGCAAGAACCAAAAACATATCTAAACTTAGGATAATTAGATTAGAATACCTTAGACTACTTTAGATTAAGGCAACCTTAGATTACCTTAGAATAACCTTAGATTGCTTTAGACTAAATTAGGGATTTAGCTTATCTACCTAAAATTTAAAAACAAAAAGGCATACCCAGTGTATGACCCAAACCCGATCTAGACCAGGGCCGTTGTTATTCGTACCTGATCCAGACACAATAATCTCTAAAGCACGCAAGGAAGAAGGAATCAAAAATCGAATGGCGTTACGCGTTACTTTAGTAGAAAACACAAAACCCTCGATTGAAGGTGAAGGAGGACCGATCAGATTCCCAGAGATTCAAGGACACTCGTTCGAGTTAAAACATCACATTATACAGCTCATCCAAAATGGCTGCCAATTCCATGGACTACCGAATGACGATCCTAATTCTCACCTTGATAAATTCATATCTCTTTTGAACTCCTACAAACAGCCAGGGATAGGACAAGATATAGTCCGGCTATACTTGTTCCCCTATTCTCTCACTCATCATGCACAAACATGGTTTGAAGGATTGGAAAAAGATTCCATCACGTCATGGACGGAGATGGATACTAAATTCCTAACCAAATATTTACCTCCTTCTAAATAAACCAAACTCAAGAATGACATCATTAACTTCAAAAAGAGTTTAGATACATTTCTTTACACTACATGGGAGCGATTCAAAACCCTACTGAAGAAATGCCCTAATCACCAGATAGAACGGTCAGCCCAAATATGTACCTTCTGCAATGGTCTTACGGTAAATCATAGGACGGCGATCGATGCCGCAGCTCAAGGAAATCTGATGAACCAAACCGCAGACGAAGCATGGGAGTTGCTCGAGAACATGACAATGCATCATCATGACTGGAACAGTGGTGAAACAACTTCATCATCTGCACCACTCTCCGCACTTAATAATCAAACGGAGGCCATCAAACCTCTCACGGACAAGATGGAATATCTCGCCAAACAACTCATAGAATTGAAGACACAACCGCAGCAGGTTAACCAGGCTCAGGCCTATGTTAATTGTACCAACCCGCAACTCACTGAAGAATATCAAGTTGAGTACGAGAACCCTGACAGTTCAGTCTGTTACGTTCAATATCCAACTCGTCAATCGAATCCCGGATTCAATCAACAACCTAGGGTTAACCAATTCCAAAGCAACAATTAGCCTTTTCGCTATTGTTACCCACCTTATCCAGCCCAACAATCTCAATTGACCTACGATCAACCACTTCCACTCACTGGTCCACCCTGAGGAAAATTCCCCAACTACCCAAATTACAAAAGTAACCAACCTCACTCTCAGAGCTGATGATCAGTTGACTCAGTTCATCCAAGGACAACAACAGTTGAATCAGAAAACAGCATTTAGACAAGACCAGATGGAGATACTAATAAGAAACCATATGGCTCTGCTCAAAAGTCTAGAAATGCAGCTCGGACAGTTATCACAACACCTTAAAACCCGACCACAAGGGAGATTACCTAGTAATACTATCCAAAATCCCCACATAGAGGAAGCTAAGCAAATGGATTCCGTAATCCCAGAGGAAGAACCATGGAGAAGGTCAGCTAGGCTCAAGAACAAATCGACATATACTCAGAAGCTATCCACTGCAACTCCGGTTCGTGTACCTTACTCTGGAAGGCTACAGGAGGAACCATCCAAGCTTGATTCCTTCAAACTTGATGGAAGATTCCTGGACACCATGTCCAAAGTTCCCAACCAGAAGAGATACATATGAAGGCTTCTCTCTACAAAGGAAAGGATACCAGATTCTAACAAAATTCCACTGAGTGAAGAATGCTCGGCATTACTCAGAAACTCTCTACCGCAAAAGCTAGGAGATACGGGCCGATTCATTTTCCCGTGTCCAATCTACCAATCTGGAACCATTCATGCGCTAGCAGATTTAGGAGCAAGTATCAACCTAATCCCCTACTCTCTCTATAAGAGATTAGAGTTAGGAGACTTGTCACCAACTAAAATGACAATCCAACGTGCCGATCACACAATTCGATATCCTAAGGGCATAGTTGAGAACGTCTTGGTGAAAGTCGACAAATTCTTGTACCCTACGGATTTCGTAGTGATGGACATTCAGAAAGACCTACACACACCAATAGTGTTACGAAGACCTTTCATGAATACGGCTAGAACTGTCATTGATGTGTACAATCAAACCTTGATCTTACGATCACATGGGGAGAGCGTTACCTTCAAAATTGACCGACCTACCGATCCTTCTGGACAGGCAGAGATGTTTGCTATTTCCACCAGAAGGATCACTTTCGATGATGAGTCTCCACCACCAGCCAATGATATCGAGATGGATGTCGAATCACAGTCTGCTGACGACCCAGAAATGGAAGAAGAGGATCCCAGTGAAGAAGTAGAGGAAGAAGAAGAACCTGAGGAGGAAGAGGAAATGGGAGACATAAAAGAAACTGCGATGATACCATCTCCAAGCCTGGAACATCACAAAGAGTTAATGAGGCTTGAGATAGAAGATCACAGTTTAATCATTCATTTCAAGAAGAAAACTGATATGGTTGAGGTTAAGGATATAGAAATTGACCCTGCAAGTGTTGAAGTGAAGAACCAGAATACTGAAGAATCCCGTTCATCAGACGAATCCTCAGAAGACTATTATACCGATGATAATGAGGAAGAGCAACATGAAGACATTCTGGATAACTCGTATTCTCCATCTGAACCAGATCCGGAGGAGTCGGACTCTTCCTCAGATCGAATTCCGGTCATATCTACTCACGTTGACATGATAACCTTCGTCAATGACATCGATGAATTTGAAGATATTCTCGAAGCCATCCGTAAATCAATAATTGATTTCACGCTACGCTTAACAGAACGAATCATGGCTATCAGACACGAATACAACCTCTATCTACAGAGAGAAGACAATAATGTTGACATCTTAGAAGAACGCATTTAAGACTCTATCAATACCCTTCACGATCATATCTACCACGAAGAAAGGCAACGAGAGCACAATTCAGTGGTTCGCACTATTCTAGAGACAAGATTCTGTCGAGATCAGAAGATCATTTACTCTAAGGTTTACAACGCCTTAGCCGGATCTGCACTTCCGTTCTCAGCAAATCAACGAGCACTATTAACTCTCATCCGGAAGCATATGGATCTTTCCACCGGACGCTCGACTTATCACTCTGATTTATAAATGATCGAGGATATTCACAGCTTTTTTGCTCTCTTGGAAAGAGATAATTTCGAAAGCACACCAGAGAGGCTAGTGATTTACGTAACAATTGATCACCATGTTGATCTGATTATCAAGAGTTACGAGACGCAGTCACAGAAGAAGTAAGATGCAACAATCCATTTTCTCATCTTGAACCAGACCCAGTCAACATTGCCATCTACGTTACAAAGCAGATATCACGTATCTTCCATGAATCCACAGATCCTAGTTTCATGTTTAAAGCTGGATGTCGAGAGATATACTCAAAGATGGTGACATTAATGCTTGGGTCAGGGCTGCTCTTCACTTCTTTCCAGCTTCGCCTCTTGACTAATCTGTGCAAGGCTACAGACTCCTACTGTGGAGACCACCGATCATAAGATTTTGAGATACTGAAGGTACAATTTCTGACACTATTTGAAGATTTTTGAAATGAACATCCTATCAAAGAGTAATCACCACCAGCACCGCCTCAATGATTGACATTCATGGATTAATCAGTAGAGTAGTGGATCATATTCTTATCGGACTTCAAGATGTATCACGAGCCGAAACCACACATTATCTCTCTTTCAAAAGATCTTCAAGAGAAGTACCGGATTTGCTACCACTTTTGGTCCGACACTTTCTCAGGATTTATCCACCGAAACTCACATTCCCTAGAGAAGACCAAGATCACAACTACCAGAGGGGAATGTCTGCTTTTTAGGCATCATTACGGTCGAGCGACCGAACTTAAAAAAAGCGCTTCTCGGGAGGCAACCCATGCAATAAAGTAGAGTAGAAGAATAAAGGATGACAAATGAACCGATAAATAAAGGACGTAACTTCCAAGATTGCAAGCCATCCAGTTTCTTCACAAGCAACCACATCTGCTGGGGGTACTCCTTTCTTCCCGTTACTAGCTCAAATTTTAAATTATGTCACATCCTAGCTTATCACTAAGTGTGGGATTCCAACCCAAATAAACACTAGACAAATATTCTCAAATCTTCAACTAAAACTCCTAAGTGTGGGATACACTAGGAACATTAAGGACAATGTTCGTGTAAGTATGGGATGTTGGTATAAACTTTTTATGCTATATTAAAATAACCCATTATGAAGATTCCAAGTTCTTAAGCCAAATTTCAAAAAAATTTAACAATAGAAAGCCTTTCCGAAAAAGTATTTTTGAAAACCTGAAGCGTTTGTAAACAAAATTAAGGCTTAAGTAAGGCGGAAATCTTGTTAGGATGAACCAAATCACTAATAGAGCATTGTATGACTAGGCATTATCGACCTAAATTGATTATGGTGAGGCACCCAAAGAAGACCAGCATTCATATTTAATGCTTTGCTGTTTACCGTTGAGAGTGCCGATGTCTGTGCTCAGAATCAGAACTTGCTCTAGATCTGAATTTCCAAGTAACGAAATGTGATTCGGTTATAATCAGAAGAGCTAGTCATTTGTCAAAATAAGCCTTTCACACCTCCACTACTTCTACCACACCAAATCATCCAAATCATCTTTACTATCACTCGAAAAATCCAGAAAATGAGATTCCTTCCGAAAAACCCGATGTTATAAACCTCTCAAGTATCATGGCAAAGGTCTTCAAAAAGTTTACCGGCAAAAAGTTTCTCAAGATAAAATCTCCAAAAAAATAAAAAAAAATATCAAAGTTCTGAACAAAGGAGCGGAACTTGTAAAGAGAAACGCCGAAGAAGAACTTGACCACAAATGCTTACCACTCCAAAAAGGGAGAATAGTTCAAAAGTGCTTCTCGAAAATATCAGTACTCCTATCTATCTTAATAAAAAGCAAACCGCTTAGACTATTAGAGAAGAAACTCCGAAAAGATTTCTTAAAGTAAAAATGAGAAGTTTGCTTGAGGACAAGCAAAGTCTAAGTGTGGGATATTTGATATCGGCTAAAAAGTCACATTTTCACCTCGGTATTAAGGCCCAAAAACAATAAAGTTCCAAACTTTATCGCCAAAATACCCGATTCGTCATTTAAAATTGAAGAACAAGTGATTACGAAGATAGTGCAAAAAGAATCAAGAGAATCGAAGCTAAAACGAAGATTCTAGAGCGAAAACGGTGAAAGATAAGAAATCAAGTTACAATCCAGTAAATTAGCAAGCCAAACGGGCTGCCAAACGGCTTACCAGTATGACAAACGGCCTGCCACACAGCCAGATCAAACAGGCACAGCAAACGGGCAAAGCTGGCAAATGGCCCCTGCAAATGGCTTGACAAACGGCCTGCCAGCCGTTTGCAGGCAAATTTCAAGTCTATTTAAAGAGTCTTTGTCCACCATTTTTACACACACTTCAATTCACTTATTTCTCTCTCTTTCTACAATATTAGTCATACTTTCAAGGTCTTCAACTCCGTGTGGGAAACCTAGTACCCGGAGAAGAACGCCAAAGATTGTATTAGGAGCGGTCTGGAGTTTGAAGTTGTCACTTTTGTATTCGGAACTCGTTTAATCTACTGGTACTTCTATCCTTTATCTTTATATAATGTTTTCCATCATTATGCTTTGTGATATTGTTGCAATGATTAGCGAGTAGTTATCTTTAGTGTATGTTGTGATGTAGTCAGTTATAATGCCGAAATAATATTATGGCTTGTGTATGTTGTTGAGATGCTTTCCGATTATGCTTTAAACTCAATCGCTTTTTCAACTAATAGAACGTAATTATTGGCTCTGTCATTGGGAAGGCACGAACCTCGATTCAGAGTACACTATCTGTGTCACCCCTTGGTAAGAGAAGTCTATCGAATACAACGTAAGTTTTACTGAGGTACACCGGTTGTAGTAAGTCCACTGAGCTTTGGATTTTGACTGAGGACTCTTTCGTAGTGAAACATCTAACTAGACCCTAGTACATTGTTGGTTCTAGACCATGTTAGTATAGTCACCAAGCATATAAACTTCGTAAGTATACGCTGAAGCACAACGGTTGTTGTAAGTTGTACCTCTGCTAAGTAAGGCCATGGAACCCGGTCAGTGCTGATTAGTACACTTCACCATAATGCGGTCTCAAGCATTGCACCCCGTTTAAGGGATTCTTGGTTAATTAAGGAAGTGTTTGTTTAAACTCATAAAGGATTGGATCGTTAGAACAACCGAACGTGTTCATGGAAGTCAATACCCGACTTGGCCATGGTGTCCTTTATAGTCAAACTCTTTTAAGGACCTAACTATCTTTTAAACCCAATCATTAACGAAAGCATCGAAGCACATCACATCTCGGATATGGAAAACCCTGTATTCTATTATGCTTAAGAATGTTTAGACCTTTGTGGAATGTTAATACCTCACCCAACCGAGTCGCTCAATTGGTTGAGCCGTCTGAACGTGTATGCATGTAGTCAGACTACACGGGCATCTGGGGTATGGGATGTTGCTGTCTATTCAGAATCTTCAGGCCTATCGCCTTACCCAGTGACATGTCTTATGACAGGGGTGTTTAGGACTAGTGTAATGAATACAAGGTCACTACCTAATCATGAGATAGCATTCCATAATCTTGGCAAAGTAACTGACGAAATCATAGCATGCACTTGTTTTAACCTTATCTAAAATACAAATTTTTTCGTATTTACTTTACTTTATCTTATAAACTAGAAAACCCAAAAATTAGGTAACAAACCACTACTCCTGCACCTTAGAATTATCTTAAGCTTTAAATATAGGTTTGATTCTACTGATATCTTAAAAATACGACTCTAGGTCATACTTCCCTTACTCGTAATAAGGAGTAGTAAGATTTATGCCCCGCTAAATATAAATTTAAAACTATTGCTCCATCTCTTGGTAGTTGATTCTGATGCCTTGCGGCCTAACGATACCGCATAAACAAAACCGTCTGTTTCGGCCATATTAAGGACCATTATTACAAGGTTGATCAATGGGGGCGAAATCATTCATGTAACTATCATCATAACCCCCGTCTCGATAACAACCATCATAAGCACCACAATAACCATCCGTCTCACCATTAGCTTGACCCAAATCCATATACCCATTATCATTCATACCTATGTAACCATCATTCATATACCCATAACCATCATTCATACCCAAATAATCACCATTGTTGCCCAAATAACCATTATCATCGTTCATGCCTTCATACTCATTGTTCATGCCCATATAACCATTGTCATAATTCATGCCCAAATAACCATTATCCAAACCTATGTGACTTGAGTCTCCAATCAATTAGTGATCATAATTCGCGATTCTTGACATCAAGTAGTCACACAAAGCATTATACTCTGTCATCTAGCTTAATCACACCACAAACAAGCAAGTGTTTTTCGAATATAAGCAAATATAAACAAAAAGTAACTTTTGCAAGAATGAAATTCTTACAAAAAGATCGAACAACTACGAGCAAATATTTCAAAATCCAATTAAAAACCGCTCCCTAGTAGTGGTGCCAAAAAGTTGATGGGTGATTGTTCGTGTTCTCAACTTATAATAATATAAAAACAATGATAAAACACCTAACCAATTAACACAAACGCCTGGAAAACAATAACTCGATCATTATAGCAACTAGCAAGTATTCAGTCAAGGTTCGTTCCACATGGAGAAATTTATATGAATCTCAAAGCACTAGTAATTATCCTAAGTTGATTGGGGGGTTTATGATAAAGTGTTGATTAAGCTAAACTTAAACTAAAAGAGATTGACAAATAAGATAAAAATGTGTCCACTTAATTATTCCACCTTTTGCCATGGTTTACCCAACTCATTCATTACACAACAATGTTTAAACCTATAGTTTCATTTCCATTCGTCAACTTCCATGAAACCTCAACCAAATGAAATTTGTTAACTCCTGTAGACTCATTTCAAAAGATCAAACTATGTTATGAGTAAAATCATTGAGACATCGGTTTTGGATTAAAATCCCTTAAATCCTTTAATTATAAAAATCCCTTAAGATAATCAAACACTACCATATTGAATAAAAGCTAATTGAAAACCAAACCAAACCAAGAACCCAATCCCTTGAAATCCCCAATTTGTTTGTCTAGATCACCAAAGGTGTTGAAGTAAAAATTGCTTTACTAATCAAATCCCAAAGAAAAGCTAGGCAACTTATATAATCAAAGTAAATCTTTCAACAATCAAAGTAATGGATCTTCAACCAAGCACAATAATTACCAACTCATTCAAACACCCAATTCATACATTAGGGTAAAATCCAAGCATCAAGTTTACAAATCAAGTGAACACAAGTAATCTAAGCTATAATCATTGCATAAGCAAGAAAGAAATCAAAGAAATAAGAATCATTCATCATTACAACTAAAATGGAGAAAAGCAACTACCAAAATGGAGAAGAAACACTAAAATGGAGAATGGATGATGCAAATAGAGCTTCAATCTTCATGGAACTGGAGTTATGAGCATGAAATTGGCCTTCATCTTGATTGAATCATGATTGGAACCCTTTTAAGGCTCCAAAATGGCCTAAGGAAGCAGCTCCCTCAACCAAATACCCCAAAAAATGTTTAAATAGTCGAGCTGAGTTTTTGGATGAATACAGGCCTGGAACGACATTCCTAAAGGTGGAACGATATTTCTAATTGTGGAACCATGGTCTTGAAACCCCCTAGAAAGTCTGAAAAGTTTTTGACTTCGATTTCCTATCTTCTAGTGTTGTAGAACGACGTTCTGGCCATTTGGAACGCCGTTCTTGCTTGAAACTTGACCTTTCAACCTCAAAACTTCACTTGATTCATTCCTTAAGCCTAATGGTTGATTTCTCATGCATAAATATGATCTTTTGCACCACTATTGTCCCAAAATGACCATATACCACAAACCGCTTACTAGTCATCACAAATTGTATCGAAACGCCACGAATGTAGGGAGATATTGCGAAGATAAATATGTATATTTTGAGCAATATCACCAATCCACTAAAAAAAGTTGAATCCTTCATGTTGAAGTGCAGAAGCTTAAATAAAATAAAGGAGCAAGAGAAGCTTGCGACCGCGAGGCTCAATCTCGCGATCGCGAGGCTATCATGGATCAAAACTCGCGAGTGGGAAAAAGGAGTTCGCGCCTAGATAAAAGCTCAACACATATCTCGCGATCGCGAAAGAATATGCTTGAATATTCTCGCGATCACGAATCGGGGTCTTGTCGGCTAAAGTTTCCAAAACCGAGTTTCTTGTTCGTTAAGTTGTTTTCTTGTTGAGTTTTGCCTATATAAACACCTTAATGTAACCCATACATTGTATCACAAATTCTATCAATAATATCACTCTAGTTTGGTCCGTGGATTAAATTAATATAAACTCTTGATTACATATAACCATGTTAAATTATCGTGTTCTTATTTTCTTTGTTATTGTCTTCGTTTGTCTTTGTGGGAAGAGTGATTTTCTAGAAATCACTTATATTGTTGGGTCCTAAATCCTAATAATTGGTATCAAAGCACAAGTTTGCGAGTTGGAGGAAGATGGGAAATTCAGAATCGATAGATTTGATGGAAAAGATATCGAATTTTGGAAGATGCAATTTGAAGATCAAAAGAAGCTACACCAACCCTTGTTGGAGATCAAACTTGAAGGTATGAGTGATTCAGATTGGTCTCTTTTGGATCGCCAAGCTTTGGGTGTGATTCTTCTTTCACTTGCCAAGAATGTTGCGTACAACGTTGTGAATGAAAAGACGACTTTTGCATGTTTGAAGGCATTCTCCAACATGTATGAAAAACCTACCGCATCTAATAAAGTTTTTCTTATGTGATAATTGTTCAATACGAAGATGAGGGAAGGCGCGAGTGCAACTGATCATTACCAGAAATTTTGATGAAGAACTAAAAGCACTAATCTTGCTTTCGTCATTAGCAGAAAATTGGCCGGATACGGTTACCGTGGTTAGTAGCTCTACGGGAACTACTAATCTAGTGTTTGAAGGTATTATGGATTTGATTCTCGGTGAAGACACTCGTAGAAGAAACCTGGGGGAATCGTCATCCGGATCCTTGTTAAGTGCCGACAACCGTGGTAGAAAAATTGATCCTGGAGAAAAGGAGGGTAGGAAGAAGTCTAAGAAGAGGTATCCATCAAAGGACCGGAGTGAAGCTATTTGTTGGGGTTGCAATCAAAAGGGGCACTTTCAAAGGAATTATAAGAATCCTTCGGCAAAAGGTGTCAACTTTACCACGAAAGATACAGATGATGCACTTTTATGTAGTGTTAAAAATTTGGTGGAGTCTTAGATCTTGGATTCGGGAGCTCCGTTTCATGCCTCACCCACTAGGAGTTTGATGAATAATTTTCAATCGTATCAAGGTAACGTAAGATTGACAAAAAATAAAAGGCTTGAAATCAAAGGCATAGGAGATGTTGTATTGAAGACTACTCTTGGGTCTAATTGGACTTTGAAGGACGGGAAGTTTATTCCTAAGTTAAACAGGAAGCTTATCTCGGTTGGTCAATTAGATGAGGAAGGTAACGCGGTTGCTTTTGAAAACCGCCAATGGAAGGTGGTTAAGGGTAGTTGTGTCGTGGCTCATGGACATAAAAGGGGAATGATTTATATGGTTGAGGTGTTTGATAAATACACAATGGTTGCTACGGTTGATGTTGGAAGTGATTCTATTGTATGGCACCGAAGGCTCGAGCATATGATTGAGAAAGGTAAGAAGATGCTTGTTTTGAGTGGGAGAATTCTGGATTTGAAGAAAATGGAGCTTAGGTTTTGCGAATCATGTACTTATGAGAAGCAAAAGAAGGTGACTTTCGGGAAGTCGGGGAATGTGCCCAAGTTGGATAAATTGGAGCTAGTTCATATGGATGTATTTGGTCCAACGAATGTAGAATCACATGGAGGTTCTCGCTATCATGTCACCTTTATTTATGACTCCACTCGAAAGGTATGAGTTTATTTTCTTAAAGCTAAATCCGGTGTATTTGCTACTTTTGTGAAGTGGAAAGCTATGGTGGAGAATGAAACTAACTTAAAGGTAAAGAGCTTAGAGTCGGATAATGGAGTGGAATATGGTAGTCTTGAGTTTAAATACAATTGTGCAAAGCTCGGTATTAAGATGTTAAAGACGGTACTGGAGATACTGTAATACAATGGGGACGCTGAACGTATGAATCGTGCGTTGAATGAAATGGCTAAGAGTATGAGACTACATGCCATTTTTCCTAAGATGTTTTGAGCGGGTGCGGTTAATACGACGGCTTATTTGATCAATAGGGGACCCTCAACACCATTGGGTTTCCGAATTCTCTAGGAAGAATGGCAAGGTAAGAAGGTGAGTTATGGTCATCTTAGAATCTTTGGGTGTAATGCATATGTGAAGATCAAGGATGCAGATAGAGACAAGCTTGAGACTAAGTCAAAGAGGTGTAATTTCATTGGTTATAGTTCGTATGAGATGGGTTATCCATGTTGGGATAACGAGGTTAGAAAAGTGATTCGTTCTCGTGATGTTACCTTTAATGAAGGATTTATGGCAAACCAAAAACGGGGAGTTGATAATGCTAAAAACGAACATATATTTCATAGCATTATCCTTCAAAAAAGACAAGCTTTTAGTTGCAATTATTCTATTTACAAGTGATATTCTTTTAAATAATAAAAGGTGAAGACAAAAGACAGATTCGACGATTTGAAGACGCAAACGACCAAAAAGCTAAAATGTGCAAAATACAATTCAAGTGGTTCAATTTATTGATAAGAAACGTCTAAAAGTTACAAGAGTATGAACCGCGAAACGCAAAGTACAAGATATTAAATCGTACGAAAGGACGTTCGAAAATCCGGAACCGGGACATGAACCAACTATCAACGCGCGACTCAACGGAGCTAAAATGACAAGTCAACTATGCACATGAATATAATATAATATATAAATAATTCTTAAAATTATATATATTATATTATATTATATATTAAAAACCGTCGGCAAACTAGCAAACAAGTGAATGTGGTCTGATCCAGCTGGCCGCATGGCCTGAAAGAGCAATTTCCATACGATCGCATGGCTGTAACAGTGTGGCCACATCTATAAATTGAAGCGTTTTTCGGACGAATGATGTACACAGAATTCAATCTATCCCTCACTCTCTTAAATATATATTATATTTATATTTTATAATTTTAATTTTAATTTAAGATTAATAATAATAAAGTTATAGTAGCGAATGTTTTAAGTTTTTAAGTCGAAATTCTGTCCGTGTAACGCTACGCTATTAATACTCATTGTAAGTTATGTTCAACTTTTTTAAATTAATATCTCGTAGCGAAATTATTATTATGCTTATTTAAGCCGAAGTAATCATGATGTTGGGCTAAATATTAAAGACGGGGTTATTGGGCTTTGTACCATAATTGGGGTTTGGACAAAAGAACGACACTTGTGGAAATTAGACTATGGGCTATTAATAGGTTTTATATTAACTAAACGATACCTCGTTAATTTAATATTAAAGGTTACAATTCGATGTATCTATAAATAACCACATACGCTTAATCGGGTACGGTGGGCGGGATATCTATAAATACGAATAATTGTTCATTTGACTGGACACGAGAATGGATTAATAGTTAATGGACTCATTAAAACAGGGGTGGATTACATTCAAGGGTAATTGGTGTAATTGTTAACAAAGTAGTAAAACCTTGGACTACACGCAGTCGATAACCTGGTGTATTCATTAAACAAAGTATTAAGACCTTGTTACAGTTTGAATCCCCAATTAGTTGGAATATTTGACTTCGGGTATAAGGATAATTTGACGAGGACACTCGCACTTTATATTTATGACTGATGGACTGTTATGGACAAAAACCGTAAGGACATATTGAATAATCCAGGACAAAGGACAATTAACCCATGGCAATAAACTAAAATCAACACGTTAAACATCATGATTACGGAAGTTTAAATAAGCATAATTCCTTTATTTTATATCTTATCGCACTTTTAATTATCGCACTTTTTAATTATCGCAATTTTATTTATCGTCATTTTAATTATCGCAATTTTATTTATCGTCATTTTATTTATCGCACTTTTTAATTTATCGCACTTTAGTTATCGTCATTTACTTTACGCTTTAAATTAAGTTATATTTATTTTTAATATTTTACATTAGGTTTTAATTGTGACTTAAGACATAAAATCGACAAACCGGTCACTAAACGGTAAAACTCCCCTTTTTATAATAATAATAATACTACTTATATTTATGTATATATATATATATATATATATATATATATATATATATATATATATATATATATATATATATATATATATATATATATATATATATATATATTATACAAATATAGTTTAAAAATATAGCGTTAAACTTGGCTAGCTCCCTGCGGAACGAACCGAACTTACTAAAAACTACACTACTTTACGAATAGGTACACTGCCTATAGTGTTGTAGCAAGATTTAGGTATATCCACTCTATAAATAAATAAATAACTTGTGTAAAATTGTATCGTATTTAACAGTATTTCGCAATATAAAATATAACTATTTCGTATACACCTCGCATAACATCAAGCATTTTTGGCGCCACTGCCGGAGACTTCAACAACGCCGAAAGAGAAACGCTATAAAAAAAATTTAAGTTTTTTAAACTATTTTTGTAAAAATATAAAAAGTTTTAAATATAAAAATTTAAAAACATAAAAATAAAAATATATTTCTATATTTTTAAGTGTTTAAATTAAAAAGTTTATATTTTTTATTTCTTTTGTTAAAAATTAAAACTAATAAGTAAATTTTTTTTTAGTTTTTATTACATTTTATTTTCTATAAAATATAAAACATAAAAAATTAATTAAAAGTAATCGGGCCAAGGTACTGTAGCAGCCCAATATTTGATCTGGAATTCAGGCCCATGCGACCGCATGGATCGGACGACTAAAACTCATGCGATCGCATGAGTTAGTCTGACAGCAAACCTAGTACGCAATAATTACACAGTTATGGGTTAAATTAATTATTATTATTATTATTATTAACCTAATTAGGGTTAGTTTAAATAATAATTAGTTTTAGTTTTTATTTAAATTGTGCTTTTAAGTTTTAATTAAGTTTTTGTTAATACTTTTATAAAATAAATAATATAAAAATAATATTTTTATAAAAATTTTATTTTTATAACTTTAAGTTTTATTTTTATATTTCATATCTTTTTATTAGTTTAATTCGTAATTTGTATTTTTCGTTCGTAATTAGTTTTAAGTCTAGTTTTTGCCGTAGTTATTTTTATTTCTAGATTTTTAGACTTTGTCGTAAAATTCCTTAAGTACTTTTTCTTTAAACTAAGATTTAGGCGCTTTAGAAATTTACGACATCACTTATCGCTTTAGTTTTAATAGATTTTAGTGCCTTTTTAAGTTATTGCCGTTTTGGATATAGAATTCTTTTTAAGCTTTAATACCTTTAGACGTAAGTTTTAATTCTTAGTTTTTCAACTTTTATTTTTTGACGCTTAGTTTCGACCTTTTATTTTTCGACATTTTACGACACATTCTTTTTCTTTCTTATTTCTCGACGCTCTAGTTTTTAGGATATAGATTTTTATTTCAAAATTTCGACGAAAAATTATTTTAAGCGGTTAAATTGATCGACATCTAAAATTTCCTGGTTCGTAGTAATAGTTTGATTTGTTAGTGGCGAGTTGTGGGCTTCCGATTTAAAGGGTCCTGGCTACCTGCTGCATCTATTGGCTATTCGAAACGTGGGCAAAATTAGAAAAGTCTATTAATTTGATAACTTATATAATTTTTATCTTTTATAACTAATAGGATATTCAGTGAATGCACCGAGAAAAACGTTCACCACCTTTCATACGTTCACCACCTGTAACTCGATCAAGACATCTAGCCAACATTGTCGCCGTTGATTTTTCTTTAGAATCATCATCTAGTCGACCAAGTACTCCAATTCAAATTTCCAATAATCCATTTTTTTAACCCGACCTCACAATTGAGAATCCGAAGGATATTCAAGGACAATTCAGAGATCCTGAACCACTAATCATTCCTCCTGAACCATAAATTACTCATCCAGAGATTGTCGAGGAAGAAACTATTAAGTCAGAATCCTCTAGTGATTCAGATTCAACAAATTCAATCATGGAAAATCTGGAACCCCTAAGTATGGAACACTGAATGAGGGCTAAACGCACTGGCAAAGGTCACGCAATTACTCAACTAGATATTAATGCGCCAGATTATGAAATCAAAGGACAAATCCTACACATGGTAACTAATCAATGCCAATTTAGTGGTGCGCCGAAGGAAGATCCAAACGAACATCTTCAAACCTTCAATAGGATCTATACTCTATTTAAAATCAGAGAAGTTGAGGATGAACAGATATATCTCATGTTATTTCCCTGGACTTTAAAGGGAGAAGCCAAAGATTGGTTAGAATCGTTACCTGAAGGGGCGATTGATACATGGGATGTCTTAGTTGAAAATTTTCTTAAACAATTCTTTCCAGCATCTAAAGCCGTGAGACTTCAAGGAGAAATAGTTACGTTCACACAAAAGCCAAATGAAACTCTATATGAGGTGTGGACAAGATTTGGAAAGTTGTTAAGAGGATGTCCGCAACATGGTTTAGACACTTATCAAATAGTACAAATATTCTACCAAGGATGCGATATTACTACACGAAAAGACATCGACATAGCAGCTGGTGGTTCCATTATAAAGAAAATCGCAACTGAAGCTTACAAAATTATTGATAACACTGCTTCCCACTCACATGAGTGGCATCAAGAAAAAGATATCGTTAGATCATCTAAAGCGGCTAGAGCCGATTCTAGCCATGACTTTGATTCCATGTCCGCAAAGATAGATGCTTTTGAAAGACGAATGGAAAAGATGACTAAAGTGTAGTGACCCGAACTTTTCCATGTTTATATATATTAATTGAGATTGATATTTACATGATTAAATGTTTCCAACATGTTAAGCAATCAAACTTGTTAAGACTTGATTAATTGAAATATGTTTCATATAGACAATTGACCACCCAAGTTGACCGGTGATTCACGAACGTTAAAACTTGTAAAAACTATATGATGACATATATATGGATATATATATATATAGTTAACATGATACTATGATAAGTAAACATATCATTAAGTATATTAACAATGAACTACATATGTAAAAACAAGACTACTAACTTAATGATTTTTAAACGAGACATATATGTAACGATTATCGTTGTAAAGACATTTAATGTATATATATCATATTAAGAGATATTCATACATGATAATATCATGATAATATAATAATTTAAAATCTCATTTGATATTATAAACATTGGGTTAACAACATTTAACAAGATCGTTAACCTAAAGGTTTCAAAACAACACTTACATGTAACGACTAACGATGACTTAACGACTCAGTTAAAATGTATATACATGTATTGTTTTAATATGTATTTATACACTTTTGAAAGACTTCAATATACTTATAAAAATACTTCTACTTAACAAAAATTCTTACAATTACATCCTCGTTCAGTTTCATCAACAATTCTACTCGTATGCACCCGTATTCGTACTCGTACAATACACAGCTTTTAGATGTATGTACTATTGGTATATACACTCCAATGATTAGCTCTTAGCAGCCCATGTGAGTCACCTAACACATGTGGGAACCATCATTTGGCAACTAGCATGAAATATCTCATAAAATTACAAAAATATGAGTAATCATTCATGACTTATTTACATGAAAACAAAATTACATATCCTTTATATCTAATCCATACACCAACGACCAAAAACACCTACAAACACTTTCATTCTTCAATTTTATTCATCTAATTGATCTCTCTCAAGTTCTATCTTCAAGTTCTAAGTGTTCTTCATAAATTCTACAAGTTCTATTTACATAAAATCAAGAATACTTTCAAGTTTGCTAGCTCACTTCCAATCTTGTAAGGTGATCATCCAACCTCAAGAAATCTTTGTTTCTTACAGTAGGGTATCATTCTAATACAAGGTAATAATCATATTCAAACTTTGGTTCAATTTCTATAACTATAACAATCTTATTTCAAGTGATGATCTTACTTGAAATTGTTTTCGTGTCATGATTCTGCTTCAAGAACTTTCAAGCCATCCAAGGATCCTTTGAAGCTAGATCTATTTTTCTCATTTCCAATAGGTTTATCCAAGGAACTTGAGGTAGTAATGATGTTCATAACATCATTCGATTCATACATATAAAGCTATCTTATTCGAAGGTTTAAACTTGTAATCACTAGAACATAGTTTAGTTAATTCTAAACTTGTTCGAAAATAAAAGCTAATCCTTCTAACTTGACTTTTAAAATCAACTAAACACATGTTCTATATCTATATTATATGCTAACTTAATGATTTAAAACCTGGAAACACGAAAAACACCGTAAAACCGGATTTACGCCGTCGTAGTAACACCGCGGGCTGTTTTGGGTTAGTTAATTAAAAACTATGATAAACTTTGATTTAAAAGTTGTTATTTTGGGAAAATGATTTTTATTATGAACATGAAACTATATCCAAAAATTATGGTTAAACTCAAAGTGGAAGTATGTTTTCTAAAATAGTCATCTAGACGTTGTTCTTTCGACTGAAATGACTACCTTTACAAAAATGACTTGTAACTTATTTTTCCGACTATAAACCTATACTTTTTCTGTTTATATTCATAAAATAGAGTTCAATATGAAACCATAGCAATTTGATTCACTCAAAACGGATTTAAAATGAAGAAGTTATGGGTAAAACAAGATTGGATAATTTTTCTCATTTTAGCTACGTGAAAATTGGTAACAAATCTATTCCAACCATAACTTAATCAACTTGTATTGTATATTATGTAATCTTGAGATACCATAGACACGTATACAATGTTTCGACCTATCATGTCGACACATCTATATATATTTCGGAACAACCATAGACACTCTATATGTGAATGTTGGAGTTAGCTATACAGGGTTGAGGTTGATTCCAAAATATATATAGTTTGAGTTGTGATCAATACTGAGATACGTATACACTGGGTCGTGGATTGATTCAAGATAATATTTATCGATTTATTTCTGTACATCTAACTGTGGACAACTAGTTGTAGGTTACTAACGAGGACAGCTGACTTAATAAACTTAAAACATCAAAATATATTAAAAGTGTTGTAAATATATTTTGAACATACTTTGATATATATGTATATATTGTTATAGGTTCGTGAATCAACCAGTGGCCAAGTCTTACTTCCCGACGAAGTAAAAATCTGTGAAAGTGAGTTATAGTCCCACTTTTAAAATCTAATATTTTTGGGATGAGAATACATGCAGGTTTTATAAATGATTTACAAAATGGACACAAGTACGTGAAACTACATTCTATGGTTGAATTATCGAAATCGAATATGCCCCTTTTTATTAAGTCTGGTAATCTAAGAATTAGGGAACAGACACCCTAATTGACGCGAATCCTAAAGATAGATCTATTGGGCCTAACAAACCCCATCCAAAGTACCGGATGCTTTAGTACTTCGAAATTTATATCATATCCGAAGGGTGTCCCGGAATGATGGGGATATTCTTATATATGCATCTTGTTAATGTTGGTTACCAGATGTTCACCATATGAATGATTTTTATCTCTATGTATGGGATGTGTATTGAAATATGAAATCTTGTGGTCTATTGTTACGATTTGATATATATAGGTTAAACCTATAACTCACCAACATTTTTTGTTGACGTTTAAAGCATGTTTATTCTCAGGTGAATACTAAGAGCTTCCGCTGTTGCATACTAAAATAAGGACAAGATTTGGAGTCCATGTTTGTATGATATTGTGTAAAAACTGCATTCAAGAAACTGATTTCGATGTAACATATTTGTATTGTAAACCATTATGTAATGGTCGTGTGTAAACAGGATATTTTAGATTATCATTATTTGATAATCTACGTAAAGCTTTTTAATCCTTTATTTATGAAATAAAGGTTATGGTTTGTTTTAAAAATAAATGCAGTCTTTGAAAAACGTCTCATATAGAGGTCAAAACCTCGCAACGAAATCAATTAATATTGAACGTTTTTAATCAATAAGAACGGGACATTTCATAAAGATATTCACTCAATACGAATTAGTTGTGAGCAGTGTGGAGGACCACATTTGACAAAAGATTGTCTTAATATTGAACAAACAATGGAACAACGAGATAATGTTTCATACATGAACCGAAGGCCTGGAAATAATTATCAGAATAATTATCAACCGCCAAGACCAATCTACAATCAAAATCAGAATTATAACCGAAATGTTCCATTCAACAACTAACAAGGTCCTAGCAATCAACAAGTATCTAATAATACATACAATCAACAAAGACCTATTTTTCAAAATAAACCACCACAAACCGATGATAAAAAGCTAAATTTAGAAGACATGATGTCAAAGCTAGTTGACTCTCAAACTCAATTTTTCACATCTCATAAACAAACCAATAAACAAAATGCTCAAGCATTTAGAAATCAACAAGCTTCTATCCAAAATTTGGAACAACAAGTAAGCAACCTAGCAAGGTTGATAGGTGAAAGAAAATCGGGGAGTCTACCTAGCGATACAAATGCTAACCCCTGGAATGAAACAGCTAAAACCATTACCACAAGAAGTGATATTACACTTAAACCACCTGAAATACCCGTAATTTCTGATGACTCTATTCCTACTACACAGGCACCACAGCCTGAGCAAGATAAGGAAACAGAACCTGTAGTTGAAAAGGTTAATGAAGATAATACAGTTAAGGCAAAACCTTATGTTAAACCATACCAACCACCACTTCCTTACCCGAGTAAAATGAGAAAAGAAAGACTTGAAACCGAGCAATCCAAATTCTTGGATATGTTTAAACAAATAAATGTAAATCTTCCTTTCATTGATGTGATTTCAGGAATGCCAAGATACGCTAAATTCTTGAAAGATCTAATCACAAATAGAAAGAAAATGGAAGAACTCTCGGTTGTTACTATGAATGCTAATTGTTCTGCAGTGTTGTTGAATAAGATACTAGAAAAACTCTCTGATCCAGTAAGTTTCACAATTCCATGTTTTCTGGGTAGTCTTAGTTCAATAGAAGCATTGGCAGACTTAGGTGCTAGTATAAATTTAATGCCGTATTCACTATACGCTAAACTAGACCTTGGAGAATTGAAACCAACACGAATAAGCATACAACTAGCCGACCGATCAGTAAAATATCCTAGAGGGATAATGGAAAACATGCTAGTTAAAGTTGGTAATTTAGTATTTCCAGTAGATTTTGTTATTCTGGACATGGAAGAAGATTCTCGAGTTCCTCTTATTTTAGGAAGACCATTCTTAAACACGGCTAAAGCAATAATAGACGTTTTCGGTAAGAAACTGACCCTAAGTATAGAGGACGAGAGTGTTACCTTTTCTGTTGATAGAGCCATGCAACAACCGCAATCTTCAGATGATACATGTTATTATATTCAAACTATAGATTCACATGCAGAATTGTTACAAGAATTTCCAGAATTACAAGGAACAGGAGAATGTTCTTTAGTAGAAGGAGCTGAACCAATTGATGAAGCTAAAATGTTAGCCGCACTCATGGCTAATGAATACGAACCAACAACAGAAGAACTTCAAATGCTAAAAGAGGAAGACAGATATCGATACAAATCATCGATAGAAGAGCCACCGACATTAGAGTTAAAGCCACTTCCAAACCATTTGGAATACACTTATTTACATGGTAAATCTGAATTACCTGTAATAATATTGTCTTCTCTTACGAAAAATGAAAAATCTCAACTCATGTATGTGCTAAAAGCTCATAAACCAGCTATTGCATGGAAGATTCATGACATTAAAGGCATAAGTCCTTCGTATTGCACACATAAAATCCTTATGGAAGAAGGTCATAAAACGAATGTGCAACGCCAATGAAGACTAAATCCTAATATGCAAGATGTTGTTAAGAAAGAAATTATTAAACTGCTAGATGCAGGTTTAATTTATCCAATCTCTGATAGTCCATGGGTAAGCCCAGTTCAATGCATACCTAAGAAGGGTGGCATGACTGTCATCACAAATGAAAAAAAATGAGCTTATTCCTACTAGGACTGTAACAGGATGGCGTGTCTGTATAGATTATAGAAAATTAAATGACGCCACCAGAAAAGATCACTTTCCCTTACCTTTCATTGATCAAATGTTGGAAAGATTAGCCGAAAACAGTTACTATTGTTTTCTTGACGGTTTCTCCGGATATTTTCAAATTCCAATAGCACCCGAAGACCAAGAGAAAACCACATTCACATGCCCTTATGGTACTTTTTCTTACAAACGCATGCCATTTGGACTTTGCAACGCCCCTGCAACCTTTCAAAGGTACATGATGTTGATTTTTCACGACATGATAGAAGAATGCATGGAAGTTTTCATGGACGACTTTTCAGTCTTCGGTGATACTTTTGAATCATGTCTAGTTAATCTTGAACAGATGCTTATTAGATGCGAGCAATCAAATCTAGTACTTAATTGGGAGAAATGCCATTTCATGGTTAACGAAAGCATCGTTCTTGGTCACAAAATTTCAAAGGAAGGAATTGAAGTGGATAGAGCTAAAGTAGATGTAATTGCTAAACTTCTACATCCCACCAATGTTAGAGGAGTTAGGAGTTTTCTAGGGCATGCCGGTTTTTACCGACGTTTCATAAAAGATTTTTCTAAAATTGCCACTCCTATGAATAAACTCTTAGAAAAGGATGCTCCATTCATCTTTTCGGATGAATGCATCAAATCTTTTAATATTCTTAAACAAAAACTCACTAATGCGCCGATCATGATAACTCCAAATTGGAATCTACCATTTGAACTCATGTGCGATGCAAGTGATTTTCCAATGGGAGCCGTTTTAGGACAAAGGATTGAAAAACGATTTCAACCTATTTATTACGCTAGTAAGACGTTACAAGGAGCACAAACGAATTACACAATTACTGAAAAAGAACTCCTTGCTATTGTCTTTACTTTTGACAAATTTCGTTCATATCTCGTTCTAGCAAAAACGGTGGTCTATACCGACCATTCTGCTCTTAGATACCTATTTTCAAAACAAGATGCTAAACCACGATTAATCCGTTAGATCTTACTCTTACAAGAATTCGATATTGAAATCCGAGACAAAAAGTGAGCAGAAAATCTCGCAGCCGATCATCTTTCTCGTCTTGAAAATCCCGAATTAGAAGTTCTAAATGAATCGGCTATACAAGACAACTTTCCTGATGAATATCTTTTGAAAATTGATTATAATGAAATTCCATGGTTTTCATACTATGCAAACTACTTAGTATGTGGATTTCTTGAAAAAGGGTTGTCATACTAAAAACGAAAGAAATTCTTTAGTGATATAAAACACTATTTTTGGGAAGATCCACATTTGTTTAAAAGTTGTTCCGATGGAATAATACGCCGATGTGTATTCGGAGATGAAGCTAGTCAAATCTTAAACCATTGTCACACAGGACCAACAGGAGGGCATTATGGGTCTCAACTCACAGTAAGAAAAGTTTACGACGCTGGATTCTATTGGCCTACAATTTTCAAAGACGCACACCTTCTCTGTAAATCCTGTGATGCTTGTCAAAGGGCCGGAAAAATAAGTCAACGTGATGAAATGCCACAAAATGTCATTCAAGTATGTGAAGTATTTGACGTTTGGGGTATTGACTTTATGGGTCCATTTCCAAAATCTCATAATAATCTCTACATTCTCGTTGCTATTGATTATGTATCTAAATGGGTGGAAGCACAAGCTCTCCCAACTAACGATGCACGAGTTGTAGTCAACTTCTTAAAATGTTTTTTTGCTAGGTTCGGAACACCGAAAGCTTTAATAAGTGATCGGGGTACTCATTTTTGTAATAATCAACTTGAGAAAGTTCTCAAAAGATATGGAGTAACTCATAAAATCTCAACCGCTTATCATCCACAAACAAGTGGACAAGTTAAAAATACCAACCGAGCATTAAAACGTATTCTAGAGAAAATTGTAGGATCAAATCTGAAGGAATGGTCCATGAAATTGAAGGATGCAATCTGAGCTTTTAGAACAGCCTACAAAACTCCAATTGGAATCACACCTTTTAAACTTGTTTACGGAAAAGTATGTCACCTTCCAGTAGAAATTGAGCACAAAGCATTTTGAGCTTTGAAGACATGTAATCTTGATTTGCATGAAGCCAGACGTCTACAGTTAAGTCAACTAAACGAATTAGAAGAATTAAGACATGAAGCATACGAAAATTCGTTAATCTATAAAGAAAGAACGAAGAAATGGCATGATAAAAGAATCAGAAGTTTAAAAGAATTTAAAGAAGGAGACAGAGTTCTTCTTTTCAATTCACGATTCAAGCTATTTCCTGAAAAACTGAAATCAAGATGGTCTGGACCATTCATAATCAAAAGAGTTTTCCCATACGGAACAATAGAGTTAATAAATTCAAATGGGATTGAATTTAAAGTTAATGGTCACAGAGTTAAACATTACATAGATAATCCAATGGAAGTTTGAAGATGAAGTTAATCACAATTTCAACACTACAGCTAACTAAGTGTGGGAAGATTCGAATCTTTTAAGGATAATATGTATTTCTGTTAGAGTTAGATATTCTGTTTTCGTGTAGTTTTCGAAAATGGAATCCGCATGGTCTTTCCCTAGCAGACCCTAAAGAACTAGTCTTCTCCCTCCATTCTGAATTTTTATTTCTTTTAGGTTTTACGAGATGAAGAATTCCTTTGATCTAAACCATGGTCTACTACTACATGCTATGATTACTAAACGTAATAATAACATCTTCCCGAGTGAACAGGTATCATTCATAAGAGGAAAAATGGACGAAGTGAGGAAAGAACTCAGAAAAGATCATCATAAGACACATTTTGGTAAAGGAAAATCAAAATTCGCAACAAAAAGAAGAGCAAGACACCTTGAAAGATGTCATAAATACGGAAAATGGTCACATGAAGGTAAATGTTCGAACAATCAAATATATTCAAATACCGAATTTGTTACTCTAGGCAGAGAAGGACCGTTCATATGTTTAGAAGAAAAGTTATTGAAGAATCAAGGTTACGCTTATGTTGCTATGGAAAACCAAATCACACGACTCTCCTATGAGTCGGCTAAATCAGGTCTCTGAGAATTCTATCTCACAGGTAAGTATGTATAGTTTTTATTTGTTTTTATTTATTGCTTTTAACCTTTTGATAATAAATGCTGAATCGTTCGCTATAAAGTATTAAATTGATATTCAATAAAATTAGGTATGCGAAACCGAAATTATTGATATCATACAAAAAATTTATTACATCACTACGAAATTTACCGTTTATTCTTAAGGTATAAATATCTTTAATCAATTGTGACGATCCAGAAATTTCTGACCAAATTTAGACTTAATCCTTATATTATTTTGACACGATAAGCAAAGTCTGTAACGTGAGTCTCAGAATTTACAAACTGTTTACATGGATAACATTTACCCTGCGACTATGTCCGATGATTCACGAACGATTGTGTGTAAATAAATATGTAAATATATATGTAAATATAAACATAAGAGTATATATATATATATATATATATATATATATATATATATATATATATATATATATATATATATATATATATATATATATATATATATATATATATATATATATATATATATATATATAATATTTGAGTAATCAAATACATATTAATCAATTAGAATTAAAAAGGTAAAATAATAAATAAAATAGTTAAGTTGCCATTAAAATAAATATATGTAAGTATATATATGATTTATATTAATAAGTATTTGTATATATATATATAAAACATATAAATATCAAATAAATGTTATCATATAATATAATATATTAATATTAATTGTAAAATTAATATGTTAAATGTAATTAAAAGGTTATTTATAGTTGTTATATAAAGTATTACATGAAATAGTAATATTAGTATCATTAAAGATTATAAATTTTAAATTTGTTACATGTAATTTGTTAGATGATATATTATTATTATTATTAGTTTCATTATTTATATTAAAAATTAAGATATGTATAATTAATATTATTATGTTTTCCTTATATATTCAATATACATATAAAATTAAAATCGATACAACTATACAAATAAAGATACACAAAATACTGTTATATATTTAGTTATACAGTTATATATACACGCATATATGGAAAATTTATATAAATATAATTATAGGAAAATTAGTTAACCAGAAATACGGATATATATGATATATGTTGAATTAGATATATATATAGGCTAAACGTATACAGTTACAATCGTTGTCAAACTTTATCTCAATTGATTTTCTGTCTAAACCCAGTACCATTTGATTCCAAGTTAATTACAAAGTAACAAAATCTGTTGAGTATCATTTTCAACTTTCCAATTTTTTTATCTATTATCGTACCAGTAGAATATTTTTGTGTCGAATAGAATTGCAATCAAACAAATGTAATTGAGTCACATTAGCTGTAAATATGCCTTTTAAACTCTATACAACTCTTCACTAATGCAAATCAGGAGAAGAAAAGAAAAGAACAAAATCAAATAAATAAAGAAACCGTTGTCTTCTGTGCTTGAATTCGTTTTAGCCAAAATCGTATTGTAAGTATTCCTATCTCCTCTTTAATTCGATGAAACCAACTCAACCACAAACTCACTTACTTTTCTAGTTGGCTAACTTATCACCACTTTCGGCTAGAGTCATAGCCAAGAACCATCAAAACAAACGTCCACCTTTAAATTCTTGCTGCTGCAGTTGTCTGCTATTTCATTGTTCCTCGCCACTGTTTCAGTTACATCGTTCCTGCACCAAAATAAAGAGCATAATGATTTGTTATATGAATATGAATTAAGAAATTGATGCATGATTTATCACCTCAAACCTATCAACAAAACCACCGTTTCTTTTCACCTTTCTTCTTCGAAAACACCACAAGCCATCACTTTATATATATTACTCCTGCCATCGTTTCTTTTCTGTTTAAGCTCACATAACACTCACTTTTAAACTGTCATTTTCTTTTGCTACTATCCGAAACAATGATGATGACTATTATAATAAGGTAATTGTTGAACTGTTAATGAGTGGAGTAGGTGGATGGTGGGGTTATGGAAAAGATAAATGTTAAGCAAGATTCGTTTTTCTTTTATTTCTGGCCGAAAGTTTCTAACAAACCCCACTTGTTGTTTTATGTTTATTATATATACAAAGATCATGATTTACGAATTACAACTTGAGATATCCTTTATGTTTCTAAGATAAAAACTGAGTACCCCACCAAATGGTTTATGTCGAGTTCCACAAATGCAAACCAACCATCCACTTATTTAATTTCGCTGCTGACTCCCGATTTCTATATTTTTAGCCGTAAATTAATAAAGGTAGTAATGGATCGGCCCCCTTAAGTGTTGTGCAAATTGGGTTGTTTTAATTCTAACTGACTATATCACTTGGGCTTAGTTTATGGGTCCAAAAAGGTGTGGTACATATTACTGTTACAACCTTGATTGTGTCCAGCTTTTTTTCTGTTTAAAACAATCGCTACACATAAAAAATGGTGATACTTAGATGATAGTGTGAAGTTAGGAATGATGATAATAAGATGATAAGAATGATGATGATGATATGGTGATTAGACGATGGTGATAGAAGTCGAAGGAGATGGCAACTATGATGAATCACGAATGACGTGATGTTAAGGTTCGATTAATATGTCTTTCTTGTTTCTGTTTTGACAAGCTCCAAGGTCAACACAAAAACAACCCTATTCGATTCTTTGTTGCTTCTACTGCTAAGGTTTCTATGGGGTTATAAACAAAAGAACGAAAAACCTCATGTATTGCTTATTGGACTACTGCTCTGTTGTACGGGTTATAGGTATATGGGGCGCAATATATTTCAGAAAAACAGTTATAGACAAGTGGTTAAGGGAGTGGGGTGCTAAGCTAAAGGTCGCGGGTTCGAGTCCGAGCTGAGGTGTTATTTTTTTAAAGCTATTCTAAACACTTTTAAGGTAGCAATTTATTTTTATTTTTATTATTTTTATTATTATTATTATTATTATTATTATTATTATTATTATTATTATTATTATTATTATTATTATTATTATTATCATTATTACTTTCATATTAACAATATTATTATTACAAATAAATATTTTCTATATATGAGTATATTATTTACAACTGCCATAATACATTCAGATATATATATTAAGATTATGTATATAAATATATACATATAACAAATTGTTGAATTTTAAATGTAATATTAATCATATGTATATATTAAACTATATAAATATTAACTATATTAAATATATACAAATTAAATATATAAGATATATAATTCAAGATATAATATAGAAATTGTTCGATTACGATTATATGTATTAATATATATACCTGCTATAGGTTCGTGAATCCGAGGTCAACCCTACACTTGTTCATTGTCGTCATATGTATTTTTACTACAAAATACATTAGGTGAGTTTCATTTGCCTTTTTACCCTTTATATTTTTGGGCTGAGAATACATGCGCAATTTTTATAAATGTTTTACGAAATAGACACAAGTAATTGAAACTACATTATATGGGTGAATGATCGAAGCCGAATATGCCCCTTTTACTTGGTAACCTAAGAATTAGTAAACCAATCTACTAATTGACGCGAATCCTAAAGATAGATCTATTGGGCCCAACAAACCCCATCCGTTGTAGCAGATGCTTTAGTACTTCGATGTTGTTTTTTATCATGTCCGAAGGATTTCCCGGAATGATAGGGGATATTCTTATATGCATCTTGTTAATGTCGGTTACCAGGTGTTCAATCCATATGAATAATTATTTTTGTCTCTATGCATGGGACGTATATTTATGAGAAATAGAAATGAAAATCTTGTGGTCTATTAAAATGATGATAATGAATGTTTATGATAAACTAATGAACTCACCAACCTTTTGGTTGACACTTAAAGCATGTTTATTCTCAGGTATGAAAGAAATCTTCCGCTGTGCATTTGCTCATTTTAGAGATATTACTTGGAGTCATTCATGATATATTTCAAAAGACGTTGCATTCGAGTCGTTGAGTTCATCAAGATTATTATTAAGTCAATTATAATTGGATGTATTATGAAATGGTATGCATGCCGTCAACTTTCATTGAAATGAAAGTTTGTCTATTAAAAACGAATGCAATGTTAATAAAATGTATCATATAGAGGTCAAATACCTCGCGATGTAATCAACTATTATGAATCGTTTATAATCGATATGAACGGGGCATTTCATCAATCAATTCAAAATATTTCAGAAATTCATCAGGAGTAAAACTAGGTAAAATAGCCGAAATTACTTTACCCAAAAGAGGGGCGTATATTTTTGATAATATTTGATTGATTAAAGTGGGATAAAAGACCAAAAAGATTTTTAATTTTAATTTTTACCTTATTTTTAAATTAATATTAAATTATTATTGTAAATTTTTTTTAAAAACCAATATATTTAAGTTTTTAAATATTTTAAAAAATTAATATTTTCAATATAAGTTTGTAAAATTAATGTATTAATAATATTAATATGAATTTTTAATTTTATGCATTTTAAATTTAAGTTTGGTGTGAATTTAAAAAAAAAAAATGTACTTTATTTCATTAAGTTAAAAATATGATTTCTAAAATTCTCGTAAGATTGAAGACTAGGTCATGGAACCGAAATTGCTTTACCCGAGGGCAGGATGAGAACTTTTGTTATCATTATTTTTAATCTTATAGATCTAAAGTATGCCAAAAATATTTAAAAAATCCAAAAATCTTTGCTTTTAAAACAACGCTTTAAAATGATAAATTTTTAAAATTTTGTCGAGGGATGAACTAGGACAACAATCCGAAATGCCCTCATTCTTAAAAGAAACAAAATTTTAAAATTAATTTAATTATTTGTCATATAAGTTAAAGATTTTTATTAAAAAAAAAATTTACCAGACCCCATGCGATCGCATGGCCTAGAAAAACTGGACATAATCAAAAAGGCCAGCGAGCTGTTCTGCCTTATCACAACACACACACACAAAAACACGAAAACACTCTCAAAAACACCCCAAAAATCTTCATTTTTCACCAAAATCAACCAAATTTCTTGCAATAATCCGCTATAATCATGTCTTTTCTCAGATGGGGAAGCAGAAAGGTAAAGATTTCACCCCTAAAACTCTTTAAATTTGAATTTTAGTGTTCTTGAGCTAATTTTTACCTAATTTGATTTTGTTAATTTCTAGTGTAATTAGAGTTAAATTGTTAGTATATTATGCATGTATAACCTAGATTGATGCTATTTGTCATGATTTGAAGCCTTAAACTTCAAAAATTTTAGAAATCTAGGGTTTGTGTTCTTGAGCAATTTGAGGCTTTTTGATATAAACAGGTTATGGCCGATTTTTATCATGAATTATTGCTAAATTAAGTAATGTAACATGTTTAGGTAGCTAAATGATCCAAAATTTGATCCTAAACATGATTTTTGAGAATTAAAGTAGACTTTTTATGTCTAAAATTCATGAACTTGATTAATTTAATATAAATATCATTTGAAACTTGTTTAATTGCTAGTAATGATTATTTTGACATGTTATTTAAGATAAAAGCTTATGAACTTTGTAAACACTTTCATATATGCTTATTTGAAAAATTGTAGAATTGATAAAAATATGAAAATGAGTATAAGTTTAATATGGATTAAACATGTTATTGTAATTGTTTTAATTTGTTATTTTGCTAGCACTAATGCATATTTAGATGCAAAAATTTTGTGTTTAATGTGTTTTGCAGAGAAATACAGATACGGACGGTGCATCATCATCTAGGCAACCTGATCCGGAACCACAACCAGAGATGCAATATCACGAACCGGAACAACAACCTGAACAACAACAACATTATGATCAACACGTGCCATACTATGAGCCGGAGCCACAATTTTTTATTGCCTACGTAGTATTTCCCGTTCACCATATAATAGAACACCCAACAATTCATGAAGAACAGTTGTATCCCAATTTAAGAATTGATAGAAGTTGAAGAGATTACCCGACGTACCAAAGTAACAAATTTAAGCTTTGGACCAAAAATGTAGAAGTACCAAGGGTAATAGATTGGGAGCCTTTGGAAAGGGTCCACCTTGCTAACCCAGTTAGGCAGCATCTAATCCAAAGGTATGGCAGCTCTTCTTTTACTGATTGGAAACATTTATTTACCACTCGTAGGCCTGTATATAAAGAGTGGTGTGTTGAGCTAATGAGTACTATAGCTTTTAATAAGGATGTAGATAGGTTAGACGATAAGAGTTTTCTTAGATTTTTACTTGGCCGTAGGATGTACAGGATGTCCATGCTGGACATGGCCAGGGCTTTACAGATTTACACTCCCGCTGAATTACTGTCACCTGATTGTACAAATTTGATTTATCATGGTGAGCGGGTAGATAGAAATTTTGACACTAACGCCATCTGGAGGCGTATGTCAAATTATAATGTTTTTACGCGGGGAGGAAGACACTCCTATTTAGATATTAATAAAGCCAAGCTTCGTATAATACATAGATTCTTAGCAAACTCGATTACACAAAGAGGTAACAATAAGGAGAAAATGACCTTACACGATTTATTTTACCTTAAGTGCATTCGAAACACTAGAAGCTTTGTTAATATCCCAGACTGTGTTGGTTTTTATCTGTCTAAAATGGTGGAAGGTATAAAGGAAGGGGGAATAATAGGAGGAGGTGTTTTTGTTACTCTCATTGGAGAGTATTTAGGTGTAGATAGGGATCAAGGGGGTCCGATGATGGTATGTAGGGAACAGGACGAGACTTTAGGTTTGCAAGTTTATCAAGGTGCAAAGGTATTGACTAGGAGACGTAATCAGGCAGTACAATATCAGGGCCGCCATCCACAGGTAGAGAGGGGTTCAGATGAGGAAATGGAGGAAGCGGATGACATCAGGGATGTCATTAGGGATAGCTTCACTGACGTTTTCCAGCGTATAGATGAGGTAGAAATGACTAATGAGGATAGGCATCGTCGGTATGAGCAGTGGCAAGCCGCGAATGAGTATGAGACTTCCAGGTGACGCCAACACGATAGCTGGCAAGTTCATCAGTATCAAATCATGAGCCAGCTATCATATCAGGTACCAAATAACTACATCCCGACTCGACCTGCTTACTATCCACCGCATCAGCCTGATATGCGACCACCCTTTGACCTGTATGACCCCAATCAAGCATACCAGAACACCTATCACCAACCATGGAACCCAAACAATGATATGAACTGGAACCCCTATCCAAATCGATAGTGTTCCATTGGTGATTTCTTCTCTTTTATTATTTTTATTTATGCTAAACATTTAACATTTTGATACTTTAATGTAATGTTTTTATTATTTTTTACTAATATTTCATTTTTGTAATTTGAAAGTGGGATATTAAGTCCCATTTCAAATTACCATGCATGTTTATATTTGTATTGTATGTATTTTATCTCATGTACACAACAGGGTAAAACAGCGCATTTTCAAAGACTGTCATTGAGTTCAGCAAAATCAATTAATTTTGACGACAAAACGAAAAACAAGTGTGATGTAACAACAGACGGAATGAACAAATGATGTGCACCATTTATCATTCAACACAAACAACAATATGTTTGGAAACTTTGGTAAAATTTAATCATTTTTCTAAGCTAATCACCCTCAATAATTTAAATTGCTACTGATTTCTTGCAAATGAGGGCATTGCAAGATCTTAAGTGTGGGAATGGGTTAAATTCTTTCGGGTTTTAAAATTTTAATTTAAACACTTGGTTACCATTAAAAATACTAGTAACGCAGTAGTTGTATTAGAATCTAGTGCTCTCTGATAATAAAGAACAGCCCTAGTCTTATATACCGACTACCCAATTCTAGTAAAATTTTAAAAAAATTTCAAATAAATGAATTCAAAATCATGTTTATACACATTTATGAACGATAAAACTAGGTGTTAATACCGAAATTATTGTTACCTCGAAAAGGACATAAATTGAGAAACAACTCAAAATGTTAGAATTCATTTAAAATGGAATGGAGGAAAATAAAAAGGCAAAGAAAGGAAAATAAAAGCCAAGTGTGGGAAAAATTCACCAAGTTATTTAGAACATATGTCACATATTTTTGTACAAATAATTAAAGATACTTTTGTTTTGAACGATATTAATTAGTTTTACCCAGTTTATTGTAATATAAATAGAATTTATAAGGAAGAACAGTCTTTCGAGGAAAAAGACACACGCTTCTTGATTTAGGTCAGGAAGTTGTCATCCAGACCAGTTGTAGAATCTACGAAAAACCTTGAAAAGTTTTCTCGAAAATCAGCTGGAAATCCACGGACCTCAGCATCAAACAGGGTCGCCAAGTGGTCAGACTTATCCTAACCATGAGAGGATCTGTCTCGTACAATGGGGGGCACCGTGCAAATTAGCTTATAAGACTAATGAATCAGATCCCCAGAAAGGATAATCTCCTTAAAGATCAAAAATCAACTTTTAAGACTGATACTACTCAATCCTTGAGATTGATATTAAAGATTGAGAATTACAAACTCATGGAATTCGATGATATCTAAACTCGAGCTTGAACGAGAAAATATTTTGATCAAATTACAAACTGATTTATTTTCTGAAACCCTATTTTCAATGCGTTCATTACCATTGAACGTAAAATCCTAGGAATTCATCGGAATTCATTAGGTCACCTGAACCAAATCGGGTGTCAACCGTAAGAACGGTGGTTGCATAGCATGGTCGAAGACAGGACCTTGTGCCAGACCGAAAAACTTTAGGGTGATCTTTACTATTGCTCCTACAAAGGATAGTAATTGCATCCGACACGATATAGACCATAATTAAAAGCATGTCACGGGACATTGCCTTAACAGTTGCTTGTTCAACGCTTTCCTTTACAACCGGACGGCAGTTTACCGAAAGGTAATATACGAAACAAGTAAACTGGATGTGTTGCTTTCCCAATACAAGGTTAGCAAGTGGGTGACACAAAACCATAAGTTTTGAGCTAAAATTTTCAAATCTGAAACCCACAAAACCCACAAAAACATTTTGCAAACACCGGTGAAGGGTTATTCCGGAAAACTTATCTAGGGTAAAAGCTAGATTGAATTTTCAAAAGATCAAATGTTTTCATAAAGATCCAATTTCCTAAAGGATCTAAATTTTTATAGTCATGTGTGACTGTAAACCACATCGTTACTACCATTATTCATACCGCCGTATTAAAATCACTGATGTACAAAGTGTGAAGAATAAAGAAGTGATTCTAGTAAAGTTATATTCAAGTTCTATATTGCTTGAGGACAAGCAACGCTCAAGTGTGAGAATATTTGATAATGCTAAAAATGAACATATATTTCATAGCATTATCCTTCAAAAAAGACAAGCTTTTAGTTGTAATTGTTCTATTTACAAGTGATATTCGTTTAAATAATAAAAGGTGAAGACAAAAGACAGATTCGATGATTTGAAGACGCAAACGACCAAAAAGCTAAAATGTGCAAAATACAATTCAAGTGGTTCAATTTATTAATAAGAAACGTCTAAAAGTTACAAGAGTACGAACCGCGAAACGCAAAGTACAAGATATTAAATCGTACGAAAGGACGTTCGAAAATCCAGAACTGGGACATGTACCAACTATCAACGCGCGACGCAACGGAGCTAAAATGACAAGTCAACTATGCACATGAATATAATATAATATATAAATAATTCTTAAAATTATATATATATATATATATATATATATATATATATTATATATTAAAAACCGTCGGCAAACTAGCAAACAAGTGAATGTGGTCTGATCCAGCTGGCCATGCGATCGCATGGCCTGGAAGAGCAATTTCCATGCAATCACATGGCTGTAACAGTGTGGCCACATCTATAAATTGAAGCGTTTTTCGGACGAATGATGTACACAAAATTCAATCTATCTCTCACTCTCTTAAATATATATTATATTTATATTTTATAATTTTAATTTTAATTTAAGATTAATAATAATAAGGTTATAGTGGCGAATGTTTTAAGTTTGTAAGTCAAAATTCTGTCCGTGTAACGCTACGCTATTAATACTCATTGTAAGTTATGTTCAACCTTTTTAAATTAATGTCTCGTAGCTAAATTATTATTATGCTTATTTAAGCCGAAGTAATCATGATGTTGGGCTAAATATTAAAGACGGGGTTATTGGGCTTTGTACCATAATTGAGGTTTGGACAAAAGAACGACACTTGTGGAAATTAGACTATGGGCTATTAATGGGTTTTATATTAACTAAACGATGCCTTGTTAATTTAATATTAAAGGTTACAATTCGACGTATCTATAAATAACCGCATACGCTTAATCGGGTACGGTGGGCGGGATATCTATAAATACGAATAATTGTTCATTTGACCGGACACGAGAATGGATTAATAGTTAATGGACTCATTAAAACAGGGGTGGATTTCATTCAAGGGTAATTGGTGTAATTGTTAACAAAGTAGTAAAACCTTGGACTACACGCAGTCGATAACCTGGTGTATTCATTAAACAAAGTATTAAGACCTTGTTACAGTTCGAATCCCCATTTAGTTGGAATATTTGACTTCGAGTATAAGGATAATTTGACGAGGACACTCGTACTTTATATTTATGACTGATGGACTGTTATGGACAAAAATCGTATGGACATATTGAATAATCCAGGACAAAGGACAATTAACCCATGGCAATAAACTAAAATCAACACGTCAAACATCATGATTACGGAAGTTTAAATAAGCATAATTCCTTTATTTTATATCTTATCGCACTTTTAATTATCGCACTTTTTAATTATCTCAATTTTATTTATCGTCATTTTAATTATCGCACTTTTTAATTATCGCAATTTTATTTATCGTCATTTTATTTAACGCACTTTTTAATTTATCGCACTTTAATTATCGTCATTTACTTTACGCTTTAAATTAAGTTATATTTATTTTTAATATTCTACATTAGGTTTTATATGTGACTTAAGACATAAAATCGACAAACCTGTCACTAAACGGTAAAAACCCCCTTTTTATAATAATAATAATACTACTTATATTTATGTATATATATATATATATATATATATATATATATATATATATATATATATATATATATATATTTATACAAATATAGTTTAAAAATATAGCGTTAAACTTGGCTAGCTCCCTGCGGAACGAACCGGACTTACTAAAAACTACACTACTTTACGAATAGGTACAATGCCTATAGTGTTGTAGCAAGGTTTAGGTATATCCACTCTATAAATAAATAAATAACTTGTGTAAAATTGTATCGTATTTAACAGTATTTCGCAATAAAAATATAACTATTTCGTATACACCTCGCATAACATCAGGAGTCCTAAATCAAATTATGTTACTTTTGACGATGTTTTTATTGATGATCTTGCGGGTTTTGGTGGAAATTCGAGTAACCATGAATTTCCGAATAATGGTGAGGAGTCACACAGTGCTAATGATAAAGATGGTTCAGAAAGCAGTGATAGTTCCAAACATAGTGAGAGTTCTAGTGACGGGGAGGATGCTAAGGAAATCGGTCCAACCATAATGGTTGCTCCAATACTAAGACGCTCTATTAAAGTGCCCAAGCCTATACCTAGGTATTATTCATCAACAAACTACTTGCTCTATACCGATAATGGTGAATTCAAGAGTTACTTTGAGGCGAGAAAATAGAAAGAATCCATATAATGGAAGTTTGCCATGAAAGAAGAGATGGGGTCACCTGAGAAGAATAAAACTTGGTCACTAGTGAAATTACCTCATGATAAAAGGACATTGCAAAATAAATGGGTGTATGAAATAAAGAATGATTTGGATGGAAAGAAAAGGTAAAAGGCTCGGTTGGTGGTCAAAGGCTTTCAACAAAAGGAAGGAGTTGATTATAATGAGATATTTTTACCGGTAGTTAAAATGACTACTATTCAGTTTGTACTTTATATAGTTGCATCCGAGGACTTACATCTTGAGCAACTAGATGTGAAGACCGCATTCTTACACGAAGTCTTAATGAAGAGATCTATATGAAGCAACCTAAGGGCTTTGAGGTAAAGGGTAAAGAGAAGTGGGTTTGTAAGCTAAAGAAGAGTTTGTGTGGATTGAAGTAAGCACCTCGGCAATGGTACTTGAAGTTTGATGAGTTTATGAAGAAGATTGATTTCTTAAGATGTGAAGAGGATATGGCTTTGAGGTAAAGGGTAAAGAGAAGTTGGTTTTTAAGCTAAAGAAGAGTTTTTATGGATTGAAGCAAGCACTTCGTAAATGGTACTTTAAGGTTGATGAGTTTATGAAGAAGATTGATTTCTTAAGATGTGAAGCGGATAGGATTTTGAGGTAAAGGGTATAGAGAAGTGGGTTTATAAGCTAAAGAAGAGTTTGTATGGATTAAAGCAATCACCTCGGCAATGGTACTTGAAGTTTGATGAGTTTATGAAGAAGATTGATTTTTTAAGATGTGAAGTAGATCATTGTTGCTACTTGAAGAAATTAAAGTCTTCTTATATCATCTTATTGTTGTATGTTAATGAAATATTGCTTGCGGGTTCTAACATGTCTGAAATCAATAAGTTGAAGATATTACTTTCCCGTGAGTTCGAGATGAAAGATCTTGGTGGTTCTATGAATACTTGGTATGATCAGTATTGTGCGTGATCGTGTGAAAGGAACTCTATACTTATCTCAATCCAAATACATTAAGAAAGTAGTAGAGATGTTTAACATGGAGGATTCAAAGGCTCGTTCTATGCCTTTGGGTAGTGCAATAAGATTATTGAAAAGTTAATCACCTAAAACGGAACAAGACAAGGCAGAGATGGAAAAGGTTACGTATGCATCGGTTGTGGGTAGTGTTATGGTCATGGTTTGTACGAGATTGGATATTTTCCATTCGTTGGGAGTTGTGAGCCATTATATGTCTAATCCAGGTAAAGAGCATTGGGAAGCGGTCAAATGGTTGCTTCGTGACTTGAAAGTTACTTCTAATATGAGATTGTGTTTCTCTAAAAACAATGTCTAGGCGTAGGGGAGATCCGAGCAACGCGGATTCTAATTTGGGTGGATGTGATGATTCGGGAAAAAGCACTATAGGTTATGTGTTCACAATAGGGTAGACGCCGATTAGTTGGATGTCTCGACTACAAAGGATTGTTTCTTTATCAACAACGGAGGCCGAATACATGGCTATTGCGGAAGCTACTAAAGAGCTTGTTTAGTTGAAGAACTTCTTGGGTGAGTTGGGTAAAAGACAAGACTATTGCGTCTTGCATTGTGATAATCAAAGTGCGGTTCATCTTAGGAAGAATCCAGTGTTTCATAGTCATACGAAACACATCAAGTTAAGGTGCCACTTTATTCAACAACATATAAAAAAATGGTACTTTAATACTGTAGAAAGTCATTGGTTCGAAGAATCCCGTGAATATGTTTACTAAGGTGGTGATGACAGACAAGTTGAGGTTTTGCATTGCCTCAACCTGTCTTCTCATGAATTGATAAGAGAAGTTGACCTTCTAGAGAGATAGAGAGTTGATGCTATGAGTCTAACAAGAAATGTTGAAGACCTTGTATCGAAAGTCTACTCTTCCGATGTATGTGATGAGTGTGTGTGTCCTAAATGTCGTTTTGACGTTATGAATGGTAGTTTAACGTTCTTGATTAGTGTTGGGTTGACAGATATTGGGTTTTGTCAAAGTCTCCCTCAAGTGGAGGATTGTTGGAGTGAAGAAGCTTAAACAAAACAAAGGAGCAGGAGGAGCTCGCGACCGCGAGGCTCAATCTCACGATCGCGAGGCTAACGTGGAACAGAACTCGCGAGTGGGAAAAAGGAGGTTGTGACTGGAGAAAATGCTCGACATATATCTCGCGATCGCGAAAGAATATGTTTGAGGATTCTTGCGATCACCAATCGGGGTCTAGTCGGTCAAAGTTTCCAAAATTGAGTTTTCTTGTTCCTTAAGTTGTTTCTTTGTTGAGTTTTACCTATATAAACACCCTAATGTAACCTATACATTGTATCAAGGAATATATCAATAAAATCTCTCTAGTTTGATCCATGGATTAAAGTAATCAACTCTTGATTACATATAACCACGTTAAATTGTCTTGTTCTTATTTTCTTTATTATTGTTCGTTTATCTTTGTGGGAAGAGTGATTTTCTGGAAAGTACTCATATTGTTGGGTCATAAATCCTAACACTTCAATTGTTCAAAAAAAAACATCGGCCCAGTTGTCATCTCTTGAACACGAATAACAAATGATCCACCATCCTCCGAAGTTTTCTACTTATTCTTCTTTATTGACTATGTCACTGAAACGCCACAAAGGTGGACACAAAACCCAAAGAATTCGCCATGAATTTAAATGTTCTCTCACGTCTTAAGACACGACTCTTCACAACTCTTGCCTATACACAGACAAAATCAAACGCCACCACTAGAAACATTCAACAAAACGCCTTGATCAATAATATAAAAATCATTTACAAGATCACGATTGCAAGGACATACCTCCTCGTACTCGCCTATGGCTTTTACCATGATTGGAATGGGTTGAAACGGAAACAACGGACTTAAATCTTTCTTTTACTTAAAGTCATTATTGTCTACACTTGAAATAAACTTGTCCACAGCTTTAACAACATTCAGACTCCCATCTTTTTGAAAACGAAAAGACCCATCCAAAATAATTATCATCGTTATCTCCATTGCGAACCCTAATTGCATCTAAAGCTGCTTAAATCTTGTCAATTTTGCAGGTCATTGATTTGTTATTATAAGGTTGCAAAATTGCACTAAATGTGATACAAACTACGATGATTTACTTTTATTTTGAGCTAAAAATTTATGGAAAAACATCTAATTATACAAATGTTATACACTATATATTGAGCAATCCTTTGGAGGATTTTTTTTTTCACCGAAATCATTTATCGAATAAACCAAGTAAATTAACCAAACCTAATATTAACTAAATTTCGATTTTGGGACGGTGCTCTTATACGATTTTTTTTTCCTTTAAGTTGTAGTCATTCTTAATAAGTATATCAGCCCAACTTTGAGAACACTAACTAGAGGTATTTAGGTAATTTCACCTTCTTCACGTGTCTTTTATGGTGGTGCTATTGGACAGATACATCTTCGATTTTTGTTTCTCTTTCATCAAAATCGCAAGATATTCTACTACCGCTCTTTTTCACCAAATCCATACTATCACCATCGCCTACATCGTCTCTAACATCATCACCGCACCGTTTCCCCCGTTTCCATCATCGTCATCACCATCAATTCAGCCATCACCACGGCCACCATTGATTTAGATTTTCGATAGCATCGACTATGGATATGGATTCTATATCATCCATTCGTGGATGTGGGTTAAATTGCATTCAAGATCAACTACGATCTCAGGCTAAGTTTCAAACAATCTAATTGATTTACTTAGGGTTTAAATCCAGGTTAAGTTTCATTCTTTTTTGTGTGCATTTTTTTGCTTCGTTTTCTGTTGATTTAACTTGATTGTTTTTTTCTTTTTTCTGATTAGGTGTTTTTTTTGGTGGTTACGGAATTGTTATCAGCTTTGCATTCACAGTCGTTTACATCTTCGTTCGTTGTGGTAAACTTTCATGTTTTTTCCCAGGTTTGTTGAAGTCGCATCTGATTTAAGATTTCAGGCTTATTTCGAATTTCGTATATGTGTTTTTTTGCTAGTAACGGTAATAGTTGATATTTTATTGCTAACTATTGTTTTCATTTGATACATATATTATGTGGTAATTTGCAATTTCTTTCTTCTTTACAGGTTTTTATTCAGTTTCTTCCAAGAGTGCATATGTGTTGGATGTGTGTTAGTTTGTTGAAGGTATGATTCCGATACCTTCCGGGTGAGAGGAAAATATTAGGGATTATAGGATCCATCAAGACAAGTGATTTAAACCTATCACTTACCCACGAACGATAAACGAATATGTAAAGCATAACGATAAAGATAAATGACACGGGATTTAACGTGGTTATATCCCAACTTCAAAACGCGGAGAAGGGTTTAATCCACGGGCGCAAACCAGAGATTTTTACTATATTTTTCGTACACATTGTTATGGGTTACATAGGGTCATATTTATAATAAAAAAACAAACAATGAAACAACTTATGGAACAAGTAAGAACAATTCTGGAAACTTTCTGTCCGCCCAACTCTCGCGATCGCAAGCCATCCAAGCTGTGCTTTCTCGCGATCGTGAGCTTCCCTCAGCCAGCTCTTTTTCCTTTGTTTAAGTCTTCTTCGTACTCAACAATCTCCGACTCGAAGGAGACATTAAACAACCTTCGCCAACCCATCGACTATGTTCATTCAACACCCACAATAACTCCAGATTAGCCGATTACCAACTCATTTTGATACCGCCTAGTAAGCTACCCGAATCACACCGCACCTTACTCGTTAACCTACAAGCAAGTGAAGTGTTTCGACACCAAAAAACACTGTTGCGCAATAATCCAATCTCTTAGTTATTAGCTTGGGTTATCTCGGTTTCTACACCACCATCTTCTAACATGAAGATCATCTTCTTACACCAGAAGACTAATTGAAGTATGCAACTCTTCAATTATAGGTATCTTCTATGAGACAAACACCGCCTCATTGATCAATCTAGACATGTCCAATCCTGAACCCACATGTCGATGATCACCCTTATACAGGATTTCACCGTCTATCTATGATTTTTCATCCCAACAATCAGAAAATCCAACAGACGCCCTCGTAGACTCTTCATCAAGGCTCCATTGAGAACGCAGTCACGATCCCGAAGTGTACTACCTTTTCAACTTTTCGTTTTATCGCTGGTACACTGACCTCTTCATAGCTATGAATTTCACAAACCCATATTCTCATCCCAAGCACGCTCCCATTGTACGAGTAAATATAAAACGGCGGCTACTTGAGAAGAAACTTGGTTCGTACAACCTGTTAGTCACAAATTTCTTTTCCGTCGGAGAGTAAAACAAGTATTCTAAGCCCCAGTGTTACTTAAATCATCATACTAATCTTGAAAACATTGGAGAATGGCGTCGCATAATCATCTCCACCACTCTACTAGTTGACTAACTCCCACTAGCTCGATAACTTCCGTTGGTTACCAAACTCATACCAAGTTTTTGAAACCCTCAACGATCCTAGAAAGCTCAAGTTCTGGGACTTACAAGATTATCCGCCCCGCTTGCATCACTTAAGGACTTCTAATTGATCACCCTCGAAGAAGAACCGCTCCTTTTGTTGAAACAACAACCAAGAACCGAGCAACCGTCGAATGCGTTCTATCTGACACCCTTCGACAATCACATGTAGGTCAGTAAGTCCTCTTTCTATAAGTAAAAAATCAAGTCAATCCAATGGTTAACGGACCTGCTATGAATTTTCTTCTACAACAACTCCTGGAACTCCGAATTTGAAAGTTCAATCATTACTTCGCACAGGATCGCGAAGAACGAGAACTCAGATCCGACACCTGGATCTCTTGAAAAATCTCTCTGCAACGAACCTATCGACCCGACCTCTGACTCCGTAACCTTTCGCGAACACATATCACCATCATAATACAACTACATTGATTTAGTTGCATCATAAAATCGTCAGAATCATAGACCAATCCCGGTGTAATCAAATCCCTCGGATACATAGACATACCCCTTGAGATCACCGCGAAAAACTCAGTCATCCGGTCTCGATACATGTTGCAAGACAAATCCCTAGCCGGTCGTTTAATAAAAAGAAAAACCAAAACTGGTTGTGCAAACCTCGCGATCGCGAGTTTCTTCCCTTTGTTTTTCTCACGATCATGAATCGAACATCAACAACACCTCGTTTATTTTCTTCTTGCTTCCAAATCGCCATTGTGCCTGTAAAACCGAGCCACAGCTCTGATACCACTTATTAGGGATTATAGGACCCAACAAAACAAGTGATTTAAACTAATCACTTACCCACGAATGATAAATGGATAATTAAAGTATAACGATAAACATAAACGACAAGGAATTTAACGTGGTTATATCTCAACTCCAAAATGCGGAGAAGGGTTTACTCTACGGGCGCAAACAAGAGATTTCACTATATTTTTCGTGCACATTGTTATAGGTTACATAGGGTCCTATTTATAGGCAAAAACAAACATGGAAATAACTTAGGGAACAAGCAAGAACAATTCTAGAAACTTCATGTCCGCCCAACTCTCTCGGTCGCGAGCCATCCAATTTGTTCTTTCTCGCGATCGCGAGCTTCCCTCAGCCAGCTCTTTTTTCTTTGTTTAATTCTTCTTCGCACTCAACAGATAACAAGACCTGGCTAAACTGCGTTGGGACTACCTTGACTATTGGGTGTTAAGTAATAAAATGCCTTCTAGGAATTGAAATAGAAGAGTTAGTAATAGTGATCATGCATGTGGTGAACCATTTAATTTTGGTTCGATTTTATTAGTTTTCTTACGATCGTTAGTGAGTAGGTACCTTCAGGACTTTATTGTGTGTGCTATTCACAAAAGCTTCGACTATTATGCTTGCCACATACATACAAAAGATATATAATTACATACTATCATATGCATATGATATGATTTGGTACATTTGTATGAGTTTGTTTGTCAACATGTTATCCTTTAGATATTTTGATTGTTTAGTGATGGTGTTGGTTAACAAACCAAGTTGATTATAACTGATGTAGACTCCTTTACTTTTTGTTAAAAAAACTTATTATTATTGAATAATCAATATGTAGAGCTCGAATTTCACTTCGCAGAGCATTCTAAGAATGTCAAAAGTTTTAGATGATTTTAGGTTCCTAATCTTATGTTAAGCATAGTAGTTAATCAACTACAGTATAAAAGACTCAAAAGTTATGTTACCTTTAGAGTAAAAAGAAGAGTACCACTATGTGACAGTTACGGATGTGATGAAACTTTGATATCAATTATTTTTTTTAGTTACTATAAGATTGACATTCTTCAGCTTAATGGACTAACCAACATTGGTTTGACATTATCGTATATGACTTTTTTTTAGCAGACAACCATCATCATATGGGTGGGAGATCACGGCAGGTTGACTTGCTGTTGCTGCTACTACTGTTGCTGCTCCTAATGCTATTGAATGCTTCTGCTGTTGGTGGTGCGCGGAGACCATTTACAATTTGTCTCACCCAACCTTTATAATATGAGTCATTACATACGAATTTTAATTTGGGTTAAAGTCAAAAACAGGCTACAAACTTACACAAATGTACCGATGTTGCCCACAAACTCATTTCCGTCCTACTGTCGCCTACAAACTTATAAAAAATGTGCTAATATAAATAAAATACTTTTTTAACCGTCAACCAAAATGGTTGATTACGTGGCTTCTAAGTAGTCATGACACGTCGGTGATACATCGAAACAGAACTGAAAGTATATGGGCGACATCGGGACACAACTAAAAGTATATGGGAGACATCGGGACACAACTGAAAGTATATGGGCGACATCGGGACATATGATATGAATAAAAAAAGTTAAATAATTAACTTTACTGGTTCAGCAGGTAACTGGTAACGAAATGTTAACATCAGCACATTTTTTATAAGTTTGTATGCGACAGTAGGACGGAAATGAGTTTGTGGACGACATCGGTACATTTGTGTAAGTTTGTAGCCTATTTTTGGCTTTAACCCTTTTAATTTTAATTCAACTTCCTGAAGCTACCTATTCAGCTATTTTTGTAGTCATGCATTTTTTGCATCATATCTTGGGCAGGCTATATCACATGTGTTCGATAGTTACAATGAGTTGTTTAGCATTACCTACTTTGTTGGTATTCTTGATACTCTTCATTATTAAGTTATATAATGATATGATTTGTATGAAATATAAGAATTTTGGTCAGGCAGTACATGTATGCATGAATAGTATGCTAACTATAAGTGAAACCTACTAGACGATTTGATCTACTAGACGGTTAGATCAACTTTACGATAGTGTAATGCTAACTGTACGCGTAAGATTATCAAATGCATAAAAATGTTAGAACGCAGCGAAGCGCGTTTTGGACTACTTTCTAGTTACTCATATTTGTTGTTTGGGATTTGATACTGTTAGACATATTAGTTTAGAGATATTAGCTTACGCTCTAGTCTAATATGTAAGTTTGGGTCCATTAGGTTTAATTAGATAGTTACTTTGTAATCTATAAATACCGCGTTGCAGTTATTGTCTACTGATGCGACATTGTTTTCCTGTTAATTTTTTTTTCTCGATTCTATTCTTCTTTTTTTTTTTTTTAACTCTATACACTATGTGATTTTTTCAAGTTTTATTAAATTATTCGTATCAATTCAGTAGAGTATTTATATGTTGTATATAGACATATACTTCATTCGTCCAAGAAAAATAACTATTCGATTTGACTTATAAAAGTTTTTTTCTTCATGTTGGACTTAAAATGATTTGTTTGTTTTATACCATATTTGATAAAATTTATATGAATGAGTTACATTTTAAACATGTTTTAATCGATACGAATATCATTAAACGTTATATATCACAAACATAAATAGTTAAAGTCAACGTTGAAAAATAATTATTTTAATTTTTTCAGTTTTTAATTCCTCTTGAGCGTCAAAAAAGGGACAGTTATTTGGGGACGGATTATCTATCTATCTATTACATGCTTATAAAAGGCCAATACCATGATGTCATAAATAATGTTTTCCAAGCCAAAAAAAAAAAAAAAAAAAGAAAACATTTGAGAGGTCATCTTATGATTTAATTTTTTTTTTAATAAAAAACATTAATTTATAAATAAATTAATACAGTAATCAGTTAAAAAAAAGCACGCTTGCTTTGGAACACAACCAATCTCTCCTTGCACGCCTTCTTTTACTTTTTCTCAAGTTTCACAACATCAAGCAGCTTTAATTCAAATTCAAAGTCATCATCTTTATCTTTATATTCTTCATTTCATCAAAAGATATCGGTGCACGTTCTCGTTCTCTTCTCTTGAGTTCTATTTCTCTTCAACTCTAACCAAAATCAATCAATTCCCTAACCCTAAATCTGATTTCAAAACCCTCACAACAACCCACCGCCGCTTGCATCTGTACCGCCACATCTCCGCCATCATCTACGGGCACCACCACTGCGACTGCATCTACAGCTGCCGTCACCTTCAAAACCTTCAGAGAACAAACCACTACCGCTTCCATTTACACCCGCCACCATTTCCGCCACCATTACCGTCAAAATCGAGTTGTTACGTAGCAGTTTATAATTTTTTGACATTTAAGATGAATATGAAGACGTAGTAGCTCTTCATATTTTTCAACACTTTGTTTGATTTGATAATTAAGATTGTGTTTAATTAACAATGTAGCTCTATATAATTATTAGCATATGTATTTGAGATTTGCAATTTAAGTTAGCTTTAATTTTGATTCTGTGCAACATGATTTTGATTTGATGAAACTCATACGTGTTTTGCTATAATTAGGGTTTCAATGGATTTGTTGCTAAAATGGATGGAAGGATGGTTCGTTATTTAATGCTTTTGAGTTTTTGTTTCGTTTAATATTATTAATATTTCGATTTTCTGATGGATGAATCTGATTATCTTTGTTCTGAAGGTTTTGATTTTTCCTTTTCAAGTTGTTTTATGAAATATTGAAAAAGATTTCAAATGGATTATCAAATTAAAACAGGTTTTTTCTGGCTTCTCAACATTGTAGCTTTAGGGTTTGATTTTGTAAGTTTAAGGTTTGTCTTTATAAGTTTAGGCCAGTAATATTGGATATGTACATTGTTCAGGTACCGTGCATTAAGCTGTGCAGTAACAACTTGGAACCAGTTTTCAATCCAGACTGCCCTTAACCTTTTAACTAAAGGTATAATCCTCTTAATGCTTATGTGTTTCTTTGGTTAGTGATGGCTTAAAAAAAAATTGCTCATTTGAATATTTGTTCATATGATGTTAATCTCGATAATCTTTATTGCTCTTTAATGTTTATTTAAGGTAGTGTTGTGTGTTTGTGTATTTTTATACAAATCGGAGATGAAATACTCTAATACTCACTAAGGATTTTTACCATGGCTACTATTTATATTGTGATTTTTATTGTAATTTGAGTCATTGATGTTTGTAGGTCTTGAAAGTGTAGGTATCCTTCGTCAAATAATTAAAGAAAAGAAGTTTTCATTTTTACTTAAAACATGGAACCAGCCGTAAACGATCATTTTTACTTTAATTTATGTTTATATTTGATTGATAATTTAAATCTTTGTAAGAGCGGGCAAATGGGCGGGTAAGATAATGGTTCAAAACGGGTAAATGTTAAAATGGTGTACAGGGGTTCGGATCAGTGTCACCTGAAAGTTATATAACTAATATATACATCTATGTGTCACATATGATTAAAGAAGAAAATTGGGACATCTTTGTTTATCTTTAGTTAAGAGGGTAATTCATTATTATGCTTCAATATGATATATTATAACTAACTGAGGCTTATGGTCTTTTTAAAAAATTAAAGTAAAAATTATCGTTTACGACTGGTTCCCTGTTTGAGAATATGAATGAGAGGTTGCTTGATGCTATATGCGAAAGGCTGAAACCAAGTTTACTCATTGATCACAACTTTAGTCATGATTACCTTAACATGATTACGTCCTTTTGAGTTAAACTCTAAAAATGTCAATTTGGGTTGTAGGGTATTCTAGCCGTAAAAACTTGATTTGATCATTATGTAGTAGTGATAATAGTCGTTTGTAAAATCTCTTAAACTGCTGATTTAAACTGAAATGATGTATTTTATGTGTTATTATGTTAAAAGTGTTTTGATTGTCCATTTTGACTCTTTGACCCGTTTGGCCCTTTTGCGTCAAATTGGTCAATTATCATTTTGAGGATTTGTGGAGTTAGTTTTGTGAGATATGAATTACTCCCTGACCCAATTACCTGGAAATTTTTGACCCATTTTATGAGTATAATGGTGACCATTTTGACCCATTTCAGTAAAATTGAGGATTTGAAGATACAAATATATTTGAAGTTGATATGGAGCTGTGGTAAGTATGTAGGCAGTTTGATAAGCTGTGGAAGAAAGCGAGTCATTATATCAATTAATTTACCAACTCATTGCTTTGTTTGAAGAACTCATCAACATGTATACAAAACCTTGCTGCTTTAAAAATTTTATAACTAATTTTGTTTTTATCTTTTATTTGTTTGTTTAAAACTTTAAACAATATACTCTTTTGTGCATAGATAATGGTAGCTAATATAATCATAATCCAAGATATCAATCCTACACGAGTAAACTTTGGGATAAAGGTTAAATTGTTGTGCACGGAGGTCCAAGATGGACGTTGATATGAAGCAAGCGAAATGGTAGGATCCTTCGAGCAACTATTATGTTATTTTTTTTTTGGGGGATTTTGATTATAGATGATCATTTATATTATTGTTGTGGTTATGAGGATTTTTTTTTGGCAAACATGATTGTAAAAAAATAGAGAAGTGAGATCAAAGTTTATATGTCATTATTATTGGGCTGAATTCAAGATTGTTTGAAAGTAGTACTATAGTCATCATAGACTGGTTATTGAGTATGGTTTATGTGTGTATGTTGGACTTTTTGGTTTATGTGTGTATGTTGGACTTGGAAAGTCTTATTATGATCATTTCTTCAGAAATACCTCTAATTTTTAACAGAAATACCTCTAATTTTTAACAGAAATCCCTCTTATTTTCTATACTTCAAGAACAAGTGGAATGAGTTTAGAGAATTTTATTTTATATACTTCAGAAATACCTCTAATTTTTAACAGAAATACCTCTAATTTTTAACAGAAATCCCTCTTATTTTCTATACTTCAGATTCACTCTAAATGTACATGTTGATTACACATTATGATTAAATAACATTATTCAAATATAACATATCATTCAATAATTTTTCCTTTAAAATCTCGTAAATTCACGGGTCCTTACACTAGTTATATATATATATATATATATATATATATATATATATATATATATATATATATATATATAGTAGGATAGGGAAGTAATCATTCAGGGGGGAAGCAAAATCTTTTTCTTTTTTTTCGTTTTTTGAAAAAACTTTGTTCACGAAAATTATAGATTGGATGAAAATATGAACATTTAATAAAGACACTTTGTGATAAATGTTTTTATTTTGATGGGAAAACACTCGAAAAACTAATATATAACAATTATCGTGTTTTTCGAGTGTATGTTGAGGTTTTAGATATTAGGGTTTAGATATTAAGGTTTATAGGGTTTAGATATTAGGGTTTAGAAATTTAGGGTTTAGGGTTTAGATTTAGGGTTTAGATTTAGGATTTAGATTGAGTTTTTCACACGAACGGTTTAGAGTTTAGGGTTTAGGGTTTAGGTTTTGGTGTTTTGGGTTTATGGAATAAACCCAAAACCCTAAACCCTAAACCCTAAACCCTAAACTCTAAATCGGGCTAAATTTTACTTCACAAAACATGAAAAAACGTTAACATTCTTCACGAACAATATTATCTTGAATGTTATTTTTGTCGATCGTTTTCCCGCCTAAATAATAACATTCATCACGAAGTGTCTTTTCTAAATGTTCATATTTTCGTGTGATCTTGATGCCTGAAAAAAAAATTCCAAAAAAACGAAAAAAAAAAAAATTGCTTCCCCCGATTGGTTATTTTTCCATTGATCATGCCCCTATATATATATATATATATATATATATATATATATATATATATATATATATATATATATATATATATGGTGGTAGGAGCAAGAGGGAAGTAACCAATCGGGGGGAAGCGGGGGGAAGCAAATTTTTTTTTTTCTTCGTTTTTTGAAAAAACTTTTTTCACAAACATTATAAATTGGATGAAAATAAGAACATTTAGAAAAGACACTTCCTGATGAATGTTATTATTTTGGCGGGAAAACGCTCGAAGAAGTAATATATAACAATTATCGTGTTTTTCGAGCGTATGTTGAGGTTGTAGACATTAGGGTTTAGATATTAGGGTTTAGAAATTTAGGGTTTAGGGTTTAGATTTAGAATTTAGATTGAGTTTTTAACACGAACGGTTTAGAGTTTAGGGTTTAGGGTTTGGTGTTTTGAGTTTATGGAATAAACCCAAAACACCAAACCCTAAACCCTAAACCCTAAATCGGGCTAAATTTTACTTCACAAAACATGAAGAAAAAAAACGTTAACATTCTTCACGAACAATATTATCTTGAATGTTATTTTTGTCGATCGTTTTCCCGCCAAAATAATAACATTCATCACGAAGTGTGTTTTCTAAATGTTCTTATTTTATCCAATCTATAATGTTCGTGAACAAAGTTTTTAAAAAAACGAATTTTTTTTTTGCTTCCCCCCGCTACCCCCCGATTGGTTACTTCCCCATTGATCCTGCCTTATATATATATATATATATATATATATATATATATATATATATATATATATATATATATATATATATATATATATATATATATATATATATATATATATATATATATATATATTAGATAATATGGTAATGAGAATGCCATTTCAAGAAATTCAAAATTAGGAGAAGAATATAATTTTTAAGTTAATTCGATATTTACAGAGTTAGTCCCCTCAAAAAATTTGTTTATCCGCTCAGATATAATATTTAAAGTTTTAATTCCGTCCATCATATCCTAAGGCCACTCCCTATCGTAACTAAACTATTCATCCTCTTAACCTTCCACATCAGCGTCACATCAACACCAATATCGTATAACTAACTCATAATTAAACACTCCTTATAATGGCTAAAACAATACTCCTCGTAATATATAACGTACAAGCAATAAAGCATTAAGTACAACAATAAAATGCCACTGGACTCATAATTCCTATAACTAAACTTAAAACTTCCGTTAAATTGATGGTGGATGCGGGTAATTAAAGCGGGTAACTAGCTCGTGCTTATGGTTAGTTACGGGTAATGACGGGTAATGAACGGGTAATGAGCGGGTAATGAACTATAGGGAGTGTTCTATCGTTTCATTGTTTTTGGTAGTGGAAACATTAATCTAGTTTGTTTTGTTGACGATTAATCCATCTCTTCTCACTTTAACTCAAGATTTTTTTTAGCCGGATCTTCTTGAAAGACACTTTATTACGCCATCTGCTTTCTTATATTCTCTACTAGTTTATTTTTTTAAGTGAATTCTTTTGTTACGTAACTTGATTGCACTTTTCCTAGTTAATAAGCAATACTCGCCTTTAAAATTTTCCATGCACATGGGTTCTAACGTGCAAAATAAAATATGAAATTATGTCTGTACGATGGGAGTTTACCTTATACGCAACATTAAATAATCTTACATGGTCAAGATAAGACAACATATGCAAATGATAATAATAATAATAATAATAATAATAATAATAATAATAATAATAATAATAATAATAATAATAATAATAATAATAATAATAATAATAATAATAATAATAATAATAATAATAATAATAATAATAATAATTGTAGTATATTAAAACAACAATAGATCCATTTTGCCGATGGAAAGATCTTCTGAGAGGGTTGTTTTCTACAATACACAATTTTTTGGCAGAAACAATCTTCTATTCGGTATAACCTTAAATCGTATATAGGTATCATGTCCATTTGCCGATAAAACTAATTGTGAACGCTCTTGGCTGGTTTGGTTCAATTTGGTTATTGATAAAATCCAAATACAACCATTTACTGCGTTGTATACGATTCGTTAGACAAACTCCTATAGATTTCCGTTTCATATCCTTTCGTCTCATTACAATTGTCCAGATTAATACTTATACATGTTATAAAATAATGTTTTAAAATAACTGTCCGCTTGCAAATATAACCACTATATATCATTAAACTCTCAAATTTACACTAATTTGTTACTTTCAATCTTTGAGTTAAATAAAATCGGTCAAACTTAGACAATGACATTTATCAACACCATCTTAAATCCAATAAAATTTTCTAAGATGTTTGAGACTAAGGGTATATAAAAAAGGATTGTAAACTTAAAGTCAATCAGAACTTTCTAGTTTTAAAATTGGAGCTAAATAGGCATTAGGAACTGTGGAGGGATGTGTGAAATTGAAGGTGAAACTTCCTGATGGTTGGTCGGAGTTGTTGGATTGTGGTTGAGTAGTTTAGCGTTGAGCTTTGTTGTTATAGTTGCCTTGTTTCGTTTATAGTTGTGTTCATGGCATTGTTCAGTTTTGGTTCGGCTCGATTGTAGATAGCGGTAGCTCAATGTATTATTTTCGAAAGTCTGTTTTCTAGTCTCGAGCCTTAGCATTTGTTTGGATGTATTCTTGTTGGCTTCTTTCATCTTTCAATGAAATTGTCTTAGTTATATGGTATTGGATTTCATATATTTTTCATGAAGAATAACAATATACATATATATATATATATATATACATATATATATATACATATATATACTCTTGCAAAGTGGCTATGTCAAAAGACTCCCTAATAAATTGAGGACAACCCAAAAGCCTCTTAATATCCCCCCGCAGTTGGAGCGGGAGTAGAACGAACACTCAAACTGCATCATTTTTTTTCTTTATTCGTTGCATTAAGTAGACTGATAACCGGCGACATCGTTGCATATTGTTTAGAATTTTTCATTTCCCGTAATGAGATCGCGACATGCATTGCCTAAAGATTGTGCACTTTTCCCCTTTTCCATAATGTCGTCGTGGCTTGCTTTGACGAATGATTGAGTAGTACTTTGATAAACAACTTTGTTAACAATAACAATTTTCTTCAACGCAACAAAAAGAGTTTCTACATATACTCTCTCGTTTTATTCGGGGTTTGAAACCTAGTCAACCTAGGAGGCTCATTCCCATGCCAATTATTCTTATTATTCAAAGTAAGAGGGAAAAAGTAGGGAAACCTTGCCATACTACAAAGATATGGCTAGGTGATTGCACTAGAGGGAGGTTCTGTTGGTTTTGTTTTTTAACAGAAAAATTGATATGGTTACTTTGTGAAGGATGTTATCCCACATCGGTGGGAGGAAGAAGTTGGAGGTGGATGACTTAGTTATAAAAGGAGGTCATGGGCATCATTTCAACTTGCACCAATCAATACACTTTAATTATTTGATTATTTCTTTCTTTCTTACCCTTGTTTGGGAGTTGTTTTAGTTAAATACTTTGGAGAGTGTAGTTGGCTTAAGAGAGTTGTCTATGTCATTGTAACAATTTGTGATATAGTGTATTTCTCTTTTTGGAGGCCCGTGGTTTTTTCTCCTGTTTTGGAGTTTCCACGTTAAATTCTTGTGTTGTGGATTGTTCTTATTTATTTACTGTTATCATTGGGCTGAGTGTTGGGAATTAGTGAGGCCGTAATTTCCCAACAACTGGTATCAGAGTGTCAGGTTTGACGGGGGGTCTCAGTTATAGGAGTCGGAGTATGCTCTGTGGTTGCCACGGGAGTGGATCGTCCACATCAGAAACGAGTTCTATTGATCGTATAGGGTCTCTGGTTTGACAATATTTTTCTGATTTGGAGTAAGTGGAGTCAAGAATTTGTAGTGGACCGGGTGTTGGATTTTCCAATTTAACGGATCCTGTGCGCCACTCCACTACATCTGTCGGCCAGTTGAAACGTGGGCAAAATCTGAGAAAGTGTTGTTCTTAGGATACGGATACGATGTCGAAGTTCAGTCCGATGAGGTTTGATGTAGAGAAATTTGATGGGAGGATCAATTTTGGCTTGTGGCAGGTTCAAGTCAAGGATGTGTTGATTCAGTCCGGTTTACACAAGGCTTTGAAGGGTAAACCCACCCTTGTTCCCGGCAGTGATTCTAGCAAGAAGTTCGATGAAGAAGAATGGGATGATATGGATTTGAGGGCGGCAAGTGCGATTCGTTTGTGTCTTGCAAAGAACGTGCTTGTAAATGTGCACGGGTTATCAACGGCTAAGGAACTTTGGGATAAGTTGGAGCAGTTGTACCAGGGCAAGGGCATCTCAAACCGGTTGTGTCTTAAGGAAAAGTTTCATACTTTGCGTATGGATGGGGGTTCAAAGATTTCAGATCATCTAAGTATTCTTAATGGTATTATTTCAGAACTAGAGGCTATTAGAGTTAAAATGGAAGATGAAGATAAAGCTTTGAGGCTGATATTATATTTGTCATCATCCTATGAGCACATGAAACCTATTTTGATGTATGGTAAAGAAACTCTGAAGTTTGAAGACGTTACTAGCAAGCTCCTATCTGAGGAGAAAAGACTGGAAGGTAACGGGGTCTCGTCATCAGAAAGTACGATACTGTTGTGTTCGGATAGGCGGAAGAGAAACTCCGGAAAGAATCTGGTATGCTGGAGGTGCGGGAAAACTGGGCATGTAAGGAATGACAACAATTTTGGGGTGAGTTTAGTTACACATGTAAGTTAAGTACTGCACAAATTGGAGAGGATGTATGAACATGTGACTATTTTAAAAGTAAGTTGATTGAAGTATAAGTTATGATCGATCAAATAGTCCTTAAACTAGAATGTTAATTTTATAAGGTGCAATTAGAACAAGGGCAAATGACCCGAAAAGGTAACATAAGTTACCCAATTTGACAATCAAGGTAACCCTCAATTTGCACAAGCCCGAAAAGGACTTCAATTTTATTTTTGCGCAAAAAAAGGATTACGTGTTCAAAAAATTTAAAATTGAGGCAATCTTCGTCAAATTCATTAACGATCATTAGAAAAAAATACATGTTTGGTCCCTTAAATTTCTTAAAAATTTAATCCATAATCCTTTCATCATCTTCATCACCATCTTCATCTTCACCCTGATCGGGTCTTAAACGCCGATCATTATCGATGTTAAGAGGTGGATATTACGTGTATATTTGAGGTCTAGAAAGTTATTTCATGAGGTTTTTATAACGAGTAACGATTTGGGACGAGAACGCGAAAACGGGGGTTAAAAACAAGAAAAAATGAAAAAACTGACGCCCAGACGCAAGGAGGCGGCTGGGGGGCGCAAGTAGGCGCCTGAGGGGTGCAAAAAAATCAGTCAGGTGGAAAGCTGACAAAAGGAGGCGGCTGGTTTTTGCGGCTGGGTGCATGTAGGCGCCCGGTGAGAGTAATTTGCGGCTGGAACTATTTTTGGATAGAATTTATGGCCGAATTTGAGGGATTTAATGCTTGAGGGTTACCCTACTTCACCCCTATATAATGGAAACCCTAGGCTACGAATTTATATGATCTCCCATCAGTTCTTAGAGCATCAAACACACAAAAACAAACCATTAATCATCATCAAATCAAGATTCAAGCTAGGTTTCAAGGAGTGTTCTTCATGCAACTTCAAGAAGCAACCATGATCATCATCACCAACATGCTTGGCTAGTTTCTTTCACTTTATTCCTTGCATGAACAATTATTGTATGTTTAGTTTTTCATTTACTTATGCGATTCTTGAATTTGTAATCCTTATGTCTTTTGGTTTATAATTTCATTGAATCTTTTGAATTATCATTTAATGCAAGTTTGAAAGTTATTGATTGTTGCAAGACAAGTGATTGATATTTAACATCTTGTGCTTAATCCATCCTAGTTACAATTTAGTATAGGGATAAAGACAACATGTGTAGGTAGCATTGCTTGTGCCCAAGATAATCATAAATTGGAAAACTAAAGAAGTCTTGTCTATGAGATTTAGTTGATAATTTGATAACATAAGAATTTGTTGAACTAATGCATGCATAATTGGGATTGTCAAGGAATAAAGACTTCCATCAAATTGATTACAACCTTTTCGTTTAGTTCATTGTTTATGCTCTTGAATACTCAAAGTTTACATTTGCCTAGTAATTGTTAATCTAGTTTTTACATTAGTTAATTTTAGTTAATCACAAACAAACCAATCTTGAAATTGCTTGCTAGTTAACCACAACTTCCCATGGAACGAATCCTGCTTACCCTATCTAAAGTAGAGTAATTAGGCTATTTTTGACCGGCCCGTCGACACCGATCAAATTTTGGCGCCGCTGCCGGGGAAGTGTGCGCGTGATTGCAAGCTCTTATTTTATTGCTTTCGTGTTAAATTAGAAAAACCATAAAAATTATAAAACCAATAAAAATCCAAAAATAGTGTTTTGTTTATTTTGTTTTTATCAGTTTTACGCTCGGTGTTCTTGTTTTTGTTGAAGTGCAGGTTAGTGTATGCAAACTCGGAGTTTGGGAGATCAAAATCTTAAGCCTTTAGACCCGGAAATCGAGAAATCTGCAAAAGCTAATCGAAAAGCTACAAGAATCTTAAAGGGTTCGACAGTGGCTTCAGCATCCACTCAACCACAATTAGAGACACATCCGATTGTTTCACCAAACTCTCCTAAATCAGAGTCTGACACTGAAGAGGAAGTTTTTGATCAACGAGACGAGATGGCCGAACGACCAAGAGGAGTAGACACCTACTACCAACCTCGTGATTTTGAGGATCATTCACCCATTGTTTATCCTGCACCGGCAGGAGGAAACAACCGACGATTTGAGGTCCGACCTCACCTCATTTCGATCTTGCCAACTTACCGAGGTATGGCTAATGAGAAACCATATGAACACATCACTGAATTCAATGGGATATGTGCTACTAATCAGGTAAACGGTTTCACTGATGATGAGGTACGTCTTCGATTATTTCCTTATTCACTAAAGGATAAGGCAAAAAGATGGTTTTTCTCCTTGCCCGCCCGGAGTATTAATACTTGGGCGAAAATGAAAAAACGATTTTTAGAAGAATTTTACCCCATAAGTAAAACTTCAGACATGCGTACGCAAATAAAATCTTTTAAACAATTACCGGGTGAATTATTTCATGAAGCGTATGAACGTCTGAAGGAGTTACTTAGGGCATGTCCACACCATGAGATACCCAAGTGGGAATTGGTTAAAGTTTTCTATGATAGTTTATATTCCCAATACAGACAGTTTCTTTTGGCGGCTAGTGGTGGGGCATTCTTAACTCGGTCTAGTGATGATGAATGGACGTTCTTCGAACAGTTAAGCAAGGGTTCAAAAACCCAAGCTTCGGTTGATCGTAAACAACCTAGTACCTCCCGAGTGAATCATGTTTCCTATTTGGGTGGTTCATCTAGGAACTTAGAGCAGGAATTTGATGATTTGAAAATGCTTATATTTAACAACCCAAACCAGGGTCTTGCTTGTAATGTTTCGCAGGTTCAGGAAGTATGTGAGATTTGTGGAGATCCTTCTCACTTTGCATATGGATGTAGAAATAGGATTCCACCGGTAAATCAGCACTATAGTGGAAGAACAAGTTAACGAGGTTCAGGGACGGAGATATGATCCATACTCCAACACGTATAATCCGGGTTGGAGAAATCATCCTAATTTCAGTTGGAGCAATAACAACGCCCTGAATGCTAACCAAGGGAACCAACTTAGACCACAAAACAACTTTCAAAACCAGGGTAACTTTCAGAACCAAGGAAACTACCAAAGAAACTATCAAAATCCTTATCCCAACAACCGAAACCAAAACCAAAACAATTATCAAAACCAAGGCCAAAACCAAAACCAAAATCAAAACAGTACTTCAACCAATCAATCATCTAGCTCGGATGCTAAGACGGATGCGTTCATCTCCGAAATGCGAAAAATGATAGAAGTGCAAAATAAGTCAATTGGTGCATTGGCTAAGGAGATTGGTAATGTAGCGGAGAGTAAAGGAAATCGGGAGCCGGGTACAATTCCAAGTTATACGGTTCTCAATCCAAATCATAAGGACCAGGGAAAAGAACATAGTGTAAACATGGTAGGCACCTTGCGAAGTGGAAAGAAGTATCACAACAAGGTTGGTAAGAAAGAGGTAGCTCAACGCGATACAAGTAAGTCTCCTATCGTTCTTGATGAGGAGGATGAGGTAAGTGAAAATATTGACCATGGAAAGGGGGTAGAAAATAAAGAACCCCTCTTTAACGAAATTGAGAAATCTGACATGGTGACTAATACCATTCCATTCCCCACGGCTTTGGAGTCCCCGAACCAATTCTCTTATGGGAAAAAGGGACGGAAAACGGATGATATGTAGGAGACATTTAAACAAGTAAAAATAAATATTCTGCTTATTGATGCAATCAAACAAATTCCAGCATATGCTAAGTTTTTAAAAGATTTGTGTGTTCAAAAGCGTAAACTCAACGCATCATTGCCTAAAAAGGTAAAATTAACTGAAAAAGTGAGTGCTGTAATTTCGGGTTCACTTCCACCTAAGTTTAAGGACCCGGGGACACCTTTAATTTCCATTACAGTTGGTAATGTTAATATTAAAAAGGCTTTGTTGGATTTGGGGGCTAGTATTAACATACTTCCATCAAGCCTTGTTGACCAATACGAGTTGGGAACTTTAAAACATACAGATATTCTCGTACAACTTGCGGATCGGTCAATGAGAACTCCACTGGGTATGTTGGAAAATGTGATTATGAAAGTGGAAGACTTTTATTACCCGGTAGATTTTATAGTTATGGACACAAAGACCACTTTTAGGGAGACCCAACCTACGATCATTCTTGGTCGTCCATTTTTGGCCATAATTGATGCTCTTATCAATTGTAGAACCGGGGTTATGGACATTTCTTTTGGTAATAAGAGATCACGGATTAATATTTTTAATACATTACATACACCGGATGTCCAGGATTGTTTTTTGTTGGATACTAACCATGAACAGGTTCAAAAGTATGCACCGGATGTGAAAGAGAAAGAAGAGGTAAGGAAATCTAGTAAAGAGGGTATGACGAGTGAATTCATGGAATCTCAAATAAGAACTAATGTAGAAACTTTGATGAGTCAACAAGATTCGATACAAAATCTTGAGCGAGAATTGAAAAATCTGAGTCAAGTTCTTGAAACCAAGTTGAGTTCGTCTATTAGCACCACTTGTTCATTACCGATGAAAGAAACTATGATGGCAGTATCCACATTTGTTGGAGTAGATGAAAAGGTTTCTAAATGTGAAGAGGATGAATATTTGGTAACCCCAAAGACGATTGGGCCTACCCGACCACCATCAATGAGAAAATCAAATGAGCAGGTATCCAGTGATAACAAAATGGAGAATTGTGTTGGGAATGTGTCTATTGATACACTTGAAATGTAGCGACCCGACCAAATCGTCATTGACGGCGCCGTCTACTTAGGTCCCGTTACGTGGTCATAAGTCTTTAAAACAACGTTTGACCAAAAGATATGTCGCATTCATTTCAAATGTAAAGGTTGTTCAAGTTTACAAGAATAGTTCCACCACAAGTTACGATACAAAGTTTTAAGTACAAATGAAACTTATGCGACACAATTTAAAAGTATCCAAAAGACGCTCCATGTATGCATATATACTCGACATCCAATGCAAGTATCAAAATAATGAGCGGAAGCATGTATCATGTATCGTTCAAGGACCTGAGAAAAACATAGAAATCTGTCAACGAAAACGTTGGTGAAATCATAGGTTTAAGTAAGTAAGTACAAGTGAACCACAAGATTTGCATCAATGAAATAATAGTAATACATTCCAAAAGTTTGTTTCACGAGCACCCAATTATCAATGCTTAACATTTCCTTCCATTGAACCCCATCACTTAGTGCTAGAACATACACTGTTTCTCGAAAATATATTTCATTCGTAAACGGTAGCGAACCGTTTGAATGAGGGTTTGTCAAACCCATATGGATCCATACAACATAAGTTCTCGCTTACACCCGGCAAGTGTAACTAATGATAATCGAATTGAGGATTTTGTTCTAAACTCGTATGTAGAATGTTTGTTTTCCTGTACTTGTGTTCACTTAGTAAAGAAATGTTTATGTTTTCTCATCCCAAATGTAAGTTCAAAAAGAGTAAAAGTGGGACTATGATCTCACCTTGAGTGCACGAGTAGTAAAGTACTTCACAAAATAACGTGTGCGAAGGATAGTGCTAGTCTTGACCTAATCAAATATGTCGTATCAATAACGGTAAACACGATAGGTCAAAGATGTTCAATTAGTCCTATGGCTCGTTACGACTCGATTATTTAGCATGTGAAATCAAATTGTCAAGTTTCATGCAAGATACAAGTATATAAACAAGTTAGGAAGGTTGCAAAATCATTTGGTTAAGTTTGACAAAAAGTCAAACTTTGGTCGGTCAAAGTCAACAAAAAAGTCAACACGTTCGGGTCGTGTCCCGAACTATTTTTCTGAGGTTTTTAATCATGTATGAGCATGCTAGGACAAGTTACATGTGAATCGGAGGTGCGTAGCATAGCAAACATTATTCGAAAATTGACCAAGTTGGACAGACCCAAACGGCGCGCCGCGCGGGTATATGGCGCGCCGCGCGGGTACCTGTGCAGAGAATTCTGGCAGTTTTTAAGTTTTATGCACGAACCTAACTTCAAACAATCACCATTTATGATCCGCAAACAATCAAGACAAGTATCTTATACCGTTGGGAAGGTAATTTGACGAGGAAAACAACTAAACACATTTCATCAATCAATCTACCTATTACAACAACCAAAACCGCATCCTATGCTTAACATTAACCGCATACAAGTTCATAAATGCAATTCAATGATTCGGGCAACCAATTTACATGAATGATATGCCGTTTCGAAGGTAATCAAGCATACAATCCAACTAAACACTTACCAATAATAATCCATGGCATTCAATGCATCAAAAGTCCATTTCAAGTTCATCAAACCCTAACCCAAATTCACCAAAATCACTAATCAAGTTCATGAAGTTTTCTAAGGCAACCTACACATCAAATTGAAGCTAGTGATGCTAGTAACACAATTAAAACATCAACTTTTAACATCTAACAACATATGATCATCCAAAATTCAAGAACAACACACCAAAATTCAAGTTCATGCTAGTTACACTAAAACAACGAGATCGAGCATATAAATCATATATTCGTGTTAGACTTGAGCCATAGACACTAATTAACACTTTTATAAGTTAAAAACATCAAGAACACAAAATCTAGTGATTTTAGAAAGTTACCCAAATGAGATGAAGTTGGTACCAAAATGAAGAGGATGAAGAGAGGATCACAAATACGTAGTTTATTTTGTTGTAAGCCTCCTAGATCGAATTTAGATGATGATTGAATGAATTTGGTTTTGGGTGTGTGTTCTTGCTAGAGAGAAAGAGAGAGAGATGGAGGTGGAAATGAATGGGTGAAAGGGGTTTGACCCTTTGACCTAGTCAAGGGTTTGATCCCTTGTCAAGTTTAGTCCCTCAACTTTCGTTCGGGTGCGGGAATTACCTAAACGAGATAATTTAAAACGCGTATCAACGGGAGATGTTATAAACATATAACGGACTTTATATTAGTATAACGAAAAAGTAAATGGAAAAAGGCGGGATGTTACATTACCTACTCCTTAAAAGAAATTTCGTCCCGAAATTTAAGTAGGCGTAGTAGTCGTTGTTTCTTCCTCGAGATCTTGCGTTTCCGAATTCACGAATAGATGAGGATACTTCCTTTGCATTTGATCTTGTCTTTCCCAAGTAAACTCGGGTCCTCTTTTGGCATTCCAACGAACCTTGACAATCGGGATTCGGCTTTGTTTCAATGTCTTGACGGAGGTGTCCACAATTTCAACCGGTTCCTCCACAAAATGAAGTTTGTCATCAATAGCAAGTTCTTCGAGAGGGATGACGATATCGGGTTCGGCAAGACACTTTTTCAAGTTAGATACATGGAAGGTAGGATGAACGGAATTCAATTGAGGCGGAAGATCTAAACGATAAGCAACGGTTCCAATACGCTCCAAGATTTCGAAAGGACCAATATACCGCGGATTTAGCTTCCCGCGTTTCCCAAAACGGATTACACCCTTCCAAGGTGCGACTTTTAACATTACTCGGTCACCGACTTAAAATTCAAGATCGTTGCGTCGTTTGTCGGTATAGCTCTTTTGACGACTTCGGGCCGTCCTAAGCCTATCTCGGATTTGAACGATTTTCTCGGTGGTTTCGTGAATGAGTTCGGGTCCGGTGATTTGCACGTCGCCTACCTCGGCCCAACAAAGAGGTGAACGACATTTGCGGCCATATAGCGCTTCAAAAGGTGCGGCTTTAATACTCGCGTGATAACTATTGTTGTAAGAGAACTCGGCGAGAGGTAAGTGCTTGTCCCAAGCTTTTCCGAAATCAACCACGCAAGCTCGTAACATGTCCTCTAAGGTTTGAATTGTACGTTCGCTTTGTCCATCGGTTTGAGGATGATATGCGGTGCTCATGTCTAAACGCGTTCCCAACGCTTCTTGCAATGTACGCCAAAATCTAGAAACGAAACGGCCATCTCGGTCGGAGATAATCGATAATGGTACACCGTGTCGGGCTACGATCTCCTTAATGTAAAGTTGTGCAAGTTTCTCCATTTTGTCCGTTTCTTTCATGGCAAGGAAGTGTGCGGATTTGGTGAGACGGTCAACAATAACCCAAATGGTATCATAACCGCCCGTTGTGTTTGGTAGCTTGGTGATAAAATCCATCGTTATCCTTTCCCACTTCCATTGCGGGATCTCGGGTTGTTGAAGTAGTCCGGACGGTCTTTGGTGTTCGGCTTTGACTTTGGAACATGTCAAACACTTGGAAACATAAGTAGCTACGTCCCTTTTGATGTTCGGCCACCAATATAGTTGTTTAAGGTCGTGGTACATCTTATTGGCACCCGGGTGAATCGAATATCGTGACTTATGGGCTTCATCTAAAATAAGGCTTCGTAGATCCCCATAACTAGGCACCCAAATTCTTCCGGTGAAATATCGGAGTCCGGTTTCTTTAACTTCGAATCAAGAGGTGAGGACGTTCAAGTGTTCGAGAGAGATGTTTTCATCCTTGAGAGCCTCATCTTGGGCTACCCGAATTTGGCTATTAAGGTTGGTGTGAATGGTGATGTTTAAAGCTCGGACACGGAGAGGCACCGCTCTTTCTTTTCGACTTAAGGCATCGGCTACTACATTTGCCTTCCCGGGATGGTAACGAAGCTCGCAATCGTAATCGTTTAAGGTTTCAATCCACCTTCGTTGTCTCATGTTTAGTTGCTTTTGATCGAAAATGTGTTGAAGGCTTTTGTGATCGGTGAAGATAGTACTCTTGGTTCCATAAAGATAGTGTCTCCACATTTTAAGTGCAAAGACAACGGCTCCGAGTTCGAGATCATGTGTCGTATAGTTTCGTTCATGAATTTTGAGTTGTCGAGAAGCATAAGCAATGACTTTCGTTCGTTGCATCAATACACACCCAAAACCATGTTTTGAGGCATCGCAATATACAACAAAGTCATCATTGCCTTCGGGAAGTGACAAGATAGGAGCGGTGGTTAGCTTCGTTTTCAAGATTTGGAATGCGGATTCATGTTCGGTCGCCCAAATGAATTTCTTTCCCTTGTGAGTCAATGCGGTCAGAGGACGTGCAACCAAAGAGAAATTTTCGATGAATCTACGATAGTACCCGGCGAGACCCAAAAATTGACGAATGTGAGTAGGAGTAGTAGGAGTCTCCCATTTACTAATGGCTTCGATCTTTGTGGGATCGACTTTAATGCCTTGATCACTTACAACATGACCAAGAAATTGAACTTCCTTCAACCAAAATTCACACTTGGAGAATTTGGCATAAAGTCGTTCTTGTCTCAAGAGTTCAAGCAGAAGTCGGAGATGTTGTTCGTGCTCTTCTTCATTTTTAGAATAGATCAATATATCATTGATGAACACAATAACGAATTTATCGAGATACGGTTTGCACACGCGGTTCATAAGATCCATGAACACCGCCGGTGCGTTAGTGAGACCAAATGGCATGACGAGGAATTCATAACTACCATAGCGAGTCCGGAAAGCGGTTTTGGAGACATCTTCCCCCTTAACCCTTAATTGATGATAACCCGATCGGAGATCGATTTTCGAATATACACAAGACCCTTGTAGTTGATCAAAGAGGTCATCGATGCGAGGAAGAGGATATCGGTTCTTAACCGTCAATTTATTTAGTTCACGATAATCAATGCACATTCGTAGGGATCCGTCTTTCTTTTTAACAAACAAAATCGGAGCGCCCCAAGGTGAATGGCTAGGTTGGATAAAACCACGATCAAATAGTTCTTGGATTTGACTTTGCAATTCTTGCATTTCGGATGGGGCGAGTCTATATGGTGCACGTGCTACGGGTGCGGCTCCCGGAATAAGATCGATTTGGAATTCAACCGGTCGATGAGGTGGAAGACCCGGCAATTCGTCGGGGAATACATCGGAAAAGTCACTAACAATTGGCACATCATCGATATGCTTCTCATCGGACTCGACTTTCTTAACGTGGGCAAGGATCGCAAAACAACCCTTACGGAGTAGTTTTCTAACTTTAAGGCACGAAACGAGATTGAGTCTGGTGCAACTCTTATCGCCATAAACAATCAAAGGTTCACCATTCTCGATAGGAATTCGGATTGCGTTAAGATCACAAAGGATGTGAGATTTCGTTTTGACTAACCAATTCATACCGATTATTACATCAAAGCTTCCTAGTTCCATGGGTATCAAGTCAATTTCAAATTCCTTACCCAAAATGTTTAACGCACACCCCCGGTAATATGTGTCGGCACTTAATAGTTTCCCGTTAGCCACTTCAATGGTATAAGGGGTATCTAATGGAAGAGGTGGAGTGCTAAAAGAATGAGTCAAAGTCTTGGATACAAAGCATTTATCGGCACCTGAATCGAATAAGCAAGAGACATAAGAATTGTTGAGAAGAAACGTACCCGTGACTAGTTCAGTGTCATCCCGGGCTTCCTCGGTGTTGATGTTAAAAGCTCGGCCGCGCGTGTTGGGGTTATCTTTCTTCTTTGGGCATGCATTTCTATAATGACCTGTTTGACCACATTCGTAACAAGTGCCCGTCTTTGGTGCATTGGGCCACTTTCGAGCGACGGGAGTGGCACTTTTACAATCGTTGGCCTTATGACCAATTCCTTGGCACCGATGGCAAATTAGCTTACTACATTCGCCAAAGTGATGTTTGTTGCATTTTTTGCAAAAAGGTAGATTCCCGGCATAACCCTTCTTGCCGTTGAAAGTGAAAGATTTCTTGGCAAAGTTGTTGTTGCTTGATTGGGAGGGTTCCCACTTTCTTTTGTTGCCGCCCGATTTATCCTCGGCCTTAGGTGCCGGAACTACGATTTCGTCAACCGTTTCAATTAGTTGGCGCGCCATGTTCATAGCGGCTTGATGAGTAGTGGGTTTGGATGACATCACCCCTTGTTTGATGCTTTTTGGAAGACCGAGCATGTAGAGCTCAATCCTTTGAGATTCGGGGTTAACAAGATTAGGACACATCAAGGATAGTTCGGCGAAGCGTTGATTATAAGCTTTAAGATCGTTTCCGACCGCTTTCAAAGCTCTTAGTTCTTCCTCAAGCTTTCGGGTTTCTTCGCGCGGAAAATATTCAACAATCATCTTTTCCTTTAGATCGGCCCAAGAGAGGGCATGAGCTTCATCGGTACCCACCGATTGAACATAGGTGTTCCACCATGTCAGAGCAATTCCGGAGAAAGTGTGAGTGGAGTATTTGACCTTGTCTTGGTCCCGACAACCGCTTATGCTAAAGACGGCTTCCGTTTGCTCAAACCATCGGGTGAGCACGACCGGTCCCCCGGTTCCATCAAAAGTGTGAGGTTTGCACCCCATGAAAGCTTTATAAGAGCATCCCTCGTTTGAGTTTCCGGCTCCATTGTTGTTGTTGTTGTTGTTGTTGTTGTGGTTGTTATTATTATTGTTGTTGGATGAGTGACCGGCCATGGCCGCATCTACGGCGGTAGCTATCATCCGTTCGAGAGCTTGTTCGGGAGTTTCATTGCGGCGTACACGACGAGGAGCCATTGTTCCTTCAAGACACAAGAATATCATTGATTAGTATTCTCAATAATACTAACCGTGATATAGAATAAAGATAAAGAGAAGTTTTTCCTCGACTCGCCTTAAATTCTTTATGTCATAATGTCGGAACGTTCATATGAGTCACCGTAATATAATCCCGGAAATTATATTACCCTGATTCATATGTGCATTCGACATCATTTCATATAGTCAAGGTGGCGTGTCAATCAAATTAAACAACGTGAGATTAAGATGAACTAAGAGTAGATATGAGTAGAAGCGTTCGAGTATAAATGCACAAGTAGTCAAGTAATTCCTACTTCAAGTCTATATGCCGGTTGTAGTCTAGACTCACCAATGTACCCTATGACTCGGGGTTGACACTAATGAACTCTAAATCCCTACAACCAACGCTCTGATACCATCTGTAGCGACCCGACCAAATCGTCATTGACGGCGCCGTCTACTTAGGTCCCGTTACGTGGTCATAAGTCTTTAAAACAACGTTTGACCAAAAGATATGTCGCATTCATTTCAAATGTAAAGGTTGTTCAAGTTTACAAGAATAGTTCCACCACAAGTTACGATACAAAGTTTTAAGTACAAATGAAACTTATGCGACACAATTTAAAAGTATCCAAAAGACGCTCCATGTATGCATATATACTCGACATCCAATGCAAGTATCAAAATAATGAGCGGAAGCATGTATCATGTATCGTTCAAGGACCTGAGAAAAACATAGAAATCTGTCAACGAAAACGTTGGTGAAATCATAGGTTTAAGTAAGTAAGTACAAGTGAACCACAAGATTTGCATCAATGAAATAATAGTAATACATTCCAAAAGTTTGTTTCACGAGCACCCAATTATCAATGCTTAACATTTCCTTCCATTGAACCCCATCACTTAGTGCTAGAACATACACTGTTTCTCGAAAATATATTTCATTCGTAAACGGTAGCGAACCGTTTGAATGAGGGTTTGTCAAACCCATATGGATCCATACAACATAAGTTCTCGCTTACACCCGGCAAGTGTAACTAATGATAATCGAATTGAGGATTTTGTTCTAAACTCGTATGTAGAATGTTTGTTTTCCTGTACTTGTGTTCACTTAGTAAAGAAATGTTTATGTTTTCTCATCCCAAATGTAAGTTCAAAAAGAGTAAAAGTGGGACTATGATCTCACCTTGAGTGCACGAGTAGTAAAGTACTTCACAAAATAACGTGTGCGAAGGATAGTGCTAGTCTTGACCTAAACAAATAGGTCGTATCAATAACGGTAAACACGATAGGTCAAAGATGTTCAATTAGTCCTATGGCTCGTTACGACTCGATTATTTAGCATGTGAAATCAAATTGTCAAGTTTCATGCAAGATACAAGTATATAAACAAGTTAGGAAGGTTGCAAAATCATTTGGTTAAGTTTGACAAAAAGTCAAACTTTGGTCGGTCAAAGTCAACGAAAAAGTCAACACGTTCGGGTCGTGTCCCGAACTATTTTTCTGAGGTTTTTAATCATGTATGAGCATGCTAGGACAAGTTACATGTGAATCGGAGGTGCGTAGCATAGCAAACATTATTCGAAAATTGACCAAGTTGGACAGACCCAAACGGCGCGCCGCGCGGGTATATGGCGCGCCGCGCGGGTACCTGTGCAGAGAATTCTGGCAGTTTTTAAGTTTTATGCACGAACCTAACTTCAAACAATCACCATTTATGATCCGCAAACAATCAAGACAAGTATCTTATACCGTTGGGCAGGTAATTTGACGAGGAAAACAACTAAACACATTTCATCAATCAATCTACCTATTACAACAACCAAAACCGCATCCTATGCTTAACATTAACCGCATACAAGTTCATAAATGCAATTCAATGATTCGGGCAACCAATTTACATGAATGATATGCCGTTTCGAAGGTAATCAAGCATACAATCCAACTAAACACTTACCAATAATAATCCATGGCATTCAATGCATCAAAAGTCCATTTCAAGTTCATCAAACCCTAACCCAAATTCACCAAAATCACTAATCAAGTTCATGAAGTTTTCTAAGGCAACCTACACATCAAATTGAAGCTAGTGATGCTAGTAACACAATTAAAACATCAACTTTTAACATCTAACAACATATGATCATCCAAAATTCAAGAACAACACACCAAAATTCAAGTTCATGCTAGTTACACTAAAACAACGAGATCGAGCATATAAATCATATATTCGTGTTAGACTTGAGCCATAGACACTAATTAACACTTTTATAAGTTAAAAACATCAAGAACACAAAATCTAGTGATTTTAGAAAGTTACCCAAATGAGATGAAGTTGGTACCAAAATGAAGAGGATGAAGAGAGGATCACAAATACGTAGTTTATTTTGTTGTAAGCCTCCTAGATCGAATTTAGATGATGATTGAATGAATTTGGTTTTGGGTGTGTGTTCTTGCTAGAGAGAAAGAGAGAGAGATGGAGGTGGAAATGAATGGGTGAAAGGGGTTTGACCCTTTGACCTAGTCAAGGGTTTGATCCCTTGTCAAGTTTAGTCCCTCAACTTTCGTTCGGGTGCGGGAATTACCTAAACTAGATAATTTAAAACGCGTATCAACGGGAGATGTTATAAACATATAACGGACTTTATATTAGTATAACGGAAAAGTAAATGGAAAAAGGCGGGATGTTACATGAAAAGTCTGAAGAATTCGATGAAAAAGTAGTCAAAGTAATGGGGAAAACTGTAGAAAAACTTGTTGAGAGGTTTGGAGGTCACAAGATCAAAGTGAATAAGAATGAAAATGTGAATTCTCAAGTTGATTATGAGGTGTTTTCCAATTTAGAGGATCTTGAAGGGCCTAAGTGTGGGGGAGATAGTGAAAACCCGCCACATAGTTCTTTGAGGCATGATAGTGAGTGTAAGGAATATGTGGATGACCCGGTGCTTGATCGTTCCATCCATGAGAAAATTACATAGACGGGTCCATGATGCTAGGAGTAGGGGAGATGAAAGTTTGAGCAACCGTCTTGTGTGTAACTTGTCTCCTAAAGAAAAAGATAAATTGTTTGAGTTAATGCATGTGGCTAAGGAGAATGATGTGTGGTTGGATTCTAAGTTGAGGAAAGTTAGAGATAGTGAAGGTTCTCACAAAGTGAGGGAAGGAGGAACCTTCTACAGTCCTAGAATTAGCTGAAGTGGCAAAAGAGTCGTGTGCACGACTCGGATATAAAAACTGCACAAACTATGTGTAGAGTTTGTAAGTTTTCTTTATTTTATTTTTAGTTTATTTCTATTTTATTTTTATTTTTAGATAAATAAATGAACTTTGTGGGTATGTTCACTGCAAGCCCTCACAAGACAAAACTCGTCCACCCCAGGAAATCGGGTGGTTTAAAGCGGATCCCTCCGAAAGTGGGCTAGTTAGATTTTACATTTTTTCTTTTGTTTTTCTTTTCTAAGTTGTAATGGAAGGATAAATGTAATCGAATGGAATGTGTGATGATGAATCAAAATGATGTGCGATGGCTACTATTGGATGGTGAACTTGCGAGTATTTCGGTAATGTGTTAGATTTTCCCTTTCTATTTTTCACATAAATATTATAATACTCTACATATGCGTACGAGGGCGTAGCATGATTCAAGTGTGGGGGAGAGGGGAAAATTAAATTTTTTTTTTTTTTTGGGATACATTACTTGGGTTTGAAGCTTAAAGTGAGTAAAATATTATGGTTATTAGTTGAAAAAAAAAATTTATCATAATTTTATAACAAACCAAGTGGGATTCTTTTGAAAAAGAGTTTAAAGAATAAGTGAAGTGGCATGGTATTAATGGGTATTAAGAAAAAGTTGGTTGTAAACATCTAAATTAAACAAAAAGTTTCAAAGCGGTCAAGTTAAGAAGTAAAGTCTTCTTAGTTGAGTTATCAAGGTGTTTTCAAAAAGGAAGTAAAGTCTTCCGATTTATGTTTCAAAAGCATTTTTAGTGCAGCTTTTTACCCATGAATTGACGAAAGTGAAAGGTACAAAATGTCATTTCCTGTTCATTCACATCTTGTTTCGATACCGGGAACAAATGCTAGTGCTTGGACTTGTTCTGTGTCGCTATTCAAAACCAGGATTAGCTGTGGATGACACTAGCCATACCCGCAGTTCACTGCAAAACAGCCAGTATAGGGGCTGGATAAATATTCCTACACGAGAGCCATGCTTGGGGCTAAAACCACAAAATGAGAGCTCGATGGAGCCAAATCCATAAAACAGCCAGTATAGGGGCTGGATAAATATTCCTACACGAGAGCCTTGTTGGGGCGTATAATACCGCTAAAAATAGAGCTAGATGGGGCTAAATCCACAAAAATTATTTCTCATTATAAGTCACGTGGGGCTTAAATTCCAAGACCCTTCGTCGATTGTCCACCCTGCTCCGAGAGTCACCGGAGGAGTTGTTGGGGCATGAGATGAGTGCCGTGATCCTAAAACACCGGGAGAACCAAAAAGGGTGTCTTCGGACACTCTGGCACACCAACCTTTAAAACAAAATATGGAATTGACAGTATATGGTTCTTTTATCTAGTTCATATGGCGGATGGCTCTCAATTGACTTATGTTTTATTTGAAGATCACCAAGTTTGAAGTTTTGTAACATTTTTGAAGTATTTGCTCGAGACGAGATGTTCACATAATCGAGAAGTTAAAGTTCATTAAGTGAGAGCCATGTCGGGAGAGTTTATGTTCCACATTGAGTTCAAGACGTTGCGGTTTTATACAATCCTTTGAAGATTTATCAGTTATTAAAAAGCTTAATTAAAGGTTCGAGTCAAAGATTTTGTTTGAGATTGTTTGAGGACAAACAATGATAAGTGTGGGGGAGTTGATCAGGTCTTAAACGCCGATCATTATCGATGTTAAGAGGTGGATATTACGTGTATATTTGAGGTTTAGAAAGTTATTTCATGAGGTTTTTATAACGAGTAACGATTTGGGACGAGAACGCGAAAACGGGGGTTAAAAACAAGAAAAAATGAAAAAACTGACGCCCAGCCGCAAGGAGGCGGCTGGGGGGCGCAAGTAGGCGCCTGAGGGGTGCAAAAAAATCAGTCAGGTGGAAAGCTGGCAAAAGGAGGCGGCTGGTTTTTGCGGCTGGGCGCATGTAGGCGCCCGATGAGAGTAATTTGCGGCTGGAACTATTTTTGGATAGAATTTAAGGCCGAATTTGAGGGATTTAATGCTTGGGGGTTACCCTACTTCACCCCTATATAATGGAAACCCTAGGCTATGAATTTATATGATCTTCCATCAGTTCTTAGAGCATCAAACACACAAAAACACACCATTAATCATCATCAAATCAAGATTCAAGCTAGGTTTCAAGGAGTGTTCTTCATGCAACTTCAAGAAGCAACCATGATCATCATCACCAAGATGCTTGGCTAGTTTCTTTCACTTTATTCCTTGCATGAACAATTATTGTATGTTTAGTTTTTCATTTACTTATGTGATTCTTGAATTTGTAATCCTTATGTCTTTTGGTTTATAATTTCATTGAATCTTTTGAATTATCATTTAATGCAAGTTTGAAAGTTATTGATTGTTGCAAGACAAGTGATTGATATTTAACATCTTGTGCTTAATCCATCCTAGTTACAATTTAGTATAGGGATAAAGACAACATGTGTAGGTAGCATTGCTTGTGCCCAAGATAATCATAAATTGGAAAACTAAAGAAGTCTTGATTACAACCTTTTCGTTTAGTTCATTGTTTATGCTCTTGAATACTCAAAGTTTACATTTGCCTAGTAATTGTTAATCTAGTTTTTACATTAGTTAATTTTAGTTAATCACAAACAAACCAATCTTGAAATTGCTTGCTAGTTAACCACAACTTCCCATGGAACGAATCCTGCTTACCCTATCTAAAGTAGAGTAATTAGGCTATTTTTGACCGGACCTTCGACACCGATCACACCCCCACCATCTTCATCATCATCGTCAGAAACCACCACCACCACCACCCCCACCAATCGGATCTGAAAACAGAAGCAGCAGATCTTCATCACCATCATCATCGTTGTAACCTTTAAGTGGATTTGTGAACATTAGCAACCCAGATTATAAATCAAAGTATTTGAATTTAAATAAATAAATAAATAATAATTAAACACAAACACTTCAAAACAAATTTTACACAGATATAGACTATAACGATTCACCTGTTGAAGTATTTGAATACCAACACCAACAATCAATGGTTGTTCATCATCATCTTGTTCGATCGATCTGTTGAACTCAAAAATAATTTTCAGATCTGTTTTAGAATCAAATAATTACAATCAAGATCAATTGATGATGATTAAGTAAAACCCAGTTGAAGAATACACTATTAACCCTAAAAACGTTATCTTTTTTAAATTTAAAACAAACCCATCAATTCCTAATATGAATTTAACAAAACCCGTATGAGAAAACTATTTAATTAATGATTTCTAAGCAAAACCCAACTGAAACCTACAATATAAAACTAACTCATTAATAAAGTTATTAAATTTAACAATGATATTGTACAATGGAGAGTGCTGAATAACGATGTTGGAAGTGGCAAAAATGACAGATATTGTAATGACCCGTCCAAAACCACCTGGACGAAGTCTTCAACATCTGGTCCCATTGCGAGGTATTTGACCTCTATATGATACATTTTGTAAACATTGCATTCTTTTGAAAAGGCACACCATAAATGAATATTTAAATCCAAGGTTTTCGACATCTGATGATTTCTACATATAGACAATCATCGTAAATAATAGTTTACAATAATACTTCAGTTGACAAAGCAGTCAAAATAGACACATGGTGATGATTTTGTGAATGCAACGTTTTCTCGAATAAAGCATGTATGACTCCATGCACATAGCTTGTATAACATATAAGCAAACAGCGGAAGACTTCTAGGAACCTGAGAATAAACATGCTTGAAAGTGTCAACACAAAGGTTGGTGAGTTCATAGTTTTAATGATGTGCATAATCTGTATATAAAGATAGACCACAAGATTTCAGTTGTTTCATCCGAAACGTTTAGCAAAATGTTCTACAAAATTGAACACCCTGGTAACTAAACTTAACGTATATATGATAAGTACCCCTATTTTAACATACATGTAACCAACATGAACAATACACGTAATCCAACGTGTACTAAACTCAAATAGCATACGTCTGGTTTTATAGTTCAGGCTAGGGTCTCTATACCTGGAGCAGACGGGGATGTCAAGCCCTATGGATCCATATACAACTACTCGCGCCCACCAGTTCTTATAACCGGCAGTTTCTAGTTACCAAAGCTAAGGAATTTTCGGTTCAAACTCAGTGTAGAATTTAGTATGTACTTGTGTCCTTTACGTTTAAAATAAAGTGCATGTATTCTCAGCCCAAAAATATAGATTGCAAAAGCAATAAAAAAGGGAGCAAATGAAACTCACCTTAGCAGCACATAAAGTCGTTCACCAAAATGTGACCGAAACTTGGAATACCAAATAACCGTAGATCTCAACCTAGAGAACATATGTTGGTCAATAAATGTCTATCAAGCTAGGTCAGGTCATAGTGTATCACAATCCTAATGCTCGAGATCGATATACAAAAGTTATCAAAAGTCATTTCAAAAAGTCAATTTTGACAATTGTTCAACAAAATGAGACGTGCCTTATATAAGAATTCATTTATGCGGCTGGTAATATTTAAAAATACAATTTATCAATCTTATAAACAAGTTGTTTAAATATTAATTGCAGATTCAAAAGCAATTTCAATTAACGTCAATCATAATTCAGCTGACCATATCTTTTAATTCGTTCAATCAAATTACGCGATTTCTAAATGAAAAGTTATTGATTTTTCGCCAGCTTTCCAATAACATGCATATCATATACTTTTTATCAGTAGTATATGTATTAAATTAGTGATTCATCATAAACTATCTAACGACAAATTTAGCATACAAGCATTCATAAATATATGTACTCAAGCACTAGACATGGATACACTATTAATATATAAAAGATAAGATATGAATGCTCACGTATCAATATTGTGATTCAATATTGCAGGAAAGTACGTAGATGCAACAGAGATGATAAACACTAGGTTTGACTTGCAAACAATACCTACGAACATTACCCATAACCTCCATAGCTATAACTCATAGTTTTCTTAGCTTAAACCAGTTTGAAAACTCGTTTTGAAGGTGACACGCTCATGACCTCGTCATAGTATTTTGTGTATATTACTAATAATAATAATAATAATAATAATAATAATAATAATAATAATAATAATAATAATAATAATAATAATAATAATAATAATAATAATAATAATAATAATAATAAGAAGATTAATCACCAACGATATTTGATTCATCAAAAACGGAGCTACGATCAAAAAGTTATGGCCAAAACAAGAAACTGAAAACTGACCTGAAGGTTGGAGCGGCGCTCCACCTTCAGGGGCGGCGCTCCGATCCCGTCTGATGCAATTTTCAGCCTTTTTAAAAGGTTTAAATGAGGGGTACTTTGGTCTTTTCACTAGGGGTCGGTTTGGGGTCATCAAAACTGATCCATTGATCATTTTAGATCACATTTCACTCATCAAACCCTCTCATCAAACCCTAGAGTGAGAAACCCATTTTAAGTGAGAGAAAGCTCCATTTGGAGAAGAAGAAGTTTGATTCGGGTCAAACCTCAAGTATTAAAGTTGTTCATCTCATCAACGGCATCATTTTGGCGGTATTGGTAAGTTCAAACTCCGAATTACATTTGTTAGATTTGATATTCAAGTTAGGGTTTGAGTTTGATTTGTAGTGAAACCCTCTTAGATGATGAAATGGGTTTATGGTGACTAGTTATTCTTGTCACTTGGCGGGTTTTGGATTGGTTGACGATTTGGCCTTGATTAGGCTTTAATCTTGAGTTTAATCACTAAGTTTAGTGATTGTGGAAGTGTTGGAACCACTTTAGGTGAATTTGGGTTGACTAATTTTGACTAGAGTCAAAATTAGGGTTTGGTGATGATTATTACCCAATTGTCGATTTAATAAGGTTTATAAACTTAAAATGGATTAAGTTGAAGTATAAAACCGAGTTAAATATGTTTTGGTGTCAAAACTTGCTAATGGCATGATATTGACTTCTTATGGGTCAAATTAGGGTTTAAGTGTCATTTTGGGCAAGATAGGTGTTTAACACCTATGATTGGGTTTAATTGGCATATTAGGACCATTCTCACTTGTTTTAGTGATTATTGGTTAGTTTGGGCACGGTTTGTGCTTGGAAGTGCATTTGGGTCAAAATGGCAGTAAGTGTCGAATTGGGTTGGTTTGTAAGTCAACCCTAATTGTGTTGCTTGTTTCGTGATAATGGAATAGGTACTTTCCATTGACGAGTCGCGGATTACTTGGAAGCATTCATCAAGGCAACAAGGTGAGTGTTAATATCCTATGTGCATATGTATGTGTAGGATGGGTGCGGGTCGGGTGAAGTGGTTCTCGATTATAGAGCTCACTTCACATATAGGTGGATTTGATGGACTTGTGTATAGGTCCAACTAGCACGGATGTGCGTTTTGGTTGACCACCTTTGGCGAGGTACACGTTTTGTGTGTACATTATCACACGTGATTGTGAATTGGATAACCCCAATGGCGAAGGGTTGATATTGAATTGTGATGTGTTTATTTTTATGAATGGATATGTGTTGTCCAAGTTAGTGATATATGTGTTGTACGCTAACGGTTTTACGAATGGATAGGTGCTGTCCAAGTTAGTGATATATGTGTTGTACGCTAACGACTTTATGAATGGATATGTGTTGTCCAAGTTAGTGATATATATGTTGTACGCTAACGGTTTTACGAATGGATATGTGTTGTCCAAGTTAGTGATATATGTGTTGTACGCTAACGACTTTATGAATGGATATGTGTTGTCCAAGTTAGTGATATATGCGTTGTACGCTAACGGTTTCATGAACGGATATGTGTTGTCCAAGGGTTAGTGATATATGTGTTGTACACTAACGGTTGTTACGAACACCGATGGGAAATTCGAGTACCATTCCTTTGTGCGATTGGTTAACCTTGGGCGGTTTTACGCTCTGTTATATATATATATTAATGTATTGTTGTGATGTAGCTAACCCTCCAGGTGTAGCTTATTGGCGTTGTTCACATCGTCGTTGGTGACTTACTTTATGGTTGTTGTTACTAGCTTGTTGCTTAGTGATTATACGGTACGCTGAGCTTAGCTTGCCTTTATGCTTGGATGCTCCGGTATGCGGTATTTGATTATTTGTGTGACGTGTCCATTTTATGCATATATATGTATGTAGTATATTCTCACTCACTAAGCGTTAGCTTACCCTCTCGTTGTTTACATTTTTATAGATTTGCTTGGATGCGGTGGCTCGGGTGAAATGTCCCGTTCTTATTGATTAAAAACGTTCCATATTAATTGATTTCGTTGCGAGGTTTTGACCTCTATATGAGACGTTTTTCAAAGACTGCATTCATTTTAAAACAAACCATAACCTTTATTTCATCAATAAAGGTTTAAAAAGCTTTATGTAGATTATCAAATAATGATAATCTAAAATATCCTGTTTACACACAACCATTACATAATGGTTTACAATACAAATATGTTACAACAAAATAAGTTTCTTGAATGCAGTTTTTACACAATATCATACAAACATGGACTCCAAATCTTGTCCTTATTTTAGTATGCAACAGCGGAAGCTCTTAGTATTCACCTGAGAATAAACATGCTTTAAACGTCAACAAAAATGTTGGTGAGTTATAGGTTTAACCTATATATATCAAATCGTAACAATAGACCACAAGATTTCATATTTCAATACACATCCCATACATAGAGATAAAAATCATTCATATGGTGAACACCTGGTAACCGACATTAACAAGATGCATATATAAGAATATCCCCATCATTCCGGGACACCCTTCGGATATGATATAAATTTCGAAGTACTAAAGCATCCGGTACTTTGGATGGGGTTTGTTAGGCCCAATAGATCTATCTTTAGGATTCGCGTCAATTAGGGTGTCTGTTCCCTAATTCTTAGATTACCAGACTTAATAAAAAGGGGCATATTCGATTTCGATAATTCAACCATAGAATGTAGTTTCACGTACTTGTGTCTATTTTGTAAATCATTTATAAAACCTGCATGTATTCTCATCCCAAAAATATTAGATTTTAAAAGTGGGACTATAACTCACTTTCACAAATTTTTATTTCGTCGGGAAGTAAGACTTGGCCACTGGTTGATTCACGAACCTATAACAATATATACATATATATCAAAGTATGTTCAAAATATATTTACAACACTTTTAATATATTTTGATGTTTTAAGTTTATTAAGTCAGCTGTCCTCGTTAGTAACCTACAACTAGTTGTCCACAGTTAGATGTACAGAAATAAATCGATAAATATTATCTTGAATCAATCCACGACCCAGTGTATACGTATCTTAGTATTGATCACAACTCAAACTATATATATTTTGGAATCAACCTCAACCCTGTATAGCTAACTCCAACATTCACATATAGAGTGTCTATGGTTATTCCGAAATATATATAGATGTGTCGACATGATAGGTCGAAACATTGTATACGTGTCTATGGTATCTCAAGATTACATAATATACAATACAAGTTGATTAAGTTATGGTTGGAATAGATTTGTTACCAATTTTCACGTAGCTAAAATGAGAAAAATTATCCAATCTTGTTTTACCCATAACTTCTTCATTTTAAATCCTTTTATAGTGAATCAAATTGCTATGGTTTCATATTGAACTCTATTTTATGAATCTAAACAGAAAAAGTATAGGTTTATAGTCGGAAAAATAAGTTACAAGTCGTTTTTGTAAAGGTAGTCATTTCAGTCGAAAGAACGACGTCTAGATGACCATTTTAGAAAACATACTTCCACTTTGAGTTTAACCATAATTTTTGGATATAATTTCATGTTCATAATAAAAATCATTTTCCCAGAATAACAACTTTTAAATCAAAGTTTATCATAGTTTTTAATTAACTAACCCAAAACAGCCCGCGGTGTTACTACGACGGTGTAAATCCGGTTTTACGGTATTTTTCGTGTTTCCAGGTTTTAAATCATTAAGTTAGCATATCATATAGATATAGAACATGTGTTTAGTTGATTTTAAAAGTCAAGTTAGAAGGATTAACTTTTGTTTGCGAACAAGTTTAGAATGAACTAAACTATGTTCTAGTGATTACAAGTTTAAACCTTCGAATAAGATAGCTTTATATGTATGAATCGAATGATGTTATGAACATCATTACTACCTTAAGTTCCTTGGATAAACCTACTGGAAAAGAGAAAAATGGATCTAGCTTCAATGGATCTTTGGATGGCTCGAAGTTCTTGAAGCAGAATCATGACACGAAAACAAGTTCAAGTAAGATCATCACTTGAAATAAGATTGTTATAGTTATAGAAATTGAACCAAAGTTTGAATATGATTATTACCTTGTATTAGAATGATAACCTACTGTAAGAAACAAAGATTTCTTGAGGTTGGATGATCACCTTACAAGATTGGAAGTGAGCTAGCAAACTTGAAAGTATTCTTGATTTTATGTAACTAGAACTTGTAGAATTTATGAAGAACACTTAGAACTTGAAGATAGAACTTGAGAGAGATCAATTAGATGAAGAAAATTGAAGAATGAAAGTGTTTGTAGGTGTTTTTAGTCGTTGGTGTATGGATTAGATATAAAGGATATGTAATTTTGTTTTCATGTAAATAAGTCATGAATGATTACTCATATTTTTGTAATTTTATGAGATATTTCATGCTAGTTGCCAAATGATGGTTCCCACATGTGTTAAGTGACTCACATGGGCTGCTAAGAGCTAATCATTGGAGTGTATATACCAATAGTACATACATCTAAAAGCTGTGTATTGTACGAGTACGAATACGGGTGCATACGAGTAGAATTGTTGATGAAACTGAACGAGGATGTAATTGTAAGCATTTTTGTTAAGTAGAAGTATTTTGATAAGTGTCTTGAAGTCTTTCAAAAGTGTATGAATACATATTAAAACACTACATGTATATACATTTTAACTGAGTCGTTAAGTCATCATTAGTCGTTACATGTAAATGTTGTTTTGAAACCTTTAGGTTAACGATCTTGTTAAATGTTGTTAACCCAATGTTTATAATATCAAATGAGATTTTAAATTATTATATTATCATTATATTATCATGTATGAATATCTCTTAATATGATATATATACATTAAATGTCTTTACAACGATAATCGTTACATATATGTCTCGTTTAAAAATCATTAAGTTAGTAGTCTTGTTTTTACATATGTAGTTCATTGTTAATATACTTAATGATATGTTTACTTATCATAGTATCATGTTAACTATATATATATCCATATATTTGTCATCATATAGTTTTTACAAGTTTTAACGTTCGTGAATCACCGGTCAACTTGGGTGGTCAATTGTCTATATGAAACATATTTCAATTAATCAAGTCTTAACAAGTTTGATTGATTAACATGTTGGAAACATTTAATCATGTAAATATCAATCTCAATTAATATATATAAACATGGAAAAGTTCGGGTCACTACAGTACCTACCCGTTAAATAAATTTCGTCCCGAAATTTTAAGCTGTTGAAGGTGTTGACGAATCTTCTGGAAATAGATGCGGGTATTTCTTCTTCATCTGATCTTCACGCTCCCAGGTGAACTCGGGTCCTCTACGAGCATTCCATCGAACCTTAACAATTGGTATCTTGTTTTGCTTAAGTCTTTTAACCTCACGATCCATTATTTCGACGGGTTCTTCGATGAATTGAAGTTTTTCGTTGATTTGGATTTCATCTAACGGAATAGTGAGATCTTCTTTAGCAAAACATTTCTTCAAATTCGAGACGTGGAAAGTGTTATGTACAGCCGCGAGTTGTTGAGGTAACTCAAGTCGGTAAGCTACTGGTCCGACACGATCAATAATCTTGAATGGTCCAATATACCTTGGATTTAATTTCCCTCGTTTACCAAATCGAACAACTCCTTTCCAAGGTGCTACTTTAAGCATGACCATCTCTCCAATTTCAAATTCTATATCTTTTCTTTTAATGTCAGCGTAGCTCTTTTGTCGACTTTGGGCGGTTTTCAACCGTTGTTGAATTTGGATGATCTTCTCGGTAGTTTCTTGTATAATCTCCGGACCCGTAATCTGTCTATCCCCCACTTCACTCCAACAAATCGGAGACCTGCACTTTCTACCATAAAGTGCTTCAAACGGCGCCATCTCAATGCTTGAATGGTAGCTGTTGTTGTAGGAAAATTCTGCTAATGGTAAATGTCGATCCCAATTGTTTCCGAAATCAATAACACATGCTCGTAGCATGTCTTCAAGCGTTTGTATTGTCCTTTCGCTCTGCCCATCAGTTTGTGGATGATAGGCAGTACTCATGTCTAGACGAGTTCCTAATGCTTGCTGTAATGTCTGCCAGAATCTTGAAATAAATCTACCATCCCTATCAGAGATAATAGAGATTGGTATTCCATGTCTGGAGACGACTTCCTTCAAATACAGTCGTGCTAACTTCTCCATCTTGTCATCTTCTCTTATTGGCAGGAAGTGTGCTGATTTGGTGAGACGATCAACTATTACCCAAATAGTATCAAACCCACTTGCAGTCCTTGGCAATTTAGTGATGAAATCCATGGTAATGTTTTCCCATTTCCATTCCGGTATTTCGGGTTGTTGAAGTAGACCTGATGGTTTCTGATGCTCAGCTTTGACCTTAGAACACGTCAAACATTCTCCTACATATTTAGCAATATCGGCTTTCATACCCGGCCACCAAAAATGTTTCTTGAGATCCTTGTACATCTTCTCCGTTCCAGGATGTATTGAGTATCTGGTTTTATGAGCTTCTCTAAGTACCATTTCTCTCATATCTCCAAATTTTGGTACCCAAATCCTTTCAGCCCTATACCGGGTTCCGTCTTCCCGAATATTAAGATGCTTCTCCGATCCTTTGGGTATTTCATCCTTTAAATTTCCCTCTTTTAAAACTCCTTGTTGCGCCTCCTTTATTTGAGTAGTAAGGTTATTATGAATCATTATATTCATAGATTTTACTCGAATGGGTTCTCTGTCCTTCCTGCTCAAGGCATCGGCTACCACATTTGCCTTCCCCGGGTGGTAACGAATCTCAAAGTCGTAATCATTCAATAATTCAATCCACCTACGTTGTCTCATATTCAGTTGTTTCTGATTAAATATGTGTTGAAGACTTTTGTGGTCAGTATATATAATACTTTTGACCCCATATAAGTAGTGCCTCCAAGTCTTTAATGCAAAAACAACCGCGCCTAATTCCAAATCATGCGTCGTATAATTTTGTTCGTGAATCTTCAATTGTCTAGACGCATAAGCAATCACCTTTGTTCGTTGCATTAATACACAACCGAGACCTTGCTTTGATGCATCACAATAAATCACAAAATCATCATTCCCTTCAGGCAATGACAATATAGGTGCCGTAGTTAGCTTTTTCTTCAATAACTGAAACGCTTTCTCTTGTTCATCATTCCATTCAAATTTCTTCCCTTTATGCGTTAATGCAGTCAAGGGTTTTGCTATTCTGGAAAAGTCTTGGATGAACCTTCTGTAGTAACCAGCTAGTCCTAAAAACTGGCGTATGTGTTTCGGAGTTTTCGGGGTTTCCCACTTTTCAACAGTTTCTATCTTTGCCGGATCCACCTTAATACCTTCTTTGTTCACTATGTGACCGAGGAATTGAACTTCTTCCAACCAAAATGCACACTTTGAAAACTTAGCGTACAATTCTTCCTTCCTCAATACTCTTAACACCTTTCTCAAATGTTCACCGTGTTCTTGGTCATTCTTTGAGTAAATAAGTATGTCATCAATGAAAACAATGACAAACTTGTCAAGGTATGGTCCACACACTCGGTTCATAAGGTCCAAGAACACAGCTGGTGCATTAGTTAAACCAAACGGAATGACCATAAACTCGTAATGACCGTAACGTGTTCTGAAAGCAGTCTTTGGAATATCATCTTCTTTCACCCGCATTTGATGATACCCGGAACGTAAGTCAATCTTTGAATAAACAGACGAGCCTTGTAGTTGATCAAATAAGTCATCGATTCTCGGTAGTGGGTAGCGGTTCTTGATGGTAAGTTTGTTCAACTCTCGGTAGTCGATACACAACCTGAATGTACCATCTTTCTTCTTGACAAACAAAACAGGAGCTCCCCACGGTGATGTGCTTGGTCGAATGAAACCACGCTCTAAAAGTTCTTGTAATTGGCTTTGTAGTTCTTTCATCTCGCTGGGTGCGAGTCTGTAAGGAGCACGAGCTATTGGTGCAGCTCCTGGTACAAGATCTATTTGAAATTCAACGGATCGATGTGGGGGTAATCCCGGTAATTCTTTCGGAAATACATCAGGAAATTCTTTTGCGACGGGAACATCATTGATGCTCTTTTCTTCAGTTTGTACTTTCTCGACGTGTGCTAGAACAGCATAGCAACCTTTTCTTATTAGTTTTTGTGCTTTCAAATTACTAATAAGATGTAGCTTCGTGTTGCCCTTTTCTCCGTACACCATTAAGGGTTTTCCTTTTTCTCGTATAATGCGAATTGCATTTTTGTAACAAACGATCTCCGCTTTCACTTCTTTCAACCAGTCCATACCGATTATCACATCAAAACTCCCTAACTCTACTGGTATCAAATCAATCTTAAATGTTTCGCTAACCAGTTTAATTTCTCGATTCCGACATATATTATCTGCTGAAATTAATTTACCATTTGCTAATTCGAGTAAAAATTTACTATCCAAAGGCGTCAATGGACAACTTAATTTAGCACAAAAATCTCTACTCATATAGCTTCTATCTGCACCCGAATCAAATAAAACGTAAGCAGATTTATTGTCAATAAGAAACGTACCCGTAACAAGCTCCGGGTCTTCCTGTGCCTCTACCGCATTAATATTGAAAACTCTTCCACGGCCTTGTCCATTCGTGTTCTCCTGGTTCGGGCAATTTCTAATAATGTGGCCTGGTTTTCCACATTTATAACAAACTACATTGGCATAACTTGCTCCGACACTACTTGCTCTGCCATTACTCGTTCCGACACCATTTGTTCCTTTCGTTCTATTAACCCCTGGTCCGTAGACCTCACACTTCGCCGCGCTATGACCATTTCTTTTACACTTGTTGCAAAATTTGGTGCAGAACCCCGAGTGATACTTTTCACACCTTTGGCATAGCTGCTTCTGATTGTTGTTGTTGTTGCGGTTATTATTGTTATTGGGATGATTGTTGTAGTTGCTGTTGTTGTTGTTGTTGTTGTTGTTGGGCCGTTTGTTGTAGTTGCGATTGATGTTGCGATTGTTGGGATAATTGTTGCGATTATTGTTGTAATTGCTGTTGTTGTTGTATTGGTGATTCTTATCACCGTTTTCCTCCCACTTTCTTTTGACTTGCTTCACATTGGCCTCTTCAGCAGTCTGTTCTTTAATTCTTTCTTCAATCTGGTTCACTAGTTTGTGAGCCATTCTACATGCCTGTTGTATGGAGGCGGGCTCGTGTGAACTTATATCTTCTTGGATTCTTTCCGGTAATCCTTTCACAAACGCGTCGATCTTCTCTTCCTCATCTTCGAATGCTCCCGGACACAATAGGCACAATTCTGTGAATCGTCTTTCGTACGTGGTAATATCAAATCCTTGGGTTCGTAACCCTCTAAGTTCTGTCTTGAGCTTATTGACCTCGGTTCTGGGACGGTACTTCTCGTTCATCAAGTGCTTGAATGCTGACCACGGTAGTGCGTACGCATCGTCTTGTCCCACTTGCTCTAGATAGGTATTCCACCATGTTAACGCAGAACCTGTGAAGGTATGCGTAGCATACTTCACTTTGTCCTCTTCAGTACACTTACTTATGGAAAACACCGATTCGACCTTCTCGGTCCACCGTTTCAATCCGATCGGTCCTTCGGTTCCATCAAATTCCAAAGGTTTGCAGGCAGTGAATTCTTTGTAGGTGCATCCTACACGATTTCCTGTACTGCTAGATCCAAGGTTATTGTTGGTATGTAGCGCAGCCTGTACTGCGGCTATGTTTGAAGCTAGAAAAGTACGGAATTCCTCTTCATTCATATTCACGGTGTGTCGAGTAGTCGGTGCCATTTCCTTCAAAATAGTCAAATGGAACAAGTTAATCATACAGAATATTAAGAGTAGTTAATAGTATTTCGTAGCATAATATGAACTCATTTATAAAAGCTTTTTCTTCATATTAGCGTTTTATAAGTTTAAATTCGGGTAGTACCTACCCGTTAAGTTCATACTTAGTAGCTAATATACAATTCAACTACTACAATTCTATATGAAAAACTAATTATAATAATATTTCGCGTTCAAACTTTTACACAATATTTTACAAACTTACAATACCGCTTATTTTACATATAGCATGAAATATAGCACACAATAAATTTGATACAAAATGGTTGTGAAGATAATTCTAGCTAGTACACAAGTCGTTCAGCAAAGGCAATAAAGACACGTAATTCATACGTCCAGAAACAAGTCATGCATTCTGGTTTTACTAGGACTACTTTCCATCCTTGGTCTTGTGCAACATAACCGTTATGGCCGTTGATAAGACAGCGTGTTGTAATGTCGTCAAAGGGACGAGGGTTACGTAATGTCCAACAGTCCCGTAACAATCTAAAAACCTCATTTCTTACCCCAATTACCGACTCCGTCACTTGTGGGAACTTTTTGTTTAATAGTTGTAGCCCGATGTTCTTGCTCTCACTTTGGTGAGAAGCGAACATTACTAATCCGTAAGCATAACATGCTTCTTTATGTTGCATGTTAGCCGCTTTTTCTAAATCACGAAGTCCAATATTCGGATATATTGAGTCAAAATAATTTCTTAACCCGTTGCGTAAAATAGCATTTGGGTTCCCCGCAATATATGCGTCAAAGTAAACACATCGTAACTTATGGGTTTCCCAATGTGATATCCCCCATCTTTCAAACGAAAGTCTCTTATAAACCAAGACATTCTTGGAACGTTCTTCGAATGTCTTACAAACTGATCTCGCCTTAAATAGTTGTGCCGAAGAATTCTGGCCGACTCTAGACAAGATTTCATCAATCATGTCTCCGGGTAGGTCTCTTAAAATATTGGGTTGTCTATCCATTTTGTGTTTTTAAACTGTAAAATAGACAAGAGTTAGATTCATAAAAAAAAAACTTATTAATACAAGCAATTTTTACATATATCATAAAGCATAAGAACACTATATTCCATATATTACACCACACGAATACAACTATCTTATTCCGACTCGCTCGTTTCTTCTTCTTCGGTTTTGGTTCGTTTTGCCAAGTTTCTAGGGATATATGATGTTCCCCTAATACGAGCCGTCGTTGTCCACATTGGTTTAGAAAAACCTGGTGGTTTAGAGGTTCCCGGGTCATTGTTACAACTTAAGGACTTCGGGGGTTGACGATACATATAAAGTTCATCGGGGTTGGAATTAGATTTCTCTATTTTTATGCCCTTTCCCTTATTATTTTCTTTTGCCTTTTTAAATTCAGTTGGGGTAATTTCTATAACATCATCGGAATTCTCGTCGGAATCCGATTCATCGGAGAATTGGTAATCCTCCCAATATTTTGCTTCCTTGGCGGAAACACCATTGACCATAATTAACTTTGGTCGGTTGGTTGAGGATTTTCTTTTACTTAACCGTTTTATTATTTCCCCCACCGGTTCTATTTCTTCATCCGGTTCCGATTCTTCTTCCGGTTCCGATTCTTCTTCCGGTTCCGACTCTTCTTCCGGTTCCTCTTCGGGAACTTGTGAATCAGTCCACAAATCATTCCAATTTACATTTGACTCTTCATTATTATTAGGTGAGTCAATGGGACTTGTTCTAGAGGTAGACATCTATCACATAATATCAAACACGTTAAGAGATTAATATATCACATAATATTCATATGTTAAAAATATATAGTTTCCAACAAAAATGTTAAGCAATCATTTTTAAAGAAAACACGGTCGAAGTCCAGACTCACTAATGCATCCTAACAAACTCGATAAGACACACTAATGCAAATTTTCTGGTTCTCTAAGACCAACGCTCTGATACCAACTGAAATGTCCCGTTCTTATTGATTAAAAACGTTCCATATTAATTGATTTCGTTGCGAGGTTTTGACCTCTATATGAGACGTTTTTCAAAGACTGCATTCATTTTAAAACAAACCATAACCTTTATTTCATCAATAAAGGTTTAAAAAGCTTTATGTAGATTATCAAATAATGATAATCTAAAATATCCTGTTTACACACAACCATTACATAATGGTTTACAATACAAATATGTTACAACAAAATAAGTTTCTTGAATGCAGTTTTTACACAATATCATACAAACATGGACTCCAAATCTTGTCCTTATTTTAGTATGCAACAGCGGAAGCTCTTAGTATTCACCTGAGAATAAACATGCTTTAAACGTCAACAAAAATGTTGGTGAGTTATAGGTTTAACCTATATATATCAAATCGTAACAATAGACCACAAGATTTCATATTTCAATACACATCCCATACATAGAGATAAAAATCATTCATATGGTGAACACCTGGTAACCGACATTAACAAGATGCATATATAAGAATATCCCCATCATTCCGGGACACCCTTCGGATATGATATAAATTTCGAAGTACTAAAGCATCCGGTACTTTGGATGGGGTTTGTTAGGCCCAATAGATCTATCTTTAGGATTCGCGTCAATTAGGGTGTCTGTTCCCTAATTCTTAGATTACCAGACTTAATAAAAAGGGGCATATTCGATTTCGATAATTCAACCATAGAATGTAGTTTCACGTACTTGTGTCTATTTTGTAAATCATTTATAAAACCTGCATGTATTCTCATCCCAAAAATATTAGATTTTAAAAGTGGGACTATAACTCACTTTCACAAATTTTTATTTCGTCGGGAAGTAAGACTTGGCCACTGGTTGATTCACGAACCTATAACAATATATACATATATATCAAAGTATGTTCAAAATATATTTACAACACTTTTAATATATTTTGATGTTTTAAGTTTATTAAGTCAGCTGTCCTCGTTAGTAACCTACAACTAGTTGTCCACAGTTAGATGTACAGAAATAAATCGATAAATATTATCTTGAATCAATCCACGACCCAGTGTATACGTATCTCAGTATTGATCACAACTCAAACTATATATATTTTGGAATCAACCTCAACCCTGTATATCTAACTCCAACATTCACATATAGAGTGTCTATGGTTGTTCTGAAATATATATAGATGTGTCGACATGATAGGTCGAAACATTGTATACGTGTCTATGGTATCTCAAGATTACATAATATACAATACAAGTTGATTAAGTTATGGTTGGAATAGATTTGTTACCAATTTTCACGTAGCTAAAATGAGAAAAATTATCCAATCTTGTTTTACCCATAACTTCTTCATTTTAAATCCGTTTATAGTGAATCAAATTGCTATGGTTTCATATTGAACTCTATTTTATGAATCTAAACAGTAAAAGTATAGGTTTATAGTCGGAAAAATAAGTTACAAGTCATTTTTGTAAAGGTAGTCATTTCAGTCGAAAGAACGAGGTCTAGATGACCATTTTAGAAAACATACTTCCACTTTGAGTTTAACCATAATTTTTGGATATAATTTCATGTTCATAATAAAAATCATTTTCCCAGAATAACAACTTTTAAATCAAAGTTTATCATAGTTTTTAATTAACTAACCCAAAACAGCCCGCGGTGTTACTACGACGGCGTAAATCCGGTTTTACGGTGTTTTTCGTGTTTTCAGGTTTTAAATCATTAAGTTAGCATATCATATAGATATAGAACATGTGTTTAGTTGATTTTAAAAGTCAAGTTAGAAGGATTAACTTTTGTTTGCGAACAAGTTTAGAATGAACTAAACTATGTTCTAGTGATTACAAGTTTAAACCTTCGAATAAGATAGCTTTATATGTATGAATCGAATGATGTTATGAACATCATTACTACCTTAAGTTCCTTGGATAAACCTACTGGAAAAGAGAAAAATGGATCTAGCTTCAATGGATCTTTGGATGGCTCGAAGTTCTTGAAGCAGAATCATGACACGAAAACAAGTTCAAGTAAGATCATCACTTGAAATAAGATTGTTATAGTTATAGAAATTGAACCAAAGTTTGAATATGATTATTACCTTGTATTAGAATGATAACCTACTGTAAGAAACAAAGATTTCTTGAGGTTGGATGATCACCTTACAAGATTGGAAGTGAGCTAGCAAACTTGAAAGTATTCTTGATTTTATGTAACTAGAACTTGTAGAATTTATGAAGAACACTTAGAACTTGAAGATAGAACTTGAGAGAGATCAATTAGATGAAGAAAATTGAAGAATGAAAGTGTTTGTAGGTGTTTTTAGTCGTTGGTGTATGGATTAGATATAAAGGATATGTAATTTTGTTTTCATGTAAATAAGTCATGAATGATTACTCATATTTTTGTAATTTTATGAGATATTTCATGCTAGTTGCCAAATGATGGTTCCCACATGTGTTAAGTGACTCACATGGGCTGCTAAGAGCTGATCATTGGAGTGTATATACCAATAGTACATACATCTAAAAGCTGTGTATTGTACGAGTACGAATACGGGTGCATACGAGTAGAATTGTTGATGAAACTGAACGAGGATGTAATTGTAAGCATTTTTGTTAAGTAGAAGTATTTTGATAAGTGTCTTGAAGTCTTTCAAAAGTGTATGAATACATATTAAAACACTACATGTATATACATTTTAACTGAGTCGTTAAGTCATCGTTAGTCGTTACATGTAAATGTTGTTTTGAAACCTTTAGGTTAACGATCTTGTTAAATGTTGTTAACCCAATGTTTATAATATCAAATGATATTTTAAATTATTATATTATCATGTATGAATATCTCTTAATATGATATATATACATTAAATGTCTTTACAACGATAATCGTTACATATATGTCTCGTTTAAAAATCATTAAGTTAGTAGTCTTGTTTTTACATATGTAGTTCATTGTTAATATACTTAATGATATGTTTACTTATCATAGTATCATGTTAACTATATATATATATCCATATATTTGTCATCATATAGTTTTTACAAGTTTTAACGTTCGTGAATCACCGGTCAACTTGGGTGGTCAATTGTCTATATGAAACATATTTCAATTAATCAAGTCTTAACAAGTTTGATTGATTAACATGTTGGAAACATTTAATCATGTAAATATCAATCTCAATTAATATATATAAACATGGAAAAGTTCGGGTCACTACATCGGGTAAGCGCGGGGACTAGTGAACTTGCATAGTTGCTTTAGAGGCATGCTTTTGGATTCGATTAGGATTGGGTAGCGTATCCCCAATCGCCATGCTCGGCTTTATTTTGTGTTAAAAATCATGTGGTTGAAAACTTGTATTTTGTACGAAAGTAGTAAAACGGCCGATGTGGGCCCGGTCTCGTAAAACTCATTTTATTATTGGAACGTGTTAGTTTTAACTAATATAAAATGTTGTGAAAAGCGTTTTGCCCAAATACGTCGGGAAGTGGTCAAACATTTTCATGTTTTTGACTTTTTGGGACAGCAGCCTGTCCAGGCCTTTTTGAGCGCCGCGCAGAAGGTTGGCGCGCCACGCCAATAGCTGTGCAACAAAATAATTTTTTTTTGTGATACTTTAAGCGGGTTCGAACGTGGTTTGGTTTGGGTTGTTACAGGTCGTCATGGCTAACAATAAACATGTTTTCATGACTAATATGAGTTGATAAATAGAGTTTTATCACCGTTGAATAATATGGATAAAACAATCCGATTATTCGAAGCGTATGAGAGAAGTTATCGTAAAAGAGTGAAATGAAGAATAAATATTCGTCTTAACTTTTGACGTAGTAACGATTGATTTTCGGAATTTAAGGAATAGTAAATCTTCATAATCTAAATAAGATTTGATTCTTCGAAATTTAAGGAAATTAAGATTTCCTTTGATTAAATGCGTAATCTGCCTCGATTGCTATGTCTGATATTTCGCTATAAATTGACCTCTTCCATTCCATTATTTTCATCACTCCTACATCTTCTTCCTCAATTCATACTTTCAAAAGATTGTGAAAATGCTTCATCCAGTTCTGATCCTTGATATACTCCTAACTTTCATATCTGTCATTCTTCTTTTTCTTCTACCACCGGAGGAATTTATTTACTTACTATTACCTTGGGGTTATAGTATTTTTAATTCTCCAGTGCCTTTACGTTGCAATACGTACTGATATGCACGGTATGTAATTTATGTGTTATTATCGGGCTTTATATTCTCCATTATATTTTGGAGCTTCATGCTTTAGTTTTCTCTTTTCGACCTTAAGTCAACCGGATAATGGTTCAGAATTCGTAGGTATGGAGTTTCGAATGATCATAATATACAAAGCAGAAAGGAAAGGTAATAGCACGATTTGATTTGTCAAATTACCAAAATATCTGGAAAAGATCGAAAAATATTTTCTTGATATGTTTAGAGGTTAAATAGAATGAAAGAGTTATGTAACATGGTTCATGATGAGGGTGTGATCTGTGAACCTTTATCACGTTCCATTAGAAACTCAGCATGACTTACTGTAATATAATCACGTTGATCAAGTGTCATTATATTATACTAACTCATGCTTCAATTCCCAACACTACTTCAAAAACATCCATTTTTTTGAAATTTTCAGAATTTAGAAACTAAAATAGTTTCTTTTATGATGTAACACAGATAGCGCGAAGAGATAAATAATTTCGGATAATAATAGTTATGAAGATATCTTCAGAAATATTGAAGATATTTATAATGAAAGATATGATGATATCTTAGAATTTCTAATCTCGAAGGATGATGAAGAAGATTTGTTCGTAAAGGTTTAGAGTCAGGAGCAAGGTATTCGTTAATGACTTCAGCAGATACTGAATCATTTGGATTCTTTGAAGGCAGGTTTAGTCTTTGTGATTTGTCCACAGCCTCCTTCATGGTTTGCTCAATCTGTTTTCCAGTTTTGACTTTTCCGAGCTTTGCCAACTTTTACTGTTAAGGTCGTTTACAGTTTTAGCTGCTTCATTCAGCTTTTTCAACATTCAGAGTATTGATTCGTAGACTGGGTGTTTTTCAGAATTTCAGAATGGAAGATCATAATTCTAAGAGATAAATGTTATATGTATGCATATAACTGTCGATGTAGAAACGCTGCGAGATTCAAAATACTGATTTCTAATTCCCGGTAGTTGGTATGGCAATTATTGTTACAAGATGTGGATGAGTACATGATAGGGTTTCAATGAGTATAATGATTTTTCAGAAGGTCAAGGATCAATGAAGTTGTTGGTAAATTTACTGCTAATGTGGTGGGACATAAAAGGTTCCCCTGTAACAAGAACGTAGATGTCAAGGTTACAATAAGGCTAATCTGAAAAGTCGAAGTTGACTGGTTGGAAGTGTGGTAAAACTGAATACTTTGAAAAGGGATTGCAAGGTTATTTTCGGTAATAACGATGCTAAAGGACCTTGCACAGTTTTGAAGTCAAAGTATTGCTTTGAAAGATGTAGAGATCTAAGAGTGATGTCACATGTTAAATTTTAACTTGGATTCCGTTTTGTCAAAATCAGAATATGTAATTGAATTTGTATGAAAACGATTGTATATCGTTGTGAGCATAGTTAATAATTTTTGAATCAAAGTTGAAGAATGTACAGTGTAACATATTAATTGTGAACTTATATATTTTTCGGGTATTACCTACCCGTTAAAGATTTCACAAGTAATATTTTGTACAAAAGAATTTTCATTACAGTCTTTATGAAAATATATGTATGTATATTTTTCTTCAGATGTAATACAGATTTTAATGAGTTAGTATCATATTAAGCTCATTTGATTTTTGGCTTGAATTAGAAATGAATAATCTCTAAAACATTAGAGATTACATAATCTTCGCGGAGTATTTCACTAATGAAATCAATACTTCATTATTTATTCTTATTCCTCGGTGAAGGATGTTAGTGCTCGTGGAATTTTTGTGAAACTTACAAGGCACAGATGATGTTTTCTGGAATGTTTCGAGTACATCGAAAATGAAAATGTAAAATCAATTATGTAATTGAATAATACACTTGGTTTATTATGAAATGGAATTCATTGAGTTGAAACAGAGATTGTAGTTAACGATGGTTAAGTCGTTTACGAAGGATGTACATCATAGCATATTAGTAGTATGAATTAACCGAGTAATATCTACCCCTTAAAATTCAAGCGTAATAGCTTAGTACGAGAAGATATATTATGATTTCCAAAATCTATATAATATATAAATTCTTTGAAAATAGTGAGTTAATAGTCCATAACTCGTTATCTTAATATATCCATTGGTGATTATGGTGTCAATATCGTCGGTGGTTATGGAGCTGGTGGAGCTTGTGGTGATACAGGTGTTGCTGGTGATGTTGACGGTAACTGCTGGTGGTGCTTGTATAACAAGTATAGCTTGTAAATTACGCACCATTCCTGTCAGGGTTTCTATTCTCCCCTCTACCATCTCTACTCATCTGATTTACAATTAGAACTGGGATAAATAATCTATAAGATTTTAGAGATTACATAATCGCCGTAGAATATTTCTCCGGTGAAATTATGAATCCATACTTCATCGTTTGTTTTTGTTGGCACTCCTTGGTATCTACGGTGCGTATGACGTTGATGCTCGAAGTAAAGATTTTAGATGTCATATTGAGGTGTGGGATGCGGATGTGGTTGTTGGTGGTGGTAATGATCCTGTTGGTGTTGATGATGGTGGTACTGTTGATGTCGGTGATGCTGCTGGTGTTTGTGGTATTGAGGCTTGCGATTTGGATGTTGTTGGTGGTATTGGTGTCGTTGATGGTACTTGTAATCTTTGCACCATATTCTCCAAAGCAACAACGCGAGTGTGAAGCTCGTTGACTTCTTCTATTACGCCGGGATGATCGGTGGTTCGGACGAGCGGATGAATAAGATTAAGAATATTAGATATTATGTAATCGTTACGAGCTATTCTAGAAATGAGGGTGAAAATGGTGTTTCGGACTGGTTTGCCGGTAAGTGCTTCGGGTTCTTCACCAAGAGGGAAATTTGGTGGATGGAAGGGATCACCTTCTTCTTGTCTCCAATGATTAAGTAGATTACGAACCCATCCCCAATTCATCCAGAATAGATGATGGCTAATTGGTTGATCCATTCCGGTTACGCTGCTTTCGGAGCTCAGGTAGAATTCCATATCGTAATAGCCGTCGAAATCTGAGGAATTCGAACTAGATGCGGAATTCATCTTACACGGTTCGATAAACAATTTTTGATATGAAATGATTTTTGGATATCTGATGATATTCTAATTACATAGAATACCTATATATAGTACAAGGGATCCGCAAATTACGGAGGAACTTTCGAAAACTGTCAGGCAAAGTTTACAGTAACAGATATGCTAAGATATGAATTTTGTCTATACACTATTTATGCAATCAATGCAGTAAAACGTGTCTAGACTAAGAATGATAAGCAGGTAATTTCCGACAAGAAATGATAAGCAAAACTTTTGACATGCAGACACGGTCGAAGTCCAGACTTACTAATGCATCCTAACAACTATCAGTTAGACACACTCATGCAAGACCTGGTTCGCTCGGACCAACACTCTGATACCAACTGTAATGACCCGTCCAAATCCATCTGGACGAAGTCTTCAACATCTGGTCCCATTGCGAGGTATTTGACCTCTATATGATACGTTTTGTAAACATTGAATTCTTTTGAAAAGGTACACCATAAATGAATATTTATATCTAAGGTTTTCGACATCTGATGATTTCTACATATAGACAATCACCGTAAATAATAGTTTACAATAATACTTCCGTTGACAATGCAGTCAAAATAGATACATGGTGATGATTTTGTGAATGCAACGTTTTCTCGAATAAAGCATGTATGACTCCATGCACATAGCTTGTATAACATATAAGCAAACAGTGAAAGACTTCTAGGAACCTGAGAATAAACATGCTTGAAAGTGTCAACACAAAGGTTGGTGAGTTCATATTTTAATGATGTGCAAAATCTGTATATAAAGATAGACCACAAGATTTCAGTTGTTTTATCCGAAACGTTTAGCAAAATGTTCTACAAAATTGAGCACCCTGGTAACTAAACTTAACGTATATATGATAAGTACCCCTGTTTTAACATACATGTAACCAACATGTACAATACACGTAATCCAACGTGTACTAAACTCAAATAGCATACGTCTGGTTTTATAGTTCAGGCTAGGGTCTCTATACCTGGAACAGACGGGGATGTCAAGCCCTATGGATCCATATACAACTACTCGCGCCCACCAGTTCTTATAACTGGCAGTTACTAGTTACCAAAGCTAAGAGATTTTCGGTTCAAACTCAGTGTAGAATTTAGTATGTACTTGTGTCCTTTGCGTTTAAAATAAAGTGCATGTATTCTCAGCCCAAAAATATAGATTGCAAAAACAATTAAAAAGGGAGCAAATGAAACTCACCTTAGCAGCACATAAAGTCGTTCACCAAAATGTGACCGAAACTCGGAATATCAAATAACCGTAGATCTCAACCTAGAGAACATATGTTGGTCAATAAATGTCTATCAAGCTAGGTCAGGTCATAGTGTATCACAATCCTAATGCTCGAGATCGACATACAAAAGTTATCAAAAGTCATTTCAAAAAGTCAATTTTGACAATTGTTCAACAAAACGAGACGTGCCGTATATAAGAATTCATTTACGCGGCTGGTAATATTTAAAAATCCAATTTATCAATCTTATAAACAAGTTGTGTAGATATTAATTGCAGATTCAAAAGCAATTTCAATTAACGTCAATCATAATTCAGTTGACCATATCTTTTAATTCGTTCATCGAAATTACGCGATTTCTAAATGAAAAGTTATTGATTTTTCGCCAGCTTTCCAATAACATGCATATCATATACTTTTTATCAATAGTATATGTATTAAATTCGTGATTCATCATAAAGTATCTAACGACAAGATTTAGCATACAAGCATGCATAAATATATGTACTCAAGCACTAGACATGGATACACTATTAATATATAAAAGATAAGATATGAATGCTCACGTATCAATATTGTGATTCAATATTACAGGAAAGTACGTAGACGCAACAGAGATGATAAACACTAGGTTTGACTTGCAAACAATACCCACGAACATTACCTATAACCTCCATAGCTGTAACCCATAGTTTCCTTAGCTTAACCCTGTTTGAAAACTCGTTTTGAAGGTGACACGCTCATGACCTCGTCGTAGTATTTTATGTATATTACTAATAATACTAATAATAATAATAATAATAATAATAATAATAATAATAATAATAATAATAATAATAATAATAATAATAATAATAATAATAATAATAATAATAATAATAAGATTAATAATAATAATATTAATAATAATAAATAAAATAAATAATATAAGGAGTAATATATAGATCAAAGAGATGAATGCAAAATGAATTGAGCAGAAACACGGTCGAGCTTTTATAGATTTCCTGAAATCAGTCCCCATGCGATCACATGGGGTTTTAGTTATGTTTTCATGCGATCGCATGGCCAAAATATCCAGAATTGGATCCCACAGCTTCGCGATCGCGATAGTTTTGTATGTGGGTGCTCCGCGATCTCGGAGGCCTACTTTCCAGCTCATAAATGTTTTGTCACTTTATTTGTCGACATAATTTTATATAATATATGATATATATAATTTAAATTAATTAATTATATATTATATTTTATTCCCGTGCATAGTTGATTTGTAATTTTTGTTCCTATAAGTCGTACGTCGTCACTCAACTTATGTCCCGGTTTCGGTTTTTCGAACGTCCTTTCGTACACTGAGAAAACTTGTACTTTACGTTTCGCGAATCGTACCTTTGTCAAAATATAGACTTAAATTATCCATAAACTATACCACTCGAAATATAACTCATACATTTGAGTGTTTTAGTCATTTGCTTCTATAAATCATCGTCTTGTTATTTACTAATATAATAGTATTATCAAACGTTTTATAACCAAGTTAATATATATTCAATATTCATAAACACGTTTTAAATACACGTCGCAAGTTATTCATACAATTAATATTCTAACTTATCATAAATATTCAAATAGATATTTAAACCAATAAATTTAATGTACGGTATCATACAACTAATACCTTGTTACGCATTCAAGTTATAGTATATATATGTATCTATTTACATATAATTGTTCGCGAATCGTTGAGAACAAACGAAGGGTAATTGAATAGTTTAAAATTTTGAGATTCAACTTCATAGACTTTGCTTATCGTGTCAGAAATATTAAACCATATCGAGAATTTGGTTCAAATTAAGTCGAAATTTTTAGTGTCGTCATAGTACCTACCCGTTAAAGAAATTGCGTCCTGAAATTTGAGTGAGGTCGTGTAAGACCCAAATATTTATTGTACATAAGGTATTTATGGTGTACGATGCATGTATGAAGTGTACTAAGCACGTACGTGTTGCTTGCTCGAACGTCGAAGGAAACTGGACGTTGTTTGAAGTGACAAGGTGTGTACGTATCGCTTCAACCCCAAATAAAGTTTGAGTTGATATTTCAAAGCCTTACCATTGTAAAGAAAATCTTATTACGTTTCCAACGATATTTGATTCATCAAAAACGGAGCTACGGTCAAAAAGTTATGGCCAAAACAAGAAACTGAAAACTGACCTGAAGGTTGGAGCGGCGCTCCACCTTATGGGGCGGCGCTCCGATCCCTTCTGATGCAATTTTCAGCCTTTTTAAAAGGTTTAAATGAGGGGTACTTTGGTCTTTTCACTAGGGGTCGGTTTGGGGTCATCAAAACTGATCCATTGATCATTTTGGATCACATTTCACTCATCAAACCCTAGAGTGAGAAACCCATTTTAAGTGAGAGAAAGCTCCATTTGGAGAAGAAGAAGTTTGATTCGGGTCAAACCTCAAGTATTAAAGTTGTTCATCTCATCAACGGCATCATTTTGGCGGTATTGGTAAGTTCAAACTCCAAATTACATTTGTTAGATTTGATATTCAAGGTAGGGTTTGAGTTTGATTTGTAGTGAAACCCTCTTAGATGATGAAATGGGTTTATGGTGACTAGTTATTCTTGTCACTTGGCGGGTTTTGGGTTGGTTGACGATTTGGCCTTGATTAGGCTTTAATCTTGAGTTTAATCACTAAGTTTAGTGATTGTGGAAGTGTTGGAACCACTTTAGGTGAATTTGGGTTGACTAATTTTGACTAGAGTCAAAATTAGGGTTTGGTGATGATTATGACCCAATTGTCGATTTAATAAGGTTTATAAACTTAAAATGGATTAAGTTGAAGTATAAAACCGAGTTAAATATGTTTTGGTGTCAAAACTTGCTAATGGCGTGATATTGACTTCTTATGGGTCAAATTAGGGTTTAAGTGTCATTTTGGGCAAGATAGGTGTTTAACACCTATGATTGGGTTTAATTGGCATATTAGGACCATTCTCACTTGTTTTAGTGATTATTGGTTAGTTTGGGCACGGTTTGTGCTTGGAAGTGCATTTGGGTCAAAATGGCAGTAAGTGTCGAATTGGGTTGGTTTGTAAGTCAACCCTAATTGTGTTGCTTGTTTCGTGATAATGGAATAGGTACTTTCTATTGACGAGTCGCGGATTACTTGGAAGCATTCATCAAGGCAACAAGGTGAGTGTTAATATCCTATGTGCATATATATGTGTAGGATGGGTGCGGGTCGGGTGAAGTGGTTCTCGGTTATAGAGCTCACTTCACATATAGGTGGATTTGATGGACTTGTGTATAGGTCCAACTAGCACGGATGTGCGTTTTGGTTGACCACCTTTGGCGAGGTACACGTTTTGTGTGTACATTATCACACGTGATTGTGAATTGGATAACCCCAATGGCGAAGGGTTGATATTGAATTGTGATGTGTTTATTTTTATGAATGGATATGTGTTGTCCAAGTTAGTGATATATGTGTTGTATCTAATGGTTTTACGAATGGATATGTGCTGTCCAAGTTAGTGATATATGTGTTGTACGCTAACGACTTTATGAATGGATATGTGTTGTCCAAGTTAGTGATATATGTGTTGTACGCTAACTGTTTTACGAATGGATATGTGTTGTCCAAGTTAGTGATATATGTGTTGTACGCTAACGACTTTATAAATGAATATGTGTTGTCCAAGTTAGTGATATATGCGTTGTACGCTAACGGTTTCATGAACGGATATGTGTTGTCTAAGGGTTAGTGATATATGTGTTGTACACTAACGGTTGTTACGAACACCGATGGGAAATTCGAGTACCATTCCTTTGTGCGATTGGTTAACCTTGGGCAGTTTTATGCTCTGTTATATATATATATATATATTAATGTATTGTTGTGATGTAGCTAACCCTCCGGGTGTAGCTTATTGGAGTTGTTCACATCGTCGTTGGTGACTTACTTTATGGTTGTTTTTACTAGCTTGTTGCTTAGTGATTATACGGTACGCTTAGCTTAGCTTGCCTTTATGCTTGGATGCTCCGGTATGCGGTATTTGATTATTTGTGTGGCGTGTCCATTTTATGCATATATATGTATGTAGTATATTCTCACTCACTAAGCGTTAGCTTACCCTCTCGTTATTTACATTTTTATAGATTTGCTTGGATGCGGTGGCTCGGGTAAGCGCGGGGACTAGTGGACTTGCGTAGTTGCTTTAGAGGCATGCTTTTGGATTCGATTAGGATTGGGTAGCGTATCCCGAATCGCCATTCTCGGCTTTATTTTGTGTTAAAAATCATGTGGTTGAAAACTTGTATTTTGTACGAAAGTCGTAAAACGGCCGATGTGGGCCCGGTCTCGTAAAACTCATTTTATTATTGGAACGTGTTAGTTTTAACTAATATAAAATGTTGTGAAAAGCGTTTTGCCCAAATACGTCGGGAAGTGGTCAAACATTTTCATGTTTTTGACTTTTTAGGACAGCAGCCTGTCCAGGCCTTTTTGCGCGCCGCGCAGAAGGTTGGCGCGCCGCGCCAATAGCTGCAACAAAATAATTTTTTTTTTGTGATACTTTAAGCGTGTTCGAACGTGGTTTGGTTTGGGTTGTTACAAGTGGTATCAGAGCATGGTCTAAGGGATTTAGGTGACTTGAGACAGGTGCCTAGACTTAGACTTTTGTGTGTGCTTAATTTGTTGCGGGACTTGTAGGATTACGGGTCGGAATGGGTTCTAGCTAGTGCCTTGTTTATAGGTTGACTAACGTGTATATTAGTGTTGCGGATATTATTAATATGGTATTGTGATGTGATAATAATTCTCGCATGTGTTTATATCGCGTAGAATTTTGTTTGTATTTATTTATATCATCGAGCGAGGCGGTCGTTGTACTAACGAGTTGATACAGTGTGTGTGCGTAATAAGGACTTGAAAACCTTATTACGGGTGCAAATCGTGTCTAACAAGTGATGTACGACGAGTGTTTAGCAAGATGGGACGGTGTTGCGCGTGTGGTCTATACGTTCGTGATCTAATCGTTTGCATCCCTTAGAATGAAAACGGAAGATGGATGCGGAACGAGTGAGCCTATTCACGAAGGGAAGGATGAGTTAACGTTAAAGATTGAGGCCGTGTTTGAACATTATGTCTCGGTTTTCACCGGCAAAGTTAGAGAAGTAACCAAGGAGTTGGTCGAAGGACAAATGACAGAAATGGTCCGAGACCAAGTGACTAAAGTTGTAAAGGAAGAGTTTGAAAAGAGGTTTCCTAAACCTCGAGGTAGCGATGATGAAGATTTACTTGCAAGGTTAGGATTACATGGTGCTCATGGTAAGAGGGCACGAAGTACGCCTGAAGGCGTCAGGAATGTGAAGAAGAAGAGTAAGAAGGGTTATAAGCTCACGTGCTTTAAGTGTGGGGAACGGGGTCATTTGGCACAAGATTGTACGGTGGTGCCTTTAGGCTCAATCAGGTGTTTCATTTGCCGGATGGAGGGACACCGAAAATCAGAGTGTTCCGAATGGCATGACGATCGGGTTAGGAGGTTAGAGCGCGAATACATGATGGGTAGTGGAGCACGGAAGCCCAACAGCGCTACATCAGGTACCTTTAGTACGAAGTTATATGTTGTTCGTTTGTAATAACATGCGGTATGTGCGTAAGTCTTAGCTAAACTTTATTCTCCGTTGGAGATAATTCGTAGCAAGCGGGCGGTTTACGTTTATGGTTCCGGTTTGCTCCCAGTAGAGTGTATAAGTGGTGTGTTGTGCCTTGATCCTATGGTGCGAATCCTTGGGTGCTTAAGAATTTTGGTTGGTATCGGGTCGTTAAGCTCGTTTGAGTGAGACCCTTAAAGTCTCAATGGAGTTGTGCATGTTATGGATATGGGTGACGTTCCTAATGGAAGTACCCTATGGTGACGTTTGATTGTCGGGCGAAGGGCGTAAGACTTGGTGCAACCAAGCATTCCTTAGTATTTGGGAAATGTTTCTACCAAACCATGGAAATGGGTTTTGGTGTTCGGTCGTTAACCGCGTGTTCGCTTTCGTGTTAAAGTTGATGAACCATGAGGTTCATCGGGTGGATTGAAACTCTTGAAATCGAGTGTTGATCTCGATGCATGTTGGTAAAGGAGTCTACGTGATGCGACATTAGGTGCCTTTTTATACCTACTAGCGTGGTGTTCGACTCCGATTGTGTTGCGGTTACATTGTACTTAGGGTACCGAAGTGAAACCCTTAGGTTCATGAGTGATCAGGTGAAATTCGACAAACTAAAGCAATTGGATGATTGCGAGTGTATAGTTCGTGTAACTTGTGGTACACTTTACGTTCGAAGTGTTTAAGGATAGGTTAGGATCCTTGGTATGCTCAAAGTTGGAGCAAGACATGGTGATGGGCCGTGTGAACCCAATTATTGGTAAAGTCTACCTTTGGTAGCATTGTACGGGTGTACGAGACGCGGTTATGGAACGTAATTCCAAGTGGGGGAGTTACACTCCCGCACGAGGAGGTTTTAGTGTGAGATTTCGGACAATGCTTATGGTAGATCCGAATTTTATGTCGGGACCTAGATTTGGTCGATTTGTGGTAGAGTACAATTTCGGTTAAATTGTACCTATGATTTTGGATTTGAATTATCACCAAGGTGGTAATGTGGTAAATCTCGTTGAGAGATAATGGACGGGTATGGCGAGCAAGGTGGAATCCCTCGGTTAAGGGATGTGCGTGCTGGATTCTCTTATAGAGAATTATTTTTTTGTGCCTATGTTCGATATAGGTGGTTCTTGCTCGATTGTGTGAATGGTTAGTGGTATCCGTTAGGGTTCACTATAGTGTAGCAGAGCGCGATGTTGCACTACTCGTTGTTTGAGGCCAAAAGTGCGTATGTGATTGATGAAGCATGACTCTCGGGGTCCGCTGACTTCATCATGGGATCATTGATTGGTGGAGCATGACCTTCGGGGTCCGCCGACTTCATCATGGGATCGTTGATTGGTGGAGCATGACCTTCGGGGTCCGCTAACTTCATCATGGGTGTAGTGATATATCGGTGAAGCATGATGGTTGAAGGGGTCTGCTGACTTCATCCGGTATTAAGTGATCTATCAGTTATTTTATACACCGATGGTGGGGTCGTAAGGACCGTGTGGTGTGATCTATCGGTTGTTTTATACACTGATGGTGGGATCGTGAGGACCATGTTGTGTGATTAGTGATGCGATAGCCGTGTTTCGCTCACATGTTGTTACGGGTGTGACAATAGTCGATTTTGTACACCTTAGGATTAGCGTTGCCATAGTCGTTTTGGGCGCTTTTGGTTTTAGCCGTTGCTTATGATGTTAGGATAGTGGCGTATTGGTTGTATTGCGCACTACAAAAGAATGTTTAATGGTAAGTGTAATCCATAAGGATTCATGTGGTTCGATCCTCAACGTTCGGATTGTTGACTTTAGGTTGAGACATGGTCGTTTTTAGCGTTGTCCTTGGTAAAGGTACGCTAAGGAATTGATATCTCGGTACGAGATTGGTTGAGTTTTTCTCGATATGGGAAAAAGAGCAGGTTTTAGTGCTCGGATAGTGGTTTTGATAAATCGCGGGTGGCGAATTTAGTTGTAAAAGGTGATTCATTGGGAAGAATTGTCTAGGAAAGTTCAGATTGGGACTTATGATTGAGGACCATTGAGTATGTCCGGACTGGTTAAGTGGTGAAGATCACGAGAACGTGATCGAGTTTAAGTGGAGAAGAGTTGTAAGACCCAAATATTTATTGTACATAAGGTATTTATGGTGTACGATGCGTGTATGAAGTGTACGAAGCACGTACGTGTTGCTTGATCGAACGTCGAAGGAAACTAGACGTTGTCTGAAGTGACAAGGTGTGTACGTATCTTTTCAACCCCAAATAAAGTTTGAGTTGATGTTTCAAAGCCTTACCATTGGAAAGAAAATCTTATTACGTTTCCAACGATATTTGATTCATCGAAAACGGAGCTACGGTCAAAAAGTTATGGCCAAAACAAGAAACTGAAAACTGACCTGAAGGTTGGAGCGGCGCTCCACCTTATGGAGCGGCGCTCTGATCCCGTCTGATGCAATTTTCAGCCTTTTTAAAAGGTTTAAATGAGGGTTACTTTGGTCTTTTCACTAGGGGTCAGCTTGGGGTCATCAAAACTGATCCATTGATCATTTTGGATCACATTTCACTCATCAAACCCTCTCATCAAACCCTAGAGTGAGAAACCCATTTTAAGTGAGAGAAAGCTCCATTTGGAGAAGAAGAAGTTTGATTCGGGTCAAACCTCAAGTATTAAAGTTGTTCATCTCGTCAACGGCATCATTTTGGCGGTATTGGTAAGTTCAAACTCCGAATTACATTTGTTAGATTTGATATTCAAGTTAGAGTTTGAGTTTGATTTGTAGTGAAACCCTCTTAGATGATGAAATGGGTTTATGGTGACTAGTTATTCTTGTCACTTGGCGAGTTTTGGGTTGGTTGACAATTTGGCCTTGATTAGGCTTTAATCTTGAGTTTAATCACTAGGTTTAGTGATTGTGAAAGTGTTGGAACCACTTTAGGTGAATTTGGGTTGACTAATTTTGACTAGAGTCAAAATTAGGGTCTGGTGATGATTATGACCCAATTGTTGATTTAATAAGGTTTATAAACTTAAAATGGATTAAGTTGAAGTATAAAACTGAGTTAAATATGTTTTGGTGTCAAAACTTGCTAATGGCGTGATATTGACTTCTTATGGGTCAAATTAGGGTTTAAGTGTCATTTTGGGCAAGATAGGTGTTTAACACCTATGATTGGGTTTAATTGGCATATTAGGACCATTCTCACTTGTGTTAGTGATTATTGGTTAGTTTGGGCACGGTTTGTGCTTGGAAGTGCATTTGGGTCAAAATGGCACTAAGTGTCGAATTGGGTTGGTTTGTAAGTCAACCCTAATTGTGTTGCTTGTTTCGTGATAATGGAATAGGTACTTTCCATTGATGAGTCGCGGATTACTTGGAAGCATTCATCAAGGCGACAAGGTGAGTGTTAATATCCTATGTGCATATGTATGTGTAGGATGGGTGCGGGTCGGGTGAAGTGGTTCTCAGTTATAGAGCTCACTTCACATATAGGTGGATTTGATGAACTTGTGTATAGGTCCAACTAGCACGGATGTGCGTTTTGGTTGACCACCTTTGGCGAGGTACACGTTTTGTGTGTACATTATCACACGTGATTGTGAATTGGATAACCCCAATGGCGAAGGGTTGATATTGAATTGTGATGTGTTTATTTTTATGAATGGATATGTGTTGTCCAAGTTAGTGATATATGTGTTGTACGCTAACGGTTTTACGAATGGATAGGTGTTGTCCAAGTTAGTGATATATGTGTTGTACGCTAATGACTTTATGAATGGATATGTGTTGTCCAAAATAGTGATATATATGTTGTACGCTAACGGTTTTACGATTGGATATGTGTTGTCCAAGTTAGTGATATATGTGTTGTACGCTAACGACTTTATGAATGGATATGTGTTGTCCAAGTTAGTGATATATGCGTTGTACGCTAACGGTTTCATGAACGGATATGTATTGTCCAAGGGTTAGTGATATATGTGTTGTACACTAACGGTTGTTACGAACACCGATGGGAAATTCGAGTACCATTCCTTTGTGCGATTGGTTAACCTTGGGCGGTTTTACGCTCTGTTATATATATATATTAATGTATTGTTATGATGTAGCTAACCCTCCAGGTGTAGCTTATTGGCGTTGTTCACATCGTCGTTGGTGACTTACTTTATGGTTGTTGTTACTAGCTTGTTGCTTAGTGATTATACGGTATGCTTAGCTTAGCTTGCCTTTATGCTTGGATGCTCCGGTATGCGGTATTTGATTATTTGTGTGACGTGTCCATTTTATGCATATATATGTATGTAGTATATTCTCACTCACTAAGCGTTAGCTTACCCTCTCGTTGTTTACATTTTTATAGATTTGCTTGGATGCGGTGGCTCGGGTAAGCGCGGGGACTAGTGGACTTGCATAGTTGCTTTAGAGGCATGCTTTTGGATTCGATTAGGATTGGGTAGTGTATCCCCAATCGCCATGCTCGGCTTTATTTTGTGTTAAAAATCATGTGGTTGAAAACTTGTATTTTGTACGAAAGTCGTAAAACGGCCGATGTGGGCCCGGTCTCGTAAAACTCATTTTATTATTGGAACGTGTTAGTTTTAACTAATATAAAATGTTGTGAAAAGCGTTTTGCCCAAATACGTCGGGAAGTGGTCAAACATTTTCATGTTTTTGACTTTTTGGGACAGCAGCCTGTCCAGGCCTTTTTGCGCGTCGCGCCAATAGCGGTGCAACAAAATAATTTTTTTTTGTGATACTTTAAGCGGGTTCAAACGTGGTTTGGTTTGGGTTGTTACAGGTCGTCATGGCTAACAATAAACATGTTTTCATGACTAATATGAGTTGATAAATAGAGTTTTATCACCGTTGAATAATATGGATAAAACAATCCGATTATTAGAAGCGTATGAGAGAAGTTATCGTAAAAGAGTGAAATGAAGAATAAAGATTCGTCTTAACTTTTGACGTAGTAACGATTGATTTTCGGAATTTAAGGAATAGGAAATCTTCATAATCTAAATAAGATTTGATTCTTCGAAATTTAAGGAAATTAAGATTTCCTTTGATTAAATGCGTAATCTGCCTCGATTGCTATGTCTGATATTTCGCTATAAATTGACCTTTTCCGTTCCATTATTTTCATCACTCCTACATCTTCTTCCTCAATTCATACTTTCAAAAGATTGTGAAAATGCTTCATCCAGTTCTGATTCTTGATATACTCCTAACTTTCATATCTGTCATTCTTCTTTTTCATCTACCACCGGAGGAATTTATTTACTTACTATTACCTTGGGGTTATAGTATTTTTAATTCTCCCGTGCCTTTACGTTGCAATACGTACTGATATGCACGGTTTGTAATTTATGTGTTATTATCGGGCTTTATATTCTCCATTATATTTTGGAACTTCATGCTTTAGTTTTCTCTTTTCGACCTTAAGTCAACCGGATAATGGTTCAGAATTCGTAGGTATGGAGTTTCGAATGATCATAATATACAAAGCAGAAAGGAAAGGTAATAGCACGATTTGATTTGTCAAATTACCAAAATATCTGGAAAAGATCGAAAAATATTTTCTTGATATGTTTAGAGGTTAAATAGAATGAAAGAGTTATGTAACATGGTTCATGATGAGGGTGTGATCTGTGAACCTTTATCACGTTCCATTAGAAACTCAGCATGACTTACTGTAATATAATCACGTTGATCAAGTGTCATTATATTATACTAACTCATGCTTCAATTCCCAACACTACTTCAAAAACATCCATTTTTTTGAAATTTTCAGAATTTAGAAACTAAAATAGTTTCTTTTATGATGTAACACAGATAGCGCGAAGAGATAAATAATTTCGGATAATAATAGTTATGAAGATATCTTCAGAAATATTGAAGATATTTATAATGAAAGATATGATGATATCTTAGAATTTCTAATCTCGAAGGATGATGAAGAAGATTTGTTCGTAAAGGTTTAGAGTCAGGAGCAAGGTATTCGTTAATGACTTCAGCAGATACTGAATCATTTGGATTCTTTCAAGGCAGGTTTAGTCTTTATGATTTTTCCACAGCCTCCTTCATGGTTTGCTCAATCTGTTTTCTAGTTTTGACTTTTCTGAGCTTTGCCAACTTTTACTGTTAAGGTCATTTACAGTTTTAGCTGCTTCATTCAGCTTTTTCAACATTCAGAGTATTGATTCGTAGACTGGGTGTTTTTCAGAATTTCAGAATGGAAGATCATAATTCTAAGAGATAAATATTATATGTATGCATATAACTGTCGATGTAGAAACGCTGCGAGATTCAAAATACTGATTTCTAATTCCCGGTAGTTGGTATGGCAATTATTTGAAATGTCCCGTTCTTATTGATTAAAAACGTTCCATATTAATTGATTTCGTTGCGAGGTTTTGACCTCTATATGAGACGTTTTTCAAAGACTGCATTCATTTTAAAACAAACCATAACCTTTATTTCATCAATAAAGGTTTAAAAAGCTTTACGTAGATTATCAAATAATGATAATCTAAAATATCCTGTTTACACACAACCATTACATAATGGTTTACAATACAAATATGTTACAACAAAATAAGTTTCTTGAATGCAGTTTTTACACAATATCATATAATCATGGACTCCAAATCTCGTCCTTATTTAAGTATGCGACAGCGGAAGCTCTTAATAATCACCTGAGAATAAACATGCTTAAAACGTCAACAAAAATGTTGGTGAGTTATAGGTTTAACCTATATATATCAAATCATAATAATAGACCACAAGATTTCATATTTCAATACACATCCCATACATAGAGATAAAAATCATTCATATGGTGAACACCTGGTAACCGACATTAACAAGATGCATATATAAGAATATCCCCATCATTCCGGGACACCCTTCGGATATGATATAAATTTCGAAGTACTAAAGCATCCGGTACTTTGGATGGGGTTTGTTAGGCCCAATAGATCTATCTTTAGGATTCGCGTCAATTAGGGTGTCTGTTCCCTAATTCTTAGATTACCAGACTTAATAAAAAGGGGCATATTCGATTTCGATAATTCAACCATAGAATGTAGTTTCACGTACTTGTGTCTATTTTGTAAATCATTTATAAAACCTGCATGTATTCTCATCCCAAAAATATCAGATTTTAAAAGTGGGACTATAACTCACTTTCACAGATTTTTACTTCGTCGGGAAGTAAGACTTGGCCACTGGTTGATTCACGAACCTATAACAATATATACATATATATCAAAGTATGTTCAAAATATATTTACAACACTTTTAATATATTTTGATGTTTTAAGTTTATTAAGTCAGCTGTCCTCGTTAGTAACCTACAACTAGTTGTCCACAGTTAGATGTACAGAAATAAACGGTAAATATTATCTTGAATCAATCCACGACCCAGTGTATACGTATCTCAGTATTGATCACAACTCAAACTATATATATTTTGGAATCAACCTCAACCCTGTATAGCTAACTCCAACATTCACATATAGAGTGTCTATGGTTGTTCCGAAATATATATAGATGTGTCGACATGATAGGTCGAAACATTGTATACGTGTCTATGGTATCTCAAGATTACATAATATACAATACAAGTTGATTAAGTTATGGTTGGAATAGATTTGTTACTAATTTTCACGTAGCTAAAATGAGAAAAATTATCCAATCTTGTTTTACCCATAACTTCTTCATTTTAAATCCGTTTTGAGTGAATCAAATTGCTATGGTTTCATATTGAACTCTATTTTATGAATCTAAACATAAAAAGTATAGGTTTATAGTCGGAAACATAAGTTACAAGTCGTTTTTGTAAAGGTAGTCATTTCAGTCGAAAGAACGACGTCTAGATGACCATTTTAGAAAACATACTTCCACTTTGAGTTTAACCATAATTTTTGGATATAGTTTCATGTTCATAATAAAACTCATTTTCTCAGAATAACAACTTTTAAATCAAAGTTTATCATAGTTTTTAATTAACTAATCCAAAACAGCCCGCGGTGTTACTACGACGGCGTAAATCCGGTTTTACGGTGTTTTTCGTGTTTCCAGGTTTTAAATCATTAAGTTAGCATATCATATAGATATATAACATGTGTTTAGTTGATTTTAAAAGTCAAGTTAGAAGGATTAACTTTTGTTTGCGAACAAGTTTAGAATTAACTAAACTATGTTCTAGTGATTACAAGTTTAAACCTTCGAATAAGATAGCTTTATATGTATGAATCGAATGATGTTATGAACATCATTACTACCTTAAGTTCCTTGGATAAACCTACTGGAAAAGAGAAAAATAGATCTAGCTTCAACGGATCCTTGGATGGCTCGAAGTTCTTGAAGCAGAATCATGACACGAAAACAAGTTCAAGTAAGATCATCACTTGAAATAAGATTGTTATAGTTATAGAAATTGAACCAAAGTTTGAATATGATTATTACCTTGTATTAGAATGATAACCTACTGTAATAAACAAAGATTTCTTGAGGTTGGATGATCACCTTACAAGATTGGAAGTGAGCTAGCAAACTTGAAAGTATTCTTGATTTTATGTAACTAGAACTTGTAGAATTTATGAAGAACACTTAGAACTTGAAGATAGAACTTGAGAGAGATCAATTAGATGAAGAAAATTGAAGAATGAAAGTGTTTATAGGTGTTTTTGGTCGTTGGTGTATGGATTAGATATAAAGGATATGTAATTTTGTTTTCATGTAAATAAGTCATGAATGATTACTCATATTTTTGTAATTTTATGAGATATTTCATGCTAGTTGCCAAATGATGGTCCCCACATGTGTTAGGTGACTCACATGGGCTGCTAAGAGCTGATCATTGGAGTGTATATACCAATAGTACATACATCTAAAAGCTGTGTAATGTACGAGTACGAATACGGGTGCATACGAGTAGAATTGTTGATGAAACTGAACGAGGATGTAATTGTAAGCATTTTTGTTAAGTAGAAGTATTTTGATAAGTGTATTGAAGTCTTTCAAAAGTGTATAAATACATATTAAAACACTACATGTATATACATTTTAACTGAGTCGTTAAGTCATCGTTAGTCGTTACATGTAAGTGTTGTTTTGAAACCTTTAGGTTAACGATCTTGTTAAATGTTGTTAACCCAATGTTTATAATATCAAATGAGATTTTAAATTATTATATTATCATGATATTATCATGTATGAATATCTCTTAATATGATATATATACATTAAATTTCTTTACAACGATAATCGTTACATATATGTCTCGTTTAAAAATCATTAAGTTAGTAGTCTTGTTTTTATATATGTAGTTCATTGTTAATATACTTAATGATATGTTTACTTATCATAGTATCATTTTAACTATATATATATCCATATATATGTCATCATATAGTTTTTACAAGTTTTAACGTTCGTGAATCACCGGTCAACTTGGGTGGTCAATTGTCTATATGAAACATATTTCAATTAATCAAGTCTTAACAAGTTTGATTTCTTAACATGTTGGAAACATTTAATCATGTAAATATCCATCTCAATTAATATATATAAACATGGAAAAGTTCGGGTCACTACAGTACCTACCCGTTAAATAAATTTCGTCCCGAAATTTTAAGCTGTTGAAGGTGTTGACGAATCTTCTGGAAATAGATGCGGGTATTTCTTCTTCATCTGATCTTCACGCTCCCAGGTGAACTCGGGTCCTCTACGAGCATTCCATCGAACCTTAACAATTGGTATCTTGTTTTGCTTAAGTCTTTTAACCTCACGATCCATTATTTCGACGGGTTCTTCGATGAATTGAAGTTTTTCGTTGATTTGGATTTCATCTAACGGAATAGTGAGATCTTCTTTAGCAAAACATTTCTTCAAATTCGAGACGTGGAAAGTGTTATGTACAGCCGCGAGTTGTTGAGGTAACTCAAGTCGGTAAGCTACTGGTCCGACACGATCAATAATCTTGAATGGTCCAATATACCTTGGATTTAATTTCCCTCGTTTACCAAATCGAACAACGCCTTTCCAAGGTGCAACTTTAAGCATGACCATCTCTCCAATTTCAAATTCTATATCTTTTCTTTTACTGTCAGCGTAGCTCTTTTGTCGACTCTGGGCGGTTTTCAATCGTTGTTGAATCTGGATGATCTTCTCGGTAGTTTCTTGTATAATCTCCGGACCCGTAATCTGTCTATCCCCCACTTCACTCCAACAAATCGGAGACCTGCACTTTCTACCATAAAGTGCTTCAAACGGTGCCATCTCAATGCTTGAATGGTAGCTGTTATTGTAGGAAAATTCTGCTAACGGTAGATGTCGATCCCAACTGTTTCCGAAATCAATAACACATGCTCGTAGCATGTCTTCAAGTGTTTGTATCGTCCTTTCGCTCTGCCCATCAGTTTGTGGATGATAGGCAGTACTCATGTCTAGACGAGTTCCTAATGCTTGCTGTAATGTCTTCCAGAATCTTGAAATAAATCTGCCATCCCTATCAGAGATAATAGAGATTGGTATTCCATGTCTGGACACGACTTCTTTCAAATACAGTCGTGCTAACTTCTCCATCTTGTCATCTTCTCTTATTGGCAGGAAGTGTGCTGATTTGGTGAGACGATCAACTATTACCCAAATAGTATCAAAACCACTTGCAGTCCTTGGCAATTTAGTGATGAAATCCATGGTAATGTTTTCCCATTTCCATTCCGGGATTTCGGGTTGTTGAAGTAGACCTGATGGTTTCTGATGCTCAGCTTTGACCTTAGAACACGTCAAACATTCTCCTACGTATTTAGCAACATCGGCTTTCATACCCGGCCACCAAAAATGTTTCTTGAGATCCTTGTACATCTTCCCCGTTCCAGGATGTATTGAGTATCTGGTTTTATGAGCTTCTCTAAGTACCATTTCTCTCATATCTCCAAATTTTGGTACCCAAATCCTTTCAGCCCTATACCGGGTTCCGTCTTCCCGAATATTAAGATGCTTTTCCGATCCTTTGGGTATTTCATCCTTTAAATTTCCCTCTTTTAAAACTCCTTGTTGCGCCTCCTTTATTTGAGTAGTAAGGTTATTATGAATCATTATATTCATAGATTTTACTCGAATGGGTTCTCTGTCCTTCCTGCTCAAGGCATCGGCTACCACATTTGCCTTCCCCGGGTGGTAACAAATCTCAAAGTCATAATCATTTAACAATTCAATCCACCTACGCTGCCTCATATTCAGTTGTTTCTGATTAAATATGTGTTGAATACTTTTGTGGTCGGTATATATAATACTTTTGACCCCATATAAGTAGTGCCTCCAAGTCTTTAATGCAAAAACAACCGCGCCTAATTCCAAATCATGCGTCGTATAATTTTGTTCGTGAATCTTCAATTGTCTAGACGCATAAGCAATCACCTTCGTTCGTTGCATTAATACACAACCGAGACCTTGCTTTGATGCGTCACAATAAATCACAAAATCATCATTCCCTTCAGGCAATGACAATATAGGTTCCGTAGTTAGCTTTTTCTTCAATAACTGAAATGCTTTCTCTTGTTCATCATTCCATTCAAATTTCTTCCCTTTATGCGTTAATGCAGTCAAGGGTTTTGCTATTCTGGAAAAGTCTTGGATGAACCTTCTGTAGTAACCGGCTAGTCCTAAAAACTGGCGTATGTGTTTCGGAGTTTTCAGGGTTTCCCACTTTTCAACAGTTTCTATCTTTGCCGGATCCACCTTAATACCTTCTTTGTTCACTATGTGACCGAGGAATTGAACTTCTTCCAACCAAAATGCACACTTTGAAAACTTAGCGTACAATTCTTCCTTCCTCAATACTTTTAACACCTTTCTCAAATGTTCACCGTGTTCTTGGTCATTCTTTGAGTAAATAAGTATGTCATCAATGAAAACAATGACAAACTTGTCAAGGTATGGTCCACACACTCGGTTCATAAGGTCCATGAACACAGCTGGTGCATTAGTTAAACCAAACGGCATGACCATAAACTCGTAATGACCGTAACGTGTTCTGAAAGCAGTCTTTGGAATATCATCTTCTTTCACCCGCATTTGATGATACCCGGAACGTAAGTCAATCTTTGAATAAATAGACGAGCCTTGTAGTTGATCAAATAAGTCGTCGATTCTCGGTAGTGGGTAGCGGTTCTTGATGGTAAGTTTGTTCAACTCTTGGTAGTCGATACACAACCTGAATGTACCATCTTTCTTCTTGACAAACAAAACAGGAGCTCCCCACGGTGATGTGCTTGGTCGAATGAAACCACGCTCTAAAAGTTCTTGTAATTGGCTTTGCAGTTCTTTCATCTCGCTGGGTGCGAGTCTGTAAGGAGCACGAGCTATTGGTGCAGCTCCTGGTACAAGATCTATTTGAAATTCAACGGATCGATGTGGGGGTAATCCCGGTAATTCTTTCGGAAATACATCGGGAAATTCTTTTGCGACGGGAACATCATTGATGCTCTTTTCTTCAGTTTGTACTTTCTCGACGTGTGCTAGAACAGCATAGCAACCTTTTCTTATTAGTTTTTATGCCTTCAAATTACTAATAAGATGTAGCTTCGTGTTGCCCTTTTCTCCGTACACCATTAAGGGTTTTCCTTTTTCTCGTATAATGCGAATTGCATTTTTGTAACAAACGATTTCTGCTTTCACTTCTTTCAACCAGTCCATACCGATTATCACATCAAAACTCCCTAACTCTACTGGTATCAAATCAATCTTAAATGTTTCGCTAACCAGTTTAATTTCTCGATTCTGACATATATTATCTGCTGAAATTAATTTACCATTTGCTAATTCGAGTAAAAATTTACTATCCAAAGGCTTCAATGGACAACTTAATTTAGCACAAAAATCTCTACTCATATAGCTTCTATCCGCACCCGAATCAAATAAAACATAAGCAGGTTTATTGTCAATAAGAAACGTACCCGTAACAAGCTCCGGGTCTTCCTGTGCCTCTGCCGCATTAATATTGAAAACTCTTCCGCGGCCTTGTCCATTCGTGTTCTCCTGGTTCGGGCAATTTCTAATAATGTGGCCCGGTTTTCCACATTTATAACAAACTACATTGGCATAACTTGCTCCGTCACTACTTGCTCCGCCATTATTCATTCCGACACCATTTGTTCCTTTCGTTCTATTAACCCCTGGTCCGTAGACCTCACACTTCGCCGCGCTATGACCATTTCTTTTACACTTGTTGCAAAATTTGGTGCAGAACCCTGAGTGATACTTTTCACACCTTTGGCATAGCTGCTTCTGATTGTTGTTGTTGTTGTTACGGTTATTATTGTTATTGGGATGATTGTTGTAGTTGCTGTTGTTGTTGTATTGGTGATTCTGATCACCGTTTTCCTCCCACTTTCTTTTGACTTGCTTCACATTGGCCTCTTCAGCAGTCTGTTCTTTAATCCTTTCTTCAATCTGGTTCACTAGTTTGTGAGCCATTCTACATGCCTGTTGTATGGAGGCGGGCTCGTGTGAACTTATATCTTCTTGGATTCTTTCCGGTAATCCTTTCACAAACGCGTCGATCTTCTCTTCCTCATCTTCGAATGCTCCCGGACACAATAGGCACAATTCTGTGAATCGTCTTTCGTACGTGGTAATATCAAATCCTTGGGTTCGTAACCCTCTAAGTTCTGTCTTGAGCTTATTGACCTCGGTTCTGGGACGGTACTTCTCGTTCATCAAGTGCTTGAATGCTGACCACGGTAGTGCGTACGCATCGTCTTGTCCCACTTGCTCTAGATAGGTATTCCACCATGTTAACGCAGAACCTGTGAAGGTATGCGTAGCGTACTTTACTTTGTCCTCTTCAGTACACTTACTTATGGCAAACACCGATTCGACCTTCTCGGTCCACCGTTTCAATCCGATCGGTCCTTTGGTTCCATCAAATTCCAAAGGTTTGCAGGCAGTGAATTCTTTGTAGGTGCATCCTACACGATTTCCTGTACTGCTAGATCCAAGGTTATTGTTGGTATGTAGCGCAGCCTGTACTGCGGCTATGTTTGAAGCTAGAAAAGTACGGAATTCCTCTTCATTCATATTCACGGTGTGTCGAGTAGTCGGTGCCATTTCCTTCAAAATAGTCAAATGGAACAAGTTAATCATACAGAATATTAAGAGTAGTTAATAGTATTTCGTAGCATAATATGAACTCATTTATAAAAGCTTTTTCTTCATATTAGCATTTTATAAGTTTAAATTCGGGTAGTACCTACCCGTTAAGTTCATACTTAGTAGCTAATATACAATTCAACTACTACAATTCTATATGAAAAACTGATTATAATAATATTTCGCGTTCAAACTTTTACACAATATTTTACAAACTTACAATACCGCTTATTTTACATATAGCACACAATAAATTTGATACAAGATGGTTGTGAAGATAATTCTAGCTAGTACACAATTCGTTCAGCAAAGGCAATAAAGACACATAATTCATACGTCCAGAAGCAAGTCATGCATTCTGGTTTTACTAGGATTACTTTCCATCCTTGGTCTTGTGGAACATAACCGTTATGGCCGTTGATAAGATAGCGTGTTGTAACGTCGTCAAAGGGACGAGGGTTACGTAATGTCCAACAGTCCCGTAACAATCTAAAAACCTCATTTCTTACCCCAATTACCGACTCCGTCACTTGTGGGAACATTTTGTTTAATAGTTGTAGCCCGATGTTCTTGTTCTCACTTTGGTGAGAAGCGAACATTACTAATCCGTAAGCATAACATGCTTCTTTATGTTGCATGTTAGCCGCTTTTTCTAAATCACTAAGTCCAATATTCGGATACATTGAGTCAAAATAATTTCTTAACCCATTGCGTAAAATAGCATTTGGGTTCCCCGCAATATATGCGTCAAAGTAAACACATCGTAACTTATGGATTTCCCAATGTGATATCCCCCATCTTTCGAACGAAAGCCTTTTATAAATCAAGGCATTCTTGGAACGTTCTTCGAATGTCTTACAAACTGATCTCGCCTTAAATAGTTGTGCCGAAGAATTCTGACCGACTATAGACAAGATTTCATCAATCATGTCTCCGGGTAGGTCTCTTAAAATATTGGGTTGTCTATCCATTTTGTGTTTTTATACTGTAAAATAGACAAGAGTTAGATTCATAAAAAAAAATACTTATTAATACAAGCAATTTTTACATATATCATAAAGCATAAGCACACTATATTACATATATTACACCACACGAATACAACTATCTTATTCTGACTCGCTTGTTTCTTCTTCTTCGGTTTTGGTTCGTTTTGCCAAGTTTCTAGGGATATATGATGTTCCCCTAATACGAGCCGTAATTTTCCACATTGGTTTAGAAAAACCTGGTGGTTTAGAGGTTCCCGGGTCATTGTTACAACTTAAGGACTTCGGGGGTTGACGATACATATAAAGTTCATCGGGGTTGGAATTAGATTTCTCTATTTTTATGCCCTTTCCCTTATTATTTTAATTTACCTTTTTAAATTCAGTTGGGCTAATTTCTATAACATCATCGGAATTCTCGTCGGAATCCGATTCATCGGAGAATTGGTAATCCTCCCAATATTTTGCTTCCTTGGCGGAAACACCATTGACCATAATTAACCTTGGTCGGTTGGTTGAGGATTTTCTTTTACTTAACCGTTTTATTATTTCCCCCACCGGTTCTATTTCTTCATCCGGTTCCGATTCTTCTTCCGGTTCCGATTCTTCTTCCGGTTCCGATTCTTCTTCCGGTTCTGACTCTTCTTCCGGTTCCTCTTCGAGAACTTGTGAATCAGTCCACGAATCATTCCAATTTACATTTGACTCTTCATTATTATTAGGTGAGTCAATGGGACTTGTTCTAGAGGTAGACATCTATCACATAATATCAAACGCGTTAAGAGATTAATATATCACATAATATTCACATGTTAAAAATATATAGTTTCCAACAAAATTTGTTAAGCAATCATTTTTCAAGTAAACACGGTTGAAGTCCAAACTCACTAATGCATCCTAACAAACTCGATAAGACACACTAATGCAAAATTCTGGTTCTCTAAGACCAACGCTCGGATACCAACTGAAATGTCCCGTTCTTATTGATTAAAAACGTTCCATATTAATTGATTTCGTTGCGAGGTTTCGACCTCTATATGAGACGTTTTTCAAAGACTGCATTCATTTTAAAACAAACCATAACCTTTATTTCATCAATAAAGGTTTAAAAAGCTTTACGTAGATTATCAAATAATGATAATCTAAAATATCCTGTTTACACACAACCATTACATAATGGTTTACAATACAAATATGTTACAACAAAATAAGTTTCTTGAATGCAGTTTTTACACAATATCATATAATCATGGACTCCAAATCTCGTCCTTATTTAAGTATGCGACAGCGGAAGCTCTTAATAATCACCTGAGAATAAACATGCTTAAAACGTCAACAAAAATGTTGGTGAGTTATAGGTTTAACCTATATATATCAAATCATAATAATAGACCACAAGATTTCATATTTCAATACACATCCCATACATAGAGATAAAAATCATTCATATGGTGAACACCTGGTAACCGACATTAACAAGATGCATATATAAGAATATCCCCATCATTCCGGGACACCCTTCGGATATGATATAAATTTTGAAGTACTAAAGCATCCGGTACTTTGGATGGGGTTTGTTAGGCCCAATAGATCTATCTTTAGGATTCGCGTCAATTAGGGTGTCTGTTCCCTAATTCTTAGATTACCAGACTTAATAAAAAGGGGCATATTCGATTTCGATAATTCAACCATAGAATGTAGTTTCACGTACTTGTGTCTATTTTGTAAATCATTTATAAAACCTGCATGTATTCTCATCCCAAAAATATTAGATTTTAAAAGTGGGACTATAACTCACTTTCACAGATTTTTACTTCGTCGGGAAGTAAGACTTGGCCACTGGTTGATTCACGAACCTATAACAATATATACATATATATCAAAGTATGTTCAAAATATATTTACAACACTTTTAATATATTTTGATGTTTTAAGTTTATTAAGTCAGCTGTCCTCGTTAGTAACCTACAACTAGTTGTCCACAGTTAGATGTACAGAAATAAACGGTAAATATTATCTTGAATCAATCCACGACCCAGTGTATACGTATCTCAGTATTGATCACAACTCAAACTATATATATTTTGGAATCAACCTCAACCCTGTATAGCTAACTCCAACATTCACATATAGAGTGTCTATGGTTGTTCCGAAATATATATAGATGTGTCGACATGATAGGTCGAAACATTGTATACGTGTCTATGGTATCTCAAGATTACATAATATACAATACAAGTTGATTAAGTTATGGTTGGAATAGATTTGTTACTAATTTTCACGTAGCTAAAATGAGAAAAATTATCCAATCTTGTTTTACCCATAACTTCTTCATTTTAAATCCGTTTTGAGTGAATCAAATTGCTATGGTTTCATATTGAACTCTATTTTATGAATCTAAACATAAAAAGTATAGGTTTATAGTCGGAAACATAAGTTACAAGTCGTTTTTGTAAAGGTAGTCATTTCAGTCGAAAGAACGACGTCTAGATGACCATTTTAGAAAACATACTTCCACTTTGAGTTTAACCATAATTTTTGGATATAGTTTCATGTTCATAATAAAACTCATTTTCTCAGAATAACAACTTTTAAATCAAAGTTTATCATAGTTTTTAATTAACTAATCCAAAACAGCCCGCGGTGTTACTACGACGGCGTAAATCCGGTTTTACGGTGTTTTTCGTGTTTTCAGGTTTTAAATCATTAAGTTAGCATATCATATAGATATAGAACATGTGTTTAGTTGATTTTAAAAGTCAAGTTAGAAGGATTAACTTTTGTTTGCGAACAAGTTTAGAATTAACTAAACTATGTTCTAGTGATTACAAGTTTAAACCTTCGAATAAGATAGCTTTATATGTATGAATCGAATGATGTTATGAACATCATTACTACCTTAAGTTCCTTGGATAAACCTACTGGAAAAGAGAAAAATATATCTAGCTTCAACGGATCCTTGGATGGCTCGAAGTTCTTGAAGCAGAATCATGACACGAAAACAAGTTCAAGTAAGATCATCACTTGAAATAAGATTGTTATAGTTATAGAAATTGAACCAAAGTTTGAATATGATTATTACCTTGTATTAGAATGATAACCTACTGTAAGAAACAAAGATTTCTTGAGGTTGGATGATCACCTTACAAGATTGGAAGTGAGCTAGCAAACTTGAAAGTATTCTTGATTTTATGTAACTAGAACTTGTAGAATTTATGAAGAACACTTAGAACTTGAAGATAGAACTTGAGAGAGATCAATTAGATGAAGAAAATTGAAGAATGAAAGTGTTTGTAGGTGTTTTTGGTCGTTGGTGTATGGATTAGATATAAAGGATATGTAATTTTGTTTTCATGTAAATAAGTCATGAATGATTACTCATATTTTTGTAATTTTATGAGATATTTCAGGCTAGTTGCCAAATGATGGTTCCCACATGTGTTAGGTGACTCACATGGGCTGCTAAGAGCTGATCATTGGAGTGTATATACCAATAGTACATACATCTAAAAGCTGTGTATTGTACGAGTACGAATACGGGTGCATACGAGTAGAATTGTTGATGAAACTGAACGAGGATGTAATTGTAAGCATTTTTGTTAAGTAGAAGTATTTTGATAAGTGTATTGAAGTGTTTCAAAAGTGTATAAATACATATTAAAACACTACATGTATATACATTTTAACTGAGTCGTTAAGTCATCGTTAGTCGTTACATGTAAGTGTTGTTTTGAAACCTTTAGGTTAACGATCTTGTTAAATGTTGTTAACCCAATGTTTATAATATCAAATGAGATTTTAAATTATTATATTATCATGATATTATCATGTATGAATATCTCTTAATATGATATATATACATTAAATGTCTTTACAACGATAATCGTTACATATATGTCTCGTTTAAAAATCATTAAGTTAGTAGTCTTGTTTTTATATATGTAGTTCATTGTTAATATACTTAATGATATGTTTACTTATCATAGTATCATTTTAACTATATATATATCCATATATATGTCATCATATAGTTTTTACAAGTTTTAACGTTCGTGAATCACCGGTCAACTTGGGTGGTCAATTGTCTATATGAAACATATTTCAATTAATCAAGTCTTAACAAGTTTGATTTCTTAATATGTTGGAAACATTTAATCATGTAAATATCCATCTCAATTAATATATATAAACATGGAAAAGTTCGGGTCACTACATTATTGTTACAAGATGTGGATGAGTACATGATAGGGTTTCAATGAGTATAATGATTTTTCAGAAGGTCAAGGATCAATGAAGTTGTTGGTAAATTTACTGCTAATGTGGTGGGACATAAAAGGTTCCCCTGTAACAAGAACGTATATGTCAAGGTTACAATAAGGCTAATCTGAAAATTCGAAGTTGACTGGTTGGAAGTGTGGTAAAACTGAATACTTTGAAAAGGGATTGCAAGGTTATTTTCGGTAATAACAATGCTAAAGGATCTTGCACAGTTTTGAAGTCAAAGTATTGCTTTGAAAGATGTAGAGATCTAAGAGTGATGTCACATTTTAAATTTTAACTTGGATTCTGTTTTGTCAAAATCAGAATATGTAATTGAATTTGTATGAAAACGATTGTATATCGTTGTGAGCATAGTTAATAATTTTTGAATCAAAGTTGAAGAATGTACAGTGTAACATATTAATTGTGAACTTATATATTTTTCGGGTATTACCTACCCGTTAAAGATTTCACAAGTAATATTTTGTACAAAAGAATTTTCATTACAGTCTTTATGAAAATATATGTATATATATTTTTCTTCAGATGTAATACAGATTTTAATGAGTTAGTATCATATTAAGCTCATTTGATTTTTGGCTTGAATTAGAAATGAATAATCTCTAAAACATTAGAGATTACATAATTTTCGCGGAGTATTTCACTAATGAAATCAATACTTCATTATTTATTCTTATTCCTTGGTGAAGGATGTTGGTGCTCGTTGAATTTTTGTGAAACTTACAAGGCACAGATGATGTTTTCTGGAATGTTTCGAGTACATCGAAAATGAAAATGTAAAATCAATTATGTAATTGAATAATACACTTGGTTTATTATGAAATGGAATTCATTGAGTAGAAACAGAGATTGTAGTTAACGATGGTTAAGTCGTTAACGAAGGATGTACATCATAGCATATTAGTAGTATGAATTAACCGAGTAATATCTACCCCTTAAAATTCAAGCGTAATAGCTTAGTACGAGAAGATATATTATGATTTCCAAAATCTATATAATATATAAATTCTTTGAAAATAGTGAGTTAATAGTCCATAACTCGTTATCTTAATATACCCATTGGTGATTATGGTGTCGATATCGTCGGTGGTTATGGAGCTGGTGGAGCTTGTGGTGATACAGGTGTTGCTGGTGATGTTGACGGTAACTGCTGGTGGTGCTTGTATAACAAGTATAGCTTGTAAATTACGCACCATTCATGTCAGGGTTTCTATTCTCCCCTCTACCATCTCTACTCATCTGATTTACGATTAGAACTGGGATAAATAATCTATAAGATTTTAGAGATTACATAATCGCCGTAGAATATTTCTCCGATGAAATTATGAATCCATACTTCATCGTTTGTTGTTGTTGGCACTCCTTGGTATCTACGGTGCGTATGATGTTGATGCTCGAAGTACAGAGTTTAGATGTGATATTGAGGTGTGGGATGCGGATGTGGTTGTTGGTGGTGGTAATGATCCTGTTGGTGTTGATGATGGTGGTACTGTTGATGCCGGTGATGCTGCTGGTGTTTGTGGTATTGAGGCTTGCGATTTGGATGTTGTTGGTGGTATTGGTGTCGTTGATGGTACTTGTAATCTTTGCACCATATTCTCCAAAGCGACAACGCGAGCGCGAAGCTCGTTGACTTCTTCTATTACGCCGGGATGATCGGTGGTTCGGACGAGCGGATGAATAAGATTAAGAATATTAGATATTATGTAATCGTTGCGAGCTATTCTAGAAATGAGGGTGAAAATGGTGTTTCGGACTGGTTTGCCGGTAAGTGCTTCGGGTTCTTCACCAAGAGGGAAATTTGGTGGATGGAAGGGATCACCTTCTTCTTGTCTCCAATGATTAAGTAGATTACGAACCCATCCCCAATTCATCCAGAATAGATGATGGCTAATTGGTTGATCCATTCCGGTTACGCTGCTTTCGGAGCTCAGGTAGAATTCCATATCGTAATAGCCGTCGGAATCTGAGGAATTCGAACTAGATGCGGAATTCATCTTACACGGTTCGATAAACAATTTTTGATATGAAATGATTTTTGGATATCTGATGATATTCTAATTACATAGAATACCTATATATAGTACAAGGGATCCGCAAATTACGGAGGAACTTTCGAAAACTGTCAGGCAAAGTTTACAGTAACAGATATGCTAAGATATGAATTTTGTCTATACACTATTCATGCAATCAATGCAGTAAAACGTGTCTAGACTAAGAATGATAAGCAGGTAATTTCCGACAAGAAATGATAAGCAAAACTTTTGACATGCAGACACGGTCGAAGTCCAGACTTACTAATGCATCCTAACAACTATCAGTTAGACACACTCATGCAAGACCTGGTTCGCTCGGACCAACGCTCTGATACCAACTGTAATGACCCGTCCAAATCCACCTGGACGAAGTCTTCAACATCTGGTCCCATTGCGAGGTATTTGACCTCTATATGATACGTTTTGTAAACATTGAATTCTTTTGAAAAGGTACACCATAAATGAATATTTATATCTAAGGTTTTCAACATCTGATGATTTCTACATATAGACAATCACCGTAAATAATAGTTTACAATAATACTTCCGTTGACAATGCAGTCAAAATAGATACATGGTGATGATTTTGTGAATGCAACATTTTCTCGAATAAAGCATGTATGACTCCATGCACATAGCTTGTATAACATATAAGCAAACAGTGAAAGACTTCTAGGAACCTGAGAATAAACATGCTTGAAAGTGTCAACACAAAGGTTGGTGAGTTCATATTTTAATGATGTGCATAATCTGTATATAAAGATAGACCACAAGATTTCAGTTGTTTCATCCGAAACGTTTAGCAAAATGTTCTACAAAATTGAACACCCTGGTAACTAAACTTAACGTATATATGATAAGTACCCCTGTTTTAACATACATGTAACCAACATGTACAATACACGTAATCCAACGTGTACTAAACTCAAATAGCATACGTCTGGTTTTATAGTTCAGGCTAGGGTCTCTATACCTGGAACAGACGGGGATGTCAAGCCCTATGGATCCATATACAACTACTCGCGCCCACCAGTTCTTATAACCGGCAGTTACTAGTTACCAAAGCTAAGAGATTTTCGGTTCAAACTCAGTGTAGAATTTAGTATGTACTTGTGTCCTTTGCGTTTAAAATAAAGTGCATGTATTCTCAGCCCAAAAATATAGATTGCAAAAATAATTAAAAAGGGAGCGAATGAAACTCACCTTAGCAGCACATAAAGTCGTTCACCGAAATGTGACCGAAACTCGGAATACCAAATAACCGTAGATCTCAACCTAGAGAACATATGTTGGTCAATTAATGTCTATCAAGCTAGGTCAGGTCATAGTGTATTACAATCCTAATGCTCGAGATCGACATACAAAAGTTATCAAAAGTCATTTCAAAAAGTCAATTTTGACAATTGTTCAACAAAACGAGACGTGCCTTATATAAGAATTCATTTACGCGGCTGGTAATATTTAAAAATCCAATTTATCAATCTTATAAACAAGTTGTTTAGATATTAATTGCAGATTCAAAAGCAATTTCAATTAACGTCAATCATAATTCAGTTGACCATATCTTTTAATTCGTTCATCGAAATTACGCGATTTCTAAATGAAAAGTTATTGATTTTTCGCCAGCTTTCCAATAACATGCATATCATATACTTTTTATCAATAGTATATGTATTAAATTCGTGATTCATCATAAACTATCTAACGACAAGATTTAGCATACAAGCATGCATAAATATATGTACTCAAGCACTAGACATGGATACACTATTAATATATAAAAGATAAGATATGAATGCTCACGTATCAATATTGTGATTCAGTATTGCAGGAAAGTACGTAGACGCAACAGAGATGATAAACACTAGGTTTGACTTGCAAACAATACCTACGAACATTACCCATAACCTCCATAGCTATAACTCATAGTTTTCTTAGCTTAAACCCGTTTGAAAACTCGTTTTGAAGGTGACACGCTCATGACCTCGTCATAGTATTTTGTGTATAATAATAATAATAATAATAATAATAATAATAATAATAATAATAATAATAATAATAATAAGATTAATAATAATAATAATAATAATAATAAATAAAATAAATAATATACGGAGTAATATATAGATCAAAGAGATGAATGCAAAATGAATTGAACAGAAACACGGTCGAGCTTTTATAGACTTCCTGAAATCAGTCCCCATGCGATCACATGGGGTTTTAGTTATGTTTTCATGCGATCGCATGGCCAAAATATCTAGAATTGGATCCCACAGCTCCACGATCGCGATAGTTTTGTGTGTGGGTGCTCCGCGATCGCGGAGGCCTACTTTCCAGCTCATAAATGTTTTGTCACTTTGTTTGTCGACATAATTTTATATAATATATAATTTAAATTAATTAATTATATATTATATTTTATTCCCGTGCATAGTTGATTTGTAATTTTTGTTCCTATAAGTCGTACGTCGTCACTCGACTTATGTCCCGGTTCTGGTTTTTCGAACGTCCTTTCGTACACTAAGAAAACTTGTACTTTACGTTTCGCGACTCGTACCTTTGTCAAAATATAGACTTAAATTATCCATAAACTATATCACTCGAAATATAACTCATACATTTGAGTGTTTTGGTCATTTGCTTCTATAAATCAACGTCTTGTTATTTACTAATATAATAGTATTATCAAACGTTTTATAACCAAGTTAATATATATTCAATATTCATAAACACGTTTTAAATACAAGTCGCAAGTTATTCATACAATTAATATTCCAACTTATCATAAATATTCAAATAGATATTTAAACCAATAAATTTAATGTACGGTATCATACAACTAATACGTTGTTACGCTTTCAAGTTATAGTATATATATATGTATCTATTTACATATAATTGTTCGCGAATCGTTGAGAACAAACGAAGGGTAATTGAATAGTTTAAAATTTTGAGATTCAACTTCACAGACTTTGCTTATCGTGTCAGAAATATTAAACCATATCGAGAATTTGGTTCAAATTAAGTCGAAATTTTTCGGGTCGTCACAGATATGAAATGTTATTGTGCTAAAACCTGTTAAATATAATACTCCGTATCAAATAGAGATTTTAACAAAGATCTAGAAGTTGTTAGTATCAACAAAAAGTTGAGAGAAACATACAACAATTGTTAAGAGAGTGGAGTCCGTAACACTGAAAATGTTGAAGAGGAGAGGTAGAATTGACGTAGGTTAAAGGATGTACAAATTTTTGACATAAATGAGCTTCTCCTGACAAACGAAACAAATTTGAAAAGAATTTGTAGAAGACTGTGGTATATGTGTATTGTTGGGCGCGACCGCGCGTGTCATATATATATATATATATATATATATATATATATATATATATATATATATATATATATATATATATATATATACTAGGTTTTTGATCTCATGCGTTGCACGATTGTGTAAAAAACCGTGTAGAAAAATGTAATTTACAGTTTATATTGGTATGTAAATAGCTATACTACAAAATAGAAAAAGTATAAGAATTATTTAAGAGCCAGTGGTGTTGATTACACAACGGCCCCTCAAGTTTACACTTTTTCAGGGGTAAAAAGTGTAAATATATAATTTTATTAAAAAAAAAGAAACTAATTCCACCCGAATTTTTAAAAGGCCTTATCTTCTCGCTTGGTGCGATTTAAATTTTTCCGAGACCACCGTTCAAATCGAAAAACTCTTACGAAAACGACAATCCGATATAAATTCGGGTGGAATTAGTTTTTTTTATTTTAATAAAATTATATATTTACACTTTTAACCCCTGAGAAAGTGTAAACTTAAAGGGTCGTTGTGTAAATATAACCGAAGTTACGCGCCAGATTTCGGCGTTTCAGTTATATCGGATTGTCGTTTTGAGTTTGCGTTCGCACTACAAACGGTCCCTCAACTTTGACTCAATTTACACAACGACCCCTCAACTTTAGACTTTTTTAGGGTAAAAAGCGTAAATATATAATTTTATTGAAATAAAAGAAACTAATTACACCCTAATTTTTAATGAGCTCTATCTTCTCGCTCGTTGCGAGTTAAATTTTTCCGAGACCACCGTTCAACTCGAAAAAATCTAATGAACACAACGGGACTAAGTACGCGCGAAACGAAAATCGTTAAAAAACACTTGATAACATGTAAATATATAATTTTATTAAAATATTTTAATTAAATTATATACTTACACTTTTTATCCCTTAAAAAGTGTAAACTTGAGGGACCGTTGTCAAAATATAGGCGAAGTTGAGGAACTGTTTGTAATGTGAACGTAAACTCAAAACTACAATTAGAAATAACTGAAACTACAACATTTCATACCACTTTTAGTATATAAAATTCGGTTATATTTACACAATTTTAAAAATTCTTTTGAGTTTAAAAGCCCGTGGTGTTGATGCAGTTCATATTGGTATGTAAATAGCGATACTTAAAAATTGAAAAAGTATAAGAATTATTTAAGAGCCCGTGGTGTTGAAAATTTTTTAAATATATTCGTTTGAGTTCAAGAGTATGTGGTGTTGACAAATTTTAAAATTGATATTAGTAACTTAACGTCTACACTTTTTCTTGAAAAATAAAATATATTCAGAGAAACAAATACGTCTATTTGGAAGAAAAAAATAATCTGTAGTCCTAATCTGTGAATATGGAATTCGTCACCTTTTTGTATGTATTTGATTTTATTTAAATTAATCAATTAGTTAATGATATGGAATGATAATTAATTATTTTATATTTATATTTAAAATTTGACATGATTGTGCTATAAAAAAGCTCGAGGTTATATATATCTACCGGTTTATAAATTTAGTAATTATATAATATATATCTATATCTACTAATTTGGTGGAATAATATATTCGTAATATATACGTAGTAATATAATAAATAATAAAAATAAATGTAAATAATATATATAATCTATACATATAATATATACATATAACAATCCATAAATAACTTTTAACCACAATCAAGAATAACTTTTACTTATATATATATATATATATATATATATATATATATATATATATATATATATATATATATATATATATAGGGAGAGGATCTAGCGATATATATATATATATATATATATATATATATATATATATATATATAGGGAGAGGATCTAGTGAAAACTTTTTTAATGTGAGAACTCTAGGAACTTCAAATACATTGAAATTCGAGCAAAAAAAAAGTAGCGGGCGAGCAAAAAACAAGGAATTACAGCAATAAACAAGGAATTCGAACAAAAAATAAGGAATTCGAGAAGGAAAAAAATGGCGGGTGAACAAAAATGGAGAAATTAGAGCAAAAATTTGAGATGTTGAAAATGTAGAAAAAAAAAATGTAAAACATGTTCGAATTCATCAATTTTTGCTCGCCCTTCAACTTTTTTGCTCTACTTTCAAATTTTTGCTCGCCTTCCTTTTTTTTTGTTCGAATTACAACAAAATTGTTCGAATTCAAAATTGTTGAACCAAAAATGTAGAACCAAGCGAAAAATGCATGTAAAAAAAATTGTTCGACTAGCTCTTTTTTTGTCCGTCCGCCAAAAATTTTTGCTCGAATTTCGAGTTCTAATGGTTCTCACACAAAAAAAAAAAAATTATTTGATCCCTCTACTATATATATATATATATATATATATATGAGGATCCAGCGCTAATCATCACCATTTTTAGAAATAAGTAGATAAATAATTTCGAGTCGCACATTTTCACACTCTTAACATTCAGTGATTGAATGATAGTGTAATATTTAGGATTAAGTTACAAATAGGCTATATATTTTCTCAAATGTCCCGACGTCGTTCATATACTCATTTTCGTCTCATGTTAGTTATATATACTTTCAAAAAGTGTACCGATGTCGCCCACTATACTTTCTTTACCTGTAACGAAAATAATTGAGGACGTGGCTTCTAAGTAGTCATGAAATGTCGGTGATACATCCGAAAAAAACTGAAAGTATATAGCCTACATAGGAACACAACTGAAAGTAATGACCTATTTGTAGTCATATAAAAAGAAAATAAGTTAAATAATTAACTTTACATGTTCAGCAGGTAACCGGTAATGAAATGTTGACATTGGTACACTTTTTGAAAGTATATAGCAGACATGAGACAAAAATGAGTATATGGACGACATAGAAACCTTTGAGAAAATATATAATCTATTTATAGCTTTAAAATTAATGTTAAACGTATTAATAAATGTTAAGATAAATGTTAAATGTTAAATTTGTGGCTCAAAATTGCTTCTTTGATTACCCTCAAAATGGTGCTTAGCCATTTATCCATCCACTATATATTATATTTTATTTTCTCAATTTTACAATTTTACCTCTTACTCTTTACATATCATTTTATCTTAAATGCATGCATTAAGAGCATAATAAAACTTTATCTTGTTATTTTTATCTAGCTAAAGGAATGTTAAACGCGGCTCTTAAAACTACTTTTAAGCTTACTATATTTAAATTTGTAAACTCAGTTGAATTAATTATAAATTATATATATTCATTTATAATACTGACTTTCCTTATTTAAACTATATATAAATATTTTACTATGACACCTTTGAGTTATAAATGAAGAATTAATTTATATTTGGTATGCTTAAATGTAACTTTAATTTCTCTTTTTATCCATCTATAAATCTGGACAATTAAATTGTAAAAATTTTAAACGGAGTAGTAAATAATAAATTAGGGACGAAGGTAGTATAAGTCAATAGGGGTGAGCAATTGTGGCGGGTGTGGGCGGTTTTGAGCCAAAACCACACCCATAACTATTATTGCGGTTGATTAATTTTTTTAACCATTCGGTTCGATTAAAAACGGTTTCGGTTAATTTGATTAAATTGGTTAACGATTAATTATAAAACGATTAATTTGCTTAACTCTTTATTGGGAAAAATTAATTTAATAAGTTTCTTCTTATACTATAAGAAATGACATTTTAACATAAGAATAAGTCATTATCTCATATTTCTAATCAAAAATAAAATTAAGTATATGAATATCTTTTTTACACTGTAATTTAATGCAAAACACCATTAATTACTACACAAATTCAAAAGTTCTTAAAATGTAGAATTTTTTTTAGCTTTATTCTTTATCCACCAAAACTTAAAAGTCAAAATAAAGTTATACATTGATCTACATAGTTTAATGTTTTAACAACTTGACTATTTTCCATAAAACCGATCATAAATAAAAAGTTAGAATACAAAATGGTGCGGTTGCGGTTAATTCGGTGTGAGTACTTATTATTTTCATAACCGGCTCACAAAGTTCGGTTAACTCAAAAGTGTTAACCGAACCCGCGGTTATCCATTCTGTTCGGTTTATTTAGTACGGTTTTATCATTTAATATGATTTCGGGCCACTTAATGCGATTTTATGCTCACCCCTAATTCAATATATGAATAACTAGCTTTCTATTTATAGCTCAACTAAACTGAACGGAAACATTTTGATTATTACAGTACGTTATTAACGGTCAAATTGCTGAGTTTGCATTTGATTCTTCTTAAGGATTGGTTAACTCCGTTATAATTAGTTTTTTTTATTACCAAAATAGGTAATTACTAGATTTGATTGTTATAATATTCAACATGCTCAAGATGGAGAATTTTGTGAAGAGCGACCCAAATAAGTTTTGTAGTCACTTTCACTAAATTCTGTTACACTCATTTGGTAACTCAACAACAACTTTTTATTAACCATAAATTAGACTTTATCGTCCTTAAAAATTTATGAACTGGTCATGATTGTGTTCAAGATACGAATCTACCGATGACCAAAAAAAGTTATCGTCACCCGTATTTGTGTTCTGGAAAGAAGCTTGATATACTAAATCCGAAGGTATAAACGAGTTATCACTTGATGATACGATGGTATCATTTTCTGATAAAAAATTGTCGTTCCAAAAATAATCAATTGGTGCATAATCACTTGAACCTGCTGAATCTAACAAGCCATTAAACCAACTTGACGATAAGCTGGTGCTTGAAGATGACAATGGTGATTCAGCCAGTAAAAAATCAAAGTCCATTTGAAGTGCTGTATCCGAGTTATGGATTAGATCATGTTTGGTGTTGGTTTGATCCGGTTTGAGGGTTCCAATAGGCTGATTGTCTAGTACAGTTTGTTCATCTTTCGCTCTTTTCTTCAAGTGTGTGTGCCAACGATTTTTTATTTCATTGTCACTTCTCCCTGGTAAATACGCAGACATCTCTGACCACCTGCGAGTTTACAGATCGAAATAATTACTATAGCGTTAACTACAACTATGTCGGTGTTACGTACATGAGTAATCCAACAATTAAATGGTTGTGAGTTCAAGTGATCTGATTGTTAGATGATAAGTTAGTGGCCCAACCTAATTGTGAGCTTGGGTCCGTTAGATGTATAAGTTTATTAGGGTTTCCAGAATGTTCGTTGGTCTAAGAGAGACAGCTCTCTCTCCGTTCGAATTTAATTGTCTCTAAATAAAAATAAAAGTTACGTAATTTATACTTTAGTTTTTGTTTACTTTACAATTTATCCATTACTTTTTATATATATTCTTTGTCTTATATTCATACATTAAGAACATCAATGAACTTTAGTTTTTATTCTTTTATCCTTTTTGATGGGGGACAATTAACCTGAGACATATAAAAAAAGTTCATTATGGTTAAGAAAAATATAAAATCATACTTGTTGCCAAGCTTTTTATGTAACTCAATGATCATATCTTCTTCTTCTTTTGTAAAATTGCCATGTTTTATGTTCGGGCGAAGATAATTCACCCATCGTAACCTGCAACTCTTCCCACTTCTTGACAAGCCTAAAGAAGGGAAACCAAACATATAAATTAGCATTAAGCAAGCAATTTTAAACATTCAAGAATTTAGAATAGACTCGAAGTCACATATATATACCGGCAAATTTGGGAAGTAACCGCCAATTCCAGTGGCCGTATCGTTGGATATAGGCTCTTAGTTTGTCATCTTCATCTTCACTCCATGCACCTTTCTTGACGCCATTGTTATCAAAACTTGGAGTCTTCACCATCTTTTTATGTTCCAACTATATATCTCTAGATATTATTGGGAAGGTTAGTGAAGAACTACGATTAAAGATCCAACTGCACTATTATATACTACTTGAGTTTACGAATCAGAACGTGTTTCGGATGAAAATATTATATTCTATAGACAACACTCACGACAGAATAATTGTACATAGTTAATTAATGATTAATGATTATCATAATAATAACCACTGTCTTTTAGACCATAGATAACGTGGCGGTATTCGGCTGTATGCCGCCACAAACGCCGGAAATGGGCGGCGGTGGGCGTTTGTGCGGCGGCGTTTGTCGCCGGATCACGGGGTGAGGGAGGGCGGTTTGGGCACGTGGCATTTGGTGATTGGTGGAGTTTTTAAACCGTTAAGAATATAGCCGTTGCCTTTTTTTTTGTTTTGTTTTTTTTTCATCTTCCTCCTATAAATACATACACATTTAACCATTTTTTTCACACATTTCTTATACTTTCTACTTTATCAATTTAATTTATATAAACATAAACACTTTCTTTGTTTTAAAAAAAATGGATTTTTTAGCCGCTAGTCTAGATTTGCTATTCGATAGCACCTCGTCCGACGAAGAGGAGGAAAGTCCACCTAGAAGAACTCGGGTGCAACGGAACCCACGACGTTTTATTAATAGAGATCGTGAAGCTGCGGGTCTCCTTTTGTGGAACGACTACTATTCGACGTTTCCAGACGACGTTTTCAAGAGACGATTTCGAATGCGAATTAATTTATTTCTACGTATCAAAGACGGTATTCTCAATCACTCTTATTCTAATAATGCTCCTAAACAATTTGTATTTTTCCAACAACGTCCGGATGCATTCGGACGTCTTGGTTTTACTACGTATCAAAAAATAACTTGTGCGTTACGCCAATTGGCGTATGGAACATCCGCTGATATTTTTGATGAATATATAAAAATGGCGGAGAAAACGGGATATGTTTTCTTAAATAATTTTTGCAAGTGTATAATTGATTTATATGGCCGAGAATATTTGTAGAAGCCGACGGCAACTGACGTTGCTCGGTTGTATTCGGCGCACGAGGAGAAACATGGTTTTAAAGGAATGTTGGGTAGTATTGAATGTATGCATTGGGCTTGGAAAAATTGTCCCGCTGGATGGAAAGGTCAATATACTAGAGGTGATCACGGTCACCCTACGATCATGCTTACGATATGTGGATATGGCATTCGTTTTTTGGGATGGCTGGTTCAAACAACGACATAAATGTGTTGAATCACTCTCCGTTGTTTGATTCACTCAAAAAGGATACAGTTGCACCGTCTCCGTTTGAAGTAAACGGACACGTCTATCCATTTGGTTACTACTTGGCGGACGGGATATATCCTGATTAAACAACCTTAATAAAGGGATACTCGACGCCTATTGATGAGCCACGAGTCAAATTTACTAGATTTCAAGCGAATGCTCGAAAGGACGTTGAGCGTACATTTGGTGTTTTACAAGGTAGGTTTGCAATTTTAAAAACTCTGGCACGAGTTATGAGCGTTAACAAGATGAGAAGGATAATGTACAGTTGCATTGTTATGTACAACATGATACAAGAAGATAACGATTTTGCCTTGAGTACTTTGGAACAAGAATGGTTTGATAAACCCGAAAACAGGCTCCGTTGTAATATTAGGAGAAGAGTCAAAGATCGAAGATCACAAGAAAAGGAAATTCGTGATCGAACCGTACACGATCAACTACGTGAAGATTTAACGGCTCATATTTGGGACCTCCCACCGAACTTTCGATCTACAAACTAGTCTTTTATTTTTTTAATTCTTGTAATGTTTTTGATTAATGTAAGCTTTATTTTTTATTAATGTAACTTTTTTTTTTATTAATGTAACTTATTTTTTTTATATGAAAAATGTTACATTTTATCTTATTTAATAACTAAATACTAATTAAAATAACTAAAAAAGAAATAAAAAGTAAATGCCACGTCATTGTCATCTCATGACAAAAGGCCACATAACAACTCCCCCCTAAAATGGCATGGTCCAGTCACTGACTTGCCTCAAAAAGTACACCTCTTTCACTCCACGAAAGCGTCACCATTATCTGTGGTCTTATAGAAGAAGTAACACCTTTTATATTAAAATAATTAATGGACCACCATATACACTCTATGTTGCATTTATGATATATTCGTTTCGTACCAAAGTAATTGTTTCATTTTACTTTTAAAACTCTTCCTGTGAAAACATTAAATTTAAATATTTTCATTTTGTGTTATATAATACTCTTAAACTCACTGTTGTAAACGGCGTTCGTTGCATCCGTTGCGACGCCCGTTGCGGCGTTTTGATGACTAAACCGTTTCGACCCCGTCCCGTTTTCTTATAAGTCGGTCAACGGTCAAAAGTCAGGTCAAATGCAAGAAAAATTGGGTCAACGCCGGTCATAAGTCATAAATTCTGTTAAAATTGGTCATAAGTCGGTCAAATCAATCAAAATTGACTTAGTTTAGTATTCCATTTTGCATTATATTAAAGCTAATAGCAATTATAGGTACAAACTTGTCAACGAATGTTTTTTAGCTCTAAAATATGTGTAAATATATATTTATATATATAAAAGTCAACATTAGTCAACATCTATTTTGACCCCGTCTCGACCCCGTTTTTTCCGTTGCGACGTTTTGAGGTCGCTACCGTTTCGGCCCCGTCTCGCGTCTTTTTCAACCTTGCTTAAACTTATAGCAATTAACGAGAATGGACGTGTTTTTTTTTTTATATATATATGTTTAGAAAATTAGGGGGAAAAACATATATGATTCAATAACAAAAAATCGATTTCAGATGGTTGAAGTAAAATCTTGCACTAATCGCTTCAGTAAAAGTGTGATTCGTTAGATGCTAGAAACAAAAGAATTTAATAATTGATATACTAAAATTAGAGAGAATACAAAGTGCCGTACGGAAAAATAAAATCGTGTAGGTGGCCAGTTAGAAAGAACTAGTTGGGCCACATGGCTTTGCGCCGGTTCTTCACCCTTGATTAACATTAATTACATAGCTAATTATTGAGAAAGTAATTTGATAGGTCAGATCATGTTGAGATTGAGATAAATGATAAGATAAAGAGAGATTCGGTATGTAAGCATGAGACTCGGTATTAGAGAGAATCGGTACAATTACATTCCACAGCTTCTAGAACTCAGTTACAATGCAATGGCTATCTAATTAGGACTACTTAGGTTCCTTATATAGCCCACTTCTAAGAAACATTCAATTAAGCTTATTTCACATTAACACTATACAACTTCGGGGTCCTAACAATCTCCCCCTTAGTGTTAAATGTGAACTTTACAACATAATCCTATTTTGTAATCTTGAGAGGTCCAAATGTTAGTGTCCATCGTGTGTCATCTGGTTTTGAAACTTCTACTTGATTTTCTGAAATTTGCTTAGAAGGTTTCCAGACACCCCACGCTTTTCTTGGATCTCCCTCATATAATGGATATTCATCCATTTCCTTGAAATATCTTCTCTTTCTCTGTCCACGAAGTATCTCAAACTGTCTTGTACGAACCCGGAGTTTCAGACGATCTCTTATATGCTTTATGAATTCTCCAAGACCCATTATCATGTCAATGTCATGGAACTTGCTTTAATGAATCTTAAGATACTTCAGTGCAGCCTTAAGTGTTCCATCTGAATATTTGTTTAGCTCTTCAGTACGAATGAACACCTTTTCTTTTTGATAATTTACAAAAACAAACCCTTCGGGTTCGAATTGCATTTGAAACATCCTCATATCCTTCAGTCCCTCTGTAAATTGATTCGGACACGTAATTCGAATCTTTTTCCTTTTTGCTTCGAGACCTATTTGAAAGTCTTCACGTCTCATCAGTTCAATTGTCTCCATCATGTATCTTTTCACAGCTTCCAAAGCTTGAGCCTTAGCAAAAGGTCGTATGGTGATGATACTGAGGTAGTTGTAGATGTGAATGATGTCAAGCATATCTAGATTATGAAAATCTGTTTCAGTGAACTTGTACTCTTTCTCATCTTCTTTGATAACGTGGAACTGACTGATGACGTCTTTCTTTTCGCTTATCTCTACTCCGACTCGAGTAATATTCAACACTTCTGAAATACGATATTTTCTTTGAAACCACAAATCATCTTCATCTTTGTTGATATGTTTCCTCCACATAAACTCATACCAATTCCTTTCACTTACTGGAAGCAATCGTGAACCTATATAAGTAAACCTTTTACTCCTTGGTAATTCATTGATGCGGAAGATCTTGTAAGCATTTTCTTCGATGAATGTGTTATAAAATCATGTTCTACTCCTAACAATAATCTTTGCTCCTGATTCTTAAAGAATATTCCATGATTGTATTTGAATCTGGAATTCACTGTTTCACTTGATGTAGATGTACCAGAAGTTGATCTTTCATTAGCATTTGTTGGATTTAAACTCGATGAGGGTGTTGAATTTGATGAATGACCAGTAGGATTTGTTGCATCATTATTTGGAACATCATCATCTTCAATATGATCAAAGATCTCATCTTCATTTGGATTAACATAAAGATTGTCTTCATCGTCATCAGAAGAATCCATTTCATTATCACTTTCTATTACTGGTTCAGGATTCTCTTCATCTACAATCTCTACATCTTCCGGAATTGAAGATACTGATGATAACTTGCTTAGAATGACAAATCCATCATTATCCGTCTCTTCAAGATAGAAATCACTCAAGTTCAAATCCTCATCTACCAGTCCACTATCAGCCTCATTATGAACAATTGGAATTATAACTTGCTCAGGCTCCTTATCATCAATTTCATCATGTGTAGTAACCATTTCTGATTCCATCTGAACTTGTTGAGCTTGTGAAGCTGATGAAGACCTTACACCACCACCCTTAGTTGAAATATTTACCGTTAGATATTCTCCATCTACTCCTATCTCCCCCTCATGGCTATTCTGAGGATCAGAATCGTCATGTTCATCATCACGGTGAGGACTCAACGGAGAAGAGCAGGAAGTAAGTGGATATCGAACACGAGCACGAAACAATGCTTGAAGCGAAGTGCGTTGAAGAACATCTAGATTGACTCTAGAAAACATACGACTGAAATATTCTTGCTCCAAAGCATCATAGAAATGTGGTAAACAAGAAGGTGATGGTGGAAAAGTAACAATAGGAACACCAGCAGCAGCAACTGTTGAAGGCGATGTTGGTGGAAGTGTTTGAGTTGCCGTGAGGGCAGGTAAGGATGATTATGCAGTATTATTCTTATATGTAGGGCTATACATACTACTAGTCAGATTCGTGATATCCCCTTCTGATGGAGGTTGGGTAACAACCGGAGTTGTCACCGGCGAAGTTTCTTTCGAAGCATCCGCCTCCATGACTTTGGTCTCATGGGACTCTGACAAAGTAGCAGGACTACCCGTCGGTTTAGTTCTCGCAGAGATATTGCTATCCCCTACTCCTGAAATCATTGATATACCATGAGGTGGCACATCTCTTTCAGTTAAAAACTCTTCTTCCAGACCCTGAGATTCAGAATCCGGAAGAGAAGTGGTTTGAACCAATGGATCACTTTCATGAACCAAGAGAACAGTCTGCTGGAAGTCTGATAAATATCCCGAAGGATTGTCATGTTGACTCGTTTCCATGGGACGCGGCAGATCTTCCTCATCAAGATAAGCCGGACCTCGAGACCCTGTTGTACGTTGAGGTACAGGAGGATTTCCAGCCGATACGCAGGGTGCCTTTTCAAGATTTTTCGGCTCCCCTTCGGCCGTTCTGGACTTCAATGATTGAATTTCCTCAATCGATTGAGTCAACGCAGACTTTACTGCAGAGGAAGACTTTACTTCCTTAGATGCCGAAGCACCTTGCTTTGTAGGATTTATTATTAAGTCCTGTTTAGATTGGATGGGCTTAGTGGTCTTTTTACCATCCGTGCGTTTAGATCTCTTGCCTCCCGAAGCTTGCGCTTCATTTAGCGTAGGGCTTACTGTTATTCTTGGATGTGATACGGAGATAGGTGAGGTTGACCTAATTGGCTCTTGGTCTTGATCCGTATCACCAATGGTTGGAGTAACTGTTTGGCGGACGATGGGTGTCGAAGTTCTAGATCTAGTTACTCGTTGGGTTGGCGGAGTCTGAATCATCTCATCAGGCATGTATCGAGTTCTCTTAGGAGAATGTTCAGGAGATGATTCAGATGCTGTTGCTGAAGTGTCACTGCTTACTTCGGGTGTTGTGGAAAGGGTTGGTTCAACCCTAGTTGGACTAGGTTCCCTGATCCTCACGGGTTGAGCTTGGTGTGCTACCCTAGATCGTTTGAGGTTCACCCTAAGTGGAGGATTAGCTGGCCCGGGTGGTTGAACTACAGGTTCCTCTACAACCTCTGGGGCTGGAACCACGGCAGGTTCAACTTGTTCTTGTTGTACCGGGTTCGGAAGAGGTATTCCTACAGCCTGAAAATAAGAACGCATATGAGCGTCTTGGGGTTCAGCTAGCCTCACTAGCCAATTTGGAATTGGCGCAGTGAATTGATTATCAGACACCATAGGGGTGTTCATCTTCGGCTCTCCAAACCTTTTCATCTGTAATCCATGTGTACCTGGTACAAATATATTTGCATTTCTGCAAGCATTTATAGCATCATGGATAAAGATACAGAAAAACCTTTCGCAAGGTATGTATGAACCCCTTGGCTTATCAACTTGAGCTTGAACCAGATCCCATAAAAGCTCAGCATAGTCAGGAGCCTCTACTCTTATGAAAGAGTAGAATACTTTCAGCATTGGCACAGTCAAGCTATTAGATCCACTCCTTGTCATCAGCAAACATCTGTTGATGATTGAGAAGATCACATACCACCTTGAGTGCATATATTTCTTCTGAAACTTAGCTGGTGGAACGTTGGTAGCTCCAACATAACCAAGATCAAAGACAGAAGTCACCATTTACTGAGTAGCAGGAAAAGCAGGAGTATTCTGTACAAGAGGAAGTCTGAAGACCCTCCTGAAATCAGCTTTAGTGAAACTCCTCCTCCTTTGAACTCCTCTTAGTTGAAATTCAAAACGAGCTTGTGTTCCCTCTGGATTTTCAGTAGTAGGTTGTGTAGCTTCCACAAACCTAATTGTTCTGTTAAGTAACTCCAGATCTGTTACAGCTACACTGGCAGTAGTATTGAGGGCAGGCCACAGTGTGTGCCTCTCTAGAATTGCTGTCCAGTAGTTGCAGGGTATGCTGGTTTCAGAGTTGATGAAGTGATTGTTCGCCATTTAGCTGTATAAATAAGAAATAGAAGACCACAAGATATTTAACAAAAAGCATATATCTCTATTCTTATTTGCCTTTGAAATCCTTTTTATATTTTTAAATTTTAAGATTTTTATGATTTTTCAAGAATATAAAAGTCTTTTATTCTCAAATATGAACAAATAATTGACAACCATGACATTCATATGATATTCATCTTAGTACAAAATCATCATGCAAAGTCAATTATATAACACAAGGACTCAGAACAACACTTAGTCAATTTTTAAACACATTTCAAGCAGATTCGGTAGTTATGAAAACTTTAGATTCTGTAACCAAATAAGCTTGAGTTTTCATATCAGAAAGATATAGAATAAACATGTTAAGTGTTTGAAGATAAAAATCAGAAAATTTTAAGGTATCAAATTTCAGACTCGGTATCAAGAAAGAAAATCAGATTCGGTATCTTCAACAATTAACAGAAAGTCACTCAAACATGCATATTCTATCATATATCAAGTAATATCACAACCATGATCAATTAACCATTCAATTACAAGTATATTAACATGTTAATTGTATGAACAAACTCAGTATCAGGATAAGAACACATTCGGTAGATACAGAATTCATCAAATAAGCAATTAAACATGTAATCAGACTCGGTCAAATAATAGATCAGTCAATTTAACTCAGATTAGACAAGATTTCATGTTGATTTTCCAAATCAATTGAGTTTAATCAAAGATTAATTGAAATCGACTCAGACTCGGTATAATCAACAAGATTTCAAAAATTAAAGATCATAATTCAGTTATTTTGATCTTTTCTGGTTGATAAAAACTTAATTATCTCAGATCTACAATTATATATCTTAAACATTGATTAAAATGAACAATTACCAAGAATTTGAAGAAACAGAATGACTGACTCGGTAGAATTAGGCAGATTCGGTATAATCAACAGACTCGGTAGGTAATTAATAACAGTAAGAGAGTAATGTTTGACTTTGACTCTCCTTTTATAAATACCGAAAGTAAAATACCGAATGGGCTTTACAGAATGGGCCTAAAATACCGAATACAGTCCAATTTTTCAAAACTTTAACAATTTAACTCCAAATTTTGATAAATTGATTTTTCCTCTTGAAATCCATTTCAATCTTTTCATGAAAAACAATTCTGAGACAATTTCTGAAAACTTTGAACTTACCGAATCTGTACTGTTGGTTGTCAGATTCGGTAAAATGATAAAAATAGCATTTATTCATTAAAATTTAAATATTTTTGGATTTTATCTTTTCCAATTTTTATGAATTTTTTAAAATAAGATTTGTACTTAAAAGAACTTTAAATTTTATACAAAATACAAATCTTCAGTGATACCAATTGTTGACACGGGTTGCATACTGAGATGTACACAAGTCATAGTGAATTATTTCAGATAAAAACAAAGAAATTTTGAATTCACTTTTGAAAAACAATATTTTTGAATTATTTTCTCATTTTCTCCCTTTTTCTCCCCCTCAAAATGTGATATACAAGAAAGTAAATCAGCATTTTGATTATATTCCCAAGAAAATGAATTAACTCCCCCTTGAAATAGGATATCAATGAGTTACATCCCCTTTGCGTAACCATTGAACAAATATATCTAGGAAGTTATCATTAATCTAAAGGCAGTCCCTTAAAGAAAAATTATCTAAAGCACTGAAACTTAGTGGCTCCCCCTAGAAAGTATCTACTCCCCCTAAACACAAGATCCCAAAAATAAGTTCCAACAGATCTAAGGAATATCAAGCACTATACTCTACCATGCCAATATCTTTGATCAAGAAATTTAGCCTAAGTTCATCTAAAGGTTTAGTGAACATGTCAGCTAATTTCACTTTAGTAGGCATAAAGTATAACTCTATATCCCCTTTCTCTACATGGTCCTTAATGAAATGATAACGAATATCTATGTGTTTAGTTTTAGAATGCTGAACCGGGTTGCTTGTTATTGCAATAGCACTTTGTGAATCCCCTTTAAGGTATTGAAAAATCCTAACAACCGCTTTGGAGTGAGATTTCTTAGGGTTGGACTGAAAGCGGGCACAGACAGTTACGGCAAGTGTAATGTCTGGTCGACTCACAGTCAGATACATTAAAGAACCAACCATGCTTCGATAAAGCGTAATATCAAAGGGTTCCCCATTAGTATCAGCATCCAGTAAAGTTCTCATTGGGGTTGTCATTGGTTTTAAAGCAGTCATTTTAAAACGTTTTAGCATATCATTGATATACTTTTTTTGACTGATAAAAATCCCATTTGGTAATTGTTTTACTTGTAACCCCAAGAAGAAAGTTAACTGGTCAAGCATGCTCATTTCGAATTTGCTGGCCATAAGGTCACCAAATTCTTTGCATAAGGCCGGGGACGTGGAACCAAAAATAATATCATCAACGTAAATTTGAACCAAGAGAATGTGACCATGGTTTTTACGGATGAATAACGTTGTATCAATCATTCCACGAGAGAAGCCATTGTCCAGTAAATACTTTATTAAGGTCTCATACCATGCACGCGGTGCTTGCTTCAGACCGTATAAAGCTTTCTCCAAGTAGTAAACGTGATTTGGATGAATGGGATCGACAAAGCCTTCTGGTTGATCAACATAGACTTCCTCTTGAAGATAACCATTCAAAAAAGCAGTTTTGACATCCATTTGAAACACCGTGAACTTCATATGAGAAGCAAATGCAAGGAAAAGACGAATTGCCTCAATCCTAGCAACCGGAGCAAACGTTTCGTCATAATCAATGCCCTCTTGTTGTCGATATCCTTTGGCCACAAGACGTGCCTTATTTCGAACCACAATTCCATCAGAATCCTTCTTGTTCTTGAAAATCCACTTAACCCCTATTGGTCGTTGACCCGTTGGTCTTGGAACTAATCGCCATACTTTCAATCGTTCAAATTGATTGATCTCGTCTTGCATTGCAACTACCCAGTATGGATCTAGTAAAGCTTGAGCAACCGTTGTTGGTTCTATCTTACTAAGAAAGGCTGTGAATAGACACATATTCTGAGTAGCCCTTCGAGTTGAAACTGGAGCAGATGCGTCACCAATAATAAGATCTATTGGATGACTTTTAGTCCATCGGGTGTGTGGAAGAGATTGTACATCAATTGTATCCATCGGAACATCAACCGTTGTTGACGTTGAGCCTTGATCTGCTTGATCTGATGTAACAATATCTAATGGATTCAATAGAGTATCTGGAGAAACAGCTGGAGTTGTATCAAATGATGAATCTTGATCTTGTTCAAGATTATCAATAACAGGAGGTTGGAGGGAGGATGAATAAGCAACAGGTGAATCAGTTGGTGTTGAATCTTCATCAAAAAGACTTTGAAGAGTCTCCACAGTAGTTGACTGTGATGGTGTATGGCTTGAACATTTGAATCCCATTGAGGAGTATAAAGACTATCAAACAAGATATCCAGTTCCTCTGATGTAACCGTAGGAACACCCTTCTTCGAGAAAATTGAGTTTTGTGCAGAAGAAGTAGTAGCCAGGTTAGGATCGGGTTTTGAACTGAGTTGTTCAAAAGCCATTCCCGAAAATTCGTCAAACTTGACGTTAATGCTCTCTTTAATCATCATTGTCCGCTTATGATAAACACGATAAGCAACTTTGTTCGAGGAATAACCAAGAAATATGGCCTGATCGCCATGAGGATCAAACTTTCCGGGGCTGTCAAAATCGTTAAGCACATAGCATATACAACCAAAAACATGGAAATATTTGACATTCGGGCGTCTACCATATAATAACTCATATGGAGTTTTATCAAAACGTTTGTTTACAATACAACGATTTTGGGTATAGCATGCAGTTGAAATGGCCTCCCCCCACATTTTTGGAGGTAATTTGGAGTATGCAAGCATCGTTCGTGCTGCTTCGCACAATGTACGATTACGTCGTTCGACTACTCCATTTTGTTGGGGGGTCCGAGCAGCAGAGAACTGATGTTCAATGCCTTGGTCTTTCAAATAACTATCAAGCGGGTCATTCATAAATTCCGTCCCATTATCAGTTCTGATGCTCTTAACATGTTTGTTAAAAGAGCGTTGAATCTTTTTAATGAATTCAATGATAATGGCGGGAGTTTCTGACTTAGTTCGCAAAAGAAAAATCCATGTAAACCGGGTATAGTCATCAACAATGACAAGCACATGTTTCTTGCCACCGAGGCTAGAAATACGCATGGGTCCACATAAGTCCATATGCAATAATTGCAAAGACGATGAAGTACTAGGGGTTTGCTTAAGTGGATGATTAGTCCATTTCAGCTTACCCATCGCACATGATGGACACACATGATGCTTATCATATTGAAAGGTTGGAATACCATCAACTAAATCTTTAGAGACTAATCGATTGATACCCTTGTAATTCAGGTGTGACATCCGATGATGCCATAACCATGAATTTTCTTTGGTAGAACGAGTGGCCAAACACATGGTTGCATGTGATGGTTCATCATTGAGGTCAATAGTAAATAGTGAAGCACAATGTTTACCAACAAGAAGATCATTCCCTTCGGTGGATTGCACCGAGCATTGTCGACGTTCAAACAAAACTTTGAGATCTCCATCGCAGAATTGGCTCACACTAAATAAACTACACCCCAAACCCTCAACATATGAAACCCGTTTGATTGTTATGCCATTTTGTACAAAATCTCTGTAACCCGTTATTGCTGCAATCTCATCATTTCCGAATGTAACCGTTCCTAGAAATTTGTCAATGAAGTTGACAAGCAAGGATTTATCGCCCGTCATGTGTCGAGAACAACCGAAATCGATATACCAAACACAGATGTCGAAACCCTGTAAATGTAAATTCCCTAGAGTTTAGGTACCCAAAGTTTCTTGGGTCCTTTTCGGTTAGTACCAGCAATAAACTTTTGATTAACAACAAACTTTGGATCAATGATGAAATAATCACGTAAAGCATCATTCAGTTTAGACAATAAAGCATCATTTAAAACCACATTACATGAAGCATCATACGCAATATCAATCTTTACATCGTTATCAGAAGTCTTAACACACAATTTATTCCAAGTAGATGTTTTGTTCACAGACGAAAATTGAAAATCATGAGATGATTTCCTAGGCCGACTAGCAGATTGCTTTGGTTTGGTTGCTACTTTCTTAGTCGTGGACTTAGGAACCCATACAGATTTGTAATTCAAGTTTGGATTATGACCTGTGACACGAGAAACACCTTTGTTAGTTAGATGTCCAAACTTTTCAGTTGACACATGAGATGAATGATTTTGCAGAATTTCCAATTTGATTGTACGTTCTTTTGCATCATACTCACTTAAATCAGGTTTATAACTTGTGTGTGTTGTAGATTTAACTGATTTCTTTAAAAGACTCGCTTTTGAAGTTTTTGTCATAGGAATCATAGGAATCTTTTCAGTTAACACAGAACCATTTGGAGAATGAACCTTTTTAACAATATACTGAGTTGTAGAAACAACTTTCGAACCATGATTGCCAAATTGAGAACGTAGAGGATTTTTAAGAATAGTAATGGGTTTTACATCCTTAGATGTTGTTGTTCCCTTCCCCTTCTTAGTAATCCCACCAGTACATTCAAGCACATTGGTTGCAACATTAGACGTTTGCTTAAGTGTGTTAGCCTGTTTCATTTGAATTATCTTTTGTTTTAAGCTTTTAATCTCAAGACATAATTCTTCAGCAGAAAATATCACTTCACCCTCCTTAAAAGCATAAGTACATTCTTTCTTAGGCAGTGAAGGCAATTTATCACACAAAGCAAGCATTTGTTCTAATGATTGGCACTTAAGTTGCAAGTCAATATTCTCCTGTTCAAGTTGAGCTACTATACGATTCAAATTACGTACAGCAGGCAAATTCAAGTAATAATCATGCAAAGGATCAAGTTGACTTTCAAAATCTATCAAAGGTTCAATGTTCGGTTCATCCTGAGGTTCTACTTTTTCATCTAAAGAATTTTGACCAAGAGAATCTGTCTCAAAGAAGACAGTTATTTCATGTGCTAGGTCTTCACGGAAAACATCATCTGGACATGCAGGTAAAGTTGGTAGAATTGGTTTCACATCAAAAATTGGTTCATCAAACACCTCATCTATTGCAGTAATGCTAGAACTAGGTTTGTTAAACACTTCATTCTCAAGCATTAAAATGTATTTCTCTAGCATGAGCGTTGGGATATAAACCAGTCTACGCTTAGGCACATAATCTTCACGTTGCATGTTTTTTTCAGTTTCAACAAGATTTTTCAAGAAATCAGGATTCGATTTACCTATCTTAGCATTGATTTTTTCATACACTAAGCTAATTTGATGGTATTTCCTAGATTTACGATTTACAATAGTATCATCAAAATTAGCATCAGAAGCATGTACAAAATGCGATGGTAAACCGGCTTGAAAATAATCAGAATGATATAATCCTGGAATCTTTTTGGAAGCATCTTCCAAAATTTTCGGATCTTCGTAACCCAACCCCCACTTTTCACCATGAATCGTTTTTGGTCTATTCATGAAAATCGTTTGTTTTGAAAGTTCCGTATCCATGATAGCTTTGGATTGCTCTGTTCGATAGAGTTTTTCCTCATATCGAGCAAGTTGAGCTTTCATTTGAAAAGATTCTTTTGACAATAAAGAAATTTCAGTGTTCTTTTCAATTATGGTGTTTTCCAATTGAACGATTTTCTTGTTTAGTTTTGAAAGTGTGGGTTCATGTTGGTTTTTCAAATCAGAAAGATCTTTTTCTAAAAATTGAACTTTTTCTGCAAGTCGTTCCGATTTTAAACGATAATCAGTTCTTTCAACTTTAATTGGATGAATTGTCTTTTTTAGATCTTCCAACTCAGTTTCCGTAGAGTTGAGTTGGAGAGTCAATTGTTGCACATCCGTTTGCAATTTGGATGAGGAAGGTCTGGTCTCATTCATTTTGATTTTATCTTTTAAAACCTTGTTTTCAGATTTTAAGCCTTTGACTTCTTTTGACATTGAGACCAGATTCTTCATCAAGTCATTTTGAATTTTTATAAAATCAGGTGAGATTTCAGTTGATTGTACCTCATCATCATCGGATGTTGAGTCAGAATTCTCCATTGCTTCCTTAGCTTTGATGAGCTTTGTCACCTTGCAAACATTTGCATGTTCCACCTCTGAATCTGAATCGTCAGTCCAGTTAAACCAAGTATCATCAACCGGTTTTAGCTCTCCCCCAGTTTCCACAATCTTAGCCATCAACATTTTCTTCTTGTAGTAAGCTGCGTCCTTCTTCTTAGGCATCTTGCACTCACGAGAGTAATGACCAGCTTTGCCACAATTGAAACAAATTGAATCTTCCTTCTTGGAATCATCAGCACGTTGTTGTTTAGATTGATCAGCTTTCTTGTAGTACGAGGAAGATGACGAGTTTTTGCGTTGATTGCTTGATTTGCCTTTAAACTTGTGTTTGTTCAAGGCTTTTGTGAACATGGCTGCCATCTTGACTAATTCAAGGTGAGAATCATCAACATCAGAAAGATTCAAATCTTCTGAATCAGTTGATTCTTCTACAAGCACTTTCTTGGACAAGCTTTTGGAAGACGTCAACGATTTGCTCTTCTTTTTGGCAATTAGGGCAAGTGGATCGCCCGGAGAAGACTCTTTCCTTCCTTCTTGAAGTTTAGACACTTCAGGTTGGTAGTGCATAAGAACTCCAACAAGCTCATGAATAGTCAACTTGTCAATCTCTTTAGTAGATCGAACAATGGTTCCATAAGGAAGCCAATCAGCATTGAGCGTTTTGAGAAACTTCATGTTGACTTCAGCATTTACTTTTATGATCTTGCACCTTTTCAACTCATTGAGAACACCATTGAAACGACGATAGGTATCCTTGAGTGGTTCATCAGTTTCCTGCTTGAAATCTTCATAGAATCCCAGAGCCTTATTCAATTTAGTAACGTCTGACATGTCATAACCTTCTTGCTGTTGTTTGATCTCATCCCATATATCTTTTGCTGTTGTGTTGCTATCAACATTTTCAAACAATTCATACGGGATAGCTTGCATAACAATATTCTTTGCCTCTATGTCACCCTGAGCTCTCTCACGCTTATCACCAGAAAGTTCATAGACTGGAATTGGCATACCAGTATCCGGATGATAATCAACAACTGGGCCATCTCTCAGAGAAGCCCAAATGTACTTTGCTTTCTCACCCTTATAGTCTATGTACTGAGTGATACGGTGAAGCCACTAAGTGTACTTTCCATCAAACAACACTGGAGGATGGGAATCAGATCCAATGATCAAAGTATCTTGAGTAGACATCTTGAAAATGAGGTAGATTGAAAGGACCCGTCCTAATCCACCTGGACGAAGTCATCAACATTTGGTCCCATTGCGATGATCGGCTCCAAGTAATGTCCTTATATTGAGTAAATGCACGCGGAAGACTTAATTCGTACCTGAGAATAAACATGCTTTAAAGTGTCAACCAAAAGGTTGGTGAGTTCATAGGTTTATCATAACAATCATTTCAATATGTTAATAGACCACAAGATTTCATAATCATAAACATAATACACTCGCAAGTGTATGTAAAGCATTCTAAGTGGTTGAGCACTTGGTAACCATACTTAACATTTAATCAACGTCGCATATTCCCTTTATTATGAAATCTCACTACACCGTACCAAGTGTAGTCACCAAAACGAAGTACTGTGCAACCGTTGAATACTGGTCGTCCAGTCCGGTTGGGGTTGTCAGGCCCGATATATCTATCAACAGGATTCGCGTTTACAATACTCATGAAAATAGTAGTTACCAAGCTACAGGGAAATATGCGAGTGGTACAACTCAGCGTAGAATATATTTTTAAGTACTTGTGTCTATTTTGTAAACATTTATAAAAGTAGCGCATGTATTCTCAGCCCAAAAATATATATTGTAAAAGCAATTAAAAAGGGAGCAAATGAAACTCACCTAATGTATTTTGTAGTAAAAATACATAGAACGACATTGAACAGGTATAGGGTTGGCCTCGGATTCACGAACATATATCATTTGTATATATATTAAAACGTATAATTGTAACCGAACAATTTATTATATCTTAATTTATATATTATATATTAAATTTGTTTTTATATTTAAAATGATTATTATTTATATAGTTAAATTAATATATCCATACTTGTTTAATGTTGTATTTAAAAATCGATAGTTTGTTATTTGTACGTATTTATAAATAATATTGGTAAGTTTGATATATATAGTCATGCGAAATTTTAATATAATTATAGTATATGTAATAAGTATATTTTATGTATAAAATGTTTATCTGTTTAAAAATGATAGTTTTTAATATTAATAATTTACTAATAATATTAATAATGACAATAATACTAATAACAATCCTAATAATAATAATATTAATATTTATAATATTAGTAATGATAATAATAATAATAATAATAATAATAATAATAATAATAATAATAATAATAATAATAATAATAATAATAATAATAATAATGATGATGATATTAATAATTAAAATACCAATTAATACCTTAGTAGCATAAAAAGAGAATAAACTGCCAGCGACGGGACTCGAACCCGTGACCCCTTGTTCACCCAACACCCCTAGGACCACTCATCTGATTCTGCTTTTCCTGATTTAAATGATATCCCAAAATACTTAAACCCATTATTTCAGTTCCTAATTCATCTTCTTCTTTAATACACAAACGACCAGAGATTAATACAAGTAGCAAGAAATCTCTCAACTAGTTTTAGGACTTAAAGCTAATTCAAACTAATGATTACTGAGTGAGTTAATAAAAAAATAAAAAAAATAATAAAAAAAAATTGTATAAACCCACTGTTACTGTGCGACGGTTTAAGAAAAGAGAAAAAAAATTTGATTTCACTTTGGAGCAAGTTTTGTATAAAGGTTATAACATAAAATAGTTTGTAAATCATATATAGAAACTATTGAAATCGTTAATTTGGCTTGAAACACAAACACAAATCCGAATTTCTTCAAGAACACACATGTTGACTTTTTGTTTCAAAAACTTTGACTTCAAAATTCTAATTCGATATGAAAAATTGGGTTTTGATACTTGACAGATAATTTGAATAGTCAATTTCCAACAGCTCTGCATTAATAGATTTTCAAGTTTCATTCGAAGTTGATTTTTGAGTAAAAAAATCACACGAACAGGGAACTGGGTTTTATCTCCTGGTTATTTCTGTTGCTTTCGCGAATTGGTAAGACTGATATTCATAATATGATTAAGTAAATGATGTATTACTCGTTTGGTTCATAGTTGATATATGAAACCGACTTGTAACAACTAAAGACAGAAGATGTCGACCAAGAATTATTCGAGCAGGCAGGAATATAATAAAAATTAAGTTGAGACAGATTGATGGCAGATTTTGGTTTGTAGTTAAATGAAATTCGATAAATAACAAACGCAGTACCAATCAGGAGCAGGGAATAAGATAAAGTAGTTGTGATTGATAAATAGTACGTTTAATTTCAGTATTATATATATATATATATATATATATATATATATATATATATATATATATATATATATATCTGTAATTTAGATAATTGTATTTATTTACATATCTATTACATATTTAATCATATTCGGTATACATGTATGTTATGGCTGTGTTTATTTATTTATTTGTTATATATAGCTGTATATATATTATATCTGTATTTATAAAGTATATAATCAATACCAATAATAAATATATATACATAGGTAATAATAATAATAATAATAATAATAATAAAGTTAATATTAATAATATAAATGATGATTTTATTATTGATACTAATAATGATACTAATATTAGTATTATTAATGATAATAATACTAGTAGTAATATTAATGACATAACCATATAAGTTTTCATATCTATATATCATATATTTAAGTTAATCTTATTAGTTATACTAATATTGATATAAATATTGAAAGTAATTACAATATTACTACACCAACTATATTTTAACTTATAATTAACTTGATGTAATATATACATTATATGATAACTTATATTGTGTATTGGATATTTTTAATTTTTATATATATATATGCATATATGTATTACCAATATACACTTATAATTATATATTATATTTTTTTATTGACATATTTGTTTACACATTTGTTCGTGAATCGTTGGAAATAGTCAAAGGTCAAAAGAATCCATGTACGTAGTTCAAAATTTTTAAGATTCAATTAAATAGACTTTGTTTATCGTGTCGAAATCAAATAAGAATCATGTTTAAATTTGGTCGAAAATTTCCGGGTCGTCACAGAACCTACCCATTAAAGAAATTTCGTCCCGAAATTTGAGTGAGGTGGTCAGGACTAACAATAAAAATGTTTTCATGATGAATATAAGTTGATAAATAAAGTTTTATCAACATTGAGTAATACGGATAAAACGATTCGATTACTCGAAGAATACGAGTGAAGCTATCACAAAAGAATAGAATGAGGTATTAAATATTCATCTTGACTTTTGACATAGTCACGGTTGATTTTAGAAAATAAGGTGTGTCTTGATTTTTGACGTTTTCTTGGTTGAATCCCGGAATTCAAGGGATTTAAAGAAAATCTTCGAAATCTATAGGATTTGATTCTTCGGGATTTATGGAAAATTAGGATCCTCTTTAATTTAATGCGATTATCTGTCTCGATTGCTTTGTCTGGTATCTTCTCTATAAATGAACTTCCTTCTTTCTGTTATTTTCACCACTCCAATTCTTTCTTTCTCGATCCGTACTTTCAAACGATTGTGAAAATGCTTAATCCAGTTCTGATCTTTGTCCTCATCCTTACTATTGCAACATTCATTCTCCTTTTCTAACCTCCACCAGAAGAATCTACTTTCTTCTACTTCGCCCATGGGTTATAGTGTTTTTAATTCTCCCGTGTCTTTATGTTGCGATAAACATTGACCTACACGGTTTGTAATTTATGTGTTGTTATCGGGCTTTATATTCTCCCTTATATTTCGAAGCTCTATGCTTTTGTTTTCTCTTTCCGACTTCAAGTCAAGCGAATAATGGTCCAGAATTCGTATATATAGAATTTCGAATGATTATAATGTTCTAAGCAGGAAGGAACGTGATTGCACGATTTGATTCTCAAATTTATCAAAATCACTGAGGATAGAACTATCAAGAATATGTTTTCTTGATATGTTCAGAAGTTAAGCAGAATAACAGAGTTATGTAACATGGCACATGATGACGTTATGATCTATGAATCATCATGTTCCATTAGAAACTCAGCATGACTTACTGTAATATAATCACGTTGGCCAAGTGTCATTATATTATACTAACTCATGCATCAGTTCCCAACACTACTTCAAAATCATTCATATTTTAAATTCGAAGGTTCGTAGAATATAGCAACTAATAGTTTCTCATATGATGTAACACTGATAGCTCAAAGAGATAAATGATTTCAGATAAGATTAGATATGAAAATATATTCAGGAATATCGAGAATATTTATAATAAAAGATACGATAATATCTTTGAATATCTAAGATCAGAGGATGATGGAGACTATTGTTCGTAAGGGTTTTGAGTAAGGAGCAAGATATTCGCTAAAGACTTCAGCAGGCATTGAATTATTTGGATCCTTTGAAGTCAAACTTATTCTTTGTGATTTGTCCACGGCTTCCTTCATAGTTTCGCATAATCCGCTTTTCGGTACTAAATTTTCTATTGAATGTTTCCATCACTCCATTCCTTATCATCAAACTCTTGGCCATTAAGACCATCTACAACATGCTGCTTCGTCAGCATTTTCAAAGTTAACGGATATGGGTCATCGGTTATCAAACCGAGGTGGTTTCAGGAGAATTGTGTTTTTAAATGATTAAACACTAATGGTAATATGGTGAAATATAAAAGGTTCTCCGATAACAATAAATAAGCACGTATATATTCCGAGGTTATAATAAGGTTGTTTCGGATGAAAAATCGGAGTTGACTTGCTGGAGCTGTGACAAAATTAGCTACTTTGGAAAGGGATTGCAAAACAATCTTCGGTATAACAATGTCAAAGGAACTAGAACAGATACGTGTCAAACGTTTGCTCAGTTTCTGAGGGTTTTTCAGGTGCATAACTATATGCATCAATCTTTTCTTCCGTAGATGAAGTGCAGTTGGTTTATCCTCTCGATTGAGGTGTTTTTAAGAATCATGATAGATTTGAACGCTGATTGTAATCATCGAGATACAAATGAGGTTTAAGATGAAATCAAGTGGCAATCTTGAAGAAATGTTTAGTTTCATATGTTATAATCAATATTTTAATTCATTTTAATTGTCCAATGTCATTAGTCCACATTCGATAGTCCACAGTAACAGTCCAATAATTCATATATATAGTTTAATATATAATATACGAATTAATTAATACTTATCGTGACCCGTATTCGTCTCAGACTCGATCACAACTCAAAGTATATATATTATTTGAGAACCAATCTCAACCCTGTATAGAGAACTTGATCATTACTGCATATAGAGTGTCTATGGTGATTCCAAATAATATATATAGATGCGTCGATATGATATGTCAAAACCTTGTATACGTGTCCCGATATTTAAAGTGTGAAAAAATAAATAACAGAAATTAAATGACGATAAATAAAGTGCGTAAAGTAATTAACAGAAATTAAATGGCGATAAATAAAATTGCGAGAATGTAAATTGTGATAATTAAATTGCGATAAATAAAATGTAATCAGTTAGCTAGAAACAGTTAGCGTGGATTCTTAACAAAATTTCAATTAGTTAATTTGTTTGTTTCTAACAAATTTTATTTTGTCCAATATTTTCTTCATTATGCCACTTGTTGGATTCTGATAGGTCAAAATTCAAATATAAAATTGAATGAAAATGGTTATTCTGAACAGATACACATATCGGTGATTGCAGGTAGGATAGTAAATAACTGTTGAATCAGATTCGAAGAATATACAATGTAACTTATTATTGTGAAATCTAAATATTCCTCGGGTATTACCTAACCGTTAAAATATTTTGATAATGCTAAAAACGAACATATATTTCATAGCATTATTCCTCAAGAAAGACAAGCTTTTAGTTGCAATTGTTCTATTTACAAGTGATAATCGTTTAAATAATAAAAGGTGAAGACAAAAGACAGATTCGACGAATTGAAGACGCAAACGACCAAAAAGCTCAAAAGAACAAAAGACAATCAAAAAGGTTCCAATTATTGATAAGAAACGTCTCTAAATTACAAGAGTACAAGATTCAAAACGCAAAGTACAAAATATAAAATTGTACGCAAGGACGTTCGAAAATCCGGAACCGGGACCAGAGTCAACTCTTAACGCTCGACGCAACGGACTAAAAATTACAAGTTAACTATGTATATAAATATAATATAATATATAATTAATTATATTAATTATATATATATTATATTTATATATAAAAAACCGTCGGCAGAGAAAACTCCAAGGACTGAGCTGTAAATACATTCTCCGCGACTCGCGGAGTTTGAAGAGGCTTTTCCCGCGAGTCGCGGAGCCCCAAATTTCAACTCTGGCTATAAAGCAAACCGAATTCTGATCAAAATTTGATATTCTATTTTCTCTCTTCTCTCATATATACGATATATATATATATATAATTTATATTTTAATTTTAATTTTAATTATAATTCTAATAATAAGGGTATGTTAGCGAATGTTGTAAGGGTGTAAGTCAAAATTCTGTCCGTGTAACGCTACGCTATTTTTAATCATTGTAAGTTATGTTCAACCTTTTTACATTAATGTCTCGTAGCTAAGTTATTATTATGCTTATTTAAAACGAAGTAATCATGATGTTGGGCTAATTACTAAAATTGGGTAATTGGGCTTTGTACCATAATTGGGGTTTGGATAAAAGAACGACACTTGTGGAAATTAGACTATGGGCTATTAATGGGATTTATATTTGTTTAACTAAATGAAAGTTTGTTAATGTTAATATAAAGATTTACAATTGGGCGTCCCTATAAATTACCATATACACTCGATCGGACACGATGGGCGGGGTATTTATATGTACGAATAATCGTTCATTTAACCGGACACGGGAATGGATTAATAGCCACTAGAATAATTAAAACAGGGGTGAAATTACATTCAAGGGTAATTGGTGTAATTGTTAACAAAGTAGTAAAACCTTGGTTTACACGCAGTCGATAACCTGGTGTATTCATTAAACAAAGTATTAAAACCTTGTTACAATTCGAATCCCCAATTAGTTGGAATATTTAACTTCGGGTATAAGGATAATTTGACGAGGACACTCGCACTTTATATTTATGACTGATGGACTGTTATGGACAAAAACCAGACGGACATATTGAATAATCCAGGACAAAGGACAATTAACCCATGGGCATAAAACTAAAATCAACACGTCGAACATCATGATTACGGAAGTTTAAATAAGCATAATTCTTTTATTTCATATTTAATTTTCTTTATTTTATATTTAATTGCACTTCTAATTATCGCACTTTTATTTATTGTTATTTAATCGCACTTTTAATTATCGTACTTTTTAATTATCGCAAGTTTATTTTATCGCACTTTTATTATTCGCAATTTCATTATCGTTATTTACTTTACGCTTTAATTTAAGTCTTGTATTTATTTTATATTTTACATTAGGTTTTAACTGCGATTAAAGTCTTAAAATCGACAAACCGGTCATTAAACGGTAAAAACCCCCCTTTATAATAATAATATTACTTATATATATGTTTGTATTTTTATAAAAGTAAACTAATATAGCGTTGAGCTTTGTTTAAAGATTTCCCTGTGGAACGAACCGGACTTACTAAAAACTACACTACTGTACGATTAGGTACACTGCCTATAAGTGTTGTAGCAAGGTTTAAGTATATCCATTCTATAAATAAATAAATATCTTGTGTAAAATTGTATCGTATTTAATAGTATTTCCTGCTAAAATTAATAACTATTTTATATACACCTCGCATAACATCAAGTTATTTTTGGTGCCGCTGCCGGGGATTATCTTAAAAGCCGGAAGCGAAACGCTAATAGAAAAAAAAAAAAAAAAAAATTTATTAAAAGTCGTTTTTGTAAAAATACGTTTTAAATATTCGAAAAATATAAAAAGGAAAACAAAAATATAAGTATTTTTAAGATTTTGTTAAATATTTAAGTTTTATAAGTTTCTTTATTTTTATTTTAGTTTATAAAAATATAAGTTTTAAAATCTTTTATTTATTTAAAAACAGAAAACAGAAAATAAAAAAAAAATAATAAATAAAAACGCGTAAAAACTCAAACCTGTCAGCTGAAATTCTGAACCCCGCGACTCGCGGGGTTTGATGCAATAAATGCCGCGACTCGCGGAGCCTTTCTGACAGGCGACAAAGAACCCTAAATCTGCATTAATTACGGATTATTATTAATTATTATTATTATTTAAACCTAATTATTATTATTATTATTATTAGTTTTAGTTTTATTTTTACTTTTTATTTAATTTATGTATTTAGTATTAATTAGTTTTATTAAATAAATAATATAAAAATAATATTTTTATAAAAATTGTAATTTTTACAACTTTTTGTATATTTTTATATTTTGTCCCTTTCTAATCATTGTAGCGTAATATTTGTATTTTTAGCTCATTTTTAATTTTAAACTTAGTTTTTGCTATAGTTATTTTTACTCCTAGATTTTTAGGCTTTGCCGTAGAATTCCTTAAGTGCTTTTTCTTTAGACTAAGATTTAGGTGCTTTAGAATTTTGCGACGCCTTTTTAAGTTTTAGTTTCTTTTTAAGTTATTTCCATTTGCGATTTAGTTTTTCCTGTAAGCTTTAATATTTTTAGACCTTTTACTATGTATCAATTATCATTTCAATTAGTAATCTCAATTTGCGATTATAATTTTAAGTTAGTTGTAGTAATAAGGTTAGGATTATCAAGTATTTTTAAGTTTTTATAAGTTTCTTTTATTTTTCCGTCACCTTTTATTTTTCAACCATATTTTTTCTTTTTCGACCTTTTGCGACGAACTCTTTTTCTCTCTTATTTCTCGCCATTCTAGTTTTTAGGACTTAGAATTTTTTCTACTTCTTATCTAAATTTCTTAAAATTACGAAAATTTATTTTAAGTGGTTAAATTAATAGACATCAAAATTTTCTGGTTCGTAGTAATAGTTGGATTTGTACATGGACCGGGTTATTGGAGCCAAACAGTCCTCAATTATATTGAGACCAAACGAATCCTGCCCCTCTGCTGCATCTTTTGGCTATTCGAAACGTGGGCAAAATCAGAAAAGTCTATTAAATGGATAACTTATTATAATTTTTCTTTCCTTTTAAAAACTAATAGGATATTCAGTGAATGCACCGAGCAAGACGTTCATCACCTTTTGTACGTTCACCACCTGTAACTAGATCAAGACATCGTTTAACAAATATAACCGCCGTTGATTTTTCTTTAGAATCGTCATCCAGTCGACCAAGTACTTCAGTTCAAATTTCCGATAATCCATTTTTTGAATCCGACCTCACAATTGAGAATCCGGAGAATATTCAGGAACGGTTCGTAGATCCTGAACCATTAAACTTTCCTCCGGAACCACCAATCATTCAAACAGAGATTGTTGAGGAACGAACCATTAGATCAGAATCATCTAGTGATACCGATTCAACAAATTCAATTATGGAGAATCTGGAACCTTTAAGTATGGAAGACCGAATGAGAGCTAAACGCACTGGCCAAGGTCACGCAATTACTCATCCAGACATTAATGCGCCAGATTATGAAATCAAAGGACAAATTCTACACATGGTGACTAATCAATGCCAATTTAGTGGTGCGCCGAAGGAAGATCCAAATGAACATCTACGTACCTTTAATAGGATCTGCACACTATTTAAAATACGAGAAGTGGAGGATGAACAGATATATCTCATGTTATTTCCCTGGACTTTAAAGGGAGAAGCCAAAGATTGGTTGGAATCGTTACCTGAAGGGGCGATTGATACATGGGATGTTTTAATTGACAAATTTCTTAAACAATTCTTTCCTGCATCTAAAGCCGTAAGACTTCAAGCAGAAATTGTTACGTTCACACAGAAGCCAAATGAAACTCTATATGAGGCGTGGACAAGATATGGAAAGTTATTAAGAGGATGTCCGCAACATGGTTTAGACACCTGTCAAATAGTACAAATATTCTACCGAGGATGCGACATCACTACAAGGAAAGACATAGATATAGCAGCTGGTGGTTCTATTATGAAGAAAACCGAAACTGATGCTTACAAAATTATTGATAATACTGCTTCCCACTCGCATGAGTGGCACCAAGAAAAAGATATCATTAGATCATCTAAAGCAGCTAGAGCCGATTCTAGCCATGACTTAGATTCCATTTCCGCAAAGATAGATGCTTTCGAGAGACGAATGGAAAAGATGACTAAAGATATTCACTCAATACGAATTAGTTGTGAGCAGTGTCGAGGACCACATTTGACAAAAGATTGTCTCAGTATTGAATTAACAATGGAACAAAGAGAGAATATTTCATACATAAACCAAAGGCCTGGAAATAATTATCAGAATAATTATCAACCGCCAAGACCGATTTACAATCAAAACCAGAATTATAACCGAAATATTCCATACAACAACCAACAAGGTCCTTGCAATCAACAAGTATCCAATAATACTTACAATCAGCAAAGACCTAATTTTCAAAACAAACCACCACAACAAACCGATGATAAAAAGCCGAATTTAGAAGATATGATGACGAAGCTAGTTGAAACTCAAACACAGTTTTTCACATCTCAAAAACAAACTAATGAACAAAATGCTCAAGCATTTAGAAATCAACAAGCTTCTATTCAAAATCTGGAACAAGAAGTAAGTAACCTAGCAAGGTTAATAGGTGAAAGAAAACCGGGAAGTCTACCTAGTGATACAAATGCTAACCCCCGGAATGAAACAGCTAAAGCTATTACCACAAGAAGTGGTACAACACTTAAACCACCTGAAATACCTGTAACTTCTGATGAAACTATTCCTACTCCACAAGAACCACAACCTGATCAAGATAAGGAAAAAGAACCGGTAGTTGAAAAGGTTAATGAAAATAACACAGTTAAGGATAAACCTTATGTTAAACCATACCAACCACCACTTCCTTACCCGAGTAAAATGAAGAAAGAAAAACTTGAAGCCGAGCAATCCAAATTCTTGGATATGTTTAAACAGATAAATGTAAATCTTCCTTTCATTGATGTGATTTCAGGAATGCCTAGATATGCTAAATTCTTGAAAGATCTAATCTCAAATAGAAAGAAAATGGAAGAACTCTCGGCTGTTACTATGAATGCTAATTGTTCAGCAGTGCTGTTGAATAAGATACCAGAAAAATTATCTGATCCAGGAAGTTTCACAATTCCATGTTTTCTGGGTAGTCTTAGTTCAATAGAAGCATTGGCAGACTTAGGTGCTAGTATAAATCTAATGCCGTATTCACTATACGCTAAACTAGACCTTGGAGAATTGAAACCAACCAGAATAAGCATACAACTATCCGATAGATCAATAAAATATCCTAGAGGGATAATGGAGAACATGCTAGTTAAAGTTGGTACTTTAGTATTTCCAGTAGATTTTGTTGTTTTAGACATGGAAGAAGATTCTCAAGTTCCTCTCATATTAGGAAGACCATTCTTAAACACGGCTAAAGCAATGATAGACGTGTTCGGTAAGAAACTGACCCTAAGTATAGAGGATGAGAGTGTTACCTTTTCAGTTGATAGAGCAATGCAACAGCCACAATCTGCAGATGATACATGTTATTATATTCAAACTATAGATGCACATGCAGAATTATTAGAAGAATTTCCAGAATTACAAGGAACAGGAGAATGTTCTTTAGGAGAAGGTAATGAACCAATTGATGAAGCTGAAATGTTAGCTACACTTATAGCTAATGGATATGAACCAACAACAGAAGAAATTCAAATGCTAAAAGAAGAAGACAGATATCGATATAAATCATCGATAGAAGAACCTCCGAAATTAGAGTTAAAGCCACTTCCAAACCATTTGGAATACGCTTATTTACATGGTGAATCTGAATTACCTGTAATAATATCGTCTTCTCTTACTGAAAATGAGAAATCACAACTCATTTCTGTGTTGAAAGCTCATAAACCAGCCATTGCATGGAAGATTCATGATATTAAAGGAATAAGTCCTTCGTATTGCACACATAAAATCCTTATGGAAGAGGGTCATAAAACGTATGTGCAACGCCAACGAAGACTAAATCCTAATATGCAAGATGTAGTTAAGAAAGAGATTATTAAACTGCTAGATGCAGGTTTGATATATCCAATCTCTGATAGTCCATGGGTAAGCCCAGTTCAATGCGTGCCTAAGAAGGGTGGCATGACTGTCATTATAAATGAGAAAAATGAGCTTATTCCTACTAGGACTGTAACAGGATGGCGTGTATGTATTGATTATAGAAAATTAAATGACGCCACCAGAAAAGATCACTTTCCCTTACCTTTCATAGATCAAATGTTGGAAAGATTAGCCGGAAATAGTTACTATTGTTTTCTAGATGGATTTTCCGGATATTTTCAAATTCCAATAGCACCCGAAGATCAAGAGAAAACCACATTCACGTGCCCTTATGGTACTTTTGCTTACAAAAGAATGCCATTTGGACTTTGCAACGCCCCTGCAACCTTTCAAAGGTGTATGATGGCGATTTTTCACGACATGATAGAAGAATGCATGGAAGTATTCATGGATGACTTTTCAGTCTTCGGTAATACATTTAAATCATGTCTAGTTAATCTGGAACGAATGCTAATTAGATGCGAAAAATCAAATCTAGTACTTAATTGGGAGAAATGCCATTTCATGGTTAAAGAAGGCATCGTTCTTGGACATAAAATTTCAAAAGAAGGAATTGAAGTGGATAGAGCTAAAGTAGATGTAATTGCTAAACTTCCACATCCCACCAATGTTAGAGGAGTTAGGAGTTTTCTAGGGCATGCCGGTTTTTACCGACGTTTCATAAAAGATTTTTCTAAAATTGCCACTCCTATGAATAAACTCCTAGAAAAGGATGCGCCATTCATCTTTTCAGATGAGTGTATCAAATCTTTTAATATTCTTAAAGAAAAACTCACTAATGCGCCGATCATGATAACACCAAATTGGAATCTACCATTTGAACTAATGTGCGATGCAAGTGATTTTGCAATGGGAGCCGTTTTAGGACAAAGGATTGAAAAACGATTTCAACCTATATATTATGCTAGTAAGACATTACAAGGAGCACAAACGAACTATACAACTACTGAAAAAGAACTCCTTGCTATTGTCTTTGCTTTTGATAAATTTCGATCATATCTCGTTCTAGCAAAAACGGTGGTCTATACCGACCATTCTGCTCTTAGATACCTATTTTCAAAACAAGATGCTAAACCAAGATTAATCCGTTGGATCTTACTCTTACAAGAGTTTGATATTGAAATCCGAGATAAAAGAGGAGCAGAAAATCTCGCCGCTGATCATCTTTCTCGTCTTGAAAATCCCGAATTAGAAGTTCTGAATGAATCGGCCATACAAGACAACTTTCCTGATGAATATCTATTGAAGATAGATTATAAAGAAATCTCATGGTTTGCAGACTATGCAAACTACTTAGTTTGTGGATTCCTTGAAAAAGGATTATCGTACCAAAGACGAAAGAAATTCTTCAGTGATATAAAACACTATTTCTGGGAAGATCCACATCTGTTTAAAAGTTGTCCCGATGGAATAATACGCCGATGTGTATTTGGAGATGAAGCTAGTAAAATTTTAAACCATTGTCACACAGGACCAACAGGAGGGCATTATGGGCCTCAACTAACAGCAAGAAAAGTTTATGAAGCTGGATTCTATTGGCCTACAATTTACAAAGACGCACACCTTCTTTGCAAATCCTGTGATGCATGTCAAAGGGCCGGAAAAATAAGTCAACGTGATGAAATGCCACAAAATGTCATCCAAGTATGTGAAGTATTTGACATTTGGGGTATTGACTTTATGGGTCCATTTCCAAAATCTCATAATAATCTATATATACTCGTAGCCATTGATTATGTATCTAAATGGGCGAAAGCACAAGCTCTCCCAACTAACGATGCACGAGTTGTAGTCAACTTTTTAAAACGTCTTTTTGCAAGGTTTGGAACACCGAAAGCTTTAATAAGTGATCGGGGTACTCATTTTTGTAATAATCAACTTGAGAAAGTTCTTAAAAGATATGGAGTAACTCATAAAATCTCCACCGCATATCATCCACAAACAAGTGGACAAGTTGAAAATACCAACCGAGCTTTAAAACGTATTCTAGAAAAAACCGTAGGATCAAATCCGAAGGAATGGTCCATTAAATTGGAGGATGCACTCTGGGCTTTTAGAACAGCCTACAAAACTCCAATTGGAACCACACCTTTTAGACTTGTTTATGGAAAAGCATGTCATCTTCCAGTAGAAATTGAACACAAAGCATTTTGGGCTTTGAAAACATGTAATTTTGATTTACATGAAGCCGGACGTCTACGATTAAGTCAACTAAACGAATTAGAAGAATTAAGACATGAAGCATACGAAAATTCGTTAATCTATAAAGAAAGAACGAAGAAATGGCATGATAAAAGAATCAAAAGTTCAAAAGAATTTAAAGAAGGAGACAGAGTTCTTCTTTTCAATTCACGATTCAAGCTATTTCCTGGAAAATTGAAATCAAGATGGTCTGGACCATTCATAGTCAAAAGAGTTTTCCCATACGGAACGATAGAATTAATAAATTCAAATGGGATTGAATTTAAAGTTAATGGTCACAGAGTTAAACATTACATACATGGTCAGATGGAAGTCGACAACGAAGTTAATCACAATTTCGACACCACAGCTAACTAAGTGTGGGGAGAATCAAGTCTTTAAAGGATAATATGTATTTCTGTTAGAGTTAGATTGTCTGTTTTCGTGTAGTTCTCGAAAATGGAACACGTATGGTCTTTCCCTAGCAGACCCTAAAGAACTAGTCTTCTCCCCCCATTCTGAATTTTTATTTTTTTTAGGTTTTTACAAAATGAAGACTGCTGTGAACTAAACCATGGTCTAATGCTACATGCTTTGATCACTAAACGTAATAATGACATACTACCGAGTGAATTAGTATCAGTAATCAGAGAAAGAATGGACGGAGTTAGAAAAGAATCCAGATGCGAAGATAATAAGTTACAATTTGGTAAAGGAAAATCAAAATCCGCAGCGAAAAGAAGAGCACGACACCTAGAACGATGTCACAAATGCGGAAAATGGTCACATGGAGGTAAATGTTCAAATAATCAAACCTATTCAAATACCGAATTTGTTACTTTATGCAGAGACGGACCGTTCATATGTTTAGAAGAAAAGACACTGAATACTCGAGGTTACGCCTATGTAGCCATGGAAAACCAATTAAACCGACTATCTTATGAATGGGATAGATCATATAACTAAGAAATCTATTTCACAGGTATGTCTGTACAGTTTTTATTTTTATTTTTATTTTTAACCTTTTGATAATAAACGCTAATTTGTTCGCTAAAAAGTATTAAATTGGTATTGAATAAAATTAGGTTTGGCGACAGAAATTATTGATATCATTCAAAAATTTATTACATCACTGCGAAATTTAACGTTTATTCTTAAGGTATAAATATCTTTAATCAATCAACCCAAAATATTTCAAAAATTCGTCATGAGTTAAATTAGGTCTTGGAACCGAAATTACTTTACCGAAAAGAGGGGCGCATATTTTTGATAATATTTGATTGATTAAAGTGGGATAAAAAGACAAAAAGATTTTTAATTTTATTTTTACCATATTTTTAAAATAAATATTTAAATCTTAAATTAATAGTGTAAACTTTGTAAAAACAATATTTTTTTAAAATTGTAAATATTTGAATTTTTAAATTAAGTCTGGTGTGAATTTTTAATTTTTAAAAAATATGAATTTTTAATTTTATGCATTTCAAATTTTAAGTTTGGTGTGATTTTTTTTTATTAATTTTGAATTTTATATTTATGTTGTGTGAATTTAAAAACAAAAATTTACTTTATCTCATTAAGTTAAGAATATGATTTTTAAAATTCGTCGTAAGTTGAAGACTAGGTCTTTGAACCGAAATTGCTTTACCCGAGGGAGGGACGAGAACTTTTATTATCATTATTTTTAATCTTATTAATTTAAAGTATGCCAAAAACATTAAAAAACCCAAAAATCTTAGCTTTTAAAACAATCGCTACAAAAAGACAAATTTTAAAATTTTGTCGAAGAACGGACTAGGACATCGATCCGAAACGACCTCGTCCTAAATAACAAGGGAAACAAAATTTTAAAATTAATTACTAAATTGTTTTAATAAGTTAATGATTATAAAAAATAAAAAAAAAAAAATACCAAACTCCGCGAGTCGCGGAGTTTGGAGGGAAAATCCCCGCGACTCGCGGAGAGATCGGATTACAGAAAAAAAAAAATAAGAGCTGCAACAGCTCAGTTTCACACTCCACACCCAAAAACACTGCGAAAAGAGCTGCGAAAAAACCCGAAAACCACCCCCAAAAATCCCAATTTTTAACCGTTAATCACCAAATTTTTTGCTAAAATCATGTTGAGAAGGATGCTATCTAAGAATTACTCAAGAAAAACGGTAAATTTCTACACCTAAACACCATTTAATTCGAAATTTGGTGTTCTTGAGTCATTTTTTCCCCAATTTGATTTTGATGCTTTTTAGTGTAATTAGACTTAAATTGTTTATGTATTATGCTTGTATAACCTAGATTGATGCTGTTTAACATGATTAGAAGCCTTAAACTTCAAATTTTGAATAATCTAGGGTTTGTGTTCTTGAGCAATTTGGGAATTTTTGATATAAACAGGTTATGGCCGATTTTTGTCATGAATTGTTGCTAAATTGAGTAGTGTAACATGTCTAGGTAGTTAAATGATCCAAACTTTGAGCCTAAACATGATTTTGAGAATTAAAGTGGACTTTTTCAAGTCTAAAATTCATGAACTTGATTTTTGAAAGATAATGCCATTTGAGACTTGTTTAATTGCTAGTAATGATTATTTTGACATGTTATTTGAGTTGAATGCTTATGAACTTGGCGAACATTTTCGTATATGCTTATTTGAAAAAGTGTAGATTTGATAAAAATGTGAAAATGAGCTTAAGTTTGATATAAATTGATAATGTGATTGTAATTATTTTGATTAATGATTTTGCTGACACTAATGCATATTTGGATGCACAAAAATTGTGTTTGATGTGTTTTGCAGAATGAAAGGGGTGAATCTTCATCCCAAGCCCGCAATGCTCCTGCTGAGAATTTGGAACAACAGGAGGTGGATAACTACTACAAACAGGATGTACCTCATCCAGTCATGACCTTTTCCGATATGCATTTGAAAGAGTTGCACCCGAACCTGAGATTTGACAAACTTTGGATAGATTATCCAAAATATCAACGGGGTTTGCATACTCTTCATTCCAAGGTTGTTGAGGTACCGAGGGTCATAGAATGGGGACCCTTAGAAGCTGTAGAATTGGCCGGGCCAATTAGGGAATTACTTGTACAGAGGTATGGTAATTCTTCTTTTAATGACTGGATATGTTTATTCACCATACGTAGACCTGTATATAAAGTATGGTGTGAAGAGTTGTTATGTAGTATAGAGTTGAATGATCGGGTAGCTAGTTTAACCGATCGTTCTTTTATTAGATTTTTGTTAGGCGGTTCGATGCGACACATGTCTTTACTGGACATGGCTCAGGCTTTACGTATATATACGCCTGAGGAGTTAGCGTCTGCCGATTGTAGAGGATTGATACCAAACGGTAGAAAGATAGATGAGAATTTTGATACACACGGTGTGTGGAGTCAAATGACAAGCCATCACCGTTTCAAAGGGGGAAATTACTCTTATTTGGATATAGATAGAGCCGAATTAAGAGTGATACATAGGTTTTTAGCTAATTCGATTACACAAAGGGGTAAAAACAAGGAAAAAGTAAATGAACAGGATTTGTTTTACCATATGTGTATTCGAGACCCACAGAGCGCTGTAAGTATACCATATTGTGTGGGTTATTATTTATCAGCTATGGTTCGGGGGATGCGACCACATAGCATAATAGGAGGTGGTATTTTTATTACTTTGATTGGTGAATATCTCGGTGTGGATATAAGTCGGGGGGGATTATTACTAGAAGAGCCGGAACCCCGCGATACTATAGGTTTAAATGTATACCATGGTGCGAAAGTTTTGAAGAGGCGAAATAACGCCGCAGTACGATACCATGGTAGACATCCACAGGTGGAGAGAAACCAGCAGCAAGGTAATGTAGGAGGGGGGAATGAGATGCAAGAAATGCATAGGTTTATAGCTTCTCAGGAATACGAAAATGCTAGACAGAGAGCATTTGAAGATTGGCAAGTTCATCAGAACCAGATCATAGCTCATTGCCAACATATAGGTAGAAACTATATTCCTACACCGAAACCCGTCTTCCCTCCTTGGTCGATAGAGATGCAGCCACCATATCCTACGTATGACCCTGCCGAAGCATTCTATAGCACTTATGGTTATGCCTGGAACCCCTATTGGTACCAATATCATCCTTAGTTTACTTATTATTTTTTTTTTTTTTTGTAATTTGTAATTATTGATACGTTTAATACTTTTGTTAATATTGTAATCATTTTTATAATTATCTAACTTTTATTCTTAGATTTTAATAATTTTTGAACGTGGGGTAATATACCAAACTTCAAAAATATGTATATATGTTTGCAGTTTATCTTATGTACACAACAGGGTAAAACAACGCATTTTCAAAGACTGGCATTAAGTTCAGCAAAAGCAACTAATTTTGACGACAAGATGCAAAATATATGTGAAATAACAACAAGACGGAATGAACAAATGATGTGCACCATTTATCATTCAGCAAACAAACGCCAATATATTTGGAAACTTTGGTAAAAATTTAATCATTTTCACACAAATCACCCTCAATAATTTAAATTGTTACTAATTTCTTGCAAATGAGGGCATTGCAAGATCTTAAGTGTGGGAAGGGGTTAAATTCTTTTGGATTTTAAAATTTTTTACTTTATACACTTGGTTACCATTAAAAATACTAGTAAAGCAGTAGTTGTATTAGAATCTAGTGCTCTCTGATAAAAAAGAACAGCCCTAGTCTTATATACTGACTACCCTATTCTAGTAAAATTTTTCAAAATTTTCAATTAAATGAATTCAAATCATGTTTATACATATTTATGAACGATAAAACTAGGTTTTAACACCGAAATTATTGTTACCTCGGAAAGGACATAAATTGAGAAACAAACTAAAATGTTAAAATTCATTTAAAATGGAATAGAGGACGATAAAAAAGAAAAATAAAAAGCCAAGTGTGGGAAAATTTACCAAGTTATTTTAAACATATGTTACATATATCTGTAACAAATAACTGAAAATACTTTTGCTTTGGACTAAACTAAACTGTTTTACCCGATGAAAGAAAAGAAGAGATGGATCTACATGATGAATCAATTCCATCATTAAAAGGAAGTAAATTCTTCCGAAAAAGAAACGCGCTTCTTGATTTAGGTCATGAAGTTGTCGTCCAGACCAGCTGTAGGTTGACGAAAAATCTAGAAAAGTCATCTCTAAAATCAGCAGGAAATCCACGGACCTCAGCATCAAACAGGGTCGCCAAGTGGTCAGATTTATCCTAACCATGAGAAGGATTTATCTCGTACAATGGGGGGGCACCATGCAAATTAGCTGGATAAGACTAATGAATCAGATCCCCAGAAAGGATAATCTCCTTAAAGATTAAAAATCAGCTTTTAAGACTGATATTACTCAATCCTAGAGATTGACCTTAAAGATTGAGAATTACAAACTCATGGAATTCGATGATATCTAAACTCGAGCTTAAACGAGAAAATATTTTGATCAAAATTATAAACCGATTTGTTTTCTGAAAACCCTATTTTCAATGCGTTCATTACCATTGAATGTAAAATCCTAGGAATTCACCTGGAATTCATTAGGTCACCTGAACTAAATCGGGTGTCAACCGTAAGAACGGTGGTTGCATAGCATGGTCAAAGACAGGACCTTGTGCCAGACCGAAAAATTATAAGGGTGAGCTTTACTATTGCTCCTACCAAGGATAGTAATTGCGTCCGACACGTTATAGACCATAATCAAAAGCATGTCACGGGACATTGCCTTAACAGTTGCTTGTTCAACACTTTCCTTTACAACCGGACGGTAGTTTACCGAAAGGTAATATACGGGACAAGTAAACTGGACGTGTTGCTTTCCAAATACAAGGTTAGCAAGTGGGTGACACAAAACCGCAAGTTTTGAGCTAAAATTTTCAAATCTGAAACCCACCAAACCCACAAAAATATTTTGCAAACACCGGTAAAGGGTTATTCCGGAAAACTTATCTAGGGTAAAAACTAGATTTCAAAAAAATCAAATGTTTTCATAAAGATCCAATTTCCTTAATGGATCTAAATTTTTATAGTCATGTGGGACTGTAAACCATATCGTTACTACCATTGTTTATACCGCCGTATAGAAATCACTGATGTACAAAGTGTGAAGAATAAAGAAGTGATTCTAGTATTTCAAGACAATATTGCTTGAGGACAAGCAACGCTCAAGTGTGGGAATATTTGATAATGCTAAAAACGAACATATATTTCATAGCATTATTCCTCAAGAAAGACAAGCTTTTAGTTGCAATTGTTCTATTTACAAGTGATAATCGTTTAAATAATAAAAGGTGAAGACAAAAGACAGATTCGACGAATTGAAGACGCAAACGACCAAAAAGCTCAAAAGAACAAAAGACAATCAAAAAGGTTCCAATTATTGATAAGAAACGTCTCGAAATTACAAGAGTACAAGATTCAAAACGCAAAGTACAAAATATAAAATTGTACGCAAGGACGTTCGAAAATCCGGAACCGGGACCAGAGTCAACTCTTAACGCTCGACGCAACGGACTAAAAATTACAAGTTAACTATGTATATAAATATAATATAATATATAATTAATTATATTAATTATATATATATTATATTTATATATAAAAAACCGTCGGCAGAGAAAACTCCAAGGACTGAGCTGTAAATACATTCTCCGCGACTCGCAGAGTTTGAAGAGGCTTTTTCCGCGAGTCGCGGAGCCCCAAATTTCAACTCTGGCTATAAAGCAAACCGAATTCTGATCAAAATTTGATATTCTATTTTCTCTCTTCTCTCATATATACGATATATATATATATATAATTTATATTTTAATTTTAATTTTAATTATAATTCTAATAATAAGGGTATGTTAGCGAATGTTGTAAGGGTGTAAGTCGAAATTCTGTCCGTGTAACGCTACGCTATTTTTAATCATTGTAAGTTATGTTCAACCTTTTTACATTAATGTCTCGTAGCTAAGTTATTATTATGCTTATTTAAAACGAAGTAATCATGATGTTGGGCTAATTACTAAAATTGGGTAATTGGGCTTTGTACCATAATTGGGGTTTGGATAAAAGAACGACACTTGTGAAAATTAGACTATGGGCTATTAATGGGCTTTATATTTGTTTAACTAAATGAAAGTTTGTTAATGTTAATATAAAGATTTACAATTGGGCGTCCCTATAAATTACCATATACACTCGATCGGACACGATGGGCGGGGTATTTATATGTACGAATAATCGTTCATTTAACCGGACACGGGAATGGATTAATAGCCACTAGAATAATTAAAACAGGGGTGAAATTACATTCAAGGGTAATTGGTGTAATTGTTAACAAAGTAGTAAAACCTTGGTTTACACGCAGTCGATAACCTGGTGTATTCATTAAACAAAGTATTAAAACCTTGTTACAATTCGAATCCCCAATTAGTTGGAATATTTAACTTCGGGTATAAGGATAATTTGACGAGGACACTCGCACTTTATATTTATGACTGATGGACTGTTATGGACAAAAACCAGACGGACATATTGAATAATCCAGGACAAAGGACAATTAACCCATGGGCATAAAACTAAAATCAACACGTCGAACATCATGATTACGGAAGTTTAAATAAGCATAATTCTTTTATTTCATATTTAATTTCCTTTATTTTATATTTAATTGCACTTCTAATTATCGCACTTTTATTTATTGTTATTTAATCGCACTTTTAATTATCGTACTTTTTAATTATCGCAAGTTTATTTTATCGCACTTTTATTATTCGCAATTTCATTATCGTTATTTACTTTACGCTTTAATTTAAGTCTTGTATTTATTTTATATTTTACATTAGGTTTTAACTGCGACTAAAGTCTTAAAATCGACAAACCGGTCATTAAACGGTAAAAACCCCCCTTTATAATAATAATATTACTTATATATATGTTTGTATTTTTATAAAAGTAAACTAATATAGCGTTGAGCTTTGTTTAAAGATTTCCCTGTGGAACGAACCGGACTTACTAAACACTACACTACTGTACGATTAGGTACACTGCCTATAAGTGTTGTAGCAAGGTTTAAGTATATCTATTCTATAAATAAATAAATATCTTGTGTAAAATTGTATCGTATTTAATAGTATTTCCTGCTAAAATTAATAACTATTTTATATACACCTCGCATAACATCATATTTTCATCATTAACAGTTTGTACGAAAGAACTTTTAATTACAATCTTTATGAAAATATACATACATATATATTTTCTTCAGATGTAATCATGGATTTAATGAGTCAATAAGATATTAAACTCATTTGATTTATTGTTAGTACTAGATTACATAATCTCTAAAACATTAGAGATTACATAATCGTCATGTAGAACAAAGGTAATTGATATAGAACGATATGTAGGACAAAGATAGTCGGTGTAGAACGATACGTAGAACGAAAATTATGCTCGAGGTACAGAATGAGATGTTGAGGCTTGTGTTGTTGATGGTACTGGTGCTGTTACTGATGGTACTGTTGGTGCCGGTGATGTTGCTGAAACTGGTACATTTTGCTCCATATTCTCCAAATTGATTATTCGAGCGCGAAGTTCGCTGACTTATTACTTCAGGATGATTGTCGGTCGGAACGAGCGGATGAATAAGATTTAGAATCTGAGATAGTATATGATCGTGACGAGATACTGTGGAAATGAGAGAGAAAATGGTGTCTCGAACATGTTCGCCGGTAAACGCTTTAGGTTCATTGTCAAGAGGTGAATTCGGTTGGTGGAAGGAATCGCCTTCTTCGCGTCTCCATCGGTTAAGTTAACTACGAACCCATCAAATGAATTTGGGGATGAATGATTGGTTGATTCATTCTTGTGACACCGCTTTCGGAGCTTAGGTGAATATCCATGTCGGAATAGCTGTCAGTATATCTATCGAAATCTGAGGGACTCGAACTGGTTGAGGGATTCATCTCATACGATCAGATGAAGGATTTTGATAAGAAGTAGATTATAGGATGTAGATTAGTACCCTGCAATACATAATTTACATATGCATATATATTACTAAAATCCCATAAGTTACAGAGGAATCTACGGAAGCTGTCAGGCAAAGATAACAGTAACAGATACGCTAAGATATGAATTAGCAGATATGCTAAGATATGAGTTTGTCTATACTCTATCTAGGCAATAGAGGCAGTAAGATGTGTCTAGACTTTAAGGATGATAAGCAAATAATTTTCGACACTGAATGATAAGCAAAACTTTTGACATGCAGACACGGTCGAAGTCCAGACCCACTAATGCATCTAAACAACTATCAGTTACACACACTAATGAAAGACTTGGTTCACTAAGACCACCGCTCTGATACCAACTGAAAGGACCCGTCCTAATCTACCTGGACGAAGTCATCAACATTTGGTCCCATTGCGATGATCGGCTCCAAGTAATGTCCTTATATTGAGCAAATGCACAGCGGAAGACTTAATTCGTACCTGAGAATAAACATGCTTTAAAGTGTCAACCAAAAGGTTGGTGAGTTCATAGGTTTATCATAACTATCATTTCAATATGTTAATAGACCACAAGATTTCATAATCATAAACATAATACACTCGCAAGTGTATGCAAAGCATTCTAAGTGGTTGAGCACTTGGTAACCATACTTAACATTTAATCAACGTCGCATATTCCCTTTATTATGAATTCTCACTACACCGTACCAAGTGTAGTCACCAAAACGAAGTACTGTGCAACCGTTGAATACTGGTCGTCCAGTCCGGTTGGGGTTGTCAGGCCCGATAGATCTATCAATAGGATTCGCGTTTACAATACCCATGTAAATAGTAGTTACCAAGCTACAGGGAAATATGTCAGTGGTACAACTCAACGTAGAATATATTTTTAAGTACTTGTGTCTATTTTGTAAACATTTATAAAAGTAGCGCATGTATTCTCAGCCCAAAAATATATATTGCAAAAGCAATTAAAAAGGGAGCAAATGAAACTCACCTAATGTATTTTGTAGTAAAAATACATAGAACGACATTGAACAGGTATAGGGTTGGCCTCGGATTCACGAACCTATATCATTTGTATATATATTAAAACGTATAATTGTAATCGAACAATTTATTATATCTTAATTTATATATTATATATTAAATTTGTTTTTATATTTAAAATGATTATTATTTATATAGTTATATTAATATATCCATACTTGTTTAATGTTGTATTTAAAAATCGATAGTTTGTTATTTGTACGTATTTATAAATAATATTGGTAAGTTTGATATATATAGTCATGCGAAATTTTAATATAATTATAGTATATGTAATAAGTATATTTTATGTATAAAATGTTTATCTGTTTAAAAATGATAGTTTTTAATATTAATAATTTACTAATAATATTAATAATGACAATAATACTAATAACAATCCTAATAATAATAATATTAATATTTATAATATTAGTAATGATAATAATAATAATAATAATGATGATGATATTAATAATTAAAATACCAATTAATACCTTAGTAGCATAAAAAGAGAATAAACTGCCAGCGACGGGACTCGAACCCGCGACCCCTTGTTCACCCAACACCCCTAGGACCACTCATCTGATTATGCTTTTCCTGATTTAAATGATATCCCAAAATACTTAAACCCATTATTTCAGTTCCTAATTCATCTTCTTCTTTAATACACAAACGACCAGAGATTAATACAAGTAGCAAGAAATCTCTCAACTAGTTTTAGGACTTAAAGCTAATTCAAACTAATGATTATTGAGTGAGTTAATAAAAAAATAAAAAAAATAATAAAAAAAAAATTGTATAAACCCACTGTTACTCTGCGAAGGTTTAAGAAAAGAGAAAAAAAAATTGATTTCACTTTGGAGCAAGTTTTGTATAAAGGTTATAACATAAAATAGTTTGTAAATCGTATATAGAAACTATTGAAATCGTCAATTTGGCTTGAAACACAAACACAAATCCGAATTTCTTCAAGAACACACAGGTTGACTTTTTGTTTCAAAAACTTTGACTTCAAAATTCTAATTCGATATGAAAAATTGGGTTTTGATACTTAACAGATAATTTGAATAGACAATTTCCAACAGCTCTGCATTAATAGATTTTCAAGTTTCATTCGAAGTTGATTTTTGAGTAAAAAAATCACACGAACAGGGAACTGGGTTTTATCTCCTGGTTATTTCTGTTGCTTTCGCGAATTGGTAAGACTGATATTCATAATATGATTAAGTAAATGATGTATTACTCGTTTGGTTCATAGTTGATATATGAAACCGACTTGTAACAACTAAAGACAGAAGATGTCGACCAAGAATTATTCGAGCAGGCAGGAATATAATAAAAATTAAGTTGAGACAGATTGATGGCAGATTTTGGTTTGTAGTTAAATGAAATTCGATAAATAACAAACGCACTACCAATCAGGAGCAGGGAATAAGATAAAGTAGTTGTGATTGATAAATAGTACGTTTAATTTCAGTATTATATATATATATATATATATATATATATATATATCTGTAATTTAGATAATTGTATTTATTTACATATCTATTACATATTTAATCATATTCGGTATACATGTATGTTATGGCTGTGTTTATTTATTTATTTGTTATATATAGCTGTATATATATTATATCTGTATTTATAAAGTATATAATCAATACCAATAATAAATATATATACATAGGTAATAATAATAATAATAAAGTTAATATTAATAATATAAATGATGATTTTATTATTGATACTAATAATGATACTAATATTAGTATTATTAATGATAATAATACTAGTAGTAATATTAATGACATAACCATATAAGTTTTCATATCTATATATCATATATTTAAGTTAATCTTATTAGTTATACTAATATTGATATAAATATTGAAAGTAATTACAATATTACTACACCAACTATATTTTAACTTATAATTAACTTGATGTAATATATACATTATATGATAACTTATATTGTGTATTGGATATTTTTAATTTTTATATATATATATGCATATATGTATTACCAATATACACTTATAATTATATATTATTTTTTTTATTGACATATTTGTTTACACATTTGTTCGTGAATCGTTGGGAATAGTCAAAGGTCAAAAGAATCCATGTACGTAGTTCAAAATTTTTAAGATTCAATTAAATAGACTTTGTTTATCGTGTCGAAATCAAATAAGAATCATGTTTAAATTTGGTCGAAAATTTCCGGGTCGTCACATAGATTCGGTAAAGATTCTGTATTACACAAATCTAAGATGAAAAATCACAACAATCTGATCAGAATGTCAGATTCTGTGTCAGATTCGGTACTTTAGCAGATTCGGTACTGTAGCAGATTCGGTAAAGATTCTGTATATCAGATTCTATAAAAGAAACTGATCAGAAATACAAGAGACACACCCAGATTCAGTATAGATTCGGTAATAACAAGAATTGTAGCCTGTAACCACTTAAAACAATGGATTAAGTGATACAGAAACTCAGATTCTGTATTTGATTCGGTAGTCAGATTCTGTATGAATTTGAAGTTCAAACTCAATTCAATCCTTTTGAATTAGATTCTGTAACCTTGCTGCACAAGGAAACACGTTAGTATCACACAAAATATCAAAGATACCGAAAGTATAAGATACCGAATGTCAACTGTAGCAGTTGACAATACCGAGTCTAAGTTTAAAACTTAGAAATATGATAGAATCCTTTCTCAAATCACACCAAGTAGCTGCGTATAATCAAACCGAATGTGATAGAATCACAATCACACCACAATCTGCAATACTTAAGATGAATTTAAGTAATGAAGCAGACTCGGTATGACAGTTACGATACCGAGTGTTGATCAAATCTTCAAAACTTGATGAATTTAAGAAATTGAACCGTCAGAAATGTGATTTAACACCTCACGAATACAACTGAAACCTTAAATCTTCACAAAAATTCAGAATCAAGCTTGAATTAAGCAATACCGAGAGTTTTAGCCACAAACTCTAAAAATCAACTTGATTCTCCATAGTTGAAGTTAAAAAGCTGTAATGATGATCGGAACTCTTTCTAAAATACCTAATGCACTTTCGCTGAACTTATCACAAGAATCTGAACGTCAGAGTATCAAATTCGATAATACCGAATGTGATTCAAAATACCGAGAGTATTCAAATTCTGTAATCTACAATCTCTGGATTGATATAGTGATGTAGAATCACTTCCTGGTAGCTCTGATACCAAATGATAGGTCAGATCATGTTGAGATTGAGAGAAATGATAAGATAAAGAGAGATTCGGTATGTAAGCATGAGACTCGGTATTAGAGAGAATCGGTACAATTACATTCCACAACTTCTAGAACTCAGTTACAATGCAATGGCTATCTAATTAGGACTACTTAGGTTCCTTATATAGCCCTCTTCTAAGGAACCTTCAATTAAGCTTATTTCACATTAACACTATACAACTTCGGGGTCCTAACATAATCATTTATCATTTTATTTATTTTTCTTTTTTTCGAGGAAGGACCAAAAATAGTTATGTGATTGATTTGTAATAAACGTGAAAGTAATTATTCATCATTTTTTGTTTTACTTTTCGTCTTGTCGAGAGAAAAGATCCAAATGATCAATCAATAAAGTGAGACATACATCAACGATTGGTACAAACTATTTAATAAAATAGGAAAAACTATTTATAATATATATATATATATATATATATATATATATATATATATATATATATATATATAATAACAATAAAACAGTTATTAAAAAATGAGTTACGTATAATAAGAAAAAAAGTTAAACAATAATAAAGTGAAAAATTATGTGATTAATTTAATAAATTAGATAGAAAAAATTATGTGGTTGATTTAAAATGAATGAGAAGTTTAATGGTTAAATTATAAAATGGAAAAAGTTTGTGATAAGTTTATAAAAGGTATAAAGTTAATTATTATAAAGAGTGTGTGATCTGTAAAAAAATAAAAAGTTTGGGGTAAATTTGTGAAACTTATAGAAGTTACTATTCATTTATCCTATGTCTTTTAGATATATAAAGTAATATATGTTAAAAACTCAACCCCTTCTATAAATTTCTCAAATACTATATGATATAAATATTATATATAAACAAATATATTTAAAGTCATAATAAACAAAGACTTTTAAAAGTAAAAAGAAATAGTTAGTTTCTTTTTTAAAAGTTGGAACATCTACTTTGCGTATTTTGGTATTAGAAAAAATACGTTTGGTAATCCTTTTTTCAACAAATCTGCAATATATACGGTAAAATAACGACCATAACTTTTGTGCATAACTGGTGGCGGTGCTGGCGCATGTGGCGCTAGTGGTGGTGGATCCAATGGTGACGTTTTTGGTGGTGGTTGCGATGGTGACGTTGTTGGCGATGGTTGCGATGGTGGCGGTGGTGTTGCTGGTGCTGGTCGCTGCTAGTGAGACGTGATTAATTTGGAAGAAAGAGTGAGCGGTTGTTTAATTTAGTTGGAAAAATTTGGCGTTGGTGGAGGTTGGACAGAGCCGTGGTGGTTGAGAAGACATTAGAAACCCTGGGTTTGTGAGGCCTGCGTAGGTAGAAGAAGAGGGGAGAGGGAAGGTAAGAATAATCTGGAGGTTTTGGTTTGAGTTGCTTTGGTAGTGTGAGGGAGATGTCGTTTAGGGTCTTTTTATAAATGGGACGACTAAATTTTGGGTAGGTTTAGTATATAGGATAATGTATCGATTAAAATATATACATCCGTAGTTGTTCTTAAGAATCATTTTTATCAGAGATACAGCTAACATATTATTGTTGCAATTTCTGAAAGGTTGTTAAGTTCTACTCATTTATTTATCTATGTAAAAGCGTGCCCCACTCCGTTTCATATTTATTGCCCCCCAAAAAAATCACAAAATTTAATAAAAAGTGATTGTCATATTTATTTTTTGCTAACTTTTTAGTTTTACCTCTTATCTTTTATCAACTTTTTCATTTTACATACATAAAGCAAGAGCTTAAAAAAATTTATTTTATCATTGTTATCCATCTATGAATGGGGAGAATTATTTTGAGACGATCATGAAAAAATAGTTGACGATAAATATGGAATGAATACAGCAATATATATATTGTCTTTTAATTTTTATTGATGTTATATAGTATTTAATGAAAATTATAACAATAAAAACATGTGTAAACTTAATCCGGTTATATAAAATCTCAGAAATATTATATTAAATAAGAAAAAATATTTATAATCAAATTTGTGAAACAAAGACAGAAAATTTACGCCATTGGTACCTGTGGTTTGTACACTTTTGCATGACAAAACCTAAACTTTTTTTTTGCATGGTTGGTACCTAGATTTTGCTTATTTTACTTGTTTGGTACCAATACCTCACATGTGCAATGCATGTGAGGGTAATTTAGTCATTTTACGTATAATAAATGGTATCAATCATGCAAAAAGAAAAGGTTTAGGTTTTGTCATGCAAAAGTGTACAAACTACGGGTACCAATGGCGTAACTTTTTCTATCAGGTACTTTAAATGAATTATTTATTTATTTATTATTATTATTATTATTATTATTATTATTATTATTATTATTATTATTATTATTATTATTATTATTATTATTATTATTATAATTAATCTTTATTAAACCAATAATAACTAAAGATAAACCGACCCGTAACCATACATCAAGAATTCACTATAAGAACAAGAACTTTAAAATTGTTAAACAAAATCGATCAAAATCGACCAATATTTAAAACATGTAACGGATCATATACATCGATCCCTTATTCAACCCAAAAAATGATAAGTATCATCTTCATACTCTAGCTCTTGTTCATGTTCTACTTCGTGGCTACAATTCGAGATAATTTATTCAGCCACCATAGTAACAAAAATTGAACTAATATCAAACCCAGAAATATGAAAAAACTTTCAAATCCAGAAAATTGAACGTTAGACGCAAACACAAAATCTAAATCACAATAAATTTTAGAACGTTAATTTAATTAATTTGAATTTAATTTGACAATGAATATCAATAGCAAACAAAGTTTTAAATCTAAATAATATAATCCCCTAACAAAATAGTGATATTAAAAACTCACTAAAAAGATATCTAAGAATTGGAGATGGTGGCAGTACTCTTCATCTGCACATCACAAAGCCTTACATGAACATGTGACTCGATTAAAGAGAACTCTGGTTGCGGTACATCTGTCGTTAAAAAACTCCGAAAATATAGATCTGAAATATGGATCCGTTGACTACTGGTTCGTTAAAGTAGCAATAATTGGTTCTTTTCAGAAATCAAAAGATCCATGTTCAGATTAAAAATCAAAAGATCCAAAATCAAAATTAGGGATACAAAGGCTTGATGGAGATGAAATGATGGTGATTTGGTTAACGATCGTGATACTACTACTGATGATGCTGCTGCCAGCTGCTGCTGCTGCTACTCCTGCTCCTACTACTGCTCCCGCTCCTACTGCTGCTCCTGCTGCTGCTCCTGCTCCTGCTACTGCTACTGCTACTGCTGCTACTGTTGCTACTGCTACTGCTACTACTGCTACTACTACTACTACTACTGCTGTTACTACTGCTGCTACTGCTACTGCTACTTCTACTACTACTACTACTACTGCTACTGCTACTGCTACTGCTACTGCTACTGCTATTCCTACTGCTACTGCTACTGCTACTGCTACTACTACTGCTACTGCTACTGCTACTGCTGCTACTGCTACTGCTACTGCTGTTGCTGCTGCAGCTCCTCCTCCTACTACTCCTACTAAGTTTTACTTTGGGGATTTCTTTTTCTCATCTCTAGATCGTCGTTCATCATCAAATTTTGGTACAATTAATTTAATTGTAATGATTAATTATTTGTGCTTGAGTTATTTGTTTGATTATTCAAGTCTATTGATGAATAGTTAAAACTTATAGTGTTTACTTGAAACACCCCGACCCATTATACAACCGAAAACAGACCTCAAAAAAAAAAATTCGAAGCAGGCCTGTCCAGGCAGGGTGCGCGGCGTGCAACCCTTCCTGTGCGCGGCGCGCACAGGGCCTGGCAGCCTGTTGTCCGGTTTGGTCATTTTTCAAATAAAGATCTCCCACTTCCCGACATATTTAGACGAAACGCTTTTCACAACATGATATAATAGTTAAAACTCACACGATTCAAACATAAAATGAGTTTTACAAAACGGGGCCCACATCGGCCGTTTTACGAGTTTCGTACAAATCATGAGTTTCGACCACATTAGTTTAATTTCCAAACGACACTATGAGCATGGTGTTTGGGGTTAAACTACCCAAGTCTCGGTCAAACTCCAAAAGCTATCACATCCCAAAAGCGTCCCCTAAACAACAAGCGGGATCTCTAATCCAATCGAATGCCCTTACCCTTGTCAACGCCGGAGCCTATAAAAAGATAAACAACGAGAGGGTAAGCAAAGCTTAGTGAATGCAATAATTATACACATACATATATAATATACCTACTTGCAAACACTCATACACATACCGCATACATGCTAGCAACACAATTCGCTTATCATCAATACGAGGCTACCAACCTCCAATACCATAAGCTAGCATAACAATCTCATAAATATATATAACTCGAACAATATAATATGCTTTCGCTTACAACACAATAATCATGGTTAACCAATCGTACAAGGGAATGGCGCTCGCGAAAGGCCATCGGAGTTCATAACGTCCATTAGTGTACTTAGCACCTCGTGTCACTAAACCCTAGGGTGGCACCTTAACACCTCGGTACTTCACCCCGAGTGGCATCTTAACACCTCGATGCTTTACTCTTTACTTTACGGAGTGGCGACTTAACATCTCGACACTTCACTCCTAGGTGGCATCTTAACACCTCAATGCTTCACCCCGAGTGGCATCTTAACACCTCGATGCTTCACTCGTCACGTGAAACGTGGTGTCTTAACACTTCAAAACTTCAAATCTCACGCTACAACAAATAAATACATTATATACCTACGCATATAATTATTCCACTCACCTTAACGATTCAGTGACGGTTTTATACTTCCGCAAGATTCAAAGCAAAGTACCTAATATAATAAGTACTTCAATCAGCACATACTCTAGTTGGACTAAATACCAACAATTCACTTATGTGCATTTAATGACTTAATGCATTAAATGCCCCATTTTCACCAAAACCGCCCTTAAGGGTCAAGACCACCATTAATCACTTAAAAGCTAGTGATTAAGGTCCAACAACACTAACTATAACACAATTAGGGTAATTCATACCTATAATCCCCAACTAGGTCAAACATTAACCTCTTTGACTCATTTAAAGTCAACACACCCATTTCGGGTCATCCACTAACCCAACTAACACCCATTTACCAATTAGCTAGGTGTGCTAGTAATTAACTAACCAATTAGGACTCATAAACATCAATTACTACTTTGAAACCCTAGGTTAGTTACCATTGAGTCTTCATGACTCAATCTTACCCAAGAACACCCAAAATCATCAAATATGAGTTTTATGTTCATCACTATCCCAAACCCTAACCCTTACACAAATTTAAAACAAGGAAATCAAGATTAGAGCTTACCACTACAACCACAACGTAGCTAGTGAGTAGGTGAACGACTTTAATACCCGCACTTTGGCCCGAGAACAACTTCTTCCTCTTGGATTTAAGCTTCCTCACTCAAGAAATCACACTCTCTCTCTAAAATTAAAGTGAAGAAGATAAGGTTGTTGAAAATGGAGTGAATGACACCCCAAGATCTAACCTACAGGCCTCCAACTCGTCCACAAGTGAAATTATCAAAAATCCCATCAAAATATCTAATTAAAACAAGCAGAACCCGGCTACAGTGAGGAGTGCGCCACGCGCACCCCTATGTGTGCGCTGACCGCACCCAGCCCAGATCACTCTCTGTCTTATGTTTAACTGCACAATCATTCCCACACTTTATGTACTCTATTTATTCTGCTGTACAATGAAGATTAGGGTCTTACATTACTCAGAGAGCTATGTACTCTATTTATTCTGCTGTACAACGACTTTAATACCCGCACTTTGGCCCGAGAACAACTTCTTCCTCTTGGATTTAAGCTTTCTCACTCAAGAAATCACACTCTCTCTCTAAAATTAAAGTGAAGAAGATAAGGTTATTGCAAATGGAGTGAATAACACCCGAAGATCTGACCTACAGGCCTCCAACTCGTCCACAAGTGAAATTACCAAAAAGCCCATCAAAATATATAATTAAAACAAGCAGAACCCGGCTACAGTGAGAAGTGCGCCACACGCACCCCTATGTGTGCGCTGAGCGCACCCAGCCCAGATTACTCTCTGTCTTCTGTTTAACTGCACAATCATTCCCACACTTTATGTACTCTATTTATTCTGTTGTACAATGAAGATTAGGGTCTTACAACTCTCCCCCACTTGAATCGGAGGGCGTCCTCGCGATCCAAGCCGCATGAAAAGAGGGAAGGTAAACCAACACGAATTCTTTGGGCTCCCAAGTAAACTCGGAACCTTTACTATGACGCCATTGAACTTTAAAAGTTCTCACTTCTTTATTTCTCAACCTTTTGACCTTCTCATTGAGTATGGCAATCGGTTCCTCAATATATTCTAAATTATTGTTTAGCTCAATCTCATCTAACGGTACCCATGATGAATCATCCGCAAGACACTTACGGAGATGGGAAACATGAAATGTATTATGGATCCCCGCAAGCTCTTCGGGTAATTCCAAATGATATGCGACTTCACCAACACGAGCTAAAATTTTAAAAGGACCAATAAACCGAGGAGCTAACTTTCCCCGTTTTCGAAACCGAATAATACCTTTCCATGGCGAAACCTTAAGCATCACCATGTCAACCTTCTTGAAATTCGATCATTCGTCTACGCTTGTCGGCATACGACTTTTGTCTATCTTGCGCCTTTTTCAAATGATCCCGAATCATATCAATCTTACTATTAGTTTCTAAGACCAAATCGGTATTCCCGATTTCTTTTTGACCAACTTCACCCCAACAAATCGGAGTTCGGCACCTCCACCCATAAAGCATCTCGTAAGGTGGCATCCCGATACTAGTATGATGACTATTATTGTACGAGAATTCCACCAAAGGCAAGTGCTCATCCCAACTACCACCGAAATCAATAATACACGCCCGTAACATATCCTCCAAAGTTTGATTCGTACGTTCGGTTTGACCGTCCGTTTGAGGATGATACGCCGTGCTCAATTTCAATTGTGTGCCCATATCTTCATGAAACTTTTCCCAAAACCGAGATGTGAAACGGGTTTCCCGATCCGAAATAATAGATATAGGAACCCCGTGTCTCGCTATCACCTCCTTGATAAACAACTTAGCCAAAGTCTCCGATGATATCGCTTCCCGAATGGGAAGAAACAAGGCACTCTTCGTCAATCGATCAACTATCACCCAAATCGAATCGAATTGGGTTCTCGCCGTTTTAGGTAACTTTGTGATGAAATCCATGGTAATGTGCTCCCATTTCCACTTCGGGATTTCTAACGGATGTAACTTACCATACGGCTTTTGGTGTTCGACTTTAACTTGCAAACACGTGACACATTGCTCAACATACTTAACAACATCACGTTTCATGCCCGGCCACCAATAATCCTTTCTCAAATCGAGATACATTTTCGTCGCGCCCGGATGAACGGAATACTTTGACTTATGTGCTTCATCAAGTAGCACTCGTCGATAATCCCCCATCTTAGGCACCCACACTCTTCCTTAAAAAGACAACAAACCACGCGAACCTATAGTAATGAATTCCAATTGCCCCACAATTCGTTCCGCATGCTTGTTGTGAACGTAAGCTTCGATTTGAATCACACCAAGTTTTTCAAGAAAATCGTTAGTAATAATCATACGTAACAATCCCAATCGTAACACCGGGTGGTAACTCTTTCGACTTAATGCATCCGAGACCACATTCGCCTTGCCCGGATGATAAAGTATTTCACAATCATAATCTTTTACCACATCCATCCACCTACGTTGGCGATAATTCAAATATCGTTGATTGAAGAGATGTTTCAAACTCTTGTGATCCGAATAAATCGTACACTTGACACCATACAAGTAATGGCGCCAAATTTTCAACGCATGCACAACCGCCGCCAACTCAAGATCATGAGTCGGATATCTCGTTTCGTGTTCCTTTAATTGTCGAGAGGCGTAAGCGATGACTTTACCTCTTTGCATTAGAACACACCCGAGCCCATTTAGCGAAGCATCACAATAAACCGTCATGTCTTCCTCACCTTCCGGCAACACCAACACTGGTGCTTGACACAACTTTTTTTTAACAATTGAAAAGCAATTTCTTGCTCATTCTCCCAAATAAATCTCGCGTTCTTCCTCGTCAATTTCGTCAACGAAGAAGCGATCTTAGAAAAGTCTTGGATAAACCGACGATAATAACCGGCCAATCCGAGAAAACTTCAGATTTCCGTAGGCATAGTCGGTCATTTCCAACTATTCACCGTCTGTATCTTCCCCGGATCTACTTGAATACCATTTTCGTTCACAATATGGCCAAGGAATTGAACTTCGCTTAGCCAAAATTCACATTTGGAGAATTTAGCATACAACTTCTCCTTCCGCAACGTCTTTAACACACCCCTCAAATGATGTTAATGTTCCTTCATACTCTTCGAATAGACAAGTATGTCGTCAATGAACACAATTACTGACTTGTCCAACATAGGTTGGCACACTCGGTTCATAAGATCCATGAATGCCGCTGGTGCATTCGTAAGACCAAAAGGCATAACTGCAAACTCAAAATGCCCATAACGTGTTCGGAAAGCCATTTTCTCAATATCTTCCTCACGGACCCGCATTTGGTGATAGCCGGACCGTAGGTCGATTTTAGAGAAATACGTTTCACCTTGGAGTTGGTCAAACAAATCGTCAATCCTAGGTAATGGATAACGATTCTTGATCGTCACTTTGTTCAACTCCCGTTAAATCGATGCACATCCGCATACTACCATCCTTCTTCTTCACGAATAAAATCGGAGCGCCCCATGGCGAAGCACTCGATCGAATAAAACCCTTTTCAAGAAACTCTTGGGTTTGATTTAACAAATCTTGCATTTCCGTCGGCGCTAAATGATAAGGAGTTTTAGCAATGGGAGTAGCTCCCGGAACCAACTCAATATGAAATTCAACTTGTCTTTCAGCCGGAACACCCGGTAACTCATCCGGAAAAATATTTTGAAACTCATTTACCACCGGAATTTCACGAATGGGTGGTGGCTCATCACGAGTATCAACAACATGGGCAAGAAAAGCCATGCCACCACTAACAAGGAAACGACGTGCCCGTGCAAAAGTGCATATCGGCACAAGTCTTCTACGCTTATCACCGTGAATAATTAACTCTCCCCCACTTGGGGTCTTCACACGAATAAATTTTTCATGGCATGCAATATCGGCTCTATTATGATCGAGCCAATCCATACCAACAATGATATCAAAATCACCCAAAGTCATCGGGATGAGATCAATTTTAAAGTTTTCGGCACCAAACACAACATCACACTTTTTACACACATCAACCACTAGCACCGTTTTGCCGTCCGCTATTTCGACTTCTACCGGACAACTTAACTTAGCTAACGGTCTATTAAGTTTAGGTACAAATTTTGGAGACACAAACGACAAATTTGCAACGCTATCAAATAGAATTCTTGCCGGATTAGAGTTAACCATAAAAGTACCTGAGACAACTTCGTTGGATTGCTTGGCTTCATCATTCGTCATCAAATAGTTGCGACCCCTAGCCGTACCCGCCGCCTTCTCTAGACGCTTAACATTATCGTTTCGCAAATCGGGACAATCCGACTTCTTATGCCCTTCTTTACCGCAATTAAAACAAGTGAGCTTGTTTCCAGAAGATGGTTTCGGACAATCACGAGCCATATGACCCGCTTGCCCACAATTGTAGCACGTAAAAGAAAAACCACCGGAAGCGCCCTTCTTCACGCTATTGACACTTTCGGAACCCTTCTTATTCTTGTTCTTGTTCTTCTTGTTTGAAAAGTTAGAATGACTAGAAACTTCAAACTTTCTTATAGAAAAAGTGAAGTCACTTTTCCTTGGAACCTCCTGCTCAAAACCCCGAGCCAACTCAAATAACTCGTCAAAAGACTTAGCCGCTCCTCGACTAATCTTACCCTTGAACTCATCATTCATGGTACGGTAGAAATCTTTCATTAGCTTGTGATCGTCACCAACATATTCCGGACAAAAACGAGTCTTTGCCAAGAAGGTAGACTTGAGAGTAACCAAGTCCATTGAACCTTGTTGCAAATTGTGCAACTCGTCCCGGATTCTATCAAGATCGGAAGAAGTTCGGTATTCTTTGAAAAATTCCTTCTTAAACTCTTCCCACGTCAAACTTATACATTTCTCCTCACCATATAAGTTGATTTTATCATCCCACCACAACTTAGCTTCTTCCCGCAACATACTAGAACCATACCTCGCCTTCTTCTCGGGAGGACATTCCGCGGTACGGAAAGCTCCCTCGATATCAGAAATCCAACATGTGCTTTTCAACGGATCTCGTACTCCATTAAACATCGGGGGTTGAGCATCCTTGAAATTTTTGTAATGGAAGTCCCGCCTTCCGTTCCCACCGTTACCATCACCCCCTTCACCACGAGGATGAATGTTTCTAGCTTCTAATGCCTCCTCGATCGCGGCATTCATTCGCTCATTTATCATTTCGGTTACTTGCCCATCAACCGACTCTTGGAAAACCTTTCGAACATCGTCAAGAAAATACTTTTTTAGCCTTTTAAAGATGGCCTCAACCTTGGCCGTTAGTTCAACGTCCTCACTCGTACTTCCGTCATTGGTGTCGTGTCCATTTCTCATCTTCATTCTATAAAACGAAGTAAATTAAGCAACGAAACGAAAGGACTTAACACATATGTATATACGTATACACCACACTACCCCATCTTGCTCAACAATCGTCGTACATCGCTTGTTTGACACGATTTGAACCCTTAACAATGGTAGCTAATCATTGTTACGCGATCACGTCGCATTAATTCGCTAGTACAACATCTATCTCGCTTGATGATTGCTAAAACAACACAAAACAGTTAGTGCAAGGTTAATTCACATAAACACTAGCACTAGCAATTCCCGTTCAGAACCAAAGTCCTACAAGTCACGCATAAAGCGCACACACAATAAAGTCTAAGTCTAGGCACCTATCTCAAGTCGCCTAAATCCCTTAGACCATGCTCTGATACCACTTGAAACACCCCGACCCATTATACAACCGAAAACAGACCTCAAAAAAAAAATCGAAGCAGGCCTGTCCAGGCAGGGTGCGCGGCGCGCAACCCTTCCTGTGCGTGGAGCGCACAGGGCCTGGCAGCCTGCTGTCCGGTTTGGTCATTTTTCAAATAAAGATCTCCCACTTCCCGACATATTTAGACGAAACGCTTTTCACAACATGATATAATAGTTAAAACTCACACGATTCAAACATAAAATGAGTTTTACAAAACGGGGCCCACATCAGCCGTTTTACGAGTTTCGTACAAATCATGAGTTTCGACCACATTATTTTAATTTCCAAACGACACTATGAGCATGGTGTTTGGGGTTAAACTACCCAAGTCTCGGTCAAACTCCAAAAGCTATCACATCCCAAAAGCGTCCCCTAAACAACAAGCGGGATCTCTAATCCAATCGAATGCCCTTACCCTTGTCAACGCCGGAGCCTATAAAAAGATAAACAACGAGAGGGTAAGCAAAGCTTAGTGAATGCAATAATTATACACATACATATATAATATACCTACTTGCAAACACTCATACACATACCGCATACATGCTAGCAACACAATTCGCTTATCATCAATACGAGGCTACCAACCTCCAATACCACAAGCTAGCATAACAATCTCATAAATATATATAACTCGAACAATATAATATGCTTTCGCTTACAACACAATAATCATGGTTAACCAATCGTACAAGGGAATGGCGCTCGCGAAAGGCCATCGGAGTTCATAACGTCCATTAGTGTACTTAGCACCTCGTATCACTAAACCCTAGGGTGGCACCTTAACACCTCGGTACTTCACCCCGAGTGGCATCTTAACACCTCGATGCTTCACTCTTTACTTTACGGAGTGGTGACTTAACATCTCGACACTTCACTCCTAGGTGGCATCTTAACACCTCAATGCTTCACCCCGAGTGGCATCTTAACACCTCGATGCTTGACTCGTCACGTGAAACGTGGTGTCTTAACACTTCGACACTTCACATCTCACGCTACAACAAATAAATACATTATATACCTACGCATATAATTATTCTACTCACCTTAACGATTCGGTGACGGTTTTATACTTCCGCAAGATTCAAAGCAAAGTACCTAATATAATAAGTACTTCAATCAGCACATACTCTAGTTGGACTAAATACCAACAATTCACTTATGTGCATTTAATGACTTAATGCATTAAATGCCCCATTTTCACCAAAAACCGCCCTTAGGGGTCAAGACCACCATTAATCACTTAAAAGCTAGTGATTAAGGTCCAACAACACTAACTATAACACAATTAGGGTAATTCATACCTATAATCCCCAACTAGGTCAAACATTAACCTCTTTGACTCATTTAAAGTCAACACACCCATTTCGGGTCATCCACTAACCCAACTAACACCCATTTACCAATTAGCTAGGTGTGCTAGTAATTAACTAACCAATTAGGACTCATAAACATCAATTACTACTTTGAAACCCTAGGTTAGTTACCATTGAGTCTTCATGACTCAATCTTACCCAAGAACACCCAAAATCATCAAATATGAGTTTTATGTTCATCACTACCCCAAACCCTAACCCTTACACAAATTTAAAACAAGGAAATCAAGATTAGAGCTTACCACTACAACCACAACGTAGCTAGTGAGTAGGTGAACGACTTTAATACCCGCACTTTGGCCCGAGAACAACTTCTTCCTCTTGGATTTAAGCTTCCTCACTCAAGAAATCACACTCTCTCTCTAAAATTAAAGTGAAGAAGATAAGGTTGTTGAAAATGGAGTGAATGACACCCCAAGATCTAACCTACAGGCCTCCAACTCGTCCACAAGTGAAATTATCAAAAATCCCATCAAAATATCTAATTAAAACAAGCAGAACCCGGCTACAGTGAGGAGTGCGCCACGCGCACCCCTATGTGTGCGCTGACCGCACCCAGCCCAGATCACTCTCTGTCTTATGTTTAACTGCACAATCATTCCCACACTTTATGTACTCTATTTATTCTGCTGTACAATGAAGATTAGGGTCTTACATTACTCAGATGTAATAACTTTTAATTGTTGAATTATTCTTATTTTCATGGATTTAATGTTTGATTGATTTAGTTTTATTAAGTTTGGTTAAAGACACATTGTTATGCATGTTGTCTACTTTAATTTAATTATACATGTTATCAACTTGTTATTGTGAGATAATAGGTGTTAGATAATGTGTACTTCAACACTTCATGTGATATAGACAGTTAGAAATTTGATTTCAAGTGATTGTATTAAATATCTAATTGGTAATTGAATAGTTTTTGGCATCATAATCGTGTAATTACATTGAGTGATCTTTGTAGTTAGGATTTTAAGTCATTTTAATCCGGATCAAATCTTAAAAGCTGAATCTCATTGATTAATAATTACCGTGTTCAACTAAAAGATCCATTATTGTGTGAATCGGTTACTTGACTTTAATAACATAATCTGTTACCTAGTTTACGTGAGTTTAATAGTGACAAAAGGATTATGCTTCAACTCTTAGGAGATGTAGACGTTTACATGTGAGTGTGAATGGTGATTAATTGGTAATTTGATAGCACAGTTGTGTAGTTACTCCGAGTGATCGGTGTAATTAAGGTTTTATGTGAGTTTAAACTAGATTGAATCACAATAGTTTAATCATGTATGATTTGATTGTTTAAATGAGATTAATGTGAGTTAGTCAAGTTTGAATAATTGAATTATAACTTATCAGACATTTAATCGGTTTTAATTGAAAGAACAATCTACATCATTAGTGAATAATCTGAGTGAACACTGCCTCGTCCATCTGTTTATTTGTTTAATTTACTTTTTGTCATTAGTTTCATTACAAACTCACATTTTTACAACTTTGTCTTCAGAATAATTATTAGTTTTCAAATCTTAAACTCTGCTCTCTGTGGACGAATTCGTAAGTATATTACAATAAGATTAGGTGTGCTTTAAGCATATCAACGAGTGGATAAACAATCGATCGAGTAACATACATCTTAATTGGCAACAATGGCTACTTCAACCAAACAATATGGGTTGCCCACTCATCAATAATCGGGACCCCGGTTGATTGTTTCTACACATTGTATAGTCGAGTTCATTGTAAAATAGAAACAGGGCATCTCCTTATGCTCATATATCGTGATCGTTATGTATATAAGTTGCCTCATGCTTGTAAATTTCTTTTATCAATACAAATTTGCTTTTCAAAAAAAAAAAAAAAAATCATCATAATCGAACTTTACTATATTTAAATCAGGATAATTCGACTCTTAAAATTGAAACGAAGAACACGTGAAAGATGCTCCGGCAAAAAAAAAAAGAGAGAGAATATGTTGTATTGTTGTTCATGCTTCTATTTATTGTTACTTTTATATACTGATTTGGTATTTCATATGGATATAAAATTTTTGGTAATGATCTTAATTTTTGGTAGGTAAAGAGTGGGACTTACTATTTGAAGGGTAAAATGGTTCAGAAAATAATTTTAGTGGTCTATGATAAAAAAAAGGTGATGTACGGATCACCTCTCAATTAATAATGACCCCCAATAATTCTTTCTCACAAAAATGACAACTTTGTATAGACAAAATTACACGAGGGTCCCTGTGGTATGTTCGAAATTACAAGTGAAGTTCAAAAGAAATTTTTCGCCTTGGGGGGTCACTGTGGTATGCAATTGTTTCACGAGGAGTCCATTTTGCTAACCACCGTTAAAAAAATCATTAAGTTCCCTCACATGCCTTGCATGTGAGGGTAATAACATCATTTTCCATCCCCTTTCTCCTTTCAACCATCTCTTTCTCTGTAACTTTTCATCACGCCTAAATTATAAACCCTAAATTCAAACTCATCAAATCATCACTCATCTTCACCTTCTCACACGTTGCTACTCCCCACCATCACCACAACCACCAGAACCGCCGCCGTGAACAGCCGTCCCCCAGCAAGACCCACACTCTCTCTTAAAAGAAGACCCATTTCAAGTTCTCTCTGATTTGTGGGTCCGAATCACTCACAGGTGACTTTACACGAGGATATATTTCTTCGTATATATGGATATGTTGCTACTATTGTTAATATGGTGACGACATCAAAAATTGCAATTTTCTTATCTGCCACTTCAAAAATTGTTCATATCTTTCATCTTTATCCAGATTCATTTAAAAACACAAACCAGATTCATCTTCAATGGATTGCTTACTGTGATTTCGCTTAATAATCAATTTTGCGATGTCACTTGCATACTATCTTCAAAATTGGATTTACAGCTCTTGATTTGTGTTTGTGTTTACATGTATTCATGTATGAAAAAGTTGCAGGTGGATTTAATTCGGATTTATAGCTCTCAATATGGAATCACATCTTTCTTGAATCATAAATTATTTGTGGTTGATTGAAGTGGGTATGTTAATGTTTCTTTGTAAACAAATAGACAAAATTAAAAATGAAAAGTAAATTAGTAAAGAGAAACAATCTAGTGACCATTTTACCCTCATTTGCATCACTAAACCGTTAGTATTACACAGACGTCAGACCGTTGGACCCTCGGTTAAACTATTGCATACCACAGTGGACTCCCAAGGCGAAAAAATTCTTTTGAACTCCGCTTGTATTTTTAAACATGCCACAGAGACCCCATATAATTTTGTCCTTTATATACAACTTTGAAAGTATTCAAATCCGTATTCAAATCCTGTACGGATTCTAAAACGAAACAAAACCGCTACATCATCATGAATAAATGGAGTATGGAAATATGGAATACGTGTCATTTTGTTTGTATGTGATGCTTGAGGAGTTCGATGTCAATATCCACACGAGTTAATTTGGTTGGTGTTATCTTAAAGCTGTATATAACGATAATATATTACGGAGTATTATTTTTTAAGTCAAACATACACGACTAACACAATTTTTTCACCTACATATCCAAATATCCATCGTGTACTTATACCTACAACCTTTTTATTTTTTATTTTTTGAACGGCAAATGCATTTTTATTACGCCTCTAGTAAGAAACTAGAAGGCAAAAAGCAAACATACAAAGAAGTCAACAACGGCTTTGATAGCCAATTGTATCAAATAACTTTATCTTTACTTCTATTAAATTGTACCAAATAACTTTATCTTTACTTCTATTAAAAAGTCAAAAATACAAAGTAGAACGAATTAAATCAAATAACTCGCCTTTCTTTATCACATCGTCTTGAAAAACAACACCGTTACGATACCTACAACCTTTTAATTGAAAGGGTATCTTGATATTGCCAAACCATCAATACTTGTATATTTTTTTAGTTTCTTTTATTCTAATTACAATTTTTTAAATTGTAATGTGATTACGAGATTTCGATAATATTTTTTACCAACTAATATTAATATATTAGTTGTTCTACAATAATGTAGCGAAAGAAGAGAAAGTGTTGCCCCATGATTATCACAAGCAATATCATGGCAGTTTACTAAAGTATCGTAGTAAGAGGCAAATTCAGAAATTTTATACGTAACACATTTAATTACACTAAATTTAATTTTATACGTAACACATGTTTATGTCAATTTATCAATATTGTTATTAATCTTTTTGTTAAATTTTAAAGATTCAAAGAAAAGAAAAGTTTTATCAGACAATGAAATAAACTATTACCAAGTACAACCACAAATTAATCTCGACAAAAAACAAACCACACAAGACTCGATCGACAAAACAAAACCTACCAACAAAACAAGAAAATAAATTAGGACGAGCACACAAAGGGTCATAAATAAAATTAAGCGCTTAGTAACAAAGAGTCAAATTAAGCCCCAAGTTAACGTTATTTTTGCCGCAAGAAGAAAATAAAAATAAAAAACAAAGAGTCAAAGTATAACTATATTATATTTTTACTTTCATTGAAATCAATAATATTAAAATTAAACATTGAGTTAAACATTGAGTTGTAGTTCAGCTGATAGTGTCTTTCTTAACGAGAAGTCAATAATTCAATTTTCCTGAGCTGCAACATTGCACTCGATGTTATCCGTGACGTGAAGTATCCAAACGTGACAGATCTAGGATTGGTGGTCACCGGTTAAAACTAAAAAAAAAATTCTACTATATTGCTTATATTAATAGTGTCACTAGTTAAAAAATTAAAAAAAAATTCACTGCATCGCATATTTCAGTGGTGTCATGTGCAACCACTGGTTACGTACTACATCCGCCCCTGGTATCCACCCAGGTAGCCTTTCGCTTAGTGCAGGGGCAACTCGATGGGGGGTTTTACCAGCCATGCCCTCAGATTGGTCCGAGTTTCCTCTAGGGCAGTAGGTGGGAACGGGTTATGCAACTACATGAGATGAACGCATGAGTGGTTAATTCCCCCTTGGTGATCCCAAACTGATGTCCAAAAAAAGTAAGGGGTTTTGAGTCGTATGTAGTTATGTGATTGCTATTTATTAGGCCAATGCTATTAATCACATCAACTTGTCCATCAATTGCTTTTTATTTGTTGGTACTATTTTCCGTATAGCGGGTGTAAGGTACCAGTACAGGACAATAACAGCAAAGCGTTGAGCGATATAATGTCGATTGATGTTTGCCCTCGGGAAGTAATCCCTGCAGACCCGGAACACATATGAGAAATACGTGGGGTGGCCTCAATCAATCTTTGGATCAATCTGTAATTGATCCGTGTAGCGTTCTGTTGCTAATCGGCTAATGTTTCTAGAGTGAGAAAGAACTGTGTGAGAGAGAAAGTGTACTTCTCTCTGACTGAAGTTCAGATGTGAAATGTGGTTACCCAAGGGGTATATTTATAGGCGTAGAATGTCCGAAATTCTCTGGAAACATGTGTCAAACGCTGATTAATTCAGTTATGCGAAATATCCGGAATCGAATCTGGCATGGCTGACGTGGCTGCGTACCACTCACGCGCCTAATGAAAGGGCTTAAGCATAGAAGCTGCATGCAGGGCTTACGCATGACGTTGGGCGGCATGCTAAGCGCTCGACGGCAAATGATGAAATCTGCCAAATATTACTATCTTTTATGCTTTTTGATTCATTCTTCTGTACGAAAACAATGCTTTTATGCGTGTATCCCCTAGGATACACCATTAAGTCCCCCCAGTTTAATGCCTTTATTTTTGTAAATAATAAAGTCATTAAACTATAAAAAAATAAAAGATGTCTTTTTCTTCGGGGACATAAACTGTTGTAGCCGTCTGTTTCTCTGTCCTGACGTCACACTTCCAATGATGAATTTGCCCCCTAAACCTTTCCAATTTTATTTTTATTTATTTTTGAAATTCAAATTATATACCCTATTAATCCAGGCCATACACGTGGCATAATCTTGTTCTTTCATCGTCTACCAATATGACTATAAATAGTCCGTCCCAACTTCAATTTTGCTTTTTTGAAACTTATCAAATTCTTTCAAGATCATCTGCAATTGCATCTAGGGCTCATAACAATTAATTGTGCAAGGTTAGTTCTCAATTCTCATTCTTCTCTGTTTCTATTGTTTTTTTTTTATTACTACCATAGCCGAGTCTTGCAGCACATCTTCTCAAAAGGATACTCGTAATTTAAATACGATTCCATCAAGCATAACGGAAGCAGAAATAGAAAAATTATGTATAGAATACCAAAATCATTGCCGTTTAAATCCTATAGTTCCTTCTCCAATTGATAGAGCCAATAAACCTCTTTCAAAGATGATTACCATGTATAAATTATAACTATCTGTTGGAAACCTCTGTATACCTCCTTCCGTCTTTCTACAAGAAATTCTTGCCCACTATGGGATATGATTGAGCCAAATTCACCCTCTCGGTCTCCAAAAAATTATTCTTTTTGAAATATATTGCAATTCCTTAAATAGAGAACCTAGTGTAAATATTTTTCATGAACTGTTTAGGACTCGATTAGTGAGTCAATGTTGGTACACATTCGATTGCAAACCAGGGAAGTCATTTACTGGGGATAAGGAAACGTCCTTAAAAACTGGAAAGATCCTTATTTCTTTGTTAATGAGAGGGTTATCCAAGATGCTTGGGCAAGCCTTCACATATGGGGCAAAACGAAAATTGAGTTAGCAAATCCATTGAACCATCAGAAGAGGAAAAAACAAATTGTTGAAGCTTGGAAAATGTTGAAACTTCCACAAAGATCTTATGCCGGCTATGAAGCCATTCTGGTCCTCTGCAATATGAGTGACAATTGGCGTTCTGGATATATTCCAGTGTTGCGCTGGGCAGGCCATGGTAGGCTCTTTTATGAATATGATATGTTTATATTAACATAAATCACATGTATTCTAATATATGGTTTTTATGCTTGTATTTATGCTTGTCTAATGCAGAAGGAAAAATGAGGGTTTACAAGAAGTTTGATAAAGCCAACATGGATAATGTGATTGTGTCTGAACGATAAAAAACTGCAGAAGAAATTGAGGCTAAAAAAGCTAAAGATACAGAGTTTGAGCAGCTGATAAAGAGCCAAGAACGGAACACGGTGTAACAACCCAGAAATTTTCGACTAAATTCAAACCTAACTGTTATATAATTTCTACGATTCACGAAAAATCATTCGTAAATAATTATGCATTAGTATCAATTCGTTATATTAATATTATTATTAATATCATTTTTAATAATATATCAGTCATCATTATCAAGTATTATTATTACAACTATTACTAATGTTATTATTGTTAATAATTATTAATAACATTAATATTATTAGTATTATCACTTTTACTAAAAGTGATAAAATTATTATAAATATCATTATTATTAATACAACTTATTATTAATTATTATTATTATTAAGTATTATGGATATCATTATTATTATTATTATTATTATCATTATTATTATTAATATTGTTATTATTATTATTATTATTATTATTATTATTACTAAGTATTATAATTAATATTGTAATTATTATTATTATTATCACTATTATTATCATTACTATTACAAATAAATATTTTATATAAAAATCCATCACAATTACATTAATATTACATATTACTATATTTTATTAATAAAAATGTTATCTACTTAAACTATATATTTTTATCATAAAAACCTTAATGAAAGTTCTTACTTCTATAAATAAATTATTAAACTACTTAAATAAGAAATTATTTATACAATATTAATAATTGAATTAATGAGGCGTATAATTTATATCACTAATAATAAATTTATTCGATTACGAGTATATGTGTTAATATATATATATATATATATATATATATATATATATATATATATATATATATATATATATATATATATATATATATATATATATATATATATATATATACTTGATATAGGTTCGTGAATCCGAGGTCAACTCTGCACTTGTTCAGTGCCATCATATGCGTAATTACTACGAAATATCGTATCGTGAGTTTTCATAGCTCCCTTTTTATATATATTTTTGGGCTGAGAATACATGCAATGTTTTATATCTGTTTTACAAAATAGATACAAGTACTAAACTTAATTCTACGTGAGTTAGAATCACAAATATTCCCCTAACTTGGTAACGTAATCTATTGGTCTCTGTACCGTAGGCGCGAATCCTATTGATAGATCTATCGGGTTTGACAACCCCATCCGGGCTAGTCGCGCTAGCAATCAATGGATGTTTAGTATTTCGAGGGTATTTATCGCACTTGATTCGGTACTCTATAGACGTTAGGGGTAATCATTATTATATTATTATCGTTAAGGCTTGTTACCAGGTGCCCATGGTTGTAGAATCTTTTTATTTCAATGCGGTGTAAGGATATTTATGGAAACTGAAATCTTGTGATCTATTACTATTATCAAAATCATTATTTATGATAAACCTATGAACTCACCAACCTTTTGGTTGACACTTTTAGTATGTTTATTCTCAGGTACTTTTTGCTTCCGTTGTAGAACTTTGCTATTACATAAAAGTCAAGCCAAGCACTGGGACCAGAGTTAACATCGCCGTTAATGCATTTTGATGGGGTGTTAAAGTTGGTATCAGAGCATTGGTCTTAGCGAACTAGAATTTGCATTAGTGTGTCTAATCGGTAGTTGTTAGGATGCATTAGTGAGTCTGGACTTTGACCGTACGTGTTTATTTTAAATTTTAATTATCATTTCTTGCCGGAAAAAAAATTTCAACTTATTTTTAAGTCAATTCTCTATATGATTGAATGCTTTCGACTCGATAAGCAAACTTGTTATTATGAGTCTCAAAATTTTGAAAGGTTTTATGAAGTCATTTTTGGTGACTAAATTATATTCTAATATTCCTATATTATTTATTAAATAAAAAGGTGTGACTATGTGTTTGTACGTTTCTACGTATAACGTTTTTATTCGATGAATCGTCTCGGTTTCCAAATCAACGATTAGACTTTCGAGATTTTCAAATCCGAATTATTTTAATACGCTATTCCGATGTCGTATGAGTTAATAAAATATTCCTATGTTTTATTTCTTGAATTATTATTCTTCTCGCGTATTTAATTTGCGTAGCGGTATTTTTCTCGGATCGCGCTCGTTTAATTGTTCGGGCCAATTTATAAAATCAAATTTTGATGAGTGGGCCATCTAGACCATGTTTGCTGAAATTTTCATGGATAACCCAGATTTATAGGGTGCATTAAAGTCTAGTCTACAGCCTGACCTATAGCTTTAAAATATTATTACTTGCATTATACATATACATATCTCTTATTCTGTCACTCCGGGAGGAACTCCCATTGTGATTCACAATATTCTATAAGTCACTCGCATTATCTTTATAAGATCACCCCGGTTGGAGAAACCGAGGGATGTCATCCATGATTTCTGAAATTCTTGACATTCCTATGTCATCTATCATGGTTTTGTGTATTACGTATGTATCTACATGAAATGTCGTCCATGATTTTTGAAATTTCTATATTTGTTACTACTTATACTCATACGTATATAACCTCCTTGTTATATCACATACCTATGTGCCTTATGCCTTTGTGCATTGATTTGCGAACCAAAAAATGTCATTATTGACTCATAAAGATTCTCGATAACTCAAAGACATTATAATGTCATCACTATTCATATTCATTACTTTTAAAATTTTTGTTTTCTAGTTATTTTTTATCATTGAACTTTCTTGACGGATAGCGTCTACGAAACTCTAGGATAGAAGGGTTTGGATTACCGATTTAAAGGATCCTATAGCTCAAGCCCCTAGACCTGAATAGGCCATTACGAATTGAAAGTCTTTAATCGAAAGATTATCTGATTACATACTTATCATTTCTTTATCGCGACACGTCATACTGCAATTATTGCATAAATGGAGTATAGACAAATCATATCTTATCATATCAATCCCAATAGACTTTGTCTAACACTTTTCCTAAATTTCCTCCGTAAATTACGGAAATCTTTTTGCTATATATACGTATTCGAGGAGACAAATATATCATTCAGTATTCAACACTCATCTCATATCGAAACCCTTATTCCAATCACATAATATGGATTTTTCACTTGATTTCTCGAGCTCCACAGGCAGCGTAACCGGAACGAACGAACCAATCAGTCATCATCAATTCTGGATGGATTGGGGATGGGTTCGTAGCCGACTTAATCAATGGAGGCAAGAAGAAGGTGATCCCTTCCACCAACCGAATTCACCACTTGGCGAAGAACCTGAAGCACTTACCGGCGAACCAAACCGAAACACCATTTTCACCCTCATTTCTAGGATATCCCTCCACGAATATATAATATCTAGAATTCTAGATCTTATTCATCCCCTTGTCCGAACCGCCAATCATCCCGGAATAATAGAAGAAGTCAACGAGCTTCGCGCTTGAGTAGTGACTCTAAAGAATATGGTGCAAAATCTGAGAGCATCAGCAGCATTAGCAGCATAACCAGCACCACCAGTACCATCAGTACCACCAACATCACCAACACCGCAAACACTTAAAACACCAGCAACATCACAAGCTCCGCAAACTCCGAAATTACTGAAGACAGCAACACCACAGCCACCAAGGAATATTAGTAATAATGAGTTAAGATGTATTGACTCATTCTTCCTGAAGAATTATATATGTATACCTTATATATATATGGTTTGGAACAATAATAAATCTTTTCGTACTAAGCTATTACGTGTGAATCTTAACTAGTATGTAGTACTTGGTTAATTCATATCACTAAAATGCTATGATGTACATCCTTCGTTAATGACTTAACAATCATTAACTACAATCTCTGTTTCAACTCAATGAATTCCATTTCATAATAAACCAAGTGTATTATTCAAATACATGTTTGATTGTATACTTTCATTTTCGATGTACTCGAAACTTTCTAGAAAACATCATTCGTGCCTTGAGAAGTTCACAAGAATTCCACGAGCACCAACATCATATACCGAGGTATATTAATAACAATGAACAATGAAGTATTGATTCATAACTTCATTAAAGAAATATTCCGCGATGATTATGTAATCTTTAAGGTTTTAGAGATTATTTATTCTCGTTTCAATCGTAAATCAAATGAGTTTAATATTATATTAACTCATTAAATCTATATTATATCTGAAGAATACATATATGAACGTATATCTTCATAAAGATTGTAATTAAAAATTCTTTTGTACAAACTGTTGATGATGAAAATATTTTAACGGGTAGGTAATACCCAAGAAATATTTAGATTTCACATTAATATGTTACATTGTACATTCTTCAATTATGATTCAACAGTCATTAATTATACCACTTACATCCACATATATATGTATCTGTTCACCAAAGAACAACCAATTTCATAATAATTCAATTACATATTATGATTTAACAGGTGACATCACTCTTAGATCTCTACATCTTTCAAAACTGTGCTAGAACATCACTTCTATTCATAAAACCCAGAAAAATATTCATGTCGTTCAAAATTCTAGAACATCATATGTATATTGACGATTACCATCTGCGTTCAAACTCTTCAAAATTCTTGAACACACCTCGGATTGATAACCAATGATTCAGATATGTTAACGTTGTGAATACTGATGAAGCAGCAAAAGCTATTGAAGGTCTTAAGAGCCAAAAGTTTGATAATAAAGAAGGTTGTGTTGGAAAAACTCAAAAGAAAGATTTGGAACTGAAAAACGGATTGAACAAACCATGAAAGAGACTGTGGATAAATCACAAGGACTAAACTTGTATTCAAAGAATCCAAATGATTCAGTATTTGCTGAGATCTTTAGCAAATGCCTTGCTCCTTACTCTAAACCTTTACAGACAAATCTTCTTCATCATCCTTCGATCTTAAAAATTCTAAGATATCACCGTATCTTTAAGTATAAATATCCTTGATATTTATGAAGATACCTTCATAATTATTCTTGTCTAAAATCACTTATCTCCTCGTGCTATCTGTATTACATCATAAATGAAACTATTTTAGTTTCTATATTCTATAAAATTCGAGTTTAAATTATGAATGATTTATGGAGTAGTGTTAGGAATTGAAGCTTGAGTTAGTATAATATAATGACACCAGGCCAACGTGATTATATTACAGTAAGTCATGCTAAATTTTTAATGGAACGTGATGATTCACGAACCATAACGTCATCATGTGCCATGTTACACGACTCTTACATTCTACCTAATCTCCAAACATATCGAGAACATATCTTCCTGATAGTTCTATCTTTTCTCTTGAATTCTGGTAATTTAACCAATCAAGATCGTGCTATTACAATTTCTTTCTTAGAACATTAGCTATGTTCATTTCAAAATTCCTACCTACGAATTCTGGACCATTACTTGTTAGAGTCGAGAAGAGAAAAACAAAAGCATGAAGCTTCGAAATAGAATAAGGAGTATAAGTCACAGCAAATAGGAAAGACCATTAACCGTAGATATCAATGATTATGGAAAGACAGAAGCATGGAGCTCCAAAATATAAGGGAAAATATAAAGCCCGATAACAACACAGAAATTATAAACCGTGTATATCAATACATATCGCAACATAAAGACACGGGAGGATTAAAAACACTATAACCCCAAGGTAATAGTAGAAGTAAACAGATTCCTCCGGTGGTAAATGAAAAAGAAGAATGACAGAAACGATAGTCAGAAAAATATCTAGGAAAAGAACTGGGTGGAGCATTTTCACAATCTTTGGAAGTATGAATTGAGGAAGAAGGTATAGGAGTGGTGAAAATAATGAAACGGGAGAAGTTAATTTATAGCGAAATTTCAGACACATCAATCGAGGCAATTTATCGCATTTAATCAAAGAAAATCCTAATTTCCTTAATTACCGAAGAATTAAATCTTATACAGATTATGAAGATTTTCTTTAAATCCCTTGAATTCCAAAAATTCAACCATGACTACGTCAAAAGTAAGACAAATCTTTATCCTCCACATTTCACTCTTTTATGATAGCTTCAGTTATACTCTTCCTGTAATCGAATTGTTTCATCCATATTACCCAATGTCGATAAAACCCTATTTTTCAATTCATATTCATCATTTAAAATATTCTTGTTGTCAACAATGACAATCTCTATCAAATTTCATGACTATGATTTTCACGAACTCCTCTCTGTTTTGTCTGCCCTAATATTACGGCATAAAACGCTCAAGGTTTTAAATGAGCTCAATATTATTCATAACACATTTCATATGTACTAAAAATACTTGTATAACATCATCATTTTTAATGATCTCAGCATTAATAATAAACTGCACTTCGTAGAAGAACTTGTAGACTTTGTGGATCGTAAGATTTAAATGCTTGAAACAAAACAATATTCAATCCGTTGGAATTCACGAAAGGCCCCGAGTATACCTGGGACCGTGAAGACCAAATAAAACGAAAATATCTTCACCTATTTACAAACAACGCCGACTGATGGCAACAACTAAATTTTGGGACGAAATTTCCATTAACAGGGGAATACTGTAACAACCAGGAAATTTTTGACTAAATTCAAACCTAACTGTTATATAATTCCGACGATTCACGAAAAATCATTCGTAAATAATTATGCATTAGTATCAATTCGTTATATTAATATTATTATTAATATCATTTTTAATAATATATCACTCATCATTATCAAGTATTATTATTACAACTATTACTAATGTTATTATTGTTAATAATTATTACTAACATTAATATTATTAGTATTATCACTTTTACTAAAAGTGATAAAATTATTATAAATATCATTATTATTAATAGAACTTATTATTATTATTATTATTATTATTATTATTATTATTATTATTATTATTATTATTATTATTATTATTATTATTATTATTATTATTATTATTAAGTATTATGGATATCATCATCATTATTATTATTATCATTATTATTATTAATATTGTTATTATTAATATTGTTATTATTACTAAGTATTATAATTAGCATTGTAATTATTATTATTATTATCACTATTATAATCATTACTATTACAAATAAATATTTTATATAAAAATCCATCACAATTACATTAATATTACATATTACTATATTTTATTAATAAAAATGTTATATACTTAAACTATATATTTTTATCATAAAAACCTTAATGAAAGTTCTTACTTCTATAAATAAATTATTAAACTACTTAAATAAGAAATTATTTATACAATATTAATAATTGAATTAATGAGGCGTATAATTTATATCACTAATAATAAATTTGTTCGATTACGAGTATATGTTTATATATATATATATATATATATATATATATATATATATATATATATATATATATATATATATATATATACTTGATATAGGTTCGTGAATCCGAGGTCAACTATGCACTTGTTCAGTGCCATCATATGCGTAATTACTACGAAATATCGTATCGTGAGTTTTCATAGCTCCCTTTTTATATATATTTTTGGGCTGAGAATACATGCAATGTTTTATATCTGTTTTACAAATAGATACAAGTACTAAACTTAATTCTACATGGGTTAGAATCACAAATATTTCCCTAACTTGGTAACGTAATCTATTGGTCTCTGAACCGTAGGCGCGAATCCAATTGATAGATCTATCGGGTTTTACAACCCCATCCGGGCTAGTCGCGCTAGCAATCAATGGATGTTTAGTATTTTGAGGGTATTTATCGCACTTGATTCGGTGCTCTATAGACATTAGGGGTAATCATTATTATATTATTATCGTTAAGGCTTGTTACAAGGTGCCCATGGTTGTAGAATCTTTTTATTTCACTGCGGTGTAAGGATATTTATGGAAACTGAAATCTTGTGATCTATTACTATTATCAAAATCATTAGTTATGATAAACCTATGAACTCACCAACCTTTTGGTTGACACTTTCAGCATGTTTATTCTCAGGTACTTTTTGCTTCCGCTGTAGAACTTTGCTGTTACATAAAAGTCAATACAAGCACTGGGACCAGAGTTAACATCGTCGTTAATGGATTTTGATGGGGTGTTAAAGTTGGTATCAGAGCATTGGTCTTAGCGAACTAGAATTTACATTAGTGTGTCTAATCGGTAGTTGTTAGGATGCATTAGTGAGTCTGGACTTTGACCGTACGTGTTTATTTTAAATTTTATTTATCATTTCTTGCCGGAAAAAAAAATTTCAACTTATTTTTAAGTCAATTCTCTATATGATTGAATGCTTTCGACTCGATAAGCAAACTTGTTATTATGAGTCTCAAAATTTTGAAAGGTTTTATGAAGTCATTTTATGTGACTAAATTATATTCTAATATTCCTATATTATTTATTAAATAAAAAGGTGTGACTATGTGTTTGTACATTCCTACGTATAACGTTTTTATTCGATGAATCGTCTCGGCTTCCAAATCAACGATTAGACTTTCGAGATTTCCAAATCCGAATTATTTTAATACGATATTCCGATATCGTATGAGTTAATAAAATATTCCTATGTTTTATTTCTTGAATTATTATTCTTCTCGCGTATTTAATTTGTGTAGCGGTATTTTTCTCGGATCGCGCTCGTTTAATTGTTCGGGCCAATTTATAAAATCAAATTTTGATGAGTGGGCCATCTAGACCATGTTTGCTGAAATTTTCATGGATAACCCAGATTTATAGGGTGCATTAAAGTCTAGTCTACAGCCTGACCTATAGCTTTAAAATATTATTACTCGCATTATACATATACATATCTCTTATTCTGTCACTCCAGGAGGAACTCCCATTGTGATTCACAATATTCTATAAGTCACTAGCATTATCTTTATAAGATCACCCCGGTTGGTGAAACCGAGGGATGTCATCCATGATTTTTGAAATTCTTGACATTCCTATGTCATCTATCATGATTTTGTGTATTACGTATGTATTTACATGAAATGTCGTCCATGATTTTTGAAATTTCTATATTTGTTACTACTCATACTCATACGTATATAACCTCCTTGTTATATCACGTACCTATGTGCCTTATGCCTTTGTGCATTGATTTGCGAATCGAAAAATGTCATTATTGACTCATAAAGATTCTCGATAACTCAAAGACATTATAATGTCATCACTATTCATATTCATTACTTTTAAAATTTTTGTTTTCTAGTTATTTTTTATCATTGAACTTACTTGACAGATGGCGTCTACGAAACTCTAGTATGGAAGGGTTTGGATTACCGATTTAAAGGATCCTATAGCTCAAGCCCCTAGACCTGAATAGGCCATTACGAATTGAAAGTCTTTAATCGAAATATTATCTGATTACATACTTATCATTTCTTTATCGCGACACGTCATACTGCAATTATTGCATAAATGGAGTATAGACTAATAATATCTTATCATATCAATCCCAATAGACTTTGTCTAACACTTTTCCTAAATTTTCTCTGTAAATTACGGAAATCGTTTTGCTATATATACGTATTCAAGGAGACAAATATATCATTCAGTATTCAACACTCATCTCACATCGAAACCCTTATTTCGATCACATAATATGGATTTTTCACTTGATTCCTCGAGCTCCACAGGCAGTGTAACCGGAACGAACGAACCAATTAGTCATCATCAATTTTGGATGGATTGGGGATGGGTTCATAGCCGACTTAATCAATGGAGGCAAGAAAAAGGTGATCCCTTCCACCAACCGAATTCACCACTTGGCGAAGAACCTGAAGCACTTACCGGCGAACCAATCCGAAACACCATTTTCACCCTCATTTCCAGGATATCCCGCTACGAATATATAATATCTAGAATTCTAGATCTTATTCATCCCCTTGTCCGAACCGCCAATCATCACGGAATAATAGAAGAAGTCAACGAGCTTCGCGCTTGAGTAGTGACTCTAAAGAATATGGTGCAAAATCTGAGAGCATCAGCAGCATTAGCAGCATAACCAGCACCACCAGTACCATCAGTACCACCAACATCACCAACACCGCAAACACTGAAAACACCAGCAGCATCACAAGCTCCGCAAACTCTGAAATTACTGAAGACAGCAACACCACAGCCACCAAGGAATATTAGTAATAATGAGTTAAGATGTATTGACTCATTCTTCCTGAAGAATTATATATGTATACCTTATATATATATATATATATATATATATATATATATATATATATATATATATATATATATATATATATGGTTTAGAATAATAATAAATCTTTTCGTACTAAGCTATTACGTGTGAATCTTAACTAGTATGTACTACTTGGTTAATTCATATCACTAAAATGCTATGATGTACATCCTTCGTTAATGATTTAACAATCATTAACTACAATCTCTGTTTCAACTCGATGAATTCCATTTCATAATAAACCAAGTGTATTATTTAAATACATGTTTGATTGTATACTTCCATTTTCGATGTACTCGAAACTTTCTAGAAAACATCATTCGTGCCTTGAGAAGTTCACAAGAATTCCACGAGCACCAACATCATATACCGAGGTATATTAATAACAATGAACGATGAAGTATTGATTCATAACTTCATTAAAGAAATATTCCGCGACGATTATGTAATCTTTAAGGTTTTAGAGATTATTTATTCTCGTTTCAACCGTAAATCAAATGAGTTTAATATTATATTAACTCATTAAATCTATATTATATCTGAAGAATACATATATTAACGTATATAATATTATATTAACTCATTAAATCTATATTACCTTTTCTATCTCTCTTAACCAATTAAGTGTTACTGTTGGGTTAGAACTTCCTGAGTACTCTGGTGGATTACAATTCAAAAACTGTTTGAAGGTACATTTCTTCGGTTGTTGAAACGTCGGCATCTGATAAGGTCCCAACATCTAATTTGGGAACTGTTGATTAAACTGAGGTGGCATCTGATACTATTGAGAAAACTGATACTGAGGTGGTAACCATTGTTGTTGTTGGAAAGCACTTTCAGTTTGCTGATACATATTTGACTGCACCGGATACCCACTAAACATATGATTCGGTACACTACCACTTGGATTCACTATTACCTGACTTCGTTCTAATTCTCTTATTCGATCATTTGCTTCCTTTAATTGACTTTCCAAATCTTGAATTTGTTCCTACGGATTATTGTCTGACACATACTCGTCTTCATCTGGGCTCTGAATGTTCCGGGGGCTGACGGACCAGTTGCGTTTCCTGAATAATCTGCCATATCTGCACTACCACAACATCTCACACAAACGCTTAGTAGAAAACAGGTTAGTACCTATTAACTAACGCATGTAATCCCTACATTCACTTAACCCATCTCCTCAGATATGTTTGATACAACACAAGGTTTAGGAACATGACATTCAACACAATGTACATGCGGCCAAACCTATGCTCTGATACCAAGTTGTAACACCCTGATTTTTTTTAAATCACAGCAGAATACTTAATTTACATAAATACCCTTAGTTAATTAATCTATTACAAACCACCGGTGTTACATCAAATGACTAGTTACATATTTATAAAAGTTAAGACATCAGAGTTCGTCTTGTCAAACATATCTTCAAACAACCACTTCTATCCTGAAACCCGCTAACATCCCAAACCTGCAAGGGAGGAGGTGAGGGGGGTTAGCACAAGTCTAAGTGAATGGAATCATCTAACAGATCTAGCATACAGTACCAACTTATACAACTACATCAGCTACAACAATCAATAACAGGCAACTGGCAACTAACAACTAATCATCTGGCAACTAACAACTAGCAACTACCAACTGGCAACTGGCATTTAGCAACTAGCAACTATGCTCCAACTAGAGGATCGGCGGCTTGTACGGGCACACGACCACTAGCTTATCAGTCTAGCATCTACCGATAGTCTTTACTACTGAATCCCCAATATAGTCATCCACACGCAGGTGATGCGTCGTTCAGCACTATACTCAACAAACAGTAGCCAACTAGACCCAACCACAACTAGGTTGACCTCTCTGAGCTGAATCTAACAACTATAGGTTCCAACTGGCAACTACAACTTGTGCACACAAATGTTAAGCAACTACCACTACGGACAACTATCACTACGACTAGCATGGCAACTCTACAGTGATCATTATTACAACATATCTACTAAGCATGACAACTATAACAGTATAACATAGTAGCACAACTTTCTACTCTATATTACACCTGAAGATAATCCCACTCACTGATTACCAGCAACAGAAGGAACTCAGAATTCTAATCTTACTGAGCCTTCTCTTCGTCTTTATCACCTGAGAATAGACATAACACAGTCAGTAATCATGTCTTGATAACAAACCGACAACAAAACAACAACACCAATACCAACACTTAATCAATCTGACCTGTCAACTGTGAAGCGACCCGTCCTAATCCATTCAGACGAAGTCCATATCGATTATAAACGATTCACAACAGTTGATTACATCGCGAGGTACTTGACCTCTATATGATACAGTTTACAAACATTGCATTCGTTTTTGGAAAAGACAATCTTTCATGTCATCGAAAGTTAACGACATGCATACCATTTCATAATATATCTAACTATAATTGACTAAATAATAATCTTGATGAACTCAATGACTCGAATGCAACGTCTTTTGAAATATGTCATGAATGACTCCAAGTAATATCTTGAAAATGAGCAAATGCACAGCGGAAGATTTCTTTCATACCTGAGAATAAACATGCTTTAAAGTGTCAACCAAAAGGTTGGTGAGTTCATTAGTTTAACATAAATAATCATTTCCATCATTTTAATAGACCACAAGATTTTCATTTCTCATAAATATACGTCTCATGCATAGAGACAAAAATAATCATTCATATGGATTGAACACCTGTTAACCGACATTCACAATATGTATATAAGAATATCCCCATCATTCCGGGATCCTCCTTCGGACATGATATAAATTTTGAAGTACTAAAGCATCTGGTACTTTGGATGGGGCTTGTTGGGCCCGATAGATCTATCTTTAGGATTCGCGTCAATTAGGGTGTCTGTTCCCTAATTCTTAGATTACCAGACTAAAAAGGGGCATATTCGATTCGATAATTCAACCATAGAATGTAGTTTCGATTACTTGTGTCTATTTCGTAAAACAGTTATAAAAGCAGCGCATGTATTCTCAGTCCCAAAAATATATATTGCAAAAGCATTTAAAAAGGGAGCAAATGAAACTCACGCATATAAATATTGTAAAACAGTTAATAAAGCATTTGCATGTATTCTCAGCCCAAAAACGTAAAGAGTAAAAGGGTGCAAATGAAACTCACCATACTGTATTTTGTAGTAAAAATACATAGGACGACATTGAACAAGTGTAGGGTTGGCCTCGGATTCACGAACCTATATAATTTGTATGTTTATTAATATACATAATTGTAATCGAACAAATATATATATGTATTTATTATTACTGATATAATTTTTATGTTAATAACCTATATATGTCATTTTATATATATATATATATATATATATATATATATATATATATATATATATATATATATATATATATATATTAAGTAGATAACCATATTTATATAGTTAAGTTTTGTATTAAATATATATGTATATATATGTATATAGATATATATATATATATATATATATATATATATATATATATATATATATATATATATATATATATATATATATATATATATATTTGTATATATATATTTATTTTAGAAATATCTTTTGTTTGTTAACTTAATGGTAATAATAAAAACAATAATACTAATAATAATAATGATATTATTGATAATAATTATAATAACCATACTGATAGTTTTATTGATAGCTTTAGTAAAAATTGATAGTAATGATAGTAAATTTTAAATAATAACAGTATAGATAATGATAATCATAATAATAATAGTAAATATTAATGATGATACTTTTAACAATAATAATGATAAATATGTTATTAATAATTATAATTATAATTATATTGATAAAACTAATATTTATAAAAGGATAACAATCCTAATGTTAATGATAATAATAATATATTTTTAGTACTATCATAATAATAATAATAATAATCATAATCATAATCATAATCATAATCATAATCATAATGATACTACTAACTCTAAAATGATAAGGTTACTAATAATAATATTGTTAATACTTATAATAATAATAATAATGATAATGATTATATGGTAATAAGTATAATACTATTAATAACAATAATAATAATAACAATCATAATAATAACCATATTAATAATTAATACAAATAATAATAATTATTTATAATATAATAATAATAATAATAATAATAATAATAATAATAATAATAATAATAATAATAATAATAACAAAATTAGAAAGGAAAACTACCTCACATGTAAAGAGTTCCAAAAATAAACAGCCATTCCTTGGATTCGAACCCGTGATCACAAGCTACCATACAAACACTCACGACCACTCTTCTGTTTCCATATTTCATGATTAATACACCCTCTAAAAATATATATATCCCGTTTATCTATCTATCTGTCTCTCATTCTCCTTCTTCACCTCAATAAAATCGAACAGAGATCGATCCAGATTCTTATCAATTTTTTTAGCTAGTATTTTAGGATTTAATTCAGTTAATGAAACTTTTAGGAATTAACTACAGTTAATTTAAAACAGAAAGAGAACAAAAAAAATTTCTGAAACAGACCTTTAAGGTCGTTTAAGAACTCAACATTAATTTTAAACTTAGAAACTGTTTCAGACCTCGACTCCTTCATGAAAAAGATTTCAAATCTTCCATATAAACTGTATGAATCATTAATTTTACTCAAAACACTAAAACAAGATCGAATTTTAACATGAACACTTCGTTGACTTTTTATTTTCAAAAGTTTGACTCGATAATTCGAACTCGATATGAAGAATTAGCATTTGAAACTTTACAGAGAGTTTAAGTAAAAGATTTATAACATCTTTGCATTTATAGAATTTAAAATAAGATGCAAATTCGAGGTTTTTGGAAAATTAAGAAGAAACAGAGGTACGAGCTATGTTATTCAATGTTTCTGAATTAAATTTGATTTGATAGAAGACTGTAAAGGGTGTTTGTGTTTACTAGAAGTGGTAGTGGGTTTAATGATTTACGTATCAACAGACTTGATCAATTATTTGGAGAATGTGGCGTTCGTTTCTCAATCAGACAAACTGGAACAGAAGGTTTAATAAAAATACAATAAAAATTGAATCCAATTGTTATCTAATTTGTACTAATGATAGTGATATGAAATGATTTGAAGACCAGAAGTATCAATTATCTATAGCCACGAAAAGGATTGAAACAGAATACGTATGTATTTACATTCGGTTATGTATTTATCCGTATATATATATATATATATATATATATATATATATATATATATATATATATATATATATATATATATATATATATATATATATATATTTATCTATATCCGTAAATTTATTTGATTAGATACATGACTGTATTTACTTAAGTATATATCTGATTATTATAATATGTATTATTAAATATATTCATATATTGATACTGATAATAATTATATACAATTTAATAATAATGATGAAAATATCAATACTTCTAATAATTAATAATTAAATAATTTGATAATAATACTAATAATATTAATACTAATTTTATTAATAATCATAACAGATAAATAATAATAATACTGATAATAATGATTATTAATGACAATGCTCATAGTAATATTAATAATAACATTGATAATGTTATAAATAAAATACTAGTACAAATATTAATAATAATACAATACCAATAATATTAATAATAATAATGTTTAATAAAAATACTAGTATTAATTATAATAATTAACATTAAGTAGTAACAATAATAAATTAGATGTATTATAATTTTAATAATAGTAATATTACTGATAATAATATCTTCTCTATATATTAAAGAGGATGTAAATTAGTTAAGATGAAAAAAAAGATTCTTTCAAAATTAAATCTCAGCCCTACAATAGGAATATTTTAAACAAATCTGATGGTCCACGTTTATATGTATTAAGAATTGTCTCTCTCATATTAGAGTTTATTTCTGTTCCAATTATGCCCTAAATTGACTTTCCATCTAAAATTACGGAGAAGTTAGATTAAAACCGTCTACGATTAACTCACATTCTCACTCCATAACCAAATAAATTCCTGGAAACCTTTCAACCTTTAACAATAAAACATATAGTTCGTTGCATACACATATGCAATTTTGAATCGAGGTATCAATTCGTCTAAATATCATTTTTTGTTTGTTTGATTTCTAACGATCAATCATTTTTAGTATTTTAATCATCACTTATGAATCTGATTCATCAATTGGTTATTCTTCTTCTCTTTACGAATTAACCATAAGTATGTGATTCATTTTAATCGATGTACTTTGATTCAACACTTTAGTTGATTGTCGATTAGTGCATTACTGGTAATTGTATCGGCTTATCTAATATCTTTGGATTAAATCATCAATCAAGTTACATAGTCTCATCTGTCAGTTTGATATTTGTGTAGGGTTCATATCGCGTTCTTAATGTGTAATTGGAACAAGTTGCTCATTGATACAGGTATGGCACATATTCCATTGATGATTCTTAATTCTATTAGAAGTACATTTAAAGAACATGAATATTTAGTAAAATGGTTCATGTATCTGATTTAATTGTTAGAAGTGTTACTATAAGATTTATGTTGGTTATAATTTATGGTCACGACAAATGTAATTGATTCTAAAATATCATTCAACCATTTTTCACATAATTATTTTAGAGTATTGCAACTAATTTTGAATTGTGGTAACGGTTAATTTGCAAATGGTATCCCCGAATTATAGTATCAGTTACAAAATCATTTCAATTATCATTAAACTCACAATCAATTACCACAACGATGGCAACTGTAACTTCTACTGTCCTTGAATTGACTAACATTATTTAATCAACTCTTGTTGGTTGATCTTACTTTAATTCTTCATAATTTATATCTTATATCTTCCTGAGTGGGAAAATTGTTCTGAATGTGGCGTCAAGTGGAATTAGATGAACTTATGAGATGTGAATGTTATATCAAGAACCTATTATCTGTCGCCGATCATATGTTATGGTATGTTGAGGGTCTGCAAGGGTTGAGCTTATTGATCTTTCAATGTGTTTGATTAAAGTTTATAACTGTTGTACTTAAATTGTGAACGCAAAATTCTCAGGTCTCTCTTTATGTATTCAAAAATACTAGGATGTCTGCTTTAATGTTTTAACATGTTCGGCGTTTCTTATGATCACATAAAACATGTATACATTCTTCAAATTCGTTTTTAATAATAGGTTGGCGAAGGTTTTTTAAATTGTTTAGCAGAAGTTCCTGGTTCGGAATTATGTATTTACCAAATGTAGGAGGTTACCGACATAGAATTCAATGGTGAATCTGGCTAGCACATGACTGATGGAAGTAGTGGAGAAATGGTATGCTAAAAATAGCATCTTCTGTTTGTTTATTTTAAAAAGGTATAAATGGATGTATATATCATCTCTGTATAACCTAGTGATGGAAAATGTCCACTGCTTTTGTGGGAAACATGTGGTCAGAAGGTTGGTTATTATCCTGGGACGAGCATCTCTATTCATATGAGAAGGCTGAATAATGATGGTTAGTTTTTTCAATAGTTCATGTATTTTCTTTGGCTTTGTTTGTCAAGAGGTATCACAACCACATTCACTTATTACTTGCAGGTACAAGGCCGTCTCAACAATTCAAAGGCCCAAGGCGAAAATAAAAATGGGCCCTTGTACACGTTAAAATTTTAAATACAGAAAAAATATAATATTAAAATTTACTAATACGAAAAGAGCTCTCAACGCATGCGTATATATATATATATATATATATATATATATATATATATATATATATATATATATATATATATATATATATATATATATATATATATACATACTAAAAATTTTGGGCCATTCAAAATTTTTAGGCCCTAGGCGATCGCCTATCTTGCCTATGTTCAAAGACGCCACTGTGCAGGTACTAATGATCCATTGTTAAAGTAAATTTGTGAGGTTGTAGCTGGAAGTCAGACACCACTTGAAGATGTGATCTGAATGAAGATTGACTTTCAAAACTTGAGCTAATGTATGCCAACTACGTAATTGGAATATGTGTGCTCCCACCAGTTTCAATTGAGCCTTCTTCAAAAGTATCTAATAAGCCAATTCTTTCCAGGTAATTTTGTCAAATTTAGTTATATACTCCTAATACGTATATGGGGTGTGGTAAAAGTGAAACTAAATTATAGCATATGTTCAAATTTATTATGCTATGAGGACAAGAATATAACCTTAGTGTTGACTATGATTTTGCTCGTGCATTAATGAACCTTGTGGCAATGGAATATGTCAACATGGTGGCATTTAATTATGTCAATATGTTGGCATTTTGTTATGTCAGTACAATTTGCAAAAATTCGAAAGTATAAAAGCAAAAGCAGATATACAAACTGTGTTGTCTGCTGAAATTTATTTATTTGCTACTAAAAAATGTGATTACCTGATATAACATTCACAAAGCCTCCTAGATTGACTAATTTGTTTTGGCAAGATGAATGAGCTATTGGTTTAAAATGCCCGTGTTGTTGTATTATGAGACTTCATTTTCGAGATGAGTTCCTAACAAATAATTTGTTAAAGGGAGTATTAAGTAATTAGAATTCTTGTGTATAATTTGATTCAGTCCCTTTACACCAGTGTATGTTTTTATGCTTCTTATGGCATTTTCAGTGAAGGTTACATGATGTTTTAATAATCTTAGATTTCAATATGTAATTTACATAATGTTTGACTTATATGTTTGACAGTGATCAAGGTGAGAAATCATTGATAAAAAGTTGTTTGATATGTTAAAAGTATTGTGTGAATCTTTAGTTAGTGAAGATGTCATGGCAAAGATTTTGGGATTGAGTTGGTAACCTTTGAAATAGTTGAGATTTTTTGAAATTTAAAATCTTCCATAATATTGATCCTTATTTTACATATAATGATATAAATATAAATTATTCGTAACCTCCTTATGAAATCAATTGATTACATTGTTCAATTATAAAAATATTTATTTTCTTATCCCGCGAATTCGCGGGTATTAAACTAGTTAATAATAATAATAATGGGTATAATAATAATGTTAGTAACAATAATATTTTTACATCTCAATTTCATATCTATAGGTCATATATTTAAAATATAAATTGAGATATTAATATTGAAAGTATTGATATCACTATAGTAATTATATTTTATAGTCAATTTAATATCTTAATATTACTTACTAATAATTTTGTAGTATAATACATTATGTAATAACATATTTTGAATATTTAATATTTATACATTTTGTTATTATATAATTGTGTTTGCATTTTAGTTACGACATATATTATATATGTAAATATGAATATATTAATAATGTTTTATATATTTGAGTATTATACATCCAGTACTTTGTTAACGTTTTCAATTAATAAGTATATATTAATATATTATATATACATGTCTATATACATATAAATGTTCGTGAATCGTTGGGCATAATCAAAGGGTAATTGGATGTATGAACACATTTTAAGATTTTTGAGATTCAACTTAACAAACTTTGCTTATCGTGTCGGAATAATATAAAGATAAAGTTTAAATTCAGTCGGAAATTGCCGGGTCATCACAGTACCTACCCGTTAAAGAAATTTCGTCCCGAAATTTGAGTGAGGTGGTCATGGCTAACAATAAAAATTGTTTTCATGATAAATATGAGTTGATAAATAAAGTTTTATTACTATTGAGTAATATGGATAAATAATTCGATTACTCGAAGCGTACGAGTGAAGTTATCACAAATTGGTGAAATGAAGAAATAAAGATTTGTCTTAACTTTTGAAGTAGTCACTGTTGAATTTAGAAAATAAGGTGCGTCTTGCCTTTTGACGTTGTCTTGGTTGAATTCCTGAATTCAAGGGATTCAAAAGAAAATCTTGGAAATCTATAAGATCTGATTCTTCTAGATTTAAGGAAATTAAGATCTTTGTAATTAAATACTGTGATCTTCCTCGATTACTCTGTCTGATATTTGTATTATAAATTAAGCTCTTCCGTCTCATTATTCTCACCATTCCTATACTTTCTTTCTTAGTTCATACATTCAAAAGATTGTGAAAATGCTTAATCCCGTTCTAATCCTTGATATTTTCCTAATTATCATTTCTGTCATCTTTCTTTTCAATCTTCCACCAGAAGAATCTATTTACTCCTACTATTACCTTGGGGTGATACTATTCTTACTTCTACCGTGCCTTTATATTGCTATTCGTATTAATATCTACAGTTTGTAACCCCCGTGTTGTTATTGGGCTTTATATATTCTCTTATATTTTGGAGCTCTTTGCCTTTTTATTCTCCTCTCGACCTCTAGTAAAGCGAGTAATGATTCAGAATTCGTAAGTATGGAGTTTCGAATGATTATAGTATTCTAAGCAGAAATGATTTTATTAGCACGATTTAATTTGTCAAATTACCAGGATCCTTGAGAATAGAACTATCAAGAATATATTTTCTTGATATGTTCAGAGGTTAAATAGAATGAAAGAGTTATGTAACATGACACATGATGACATTATGATCTGTGAATCATCATGTTCCATTTAGAAACTCAGCATGACTTACTGTAATATAATTACGTTGATCAAGTGTCATTATATTATACTAATTCATGCATCAATTCCCAACACTACTTCAAAACATTCATAATTTAACTCGAATTTTAAAGAATTTTAGAAACTAAAGTAGTTTCCTTTATGATGTAATATAGATAGCACAAAGAGATAAATAATTTCGGACGAGAATATGTATGAAAATATCCTCAAAAATATCGAAGATATTTATGATGATATTTTGGAATTTCTAAGTTCGATGGTTGATGAGGAAGATTTTCCGCAAGATTTTAACATGAGTACGTAGTAAGATATTCGTTGAAGGTTTCATCGGATCCAGAATTACTTGGATTCTTTGAATATATGGTATGGTCCTTGTATTTGTCCTTGGTCTCCTTCATGGTTTGCTCAATCTGTTTTTCAGTACCAAATTTTCTATCGAGCGTTCCCAACACTCTCTTCTTTATCATCAAACTTTTGACCGTTTAGATCATCTACAATTTTTCTGTTTCCTCTGCATTTAATGCTACGATATATCTGAATCATCGGTTATCAATCCGAGGTGGTTTCAGGATAATTATGTTTTTAGATGATTAAACGCTGATGGTAATATGATGGAATATGAAAGGTTCCACGGTAACAATAAAAGAGCACGCAGATATATCAAGATTATAATAAGGTTGTTTCGAACGAAAAGTCGAAGTTGACTTGCTGGAGCTGTGACAAAATTGGTTAATTTGAAAAAAGGAGTTGAAATGTTATTTTCGGTAATAACAATGCCAAAGGAGCTAGAACAGACACGCGTTAAACGTTTACATAGATTCCGAGTGTTTTCAGGTGCATAACTATATGCATCAATCTTTTCTTCCGTAGATGGAGTGCAGTTGGTTCATCCTCTCGATTGAGGTGCTTTCAAGAATCATGAAAGGTTTGAACACAGATTGTAATCGTCAAGATACAAATGAGGTTTAAGATGAAATCAAGTGGTAAACTTGAAGAAATGTTTAGTTTCATATGTTATAATCAATATTTTAATTCATTTTAATTGTCCACTATTATTAGTCCACAGTCGATAGTCCACAGTTAACAGTCCAATAATTCATATATAGTTTAATATATAATATTCGAATTAATTAATACGTATCGTGACCCGTGTACATGTCTCAGACTCGATCACAACTCAAATTATATATATTATTGTAGAATCAACCTCAACCCTGTATAGAGAACTCGATCATTACTGCATATAGAGTGTCTATGGTTATTCCAAATAATATATAGATGCGTCGATATGATATGTCAAAACCTTGTATACGTGTCCCGATATTTAAAGTGTGTAAAATAAATAACAGGAATTAAATGACGATAAATAAAGTGCGTAAAGTAAATAACAGAAATTAAATGATAATAAATAAAATTGCGAGAATGTAAATTGCGATAATTAAATTGCGATAAATAAAATGTAATCAGTTAGCTAGGAGCAATTAGCTAGGAACAGTTAGCGTGGATTCTTAACAAAATTTCTCATAGTTAATTTGTTTGTTTCTAACAAATTTTATTTTGTCAAATGTTTTCTTCATTATGCCACTTGTTGGATTCTGATGGATTAAAATCCAAATATGAAATTGAATGAAAATGGATATTATGTGGTGAATCAGATACGTATATCTGTGGATGTAAGTAAGATGGTAATTGACCGTTGAATCAGATTCGAAGAATGTACAGTGTAACTTATTAATGTGAATCTTAAATATTCCTCGAGTATTACCTACCCGTTAAAATATTTTCACCATTAACAGTTTGTACAATAAAACTTTTAATTACAATCTTTATGAAAACATATATACATATATATTTTCTTCATACGAAATCATAGATTTAATGAGTCAATGTGATATTAAACTCATCAGATTTACGGCTAGAACTAGGGTATATAATCTCTAAAATATTAGAGATTACATAATCGTCATAAAGGACGGAGATAGTTTATATAGAACGATTCGTAGAACGATGATTATGCTTGAGGTATAGATTGCGAGGTTGAGACGTATGATGATATTGTTGCTGTTGGTACTGGTTATGCTGCTGGTGCTGCTGATGGTGGTACTGTTGCTGTCGGTGCTACAAGTGTTGTTGGTGCTGAGGTTGATGATGATGTTGGTATAGTAAGTATAGCTTGTAATTCACGCACCATTCTTGTCAGGGTTTCTATCCTACCCTCTATCATTTCTATCCATCCACTCATCTGATTCGATAGATCTTGATTATCAATTCGAAGTTCCCTAACTTCTTCTAATATTCCCCTTCGATTGGTATTCGGAAGTAGAGGTTGAATATTTTCTGAGATTGCAGTAACGCGACCTTCGAGGTGGAAAACTTTAGCAAGAAGGGTGAATACAGTGTTGCGCATAGGTTCACCGGTGAGTACATCGTTTTCTCTGATGTTAGGAGGTAAGTTTTATTCGCGGTAGGGCTCGCCTTCTTCATTTTTCATCGAGTGAGTAAGTCTCGGACCTACCCCCATCTCCTCCAGAAAGAAAAATAACTAAATGGTTGAGGCACTTCTGGTTCATTGACTTCGGAGTCTGCTTCAATATACATCTCGAAATCGCTTCCGGAACTAATGGAATCCAAGCTAGGTATAGGATCCATCTCTCACGATCAGTTAAAGGGTTTTGATATGAAATAAATTTTTTTTTTATCGAATGATATTCTAATTATATATAGAATATCTATACATACTTCCAAAGATCCCTTGAATTACGGAGAAAATTATGGAAACGTGTCAGATAAAGTCTACAGTAATAGATACGCTAAGATATGAATTTTTGTCTATACACTATTCATGCAATCATTGCAGTAAGATGTGTCTAGACTAAGAATAATGAGCAGGTAATTTTCTAAGGATGATAAGCAGATGAATTCCAACAAAAATGATAAGCAAAACTTTTGACATACAGACACGGTCGAAGTCCAGACTCACTAATGCATCCTAACGACTATCAGTTAGACACACTAATGCAAGACCCGATTCGCTAAGATCACCGCTCTGATACCAACTGTAGTACAGTTGGGGACAACCACCGTCCCACCCAGTGCCTTCCCAGCTAACCGCCTGGTGACCACTGAGTGTACCTCAGTTACTGATTTTAGGGCCTGCCTCTCGGTCGTAAGGGATCGCAAGGAGTAAGAGCCAATGCTTCGTCACAGGTAACCCTGTGAGAACCTCCTTTATGACTAACCCGCCACACATGGATGGCGTTATACCAGCTTTGATACCAACTGAAGCGACCCGTCCTAATCCATTCGGACGAAGTCCATATCGATTATAAACGATTCACAACAGTTGATTACATCGCTGGGTACTTGACCTCTATATGATACAGTTTACAAACATTGCATTCGTTTTTGGAAAAGACAATCTTTCATGTCATCGAAAGTTAACGACATGCATACCATTTCATAATATATCTAACTATAATTGACTAAATAATAATCTTGATAAACTCAATGACTCGAATGCAACGTCTTTTGAAATATGTCATGAATGACTCCAAGTAATATCTTGAAAATGAGCAAATGCACAGCGGAAGATTTCTTTCATACCTGAGAATAAACATGCTTTAAAGTGTCAACCAAAAGGTTGGTGAGTTCATTAGTTTAACATAAATAATCATTTCCATCATTTTAATAGACCACAAGATTTTCATTTCTCATAAATATACGTCCCATGCATAGAGACAAAAATAATCATTCATATGGATTGAACACCTGGTAACCGACATTCACAATATGCATATAAGAATATCCCCATCATTCCGGGATCCTCCTTCAGACATGATATAAATTTCGAAGTACTAAAGCATCCGGTACTTTGGATGGGGCTTGTTGGGCCCGATAGATCTATCTTTAGGATTCGCGTCAATTAGGGTGTCTGTTCCCTAATTCTTAGATTACCAGACTAAAAAGGGGCATATTCGATTCGATAATTCAACCAGAGAATGTTGTTTCGATTACTTGTGTCTATTTCGTAAAACAGTTATAAAAGCATCGCATGTATTCTCAGTCCCAAAAATATATATTGCAAAAGCATTTAAAAAGGGAGCAAATGAAACTTACGCATATAAATATTGTAAAACAGTTAATAAAGCATTTGCATGTATTCTCAGCCCAAAAACGTAAAGAGTAAAAGGGAGCAAATGAAACTCACCATACTGTATTTTGTAGTAAAAATACATAGGACGACATTGAACAAGTGTAGGGTTGGCCTCGGATTCACGAACCTATATAATTTGTATGTTTATTAATATACATAATTGTAATCGAACAAATATATATATATGTATTTATTATTAGTGATATAATTTTTATGTTAATAACCTATATATATATATATATATATATATATATATATATATATATATATTAAGTAGATAACCATATTTATATAGTTAAGTTTTGTATTAAATATATATATATATATATATATATATATATATATATATATATATATATATATATATATATATATATTGTATATATATATATATTTTATAAATATCTTTTGTTTGTTAACTTAATGGTAATAATAATAACAATAATACTAATAATAATAATGATATTATTGATAATAATTATAATAACCATACTGATAGTTTTATTGATAGCTTTAGTAAAAATTGATAGTAATGATAATAAATTTTAAATAATAACAGTATAGATAATGATAATCATAATAATAATAGTAAATATTAATGATGATACTTTTAACAATAATAATGATAAATATGTTATTAATAATTATAATTATAATTATATTGATAAAACTAATATTTATAAAAGGATAACAATCCTAATGTTAATGATAATAATAATATATTTTTAGTACTATCATAATAATAATAATAATCATAATCATAATCATAATGATACTACTAACTCTAAAATGATAAGGTTACTAATAATAATATTGTTAATACTTATAATAATAATAATGATAATGATTATATGGTAATAAGTATAATACTATTAATAACAATAATAATAATAACAATCATAATAATAACCATATTAATAATTAATACAAATAATAATAATTATTTATAATATAATAATAATAATAATAATAATAATAATAATAATAATAATAATAATAATAATAATAATAATAATAATAACAAAATTAGAAAGGAAAACTACCTCACATGTAAAGAGTTCCAAAAATAAACAGCCATTCCCTGGATTCGAACCCGTGATCACAAGCTACCATACAAACACTCACGACCACTCTTCTGTTTCCATATTTCATGATTAATACACCCTCTAAAAATATATATATATCCCGTTTATCTATCTGTCTCTCATTCTCCTTCTTCACCTCAATAAAATCGAACAGAGATCGATCCAGATTCTTATCAATTTTCTTAGCTAGTATTTTAGGATTTAATTCAGTTAATGAAACATTTAGGAATTAACTGCAGTTAATTTAAAATAGAAAGAGAACAAAAAAAATTTCTGAAACAGACCTTTAAGGTCGTTTAAGAACTCAACATCAATTTCAAACTTAGAAGCTATTTCAGACCTCGACTCCTTCATGAAAAAGATTTCAAATCTTCCATATAAACTGTATGAATCATTAATTTAACTCAAAACACTAAAATAAGATCAAATTTTAACATGAACACTTCGTTGACTTTTTATTTTCTAAAGTTTGACTCGATAATTCGAACTCGATATGAAGAATTAGCATTTGAAACTTTACAGAGAGTTTAAGTAAAAGATTTATAACATCTTTGCATTTATAGAATTTAAAATAAGATGCAAATTCGAGGTTTTTGGAAAATTAAGAAGAAACAGAGGTACGAGCTATGTTATTCAATGTTTCTGAATTAAATTCGATTTGATAGAAGACTGTAAAGGGTGTTTGTGTTTACTAGAAGTGGTAGTGGGTTTAATGATTTACGTATCAACTGACTTGATCAATTATTTGGAGAATGTGGCGTTCGTTTCTCAATCAGACAAACTGGAACATAAGGTTTAATAAAAATACAATAAAAATCGAATCCAATTGTTATCTAATTTGTACTAATGATAGTGATATGAAATGATTTGAAGACCAGAAGTATCAATTATCTACAGCCATGAAAAGGATTGAAACAGAATACGTATGTATTTACATTCAGTTATGTATTTATTTGTATATATATATTTATCTATATCCGTAAATGTATTTGATTAGATACATGACTATATTTACTTAAGTATATATCTGATTATTATAATATGTATTATTAAATATATTCGCATATTGATACTAATAATAATTATATACAATTTAATAATAATGATGATAATATCAATACTTCTAATAATTAATAATTAAATAATTTGATAATAATACTAATAATATTAATACTAATTTTATTAATAATCATAATAGATAAATAATAATAATACTGATAATAATGATTATTAATGACAATGCTCATAGTAATATTAATAATAACATTGATAATGTTATAAATAAAATACTAGTACAAATATTAATAATAATACAATACCAATAATATTAATAATAGTAATGTTTAATAAAAATACTAGTATTAATTATAATAATTAACATTAAGTAGTAACAATAATAAATTAGATGTATTATAATTTTAATAGTAGTAATATTACTGATAATAATATTAATAATAATAATAATGGGTGTAATAATAATGTTAGCAACAATAATATTTTTACATCTCAATTTCATATCTATAGTTCATATATTTAAAATATAAATTGAGATATTAATATTGAAAGTGATATTGATATCACTATAGTAATTATATTTTATAGTCAATTTAATATCTTAATATTACTTACTAATATTTTTGTAGTATAATACATTATGTGATAACATATTTTGAATATTTAATATTTATATATTTTGTTATTATATAATTGTGTTTGCATTTTAGTTACGACATATATTATATATGTAAATATGAATATATTAATAATGTTTTATATATTTGAGTATTATACATCCAGTACTTTGTTAACGTTTTCAATTAATAAGTATATATTATATATACATGTCTATATACATATAAATATTCGTGAATCGTTGGGCATAATCAAAGGGTAATTGGATGTATGAACACATTTTAAGATTTTTGAGATTCAAATTAACAAACGTTGCTTACCGTGTCAGAGTAATATAAAGATAAAGTTTAAATTCAGTCGGAAATTGCCGGGTCATCACAAACCGTACGAGTGACACTCATTCGCATGTCTGAGAAACCTCAACCGTGGTTGACACCTCACTCGTACGTTTGGTCCTTGGCCAAATATCTAATTACACAACAGTAGATCCATACGGTTGACCACACGAGTGACATATGACTCGTACGAGTCACATCTCAAACGTATGATCTAACTAGCAAATATAACAGTTCAAGTAACCACTCACTCGTGCGGTTCACCATGCGGTTGACCGCCTCAACCGTACGAGTGAAAGCTCACTCGTACGAGTGAAGGCTCACTTGTGCAAGTGATAAGGAACATCAATAGCAACATGTAAAGATATTTTCCATCCTATATTCATCATATATTCATTCATTCATAAGCCTATATCAAGAATTCAACCCATAATAACAGAATAACGCATGCACACTAGACACACACGCTAATACTTCTATTTCTGACCAAAATACATTTTGATATAGCTTCTAAAGAGTTTACCATTGGAAAGTATTTTTCATTACGATTCCAACGATACTTGATTCATCAAAAATGGAGTTACGGTTTGAAAGTTATGACCAAAACAAGTTTCCACAAATCTGACCCTGTGCTCACACGTGTGACTGAGGCCTCACTCGTGTGAGTGAGTCCTCACATGTGTGGTTGACCCTCAAAAGTGTGGTCACTCGTACGAGTGACCTGTTAAAAGTGTGGGTGCTGATGAACACCTATAGCTCGCTATTTTCGCGTTTTTTGACCCCAAAACATGATTTTTGCTCAATCTGATCATGAAACCACATCAAAAACATCATATAATAACTATAGAACATATATCTAACAACAATTAACACTAACAAACACAATTCATCAAGATTCAAGCATCAAAACTCACTTTTGCTCAAGAACACAAAAACCCAAATTACGCAAGATTCAAGCAATGATTCAAGCATGCTAACCTGGTTTGATGATTATAAAGATGATATAAGTCAGTTCCTAAAGCTCTACAAACCAATTTCAAGGTTGGATCAAGTGAGGGTTTCAAGAGTGAAGGAGATTAGGTACAGTTTTCGTTTAAAAGCTTCAAGAAAATGGAAAGAGTGAAGCAGATTACACTCTAAATGGGTTATTAAAACCCATTCTCCACAACACACGGGTATTTATCAGTTATCTGATATCTTTCGTACTTCGTTAGGAGGTCCTAACGGAGTCCAAATTAAACAAACGAACCTGTTCTGTGACCTTTGTCACAAACTGGTCTTAACCAAACAATCAGATAATCAAAACATACAACTATTAAAATTACTTTTAATAACACTTAAGGGCAAAATAGTCTATTTCAACTAGGCTCAAAACGCGGGTGTTACATTTATCATCTCCGTCGCGTCTATATACCTTCCTGCAATATTGAATCTCAATATTGATACGTGAGCACTCATAACTTAACTTTTATATATTATTAGTGTATCCGTGACTAGTGCTCGAGTAGATAGGATTATGCATGCCTGTATGATTAATTTTGTCGTTAAATAGGTTATGTTGAATCCTGAATTAGATACATATGCTACTAAGATAAGGTACATGATATGCATGTCGTTGGAAAGCTAGCGAAAAATTAAGAACTTTTCATTTAGAACTCGTGTGATTTCGATAAACGGATTAGAAGTTATAGTCAACTGAATCTTAGTATTATTGTTAAAATGATTATTATTGCTATCGTCGTTATTATTGTCGTTATTATCTAGTAATTATTATTATTATTATTATTATTATTATTATTATTATTATTTTTTTTTTTATTATTATTAATAATTTCATTATTAATATAAGTATTATTATTAAAAAAATTATTATTGTCATTACTATTATTATTGTTATTAACATTAGAAATTATTATTAATATTATCATTTTTTTATAAATCATTAATATTATTATAATACTTATTAATATCATCATCATCATTAAAACTAATATTAGTACCATCTAATTATTATTATCATTAGTATGAATGCGATATAAAAGAGTACTAAAAGCTATTAAACAAATCGATTAGGAAATAATGAGTATAAGTATCATGATGAAATAAAAATATTGTAAGTTATTGATTTAAATAAAAAATATCATTTTCATTATTTTATCACTATTATTATTATTGAAAAGTATTATTAATATTAAACTATCATTTTTACTAAAATTATTATATCATTGTTATTATAAAATATCATTATCATTTTAATATTATTATTAATAAAAATTATCATTTTATCATAATTAATATCATTTTTAGTAAATATAAATATTGTTATTTTTATTTGTAGAATAATAATTATTATTATTACAAAATAATACAACTTTTAATTATTATTGTTATTATCAATATTATTTTATAAACATGTGATACAAAGAAATTTTACTACTTGTAATATAATTACATTATCATTATATTTTTATGAACTTTATAAATATTATTATATATAAAAGTATATTTTTATCATATATATATTTTAGTATAAATTTTTATTAATAAATGACTTTTATTATTTACTCTAATAAAATCTACTAAAAATATTTAAATATATAAAATGACTATATTAAATTATATAATAATCATGTATAGATTTTGGAAATTATTTTGGTCAAAATGACTTTTGTTGACTTTTTTATATTAGTCTCGAGCATTAGGATTGCGATACACTACGACCTGACCTAAATTGTTAGACAGTTATTGACCAACATATAAATATATATAATTAATATAGGTTCGTGAATCCGAGGCCAACCTTGCACTTGTTCAATGCCATCATATGCTTATTTACTACGAAATACAATATTGTGAGTTTCATTTGCTCCCTTTTTAAATACTTTTGCAATATATATTTTTGGGACTGAGAATACATGCGCTGCTTTATAAATGTTTTATGAAATAGACACAACTAATCGAAACTACATTCTATGGTTGGATTATTAAACCGAATATCACCCCTTTTAACTTGGTAACCTAAGAATTAGGCAGACGAGAGGTTCTGTTCCTAATTGACGCGAATCCTAAAGATAGATCTATTGGGCCTAACAACCCCATTCAGGTTATGGATGGCTTTAGTTCTTCGAGGTTTATATTATACAGATGAGAGGTTCTGTTTGGGGATATTCAATCCATTAAAGTTAATGTCGGTTACCAGGTGTTCAATTCATATGAATGATTTTATCTTTATGCAGACGAGAGGTTCTATTTATAATTATGAAAATCTTGTGGTCTATTAAAATTATGGAAATGATCGATTATGATAAACTAATGAACTCACCAACCTTTTGGTTGACACTTTAAAGCAAGTTTATTCTCAGGATTTAAAGAAATCTTCCTCTGTGCATTTGCTCAATTTAAAGATATTACTTGGAGTCATTCATGGCATATTTCAAAAGACGTTGCATTCGAGTCGTTGAGTTCATTAAAGATTATGATTAAGTAAATAACAGATTAGATCATTTATAGTTGGATATTAGGAAATGGTATGCATGCCTGTCAACTTTCAATGTAATGATAGTTTGTCTTTTAAAACGAATGCAATGTTTGTAAAATGTATCATATAGAGGTCAAATACCTCGCAATGTAATCATATGTTATTGTATTCGTTCTTATGGATTAGGGCGGGTCTTTACATATTTTTGAGCTGAGAATACATGCAATGTTTTATATCTGTTTTACAAAATAGATACAAGTACTAAACTTAATTCTACGTGGGTTAGAATCACAAATATTCCCCTAGCTTGGTAACGTAATCTATTGGTCTCTGTACCGTAGGCGCGAATCCTATTGATAGATCTATCGGGTTTGACAACCCCATCCGGGCTAGTCGCGCTAGCAGTCAACGGATGTTTAGTACTTCGAGGGTATTTATCGCACTTGATTCGGTGCTCTATAGACATCAGGGGTAATCATTATTATATTATTATCGTTAAGGCTTGTTACCAGGTGCCCATGGTTGTAGAATCTTTTTATTTCACTGAGGTGTAAGGATATTTATGGAAACTGAAATCTTGTGATCTATTACTATTATCAAAATCATTAGTTATGATAAACCTATGAACTCACCAACCTTTTTGTTGACACTTTTAGCATGTTTATTCTCAGGTACTTTTTGCTTCCGCTGTAGAACTTTGCTGTTACATAGAAGTCAAGCCAAGCAATGGGACCAGAGTTAACATCACCGTTAATGGATTTTGACGGGGTGTTAAACACGGGAGGTGATGTGTGCAAGCGGTGGTGTGCAAAATATACTATTATTTTTAATACGAAATACGGTATAAATTACACAATTTTTAATTATTTATATAGATGGGATATACCTAAACCTTGCTACAACACTATAGGCAGTGTACCTAATCGTAGAGTAGTATAGTTTTTAGTAAGTCCGGTTCTTTCCACAGGGACCTAGTTGATTACGTACTATATTTTATAGAACTATATTTTTGCAAATATATATATATATATATATATATATAAGTATAAGTAGTAATATTATAAAAAGGAGGGTTTTACCGTTTAATGACCGGTTTGTCGATTTTTAATAAAGCGTAAAGATAAATAAGGATAATTAAAGTGCGTAAAATAAAAAACAATATTTAAAGTTGCGATAATTAAAATTGCGATAAGAAATAAAATGACAATAAATAAAATGACAGTAAATAAAAGTACGATGAGAAATACAATAAAAGAATTATGCTTATTTAAACTTCCGTAATCATGATGTTTGACTTTTTGGTTTTAATTTATTACTCTGGGTTAATTGTCCTTTGTCCTGGATTTATTTGATACCTATCTGGTTTTTGCCCATAATAGTTCATTGGTCATAATTATAAAATGCTCGTCAAATTAACCTTATTCCTGAAGTCAAATATTTCAACTAATTAGGGATTCAGACTGTAACAAGGTTTTAATACTTTGTTAATAATTACACCAGGTTATCGACTGTATGTAATCCAAAGTTTTAATTCTTTGTTAACAATTACACAAATTATGTGATGTCTCTTACAAAACCATCGTGTACGAATCATCAACAACAGGATCATTACAAGGTCAAACACTATATGCTATTTCAAAAATACGTTTGCATTCATGATAAAAGGTGATGTCTTAACCAACATCAATGTTTAACAACCATAAGTATGCTTCAACGAATAGAAGCAAGGATAATAGTATGTGACCCGTAGGTCATTACAAATCATAGTTTCAAAAGTAATAATGTTTATGAATGCAAGATAAACGTTCATGCAGTGACATCTCTAAAGCAGCGGGCGTCTACAGCAAGACTAGTACAACAGCGGAAGCAGCTAATCTTAAGCACCTGAGAAAAACATGCTTAAAAACGTCAACACAAAGGTTGGTGAGCTATAGTTTAAGTATAACATTAATGTAAGGTAGGCCACGAGATTTCAGTGCTACAAAGAGCGTTTCAAAACAGTATGATAAAGTATATGTTTAACCGTGGGCACTTGGTAACTAACTTAACGTTTATAACCCCCTGAAAGTACACTTGGCAAGTGCATATGTTTACGAAGTATTAAACACCCGTTAAATGCTAGAGCTACTAGCACGAGTGGGGATGTCAAACCCTATGGATCCATATCTAAGATTCGCGTTCACCGGTTCAAAAACCAATGACCAAACGTTACCGAGCTAAAGGGAATGTTTATGCCATTGTATAACCCACACATATATAAAGTTTAAGTACTCGTGCCTAGTATGTAAAATGTAAAATACGCATGTATTCTCAGTTCCCAAAATAGTTAAAGTAAAAAAGGATGCTATAACTCACAGTGGTAAAGTAGTGGTAAAGTCGAGTCGGGAAGTAAGCAAGTACGTAGGTCCGGAAAGTCCTCAACCTAAGTCAAATATTACTAAGTCAGTAAATCGTCCCAATAGGTTTAAATGTATGTAAATTAGGTCTTAAGGGTCATCATCATTCATCATCAAACATAAAGTATAAAGTAAGTTTCGTTCATGAAAAGAGTTTAAAACAAAGGCTGATTCGATTAGTCACCACGGCCTCTATACCTACTGAAATAAGGTGAGACCAGTGGCCATGGCTCCGTATATGAGTCCTTTAGTTGTGGTAAAAATTCCAGAAGCAAACTCGTCTTCGTTTGACCGTGGCGACGGTCTAAGTGCGAGTAGGTCAGAATTTTTAGCAGAACGTTAAAGGACATAGTGACACTCGGAGGGCCATAGATCCTAAACCGTAACTCGAATTAAGACGAGTCTTAAAAGAAAAATTATCTACTCAAATAGAGCTAACTGAAAATCAACTTTACAGTAGCCTAGTATTCAGTTCTGTTCCAGAAAACAGTAAACACTAGGTTCCGGTGGGTTCTTGGTGCTCGATGCTTATCACGGTTCTCATCCTTGATCCATATAGCTTCAAGTGTACAACTCGTTGATGTGTTTGCATCATCTTAACCAAGGTTTAACCATCATAACACTTGTGTAAGTCTAAGACATGTAGCACAACTCATTTAAGTGTTGCAAGTAGCTTGATGAACCAAAGTTACATCAAAATCTTAGATCCGACACATACATGAACTATAAAAGTAATATTGAACTACAAACTTGAAAGTAAACTAACTAATCAAGATCTTAAGATGTAGAACATAGTTCTTAGTTAGATCTTGAAGATCCATGACCCAAAAGTCTAGATCTAAAGTTATTAAGTTAAATCCTAAGTAATAACTCTTGAATCTTTACTTTAATGAAACCATAAGCTACAAAACTTAGATTCTCATCTAGTAAAGTGTATGTAAGCTTTCAAGCTTTTGTTTATGACAAAATAAGTAGACCATAAGCTATAGAACTTAGATCCATCATAAGTATATGAAGTTATAACTAGAAAGTTATACTTCCATGTTCTTGAACTTACAAGTTAACTTTAGTTCAAGAAAAATGAGATCAAAGTTAACTAGTAACACTTGACCAACAACCACATGAATCGCGATTTGTATAAGCAAGAAAAATGAAGAAATAAACTAAATAATCAAGTAACAAGTCATGGTTGTTCATACTTTAAAGATTCAAGCCAAAGTCTTGATCTTTAAGGAAGTAAACTTTTAAGTTTACAACATGAACTTCAAGTAATGATTTACAACACATGAACTTACAATCTTTTAAAACAATAAATGTAGAACATAACTAGTAAGTTAGGTTCTTGTGTGTTTTTGTAAATACAAGATAATATAAAGAATTAAACTAGGTAGTTTGATTCTTGTAACTTGTAAGTAACAACTAACAAAGACAAGTAACTAAACAACAACAAAGAACAAGTGATAAAACAAACAAAGAATGATGATGAAGAGGTGTTTGGTTTTGGTTTTGGTTTTAGGCAAAGAAAGAAGAGAAGAAAAAGTCTTAAAGAACTCACACTTGAGAGAAAAACTTGAGAGGAAATGAGAGCAAGTAAAAGTGTGTGTGTGAAATGTGAAAGATACTTGTGAGTAAGTAATGCAAAAATGAAACAAAACCCTCCCTTATTCTTGCTAAAGCTGACGGTTAGGGGATCAAGAGAGGGAAGGAAAATGTCCACTAGATCTTCATGTGTTTGGCTAAAAAAAATGGTTATAAGGTGTGCTTTCATGGGGATAAGGTGCAAGTATGTTGTAACTAGATTCCATGACTAGTTAATCCTTAATCTAGTTAAGTCTAAGTAAAACTTGCATGAGTAAAATGGGCTAACTAGTCCATTAAGGATGTAGGGTAGGCTCCTAAGTCCACTAATATTAATCAAAGCCCAAGCTCAAGTAATTAACAAGTTAATTCAATTAAAGCCCAAGTAATTAACTAATAACCTTAGTTAATTAAAATGATTAATAAAATCAATCTTGAATGTAAATAATATCTGAAAATATTATTCATGTAATGTACGTATGTCACAAAGACATTTCGGGCATTTAAAGTCAAGTATGGTAACATATAAATGTATATAAACAATACATTCATTAAATCACAAGTATTAATAATAATTATTAATAAATAAACGTTGGAAAATCCAGGGTCGTTACAAATTATTGTTGTATGTAATCCACCCCTGTTTTAATTAGTCCATGATATATTAATTTGTTCACATGATCAGAATGAATAATCAATTACCCAACCCAATTGATTAATTAAATAATTGTAAAAGATGCCGTATAAACGTCACTAAATAGGACATTTATAATTATTTAATAATTATTAGATTAACTAATTTGAATATAGGTTCGACAGACTCTAAAGAGTTGTCATTCGATTAGACAATACCCCCCATCTATTAATAGTCCATAGTCCAATGTCCACAAGTGTCGGTCTTTTGGCCAAACCCTAATTATGGTCCAAAGTTTGATAACCCCGTCTTAATATTTAGTCCAACATCACAATTAATTCGACTTTAAATAAGCATAATAATAACTTAGTTACGAGATATTAATTTAAAAAGGAAGAAAATTGCTTACAGTGATTATTAATTTCGTAGCGTTACACGGACAGAGTTTCGACTTAAAACCCGTAAAACATTCGATACAATAACCTTATTATTATTAAACTTAAATTAAAATTAAAATTACAATATAAATATAAATATAGAGAGAAAGAAAGAGACTGAATTGAGTGTTCAATCTGGTGTACGTTGATCGAGCAGAATGCATTGGCTTTTATAGGCATTTTTGTCACAGGCTGCTCCGCTATCGCGATAATTTTGTGTGTTGTAGCTCCGCGATCGCGAAGGTCGATAATCCAGCTCACCAATGAATCCAAAACGTGGGTTGCTGAATTATTTTATAATATAATATATATATATATATATAATTATTTATATATTATATTATATTCTTGTGCATAGTTGACTTGTAATTTTAGCTCCGTTGAGTCGTACGTTGATAGTTGGTTCATGTCTCGGTTCCGGATTTTCGAACGCCTTTTCGTATGCTTAGATATCTTGTACTTTACGTTTTGCAACTTGCAATTTGCACAAAAAATAATTTTCCTTAACTCCCAAAATCCGCGCAAGTCTTTAACTCACTTTTAGTGGCACTTTTGAGTGCACTATGGCTTTAGTGGCACTTTTTCAGCTTTAGTGGCACTTTTTCTTCAATTCTATATTTATGTCTTCCGTCTTCACATTTTATTTATTTAAACGATTACAACTTAAAAATAGAACAATTACAACTAAAAACTTTACATATTAAGATGATATTTCGACTAAATATATGTTCGTTTGGAGCAATATCAAATATACCCACACTTGAACGTTGCTTGTCCTCAAGCATTATAGAACTTAAAATAAAATCACACTAGAATCACTTCTTTATTCTTCACACTTTATACATAAGTGATTATGATACGACGGTATAAACAATGATAGTAACAATGTGGTTTACAGTCCCACATGACTTATAAAAACTTAGATCCTTTTAAGGAAATTGGATCTTTATGAAAACATTTGATCTTTTGAAAATTCATTCTAGCTTTTACCCTAGACAAGTTTTCCGGAATAACCCTTCACCGGTGTTTGCAAAATGTTTTTGTGGGTTGTGTGGGTTTCAGATTTCAAAATTTTAGCTCAAAACTCGTGGTTTTGTGTCACCCACTTGCTAACCTTGTATTAGGAAAGCACACGTCCAGTTTACTTGTCCCGTATATTACCTTTCGGTAAACTACCGTCCGGTTGTAAAGGAAAGCATTGAACAAGCAACTGTTAAGGCAATGTCTAATGACATGCAGATGATCATGGTCCAAAACGTTTCAGATGCAATTACTATCCTTTGTAGGAGCAATAGTAAAGATCACCCTATACTTTTTCGGTCTGGCGCAAGGTCCTGTCTTCAACCATGCTATGCAACCACCGTTCTTACGGTTGAAAACCGAATTGGTTCAGGTGACCTAATGAATTTCGGTGAATTCTTAGGATTTTACGTTCAATGGTGATGAACACAATGAAAATAGGTTTTCAGAAAACAAATCGGTTTTAATTTTGACAAAATATTTTCTCGTTCAAGCTCGAGTTTAGATATCATTGAATTCCATGAGTTTGTAATTCTCAATCTTTAAGGTCAATCTCAAGGATTGAGTAATATCAGGCTTAAATGCTGATTTTTGATCTTTAAGGAGATTATCCTTTCTGGGGGTCTGATTCATTAGTCTTATCAAGCTAATTTGCACGGCGCCCTTCCCATTTTACGAGACAGATCCTCTCATGGTTAGGATAAGTTTGACCACATGGCGACCCTGTTTGATGTTGAGGTCTGTGGATTTCCTGCTGATTTTAGAAATGACTTTTCTAGATTTTTCGTCAACCTACAGCTGGTCTGGACGACAACTTCTTGACCTAAATCAAGAAGCACGTGTATTTTTAGGAAGACTTTACTTCTTTTTAATGATGGAATTGATTCATCGTGTAGATCCATCTTTTCATTTAAATTTATTACTATAAATCGGGTAAAACTGATTAGTTTAGTCCAAAACAAAAGTATCTGCAATAATCTTGTGCAAAAATATGTGATATATGTTTTAAAGAACTTGGTAAATTCTTCCCACACTTAGCTTTTGTTTTATCTTTCTTTGCCTTTTTATTTTCTTCTATTCCATTTTAAATGAATTCAAGCATTTTAGGTTGTTTCTCAATTTATGTCCTTTTCGAGGTAACAATAATTTCTGTATTATTACCTAGTTTTATCATTCATAAATATGTATAAACATGATTTGAGTTCATTTAGTTGAAAATTTTTCAAATTTTCATAAAATTTGGCAATTAATCCAAGTGTAAACTCGAGAGAATTTATAATCCTTCCCCACACTTGAGATCTTGCAATGCCCTCATTTGCAAGAAATCAGTAAAAATTTTAAATTCATGAGGGTGATTAGCGTAGAAAAATGATTAAAAATACCGAGTTTGCAAACATATTATTTTATATCACATTTGATATTTTACGTCTTGTCATTAAAAGTAGCAGCTTTTGCTGAACTTAATGTCAGTCTTTGAAAGTGCGATGTTTTACCCTGTTTGTATATAACATAAAATACAAGCATATATATATATATATATATATATATATATATATATATATATATATATATATATATATATATATATATATATATATATATATATATATATATATACATATATATATATATATATATATATATATATATATATATACATATTTTTGAAGTTTGGTATATAACCCCACGTTCATATAATATTTTTGGCATACTTTAGATCAATAATATTAAAATAATGATAACAAAATTCTTCGCCCCATCCTTGGGTAAAGCAATTTCGGTTCTATGACCTAGTGTTTAACTTACGACGAATTATAGAAATTATTTTTTTAAAATTAATGAAATAAAGTAAATTTTGTTTTTAAATTCACACAAAAATTAAATTTAAAATGCATATTAATTTCACACAAAACCTACAAAACAAAAAAAAATTCAGAATGGGGGGAGAAAACTAGTTCTTTAGTGTCTGCTAGTGGAAAAGACCAATCGGATTCCATTCTCGGAGCTACACGAGAACAGAACAACTAACTCTAGACAACATTTTCTTTTTAGAATATTTGAATCTCCCCACACTTAGGTAGCTATGGTGTCGAAATTGTGATTAACTTCATCGTCAATTTCTCTTGGACCATAATCAACTTGCATATCTGTGACTTTTATTTTAAGCCATTGGTCGGATTCCTGTGTAATATCCAAAAATTCAACTAGTTTCACCTTTTCTTTAGGCGATAGATTGGATACTAACCGGTTACATAACTTAGAGTTCACCTTAGTTCTAGCATCGCGAATCCGTTTAATAAGTTTCTTCATTGAACTGTTAATAACGGGGTCATTTAATTTCGTATCAACAATGAGGTTCTTTGTTATCAGGTCATCATTAGGTGTTACTTTATCTTCCCCACACTTAGGCATTTTATTATTGTTAAGCAATACCGTTGGAGTTGGTAAAACAATATGGTTTTTACCAATCGTTTTTATTGGTTCAACAGTTTTGGTTGGTGGAGATTTAGACTTTCGAATCACAAAGGTGATCGATTTTTCACCATTACTAAGTGTCATTCTACCCTCTTTTACATCAATTAACGCCCCGGTAGACGCTAAGAATGGTCGACCTAAAATTAGAGGAATGTTTGAGTCCTCTTCTATGTCAATGACAATAAATTCGACTAGAAAGGTTAAATTACCCACTTGAACGGGTAGGTTGTCAACAATTCCAACTGGGTGCTTAATGGTTTGGTCAAATAGTCGAACACTCATTTTCATTGGACTTAACTCACCTACTCCTAATCTCTTATATAATGAAAGAGGCATAACACTCACACTCGCACCCAAATCTGCTAGTGCATCATACATGACACAATTACTAAGTAGACAAGGAACAATAAATTCACCCGGATCACCCAACTTGGGTGTAAGTTTCGATGGAACTGTCTTCAACTGGTTGACTTTTATGGTTTTTGTTTCTTGCACTTTCTTATTCTTCTTCTTCTTTCCAAAGGTATCACAAACTTTATTACCTATTACTTGCTCATACTCAACTCCTTTTCTTGGAAATGGGATGGGTGGTATGTATGGTGCAACCACTGGCTTTACAAACTCGGGTGGTGGTGGTGGTGGTGTAACTTCTTCATCGTTACTCACATCTAAAACCTTCCCATCTTCTGATGCTGGTTTTTCAGAATTCGTTGACACCATATTAACATTCTCATTCCGAGGATTTACTTCAGTATTACTCGGTAGCTTTCCTTATTCCCTCTTACTCATCATGCTAGCAAGAGTACCTACGTATTTTTCTAGATTCAAAATGGAAGCTTGTTGAGTTCTAAATGATTGATCAAACCTCTCATTCGTTTGGGTTTGAGTTGCAATAAATTGTGTTTGAGATTCAACTAGCTTTTGTACCATTTCTTCCAGATTTGACTTTTTCTCTTCAGTTTGTTGTGGTGGTTTATACAAGCCAGGTCTTTGTTGATTGAAAGTGTTGTTTTGAGTTGGTTGGTTATTCGGACCTTGTTGGTTATACGAGTTATTGTTGAGTCCATTTGGATTGTAAAGAATGTTTTGATTTCGATTGAAGTTTGGCCTTGGCGGTTGATAATTATTTTGATAATTATTTTCTGGCCTTTGGTTCATGTAGGAAACATTCTCACGTTGTTCCATCATTTGCTCAATGTGAGAATCTTTCGTTAAGTGTGGTCCACCGCATTGCTCACAACTGATCCATATTGCGTGAATATCTTTAGTCATCTTTTCCATTCGTCTCTCGAAAGCATCTATTTTTGCAGAAATGGAATCAAAGTCATGGCTAGAATCGGCTCTAGCCGCTTTAGATGAATGAAAGATATCTTTTTTCTGGTGCCACTCATGAGAGTGGGAGGTTGTGTTATCAATAATTTTGTGAGCTTCGGCTACGGTTTTCTTCATAATGGAACCACCAGCTGCTGTGTCGATGTCTTTTCGTGTAGCAACGTCGACACCTTGGTAGAATATTTGTACTATTTGATAAGTGTCTAAACCGTGTTGAGGACATCCTCTCAACAACTTTCCGAATCTTGTCCACGCATCATATAATGTTTCATTTGGCTTTTGCTCGAACGTAACAATTTCTCCTTGAAGTCTCACGGCTTTAGATGCCGGAAAGAATCTTTTAAGAAATTTCTCAACTAAAACATCCCATGTATCAATCGCTCCTTCAGGTAACGATTCTAACCAATCTTTGGCTTCTCTCTTTAAAGTCCAGGGAAATAACATGAGATAGATCTGTTCATTTTCAACTTCTCTGATTTTAAATAGAGTACAGATCCTATTAAAGGTTCGAAGATATTCGTTTGGATCTTCTTTTAACGTACCACTAAATTAGCATTGATTAGTTACCATGTGGAGGATTTGTCCTTAGATTTCATAATCTGGCGCATTAATGTCTGGTTGAGTAATGGCATGTCCTTGGCCCGTGCGTGTGGCTCTCATTCGATCCTCCATACTTAGGGGTTCTAGATTTTTCATGATTGAATTTGTTGAATATGAATCACTAGAGGATTCTGATTTAATGGTTTCTTCCTCGACAACCTCCGGTTGAATGATTGGTTCTTCAGGACCTTGGAATTGTCCTTGAATATCTTCTGGTTGCTCAATCGTGAAGTCGGTTTCAAAAATTGGATTATCGGGAATTTGAACTGGAGTACTTGTTCGACTAGATGATGATTCTAAAGAAAAATTAACGGCGACAATATTGGCTAGATGTCTTGATCGGGTTACAGGTGGTGAACGTATGAAAGGTAGTGAACGTTTTGCTCGGTGCATTCACTGAATATCCTATTAGTTATAAAGATAAAAATTATATAAGTTATCAAATTAATAGACTTTTCTGATTTTACCCACGTTTCGAATAGCCAATAGATGCAGCAGGTAGCCAGGACCCTTTAAATCGAAAATCCACAACTCGTCACTAACAAATCCAACTATTACTACGAATCAGAAAATTTTGGATGTCAATTGATTTAATCGCTTTTTATAATTTTTCGTCAAAATTTTAAAAAATAACTAAAAAAAAAATCTATGTCCTAAAGACTAGCGCATAGAAATGAAAAAGAAAAAGCACGCATCGAAAAACGTCGAAAAATAAAAATAAGAAAGAAAAACGTCGAAACTTAAAAGTAAAAAAAAAAATAAAAGTTGCGCCTAAAGGTATTAAAACTTAAAGGCAATTCTAATCAAAAAACGGCAATTACTTAAAAGGCACTAAAATCTATAACGGCGTCGCAAAATTCTAAAGCGTCAAAATTCTAAATCTAAAGAAAAAACACTTGAGGGATTTTACGGCAAAGTCTTAAAAATCTAGAAGTATAAAAATAACTACGACAAAACTAAACTTAAAACTAAATACGAACGACAAATATTAAAAACTACGAATTTAAACGAATAAAAAGATACAAAATATAAAAAGAAAACTAAAGTTATAAAAATACAATTTTATAAAAATATTATTTTTATATTATTTATATAAGGTATTAATATAAATATGTAAATAATAATAATTAAAACTTAAAATACAAATTATATTAAAACTATATAATAATTAAACCATAATAATAATAAATATAATAATAAACCCTAATCCCATAATAAATGGTATGGTACAGATCTGTCAGTACAGGCTGCGCGATAGTGTTGTCTTGTGGTTGTTTTACTCCGAGATCGCGACAATGAATAGTGTTAGGTTCGGTTTTGGGCTAAAACAGTTCGGCCCAGTTTAAGTTTATTAAAAAATATAAATTGGGCTTCGAATATTATCTGGCCCAGTTCGATTTTTATGTATTTATTTGATATTTTTAAAAAACAAATAAAAGATAGATAATTTTTATAAAATAAAAATATATTTTAAAAACTTAAAATAAAAATACATATTAATTTATAAATAAAAATCTTAAAAATAAATATTTATAAATATATATTTTTTAATTTTTTTTATATTTTTAACACTTATTACAAAAACAAAATATTTTTACAAAATTAGGAATATAAATTATATATTTTAACAAAAATATAGTTTTAATAAAATATAGCATTTTTCACCGAGTCCCCGGCAGTGGCGCCAAAATCTTGATGTGTGCAAGCAGTGGTGTACGAAATATACTATTTTTTAATACGAAATACGGTACAATTTGCACAAGTTTTAATTATTTATATAGATGGGATATACTTAAACCTTGCTACAACACTATAGGCAGTGTACCTAATCGTAGAGTAGTGTAGTTTTTAGTAAGTCCAGTTTATTCCACAGGGAGCTAGTTGATTACGTACTATATTTTTATAGAACCATATTGTGACGACCCAGAAATTTCCGACAAAAGTTAAACCTAACCTTTATATGTTTCCGACACGATAAGCAGAATTTGTAATGTTGAATCTCAAAAAGTTTGGAACTATATTCATATAATCAATTACCCTTTGACCGTGTTCGACGATTCACGAACAATTATGTGTATATAGATATGTATATATAATATATAATATTAACTGAAAACATTAACAAAGTATTAGATATATGATACTTTACATGAACGTATTTGTTTCGATATATTCATCGACAGAATTAAGAGATAATATCAAATAATTGAATTATCAGATACATTATGATATGATTACGGGCCAATGTTATGAGGTCCACTGTGATTTAAGAAATCTATTCTTTTTGACAATATTCGGAAAATGGTAAAGTGATCTATAAGTAAGAACGTGGAGTGTAAATAACTTAGATGTTGGATATCGACAAGTTAAGTAACTCGACATTTTTCATTAAGATGATTTCATACGTTTATTAAACCTTTGGACTTTATCCCATGCTTCACCAACAGACTGTAATTTAAAAACTTGAAACCTATTATGAATATATATAATTCTACTTTTCTAAAATATTTTATGATATAACGATTTAAATTAATATTAAATATATTTATACGCGTATTATACGTACATAATTTTATACTTTTACTATACTTTAACTTTACCTTTACTTTACTTTTACTTTACTTTTACTTTACTTTAACTTTAATAATTCACTTTAATAATTCACTTTAATAATTCTCTTTAATAATTCATACTTTAATAATTCACTTTAATAATTCACTTTAATAATTCATACTTTAATAATTTACTTTAATAATTCATACTTTAATAATTTACTTTAATAATTCAAAAATCTATTATAAATAGAATTCAATAGGTTTTATTATTTCATAGAAACTTGAAAATATATTTCTCTAAACTCTCTCAATCGAATTACATACATATATTTACTTAGTATTATTTCAAGATATTATTAGTATACATAAAATACTACGACGGAGTTATATTCAGACGATTTCAAAATAAGTTTTCAAACGGGATAGAGCTAAGAAAATTATTGGTTATAGCTATGGAGGTTATGGGTATTGTTCGAGGGTATTGCTCGTGAGGTCAACCTAACGTTTATCATTTTTCGTTGCGTCTACGTACTTTCCTGCAATATTGAATCACAATATTGATACGTAAGCATTCATATCTTATCTTTTATATATTAATAGTGTATCCCTGACTAGTGCTCGAGTATATATGATTATGCATGTTTGTATGCTTAGTTTTATCGTTAAATAGTTTATGATAAATCACGAATTTGATACATATGCTACTGAGATAAGGTATATGATATGCATGTCGTTGAAAAGCTAAAGAAAAATTAATAACTTTTCATTTAGAAATCGTGTGGGTTCGATGAACGGATTAAAAGATATGGTCAACTGAATTATTATTAATTTTAATATTATTATTAAAATGATTATTATAATTGTTATCAGTTGATGTTATTACTAAAATTATCTTTATTACTAAAAATTAATATTTTTATTGAAACTATCATTTTATTATTTTTATCATTATTATTATTATCAATATTATTTTATCAAATAAATATGCGTACAAAGATATTTTTATCACACGTAATATAATTACATTAATAATACATACCACTATATTTTTATGATATTAAGTGAATTTTATAAATTTTATTACTTGAGATATATAAAAGTATATTTTTATCATATATGAATTTAAATATAAATTTTTATTTGTTAATAAATGACTTGTATTATTTAGTATAATAAGATCTGATAAATATATTTAAATATATAAAACGACTATATATAAGTTATATAATAAACATGTATAGATTTTGGAAGTCATTTTGGGTCAAGTTGACTTTTGTTGACTTTTGCATGTCGGTCTCGAGCATTAGGATTGTGATACACTACGACTTGACCTAAATTGTTAGACAGATATTGACCAACATATAAATATATATACTTAATATAGGTTCGTGAATTCGAGACAAACCCTGCACTTGTTCAGTGTCATCATATACATAATTGCTACGAAATACAGTATTGTGAGTTTCATTACTCCCTTTTTATATATATTTTTGGGCTTAGAATACATGCACTGTTTTATAAATGTTTTACAAAATGGATACAAGTACTAAAAACATATTCTACGTTGAGTTGTACCACTTTGCATATTTTTCCCTAATAGCTTGGTAACTACCATTTAAATGCGGTATTGTAAATGCGAATCCTATTGATAGATCTATCGGGCCTGACAACCCCAACCGGACTGGATGACCAGTATTCAACGGTTGCACACTACTTCGTTTCAGTGACTACACTTGGTACAGTGTAGTGAGATTTCATAATAAAGGGAATATGCGACGTTGATTAAATGTTAAGTATGGTTACCAAGTGCTCAACCACTTAGAATATTTTTATTAAAACGTTTATGTATATGAAATCTTGTGGTCTATTACTATTACGGAAATGATTGATTATGATAAACTAATGAACTCACTAACCTTTTGGTTGACACTTTAAAGCATGTTTATTCTCAGATATTAAAGAAATCTTCCGCTGTGCATTAGCTCATTTTAAGGATATTACTTGGAGTCATTCATGACATACTTTGAAAGACGTTGCATTCGAGTCGTTGAGTTCATCAAGATTAATATTAAGTCAATTATAGTTGGATGTAATATGAAATGGTATGCATGCCGTCAATTTTAGATGTAAAGAAAGTTTGTCTTTTAAAAACAAATGCAATGTTTCTAAAACGTATCATATAGAGGTCAAATACCTCGCGATGTAATCAACTATTGTGAATCGTTTATGATGTATATGAACGGGTCCTTTCAGTTGGTATTAGAGTGATGGTCTAAGCGAACCAGGTCTTGCATTAGTGCGTCTAACTGATAGTTTTTAAGATGCATTAGTGAGTCTGGACTTCGACCGTGTCTGCATGTCAAAAAGTTTGCTTATCAATTCTAGTCGAAAATCGTCTACTTATCATCCTCAGGAAATTACATGCTTATCATCTTAAGTCTAGACGCGTTTTCCTGCATTTATTGCATAATAGTGTATAGATGGATTCTTATCTTAGCACATCTATTACTGTGAACTTTGACTGACATCTTTTCAAAGATTCTCCGTAATTTACGGAATTTTGGTATTATATATACATATGCAAATTATGTAATTGAAGAATACCAAATCTAAATTCTACAATCTATTTCATACCAAAAAATTCTTTCCCTGATCCTACAAGATGGATCCCTCAACCAGTTTGAATTCCTCAGATTCCGACAGCTATTCCGATATGGATATCTACCTGAGCTCCGAAAGTAGCATCACCGGAATGGATCAACCAATTTCCCATCATCTATTTTGGATGAATTGGGGATGCGTCCGTAGTCAACTCAACCATTGGAGACAAGAAGAAGGTGATCCCTTCCATCCAACACATTGCCCTCTTGGCGATGAACCTGAAGCACTTACCGGCGAACCTGTTCGAGATACCATTTTTTCACTCATTGCTAGAGTATCTCGTCATGATTATATACTATCCCATATTGAGAATCTTATTCATCCGCTCGTTCCAACCGCCAATCATCCCGGTGTACTAGCAGAAATTAACGAACTTCGCACCCGAGTAGTGGCTTTGGAACACATGGTGCAAGGATTACAAACACCATCAGCAGCACCAGCAGCATAACAAATACCACCAGTAACATACACATCGCAAGCCTCAATACCACAAGCTTCACCAGCATCACCAGCAGTTACCGGCAGTATCATCAGCATCAACAATATCGTCAGCACCACCATCACCGTCAGTACTATCAGCATCATCAGCACTAGCAGCACCTATAACATCACAAGTTCCGTCAGTTCAAGAATTGCCGTGGATGTCATCATTGATCAACAATGAGTATTTTGTATCAACGAGTTATGAAGTATTAACTCATTCTTCTGAAGAAATTATATATATATATATATATATATATATATATATATATATATATATATATATATATATATATATATATATATATATATATATATGTTATATATGAATGAATGCTGAAACTATAAAAATCTTTCGTACTAAGCTATTGAATATGAATTGATAAAGGGTAGATACTACTCAGTTAAATTCATATTACTAATATGCTATGATGTACATCCTTCGTTAACAACCTAACCATTGTAACTACAATCTTTGATTCAATTAAATGAATTCGGTTTCATAATAAACCAAGTGTATCATTCAATAACATGTTTGATTTTACACTTTCATCTTCAATGTACTCGAAACTTAGTAAAAAACAACATTCGTATCTTGTGAAGTTAGCAAGAGTTCTATGAGCATCAGCATAATTCACTAAGGAAATATCTATAAGAATAAATATTGAAGTATTGATTACATTAGCGAAATACTCCGCGAAGATTATGTAATCTCTAATGTTTTAGAGATTATTCTTTACTAATCCAAGCCAAAAATCAAATGAGCTTAATATGATATTAACTCATTAAATCTGTATTACATCTGAAGAAAATATACATACATATATGATAATGCTAAAAACGAACATATATTTAATAGCATTATCCCTCAAGAAAGACAAGCTTTTAGTTGCAATTGTCCTATTTACAAGTGATATTCGTTTAAATAATAAAAGGTGAAAATAAAAAACAGATTCAACGAATTGAAGACGCAAATGACCAAAAAGCTCAAAAGTACAAAGTACAATCAAAGTGGTTCCAATTATTAATGAGAAACGTCTCAAAATTACAAGAGTACAAGACGCGAAACAGAAAGTACAAGATATTAAATTATACGCAAGGACGTTCGAAAAATCGGAACCGGGACCAGAGTCAACTCTCAACGCTCGACGCAATGGACTAAAAATTATGAGTCAACTATGCACAAGAATATAATATAATATTTAAATAATTATATAAATTATTTATATATTATATTATATATTATAAACGGCGGCAAACAAGAAAACAAAGGAGTGTGAGCTGATACCTACCACCATGCGATCGCATGGCTTGTAGGCATATTTTCCATGCGATCGCATGGCCCTGAAAAGTTGGCCACATGCTATAATTCGCGTGTTTTGGCTGAGTTTTAAATATATATCCATCCTATCTCTCTATCTATAAACGTGTATATATATATATATATATATATATATATATATATATATATATATATATTTTAATTTTAATTTTAATTTTAATTTCTAATAATAAGGGTATGTTAGCGAATGTTGTAAGGGTGTAAGTCGAAATTCTGTCCGTGTAACGCTACGCTATTTTTAATCACTGTAAGTTATGGTTAATGTTATTTTTAAATTAATGTCTCGTAGCTAAGTTATTATTATGCTTATTTAATGCCGAAATAATCGTGATGTTGGGCTAAATACTAAAATTGGGTAATTGGGCTTTGTACCATAATTGGGGTTTGAATAAAAGAACGACACTTGTGGAAATTAGACTATGAGCTATTAATGGGCTTTATATTAACTAAATGATACCTCGTTAATTTAATATATAGACTTATAATTTGACGTATTTATATATAACCACATACGCTTGACTGGGCACGGTGGGCGGGATATCTATAAATACCAATAATTGTTCATTTTACCGGACACGGAACTGGATTAATAGTTAATAGACTTGTTGAAACAGGGGTGGATTATATTCAAGGGTAATTGGTGTAATTGTTAACAAAGTAGTAAAACCTTAGTTTACATGCAATCAATAACCTGGTGTATTCATTAAACAAAGTATTAAGACCTTGTTACAATTCGAATCCTCAATTAGTTGGAATATTTGACTTCGGGAATAAGAATAATTTGACGAAGAGTTCCGCATTTTATGATTATGACTGATGGACTATTATGGACAAATCTGTATGGACATATTGAATAATCCAGGACAAAGAACAATTAACCCATGGGAATAAACTAAAAATCAACACGTCAAACATCATGATTATGGAAGTTTAAATAAGCATAATTCTTTTATTTCATATTTAATTGCACTTTTAATTATCGCACTTTTCTTTATTGTCATTGTATTTAATTGCACTTTTAATTATCGTACTCTTTAATTATCGTAATTTTATTTTATCGCACTTTTATTTATCGCAATTTCATTATCGTTATTTACTTTACGCTTTAAATTAAGTCTTTTATATATTTAATATTTTACATTAGGTTTTAACTGTGACTAAAGTTTTAAAATTGACAAACCGGTCATTAAACGGTAAAAACCCCCCCTTTTATAATAATAATAATACTACTTATATATATTTTTGTATTTTTACAATTATAAGTTAAAAATATCTCGTTAAGCTTGTTTAAGTCTCCCTGTGGAACGAACCGGACTTACTAAAAACTACACTACTGTACGATTAGGTACACTGCCTATAAGTGTTGTAGCAAGGTTTAGGTATATCCATTCTATAAATAAATAAATATCTTGTGTAAAATTGTATCGTATTTAATAGTATTTCGTTGTAAAAATAATACTATTTCCTAGTACACCTCGCACATATCAAGTATTTTTGGCGCCGCTGCCGGGGAAAACTAAAACGCCGAAAGCGCAACGCTAAATATAAAAAAAAGATTTTTATTAATTTTTAGTTTACTTTTATAAAAATACGCTTTTATAAAAATACATTTTAAATATTCAAAAATATAAAAACAAAAACAAATATATATATATATATATATATATATATATATATATATATATATATATATATATATATATATATATATATATATATATATATATATATATATATATATATATATATATATATATATATTTAAGAGTTTGTTAAATATTTAAGTTTTATAAAGTTTCTTTATTTTTATTTTTTAGTTTGTAAAAATATAAATTTTATTTAAATATTTTGTATTAATATAAAACTAAAAACTGAAAAAAAGAAATAAAACTGTGACGATCGCTCCAAATCCATATGGACGAACACGTCATTCATCGATTTCATTGCGAGGTATTTGACCTCTATATGATACATTTTGTAAACATTGCATTCTTTTGAAAAGGCACACCATAAATGAATATTTAAATCAAAGGTTTTTAACATCTGATGATATCTACATATAGACAATCACCGTAAATAATAGTTTACAATAGTACTTCCGTTGACAATGCAGTCAAAATAAGATACATGGTGATGATTTGGTGAATGCAACGTTTCCTTGAAAAATATGCCATGTAAGACTCCATGCACATAGCTTGTCTAACATATAAGCAAACAGCGGAAGACTTCTAGAGAACCTGAGAATAAACATGCTAACAAGTGTCAACACAAAGGTTGGTGAGTTCATAGTTTTAATGTTGCGCATAATCAGTATATAAAGGTGGATCACAAGATTTCAGTTGTTTCATCCAGAAACGTTTATCAAAATATTCTACAAGATTGAGCACCCTGATAACTAAACTTAACGTATATATAATTTGTACCCATTGTATAATCATCTTAATAGTACACGCAAACCAACGTGTACGCTTCTCAAATAGCATACGTCCATTAAAAGGCTAGTGATCTAGCTCGGACTGGGATATCAAGCCCTATGGATCCATATACAACTACTCGCGCCCACCAGTTCTTATAACTGGCAGTTACTAGTTACCAAAGCTAAGGGATTTTCGGTTCAAACTAAGTGTAGAATTTAGTATGTACTTGTATCCATTGCGTTTAAAGTAAAGTGCATGTATTCTCAGCCCAAAAATATAGATTTCAAAAGCAATTAAAAAGGGGGCAAATGAAACTCACCTTAGCAGCATATAAAGTCGTTCACCAAAATGTGACTGAAACTCGGAATGCAAAATAACCGTAGATCTCAACCTAGAGAACATATGTTGGTCAATAAATGTCTATCGAGCTAGGTCTGGTCATAGTGTATCACAATCCTAATGCTCGAGATCGACATACAAAAGTTATCCAAAGTCATTTCAAAAAGTCAATTTTGACAATAGTTCAACAAAACGAGACGTACCTTATATAAGGATTCATTTACTCAGTTGGTAATACTCAAAAATCTAATTTATCAATCTTACAAACAAGTTGTTTAAATATTAATTGCAGATTCAAAAGCAATGCCAATTATCGTTAATCATAATTCAGTTGTCCATATCTTTTAATTCGTTCATCGAAATTACGCGATTCCTAAATGAAAAGTTATTGATTTTTCGCCAGCTTTGCAAAAACATGTTTATCATATACCTTTTACCAGTAATATATGTATTTAATTCGTGATTCATTATAAACTGTTTAACGACAAAATTTAGCATACACATATGTATAAATATATATACTCGAGCACTAGACATGGATACATAATTAATATATAAAAGATAAAATATGAGTGCTTACGTATCAATATTGAGATTCAATATTGTAGGAAAGTACGTAGACATAACGGAGATGATAAATACTAGGTTTGATTCATAAATATACCCCCGAACATTACTCATAACCTCCTTGGCAATAACCCATAATTTCCTTAGCTCTATCCCGCTCGAAAACATATTTTGAAAGTGACACGCTCATGACCTCGTCGTAGTATTTTATGTATAATACTAATTAATAATAATACTACTAATAATATTAATATTAATAATAGTATTAATCTTAATAATAATAATAATAATAATAATAATAATAATAATAGATATAAATATAATATATATTGAGAGATAGATGCGAGATAGATGGATACAGAAAAACAGAAACGTTCGATATTTATTGGACCAGACCTGTCCCACCTGCCTATGTGATCGCATGGGCTTATGGGCATTTTTCCATGCGATCGCATGGCATCATTTTTCAGCTCACATCTTGTTTGTTCACTAGCGTGTCTACATATTAATATAATACGTAAATCGAATTTAAAATTTTAAAAAGTCGTATTTATTAAATACTTCAGGGGTATTCTATGTAACTTTTAATTAATAATTTCTATCATGTCGTTTTCATGTGAATAGTAAATGAATTAATTTAAATTCAACTATTTAAGCTACACGTTGTACGTTGTGCTTTACAAATTGTACATTATTAATTTAACTTCGTTTCTTAAAAAAAAATACAAAAATTATATCATAAAAATAAAATGACTTAATATGTAAAATTTTTAATTTGAAATAGCATCGTTTAATAGTAAATTTTTAATCATTTCGTATATAAATATTATTCGCATGATTCCGTATATATTGAAAACTCTTATATTTATTAAAATATGTATATAATACATGTTATGACGTTCGTGAATGATTGGACAAACAGGGTGGTCAACCGTTATATAAAAAATCATTTTCAAAAGTTTTAAAACTTGTCAAAATTCATTGCTTATCATGTCGAAAATATTAAATCATATAGAGAATTTTTTTAAATAAGTCGAAATTTTTCGGGTCATCACAGTACCTCCCCGTTAAAGAAATTTCGTCCCGAAATTTGAGTGAGGTCGTCATGGTTAACAATAAAAATGTTTTTATGACGAATATGAGTTGATAAATAGAATTTCTATCACCGTTGAATAATATGGATAAAACAATCCAATTACTCGAAGCTTATGAGGGAAGTTATCGTAATAAAGTGAAATGAGGGAATAGATATTCATCTTAACTTTTGACGTATTAACAATTGATTTTCGGAATTTAAGGAATAGAAAATCTTCATAATCTATATAAGATTTGATTCTTTGGAATTTGCGGATATTAGGATTTTCTTTGATTAAATGCGTAATCTGCCTCGATTGCTATGTCTGATTTTTCGCTATAAATTGACCTCTTCCGTTTCATTTATTTTCACCACTCCTATAATCTTCTTTTTTTATTTCATACATCCCAATAGTTTGTGAAAATGCTTAATCCAGTTCTGATTCTTGATATTTTCCTGGCTATCGTATCCTTCATTCTTCTTTTTCATCTGCCACCATAGGAAGTTATTTTCTTCTACTATTACCTTGGGGTTATAGTGTTTTTCATTCTCCCGTGTCTTTATATTGCTATACGCATTGATATACACGGTTTGAAATTTCGGGGTTGTTATCGGGCTTTATATTCTCCATTATATTTCGGAGCTTCATGCTTTCGTTTTCTCTTCCCGACCTTAAGTCAAGCGGATAATGGTCCAGAATTCGTAGGTATGAAGTTTCAGATGAACATAACTAATGTTCTAAGAAAGAAATGGTAATAGCACAATCTAACTTGTCAAATTACCAGAATATCTAGAAAAGACCGAATCATCAAGAAAAATATTTTCTTGATATATTTAGAGGTTAAATATAATGAAAGAGTTATGTAACATGGTTCATGATGAGGGTGTGATCTGTGAACCTTTATCACGTTCCATTAGAAACTCAGCATGACTTACTGTAATATAATCACGTTGATCAAGTGTCATTATATTATACTAATTCATGCTTCAGTTCCCAACACTACTTCAAAACATTCATATTTTAAACTTGAAGATTTCAGAATTTAAAAACTAAAATATTTTCTTTTATGATGTAACACCGATAACGTGAAGAGATAAATAATTTTGGATGATAATAGTTATGAAGATCTCTTCAGAAATATCGAAGATATTTATAATGAAAGATATGATAATATCTTAGAATTTCTAATATTAACGGATGGTGAAGAAGATTTGTCTGTGAAGGTTTAGATTTAGGAGCAAGGTATTCGTTAATGACTTCAGCAGATACTGAATCATTTGTATTCTTTGAAGGCAGGTTTAGTCTTTGTGATTTGTCCACAGCCTCCTTCATAGTTTGCTCAATTCGTTTTTCAGTACCAAATTTTCTCTTTTTCTCTGCTTTTCCAACACACTACACTTTACCATCAAACTTTCGACTATTAAAGTCGTTTACAGTTTTTGCTGCTTTATTAGCATTTTTCCAAAATTCGGAGAACTAGTTTCGCAGTTTGGGGTGTTTTTTTAGAAACTTCACATTCGAAGTATGTAAGTCCAGGAGGTAGACGTTATATGTACACATATAACTGTTGGCATAGACGTGCTGCAAGATTTCAAAATACTGATTGCTAATTCCTGATAATTCGTATGGCAATTTTCGTTACAAGATGCAAATGAGTAATGATAGGGTTTCAATGAGTATTATGATTTTTTGGAAGGTCAAAGATCAATGAAGTTGTTGGTAAATTTACTGCTAATGTGGTGGAACATGAAAGGTTCCCCGGTAACAAGAACGTATATGTCCAGATTACAATAAGGCTAATCTGAAGAAAAAAATCAAAGTTGACTGGTTGGAAGTGTGATAAAACGGGATACTTTGAAAAGGGATTGCAAGATTATTTTTGGTAAAAACAACGCTAAAGGATCTTTCACATTTTTGAAGTCAAAGTATAGCTTTGAAAAATGTAGAGATCTAAGAATGATGTCACCCGTTAAATCTTGACTTGGATTCTGATCCGTCAATATCAGAATATGTAATTGAATTTGTATGAAAATGATTGTATATCATTGTGAGCATTGTTAATAATTTTTGAATCAAAGTTGAAGAATATACAGTGTAACATATTAGTTGCGAACTTATATATTTCCCGGGTATTACCTACCCGTTAAAGATTTCACAATTAATACTTTGTACAAAAGAATTTTTATTACCGTTTTTATGTAAATATTTGTATGTATATTTTCTTCAGATGTAACACAGATTTAATGAGTTAATATCATATTAAGCTCATTTAATTTTCGGCTTGACTTAGAAATGATTAATCTCTAAAACATTAAAGATTACATAATCTTTGCGGAGTATTTCGCTAATGTAATCGATACTTCATTATTTATTCTTATTTCTCGGTGAAGGATGTTGATGCTCGTGGAATTTTTGTGAACCTTACAAGGCACAGATGATGTTTTCTGGAAAGTTTCGAGTACATCGAAAATAAAATTGTAAAATCAATTATGTAATTGAATAATACACTTGGTTTATTATGAAATGAAATTCATTAAGTTGAAACAGAGATTATAGTTAACAATGGTTAAGTTGTTAAGGAAGGATGTACATCATTGCATATTAGTAATATGAACTAACCGAGTAGTACCTACCAGTTAAGATTCACACGTAATAGCTTAGTACGAAAAGATTTATTTTGATTTCAAAATTCATATATATTAAATATACATAAAATTTCTTCAGGGGAAATGAGTTAATACTTCATCGGTTATTGTTGCTGGTATTTCTTAGTAACTACGGTGCGTATGACGTTGATGCTCGTGGGACATATTGTGAAGTTGAGGTTTGCGGTGCGGTTGTTGTTGGTGGTGGTGGTAATGATATTGTTGGTGTTGATGATGGTGGTACTGTTGATGCCAGTGATGCTGCCGGTGCTTGTAATCTTTGCACCATATTCTCCAAAGCCACTACCCGAGCGCGAAGCTCGTTGACTTCCTCTACTACACCGGGATGATTGGCGGTTCGGACGAGCAGATGAATAAGATCCAGAATTTGAGATAGTATATTATCGTGACGAGATACTCTGGAAATGAGAGAGAAAATGGTATTATGAACAGGTTCGCCGGTAAGTGCTTCAGGTTCTTCGCCATGAGGGCAATGAGGTGGATGGAAGGGATCACCTTCTTCTTGTCTCCAATGATTAAGTAGACTACGAACCCATCCCCAATTCATACAAAATAGGTGATGGCTAATTAGTTGATCCATTCCGGTTACACTTTCTTCAGAGTTCAGGTGAATATCCATATCGGAATAGCTGTCGGAATTTAAGGAATTTGAACTAGATACGGGATCCATCTTGTATAATTAAATAGATGATTTTTGATATGAAATAGATTATACAATTTAGATTGGTACTCTTCAATACATAATTTACATATGTATATATAATACCAAATTGCGGAGAAATTTTCGGAAAATGGCAGTTAAAGTATACTATAATAGATATGCCAAGATATGAATTTTGTCTATACACTATCTATGCAATCAATGCAATAAGACGCGTTTAGACTTAAGATGATAGACAGGTAATTTCTGAAAAAGAAATGATAAGCAAAACTTTTGACATGCAGACACAGTCGAAGTCCAGACTTACTAATGCATCCTAACAACTATCAGTTAGACACACTTAAGCAAGACCTGGTTCACTAGGACCAACGCTCTGATACCAACTGTGACGATCGCTCCAAATCCATATGGATGAACACGTCATTCATCGATTTCATTGCGAGGTATTTGACCTCTATATGATACGTTTTGTAAACATTGCATTCTTTTGAAAAGGCACACCATAAATGAATATTTAAATCAAAGGTTTTCAACATCTGATGATATCTACATATAGACAATCACCGTAAATAATAGTTTACAATAGTACTTTCGTTGACAATGCAGTCAAAATAAGATACGTGGTGATGATTTGGTGAATGCAACGTTTCCTTGAAAAATATGCCATGTAAGACTTCATGCACATAGCTTGTCTAACATATAAGCAAACAGCGGAAGACTTCTAGGGAACCTGAGAATAAACATGCTAACAAGTGTCAACACAAAGGTTGGTGAGTTCATAGTTTTAATGTTGCGCATAATTTGTATATAAAGGTGGATCACAAGATTTCAGTTGTTTCATCCAGAAACGTTTATCAAAATATTCTACAAGATTGAGCACCCTGATAACTAAACTTAACATATATAATTTGTACCCTTTGTATAATCATCTTAATAGTACACGCAAACCAACGTGTACGCTTCTCAAATAGCATACGTCCATTAAAAGGCTAGTACTCTAGCTCGGACGGGGATATCAAGCCCTATGGATCCATATACAACTACTCGCGCCCACCAGTTCTTATAACTGGCAGTTACTAGTTACCAAAGCTAAGGGATTTTCGGTTCAAACTCAGTGTAGAATTTAGTATGTACTTGTATCCTTTGCGTTTAAAGTAAAGTGCATGTATTCTCGGCCCAAAAATATAGATTTCAAAAGCAATTAAAAAGGGGGCAAATGAAACTCACCTTAGCAGCATATAAAGTCGTTCACCAAAATGTGACTGAAACTCGGAATGCAAAATTAACCGTAGATCTCAACCTAGAGAACATATGTTGTTCAATAAATGTCTATCGAGCTAGGTCTGGTCATAGTGTATCACAATCCTAATGCTCGAGATCGACATACAAAAGTTATCCAAAGTCATTTCAAAAAGTCAATTTTGACAATAGTTCAACAAAACGAGACGTACCTTATATAAGGATTCATTTACTCAGTTGGTAATACTCAAAAATCTAATTTATCAATCTTACAAACAAGTTTCTTAAATATTAATTGCAGATTCAAAAGCAATGCCAATTATCGTTGATCATAATTCAGTTGTCCATATCTTTTAATTCGTTCATCGAAATTACGTGATTCCTAAATGAAAAGTTATTGATTTTTCGCCAGCTTTCCAAAAACATGTATATCATATACCTTTTACCAGTAATATATGTATTTAATTCGTGATTCATTATAAACTGTTTAACGATGAAATTTAGCATACACGTATGTATAAATATATATACTCGAGCACTAGACATGGATACACAATTAATATATAAAAGATAAAATATGAGTGCTTACGTATCAATATTGAGATTCAATATTGTAGGAAAGTACGTAGACGTAACGGAGATGATAAATACTAGGTTTGATTCATAAATATACCCCCGAACATTACTCATAACCTCCTTGGCAATAACCCATAATTTCCTTAGCTCTATCCCGCTCGAAAACATATTTTGAAAGTGACACGCTCATGACCTCGTCGTAGTATTTTATGTATAATACTAATTAATAATAATACTACTAATAATATTAATATTAATAAAAGTATTAATCTTAATAATAATAATAATAATAATAATAATAATAATAATAATAGTAATAATAATAATAATAGATATAAATATAATATATATTGAGAGATAGATGCGAGATAGATGGATACAGAAAAACAGAAACGTTCGATATTTATAGGACCAGACCTGTCCCACCTGCCCATGCGATCGCATGGGCTTATGGGAATTTTGCCATGCGATCGCATGGCATCATTTTTCAGCTCACATCTTTTTTGTTCACTAGCGTGTCTACATATTAATATAATACGTAAATCGAATTTAAAATTTTAAAAAGTCGTATTTATTAAATACTTCAGGGGTATTCTATGTAACTTATAATTAATAATTTCTATCATGTCGTTTTCATGTGAATAGTAAATGAATTAATTTAAATTCAACTATTTAAGCTACAAAAATTATATCATAAAAATTAAATGACTTAATACGTAAAATTTTTAATTTGAAATAGCATCGTTTAATAGTAAATTTTTAATCATTTCGTATATAAATATTATTCGCATGATTCCGTATAAATCTAAAACTCTTATATTTATTAAAATATGTATATAATACATGTTATGACGTTCGTGAATCGTTGGACAAACAGGGTGGTCAACCGTTATATAAAAAATCATTTTCAAAAGTTTTAAAACTTGTCAAAATTCATTGCTTATCATGTTGAAAATATTAAATCATATAGAGAATTTGTTTAAATAAGTCGAAATTTTCCGGGTCATCACAAAAACACTCGGCCCGATCACTGTAGCAGCCCAAAGCCTGGCCCGAAATCCTTATCCATGCGATCGCATGGATTTTTAACTTGAGGACCATGCGATCGCATGGCCCTGTCTGACATGCCACATTTGACCATCCAACAGCAATCATTACGTAATTATTATTATTATTATTTATTAAAACCCTAATTAGGGTTGTTTATTTAATTAATTAGTTTACTTTTATTATTTATTTTGTATATTTAGTTTAATTAGTTTTAATAAATTATAAAATTAATAGTTTTATTTATAAAAATAATATTTTTATAAAAATTGTACTTTTTACAACTTTAAGTATATTTTTGTATTTTGTATCTTTTTTTTTTGTTTTTAGCGTAATATTTGTATTTTTTCGCTCGTATTTAGTTTTAAGTCATAGTATTTGCCATAGTTATTTTTATTTCTAGATTTTTAGGCTTTGCCATAAAATCTCTTAAGTGCTTTTTCTTTAGACTAAGATTTAGGTGCTTTAGAATTTTGCGACGCCGTTTTTATATTTTAGTACCTTTTTAAGTTATTACCGTTTTGGGATATAGTATTTCTTTTAAGCTTTAATATTTCTAGACGCAACTTTTAATTATTAGTTTTTAGTTACTTTTTAAGTATCGACGCGCTACTTTCTTATTTTTATTTTTCGACGTTTATTTTTCTACCTTTTATTTTTCGACATTTTCCGACGCAATCTTTTTCTTTCTTATTTCTCGACGCTCTAGTTTATAGGACATAGAATTTTTTTTCTATTTCTTCTCTAAAATTTCAAAACGAAAAATTATTTTAAGTGGTTAAATTGATAGACATCAAAATTTTATGGTTCGTAGTAATAGTTGGATTTGTACGTGGACCGGGTTATTGGAGCCAAACAGTACTCAATTATATTGAGACCAAATGAATCCTGCCCCTCTGCTGCATCTTTTGGCTATTCGAAACGTGGGCAAAATCAGAAAAGTCTATTAATTTGATAACTTATATAATTTTTCTTATTTTTATAACTAATAGGATATTCAGCGAATGCACCGAGCAAAACGTTCACCACCTTTTATACGTTCACCACCTGTAACTCGATCAAGACATCTATCAAATATTGTCGCCGTTGATTTTTCTTTAGAATCGTCATCCAGTCGACCAAGTACTCCAACTCAAATTTTTGATAATCCATTTTTTGAACCCGACCTCACAATTGAGAATCCGGAGAATATTCAGGGACAATTCAGAGATCCTGAACCATTAATCTTTCCTCCGGAACCACCAATCATTCAAACGGAGATTGTCGAGGAACCAACCATTAAATCAGAATCCTATAGTGATTCGGATTCAACAAATTCAATCATGGAGAATCTAGAACCTCTAAGTATGGAAGACCGAATGAGAGCTAAACGCACTGGCCAAGGTCACGCAATTACTCAACCTGACATTAATGCGCCAGATTATGAAATCAAAGGACAAATTCTACACATGGTAACTAATCAATGCCAATTTAGTGGTGTACCGAAGGAAGATCTAAATGAACATCTTCGTACCTTTAATAGGATCTGTATACTATTTAAAATCAGAGAAGTGGAGGATGAACAGATATATCTCATGTTATTTCCCTGGACTTTAAAGGGAGAAGCCAAAGATTGGTTAGAATTATTACCTGAAGGGGCGATTGATACATGGGACGTTTTAGTTGAAAAATTTCTTAAACAATTCTTTCCGGCATCTAAAGCCGTGAGACTACAAGGAGAAATTGTTACGTTCACACAAAAGCCAAATGAAACTCTATATGAGGCATGGACAAGATTTGGAAAGTTATTAAGAGGATGTCCGCAACATGGTTTAGACCCTGCCAAATAGTACAAATATTCTACCAAGGATGCGACATCACTACAAGAAAAGACATCGATATAGCAGCTGGTGGTTCCATTATGAAGAAAACAGCAACTGACGCTTACAAAATTATTGATAACACTGCTTCCCACTCACATGAGTGGCACCAAGAAAAAGATATCGTTAGATCATCTAGAGCAGCTAGAGCCGATTCTAGCCATGATTTCGATTCCATTTCCGCAAAGATAGATGCTGTCGAGAGACGAATGGAAAAGATGACTAAAGATATCCACTCAATACGAATTAGTTGTGAGCAGTGTGGAGGACCACATTTGACAAAAGATTGTCTCAGTATTGAACTAACAATGGAACAAAGAGAGAATGTTTCATACATAAACCAAAGGCCTGGAAATAATTATCAGAATAATTATCAACCGCCAAGACCGATCTACAATCAAAATCAGAATTATAACCGAAATGTTCCATATAACAACCAACAAGGTCCTAATAATCAACAAGTATCTAATAATACTTACAACCAGCAAAGACCTATTTTTCAAAACAAACCACCACAAACCGATGATAAAAAGCCAAATTTTGAAGATATGATGTCAAAGCTAGTTGATAGGTGAAATTTTGAAGATATGATGTCAAATTTTGAACAAACCACCACAAACCAATGAACAAAATGCTCAAGCATTTAGAAATCAGCAAGCTTCTATTCAAAATCTGGAACAAGAAGTAAGTAACCTAGCAAGGTTGATAGGTGAAAGAAAACCGGGAAGTTTACCTAGCGATACTAATGCTAACCCCCGAAATGAAACAGCTAAAGCCATTACCACTTCTCACTTAAACCACCTGAAATGTCTGTAATTTCTGATGACTCTATTCCTACTCCACAAGAATCACAACCTGAACAAGATAAGGAAAAAGAACCGGTAGTTGAAAAGGTTAATGAAGATAACACAGTTAAGGCTAAACCTTATGTTAAACCATACCAACCACCACTTCCTTACCCGAGTAAAATGAGAAAAGAGAGACTTGAAGCCGAGCAATCCAAATTCTTGGATATGTTTAAACAGATAAATGTAAATCTTCCTTTCATTGATGTAATTTCAGGAATGCCTAAATATGCTAAATTTCTGAAAGATCTAATCACAAATAGAAAGAAAATGGAAGAACTCTCGGCTGTTACAATGAACGCTAATTGTTCTGCAGTGCTGTTGAATAAGATACCAGAAAAATTATCAGATCCAGAAAGTTTCACAATTCCATATTTTCTGGGTAGTCTTAGTTCAATAGAAGCATTGGCAGACTTAGGTGCTAGTATAAATTTAATTCCGTATGTACTATACGTTAAACTAGACCTTGGAGAATTGAAACCAACACGAATAAGTATACAACTAGCCGATCGATTAGTAAAATATCCTAGAGAGATAATGGAAAACATGCTAGTTAAAGTTGGTACTTTAGTATTTCTAGTAGATTTTGTTATTCTGGATATGGAAGAAGATTCTCGAGTTCCTCTCATATTAGGAAGACCATTCTTAAACACAGCTAAAGCAATAATAGACGTGTTTGGTAAGAAACTGACCCTAAGTATAGAGGACGAGAGTGTTACCTTTTCTGTTGATAGAGCCATGCAACAACCGCAATCTGCAGATGATACATGTTATTATATTCAAACTATAGATTCACATGCAGAATTGTTAGAAGAATTTCCAGAATTACAAGGAACAGGAGAATGTTCTTTAGGAGAAGGAACAGAACCAATTGATGAAACTGAAATGTTAGCTACACTTATGGCTAATGGATATGAACCAACAACAGAAGAAATTCAAATGCTAAAAGAAGAAGACAGATATCGATATAAATCATTGATAGAAGAACCACTGACATTAGAGTTAAATCCACTTCCAAACCATTTGGAATACGCTTATTTACATGGTGAATCTGAATTACCTGTAATAATATCGTCTTCTCTTACTGAAAATGAAAAATCTCAACTCATTACTGTGCTAAAAGCTCATAAACCAGCCATTGCATGGAAAATTCATGATATTAAAGGAATAAGTCCTTCGTATTGCACACATAAAATCCTTATGGAAGAAGGTCATAAAACGTATGTGCAACGCAAACGAAGACTAAATCCTAATATGCAAGATGTTGTTAAGAAAGCAATTATTAAACTGCTAGATGCAGGTTTAATTTATCCAATCTCTGATAGTCCATGGGTAAGCCCAGTTCAATGCGTACCTAAGAAGGGTGGCATGACTGTCATCATAAATGAGAAAAATGAGCTTATTCCTACTAGGACTGTAACAGGATGGCGTGTTTGTATTGATTATAGAAAATTAAATGACGCCACCAGAAAAGATCACTTTCCCTTACCTTTCATTGATCAAATGTTGGAAAGATTAGCCGGAAATAGTTACTATTGTTTTCTTGATGGTTTTTCCGGATATTTTCAAATTCCAATAGCACCCGAGGACCAAGAGAAAACCACGTTCACGTGCCCTTATGGTACTTTTGCTTATAAACGCATGTCATTTGGACTTCGCAACGCCCCTGCAACCTTTCAAAGGTGCATGATGGCGATTTTTCACGACATGATAGAAGAATGCATGGAAGTTTTCATGGATGACTTTTCAGCCTTCGTTGATACATTTGAATCATGTCTAGTTAATCTTGAACGAATGCTTATTAGATGTGAACAATCAAATCTAGTTCTTAATTGGGAGAAATGCCATTTCATGGTTAAAGAAGGCATCGTTCTTGGTCATAAAATCTCAAAGGAAGGAATTAAAGTGGATAGAGCTAAAGTAGATGTAATTGCTAAACTTCCACATCCCACCAATGTTAGAGGAGTTAGGAGTTTTCTAGGGCATGCCGGTTTTTACCGACGTTTCATAAAAGATTTTTCTAAAATTGCCACTCCTATGAATAAACTCCTAGAAAAAGATGCTCCATTCATCTTTTCAGATGAATGCATCAAATCTTTTAATATTCTTAAAGAAAAACTCACTAATGCACCGATTATGATAACTCCAAATTGGAATCTACCGTTTGAACTTATGTGCGATGCAAGTGATTTTGCAATGGGAGCCGTTTTAGGACAAAGGATTGAAAAACGATTTCAACCTATAGATTATGCTAGTAAGACGTTACAAGGAGCACAAACGAATTACACAACTACTGCAAAAGAACTCCTTGCTATTGTCTTTGCTTTTGACAAATTTCGTTCATATCTCGTTCTAGCTAAAACGGTGGTCTCTACCGACCATTCTGCTCTTAGATACCTATTTTCGAAACAAGATGCCAAACCACGATTAATCCGTTGAATCTTACTCTTACAAGAGTTCGACATTGAAATCCAAGATAAAAAGGGAGCAGAAAATCTCGCAGCTGATCATCTTTCTCGTCTTGAAAATCCCGAATTAGAAGTTCTGAATGAATCGGCCATACAAGACAACTTTCCTGATGAATATCTATTGAAGATAGATTATAATGAAATTCCATGGTTTGCAGACTATGCAAACTACTTAGTATGTGGATACCTTGAAAAAGGATTATCGTACCAAAAACGAAAGAAATTCTTTAGTAATATAAAACACTATTTCTGGGAAGATCCACATTTGTTTAAAAGTTGTCCCGATGGAATAATACGCCGATGTGTATTCGGAGATGAAGCTAGTCAAATCTTAAACCATTGTCACACAGGACCAACAGGAGGGCATTATGGGCCTCAACTCACAGCAAAAAAGTTTATGATGCTGGATTCTATTGACCTACAATTTTCAAAGATGCACACCTTCTTTGCAAATCCTGTGATGCTTGTCAAAGGGCCGGAAAAATAAGTCAACGTGATTGAATGCCACAAAATGTCATTCAAGTATGTGAAGTATTTGACATTTGGGGTATTGACTTTATGGGTTCATTTCCAAAATCTCATAATAATCTATACATTCTCGTTGCCATTGATTATGTATCTAAATGGGCGGAAGCACAATCTCTCCCAACTAACGATGCACGAGTTGTAGTCAACTTTTTAAAACGTCTTTTTGCTAAGTTCGGAACACCAAAAGCTTTAATAAGTGATCGGGGTACTCATTTTTGTAACAATCAACTTGAGAAAGTTCTTAAAAGATATGGAGTAACTCATAAAATCTCCACCGCATATCATCCACAAACAAGTGGACAAGTTGAAAATACCAACTGAGCTTTAAAACGTATTCTAGAGAAAACCGTAGGATCAAATCCGAAGGAATGGTCCATGAAATTGGAGGATGCACTCTGGGCTTTTAGAACAGCCTACAAAACTCCAATTGGAACCACACCTTTTAGACTCATTTACGAAAAAGCATGTCATTTTCCAGTAGAAATTGAACACAAAGCATTTTGGGCTTTGAAGACATGTAATCTTGATTTACCTGAAGCCGGACATCTACAGTTAAGTCAATTAAACGAATTAGAAGAATTAAGACATGAAGCATATGAAAATTCCTTAATCTATAAGGAAAGAACGAAGAAATGGCATGATAAAAGAATCAGAAGTTCAAAAGAATTTAAAGAAGGAGACAGAGTTCTTCTTTTCAATTCACGATTCAAACTATTTCCTAGAAAATTGAAATCAAGATGGTCTGGACCATTCATAGTCAAAAGAGTTTTCCCATACGGAATAATAGAGTTAATAAATTCAAATGGGATTGAATTTAAAGTTAATGGTCACAGAGTTAAACATTACATACATGGTCCGATGGAAGTTGACAATGAAGTCAATCATAATTTCACCACCCAAGAAAACCTTCAAAATGAAAACATAAATATGTTATCAACAACATATGATAAATCAAAATTGGCAAATAGGGAGGATTCAAATTGGAGTGATGAAGAAGAATTCTTATACAAACCTCCCATTCCAAGAAACGAAGAAAAATGTGAACAAGAAGTTCAAATAGAAGTGAAAGAACCAAGAAAAGAACACCCGAAAAAGGTTTACAAACCAACTCGACTTACTAAAGCAGGAGACCCAGGTGAATTTATCATTTCTTGCTTGCTTAATGATGGTGCTGTATATAATGGACTCGCAGATTTAGGAGCAAGTGCAAATATTATGCCTCTTTCCTTATACAAAAGATTAGGTATGGGTAAATTAAAACCAACCAAAATAGGTGTTCAATCATTTGACCTAACCATTAAACACCCGGTTGGAATAGCAAATAATTTACTTGTTAACGTGGGAAGTTTGAGCTTTATTGCAAACTTCATAGTGATTAATATGGAGGAAAACCTTGATATTCCTCTAATTTTAGGTCGCCCATTTTTAGAAACCACCGAGGCATTCATTGATGTAAGAGAAGGTAGAATGACACTTAGGGATGGTGATACATCGATCACCTTTGTGAACCGAAAGTTTAGATCTCCACCAACCAAAACTGTTAAACCAATAAAAACGCATAAATGTGGGGAAGATGAAGAAACACTTAATGATGATCCGATCACAAAGAACCCCGTTGATGATAAGAAATTAGATGAACCCGTTTTTAACAGTTCAACGAAGAAACTTTATAAACGGATTCACGATGATAAGATTAAGGGAAACTTTAAGTTATGTAACCGATTAATATCCAATTTATCACCAAAAGAAAAGGCGGTGTTAGTTGAATTTGTGAAAGTTACGGAGGAAATCAACAAATGGATTGAAGTAAAAGTCAAAGATATTCAAGTTGTTGATGATCCAATTGAAAATAACGTTAATCACAATTTCAACTAAGTGTGGGGAGGTTCGAATCTTTTTAGGGTAATATGTATTTCTGTTAGAGTTAGATTTTCTGTTTTCGTGTAGTTCTCGAAAATGGAACCCGAATGGTCTTTCCCTAACAGACCCTAAAGAACTAGCCTTCTCCCCCCATTCTGATTTTTTTTTTTTTTTTGGTTTTACGAGATGAAGACTTCCTGTGAATTAAACCATGGTCTAATGCTACACGCTTTGATCACTAAACGTAATAATGACACCCTTCTAAGTGAATTGGTATCATTAATCAGAGGTAAATTGGACGGAGTAAGAAAAGAATCCAGGAACGAAAATAATAAGTTACATTTTGGTAAAGGAAAATCAAAATCCGCAGCGAAAAGAAGAGCACGACACCTTGAAAGATGTCACAAATGCGGAAAATGGTCACACGAAGGTAAATGTTCAAATAATCAGACATATTCAAATACCGAATTCGTTACTTTATGCAGAGATGGACCGTTCATATGTTTCGAAGAAAAAACGTTGAATGCTCGAGGTTACGCCTATGTAGCTATGGAAAACCAATTAGTCCGACTATCTTATGAGTGGGCTAAAGCAGGTCACTAAGAATTCTATCTTACACGTAAGTATGTACAGTTTTTATTTTATTATTTTTAACCTTTTGATAATAAACGCTAAATCGTTCGCTATAAAGTATTAAATTGATACTCAATAAAATTAGGTTTTGCGACCGAAATTATTGATATCATACAAAAATTTATTACATCACTGCGAAATTTACCGTTTATTCTTAAGGTATAAATATCTTTAATTAATCAACCCAAAATATTTCAGAAATTCGTCAGGAGTAAAACTAGGTAATATAGCCGAAATTACTTTACCGAAAAGAGGGGCGTATATTTTTGATAATATTTGATTGATTAAAGTGGGATAAAAGACCAAAAAAAATTTTAATTTTATTTTTACTTTGTTTTTAAAATAAATATTAAATTAATATTGTAAACCTTTTAAAATCAATATATTTAAGTTTGTAAATATTTGAAAAATTAATATTTTTAATATAAGTTTGCATGTATAAAAACAAAAATATAATAAAAGTTTGGTGTGAATTTATAATTTTCATAATATGAATTTTTAATTTTATGCATTTTAAATTTAAGTTTGGTGTGAATTTAAAAACAAAAATTTACTTTATTTCGTTAAGTTAAAAATATAATTTTTAAAATTCGTCGTAAGTTGAAGACTAGGTCATTGAACCGAAATTGCTTTACCCAAGAGAGGGACGAGAACTTTTATTATCATTATTTTTAATCTTATTGAATTAAACTATGCAAAAAAAAAAACAAAAATCTTTGCTTTTAAAACAAACAACAATATGTTTGGAAACTTTGGTAAAATTTAATCATTTTTCTACGCTAATCACCCTCAATAATTTAAATTGTTACTGATTTCTTGCAAATGAGGGTATTGCAAGATCTTAAGTGTGGGAAGGGGTTAAATTCTTTCGGATTTTTAAAATTTTTGACTTATACACTTGGTTACCATTAAAAATACTAGTAACGCAGTAGTTGTATTATAATCTAGTGCTCTCTGATAATAAAGAACAGCCCTAGTTATACACTTGGTTACCATTAAAAATACTAGTAACGCAGTAGTTGTATTATAATCTAGTGCTCTCTGGTAATAAAGAACAGCCCTAGTCTTATATACTGACTACCCAATTCTAGTAAAAATTTTCAAAATTTTCAATTAAATGAACTCAAAATCATGTTTATACATATTTATGAACGATAAAACTAGGTGTTAACACCAAAATTATTGTTACCTTGGAAAGGACATTAATTGAGAAACAAACCAAAATATTAGAATTCATTAAAAATGGAATAGAGGACAATAAAAAGGCAAATAAAAGAAAATAAAAAGCCAAGTGTGGAAAAAATTTACCAAATTATTTTAAAACATATATCACATATTTTTGTACAAATAATTGAAGATACTTTTGCTTTGAACTAATTATTTGAAAGAAAGATGGATCTACACGATAAATCAATTCCATCATTAAAAGGAAATAAAGTCTTCCGAAAAAGACACGCGCTTCTTGATTTAGGTCATGAAGTTGTCGTCCAGACCAGTTGTAGAGTCTACGAAAAATCTTGAAAAGTTTTCTCGAAAATCAGCTGGAAATCCACGGACCTCAACATCAAACAGGGTCGCCAAGTGGTCAGACTTATCCTAACCATGAGAGGATCTGTCTCGTACAATGGGGAGGACGCCATGCAAATTAGCTTAATAAGACTAATGAATCAGATCCCCAGAAAGGATAATCTCCTTAAAGATTAAAAATCAGCTTTTAAGCCTGATATTACTCAATCCTAGAGATTGACTTTAAAGATTGAGAATTCAAACTCATGGAATTCGATGATATCTAAACTCGAGCTTGAAAGAGAAAATATTTTGATCAAAATTACAAACCGATTTGTTTTCTGAAAACCCATTTTTAATGCGTTCATTACCATTGAACGTAAAATCCTAGGAATTCACCTGAAATTCATTAGGTCACCTGAACCAAATCGGGTGTCAACCGTAAGAACGGTGGTTGCATAGCATGGTCGAAGATAGGACCTTGTGCCAGACCGAAAAACTAAAGGGTGAGCTTTACTATTGCTCCAACAAAGGATAGTAATTGCATCCGACACGTTATAGACCATAATTAAAAGCATGTCAGGGGACATTGCCTTAACAGTTGCTTGTTCAACGCTTTCCTTTACAACTGGACGGTGGTTTACCAAAAGGTAATATACAGAGCAAGTATACTGGACGTGTTGCATTCCCAATACAAGGTTAGCAAGTGGGTGACACAAAACTGCAAGTTTTGAGCTAAAATTTTCAAATATGAAACCCACCAAACCCACAAAAATAATTTGCAAACACCGGTGAAGGGTTATTCCGGAAAACCTGTCTAGGGTAAAAACTAGATTTAATTTTCAAAAGATCAAATGTTTTCATAAAGATCCAATTTCCTAAAGGATCTAAATTTTTATAGTCATATGGGACTGTAAACCACATCGTTACTATCATTGTTTATACCGCCGTATAGAAATCACTGATGTACAAAGTGTGAAGAATAAAGAAGTGATTCTAGTATTTTTATTTCAAGACTATATTGCTTAAGGACAAGCAACGCTCAAGTATGGGAATATTTGATAATGCTAAAAACGAACATATATTTAATAGCATTATCCCTCAAGAAAGACAAGATTTAGTTGCAATTGTCCTATTTACAAGTGATATTCGTTTAAATAATAAAAGGTGAAGACAGAAGACAGATTCGACGAATTGAAGACGCAAAGGACCAAAAAGCTCAAAAGTACAAAGTACAATCAAAGTGGTTCTAATTATTAATGAGAAACGTCTCAAAATTACAAGAGTACCAGACGCGAAACGCAAAGTACAAGATATTAAATTATACGCAAGGACGTTCGAAAAACCGGAACCGGGACCAGAGTCAACTCTCAACGCTCGACGCAACGGACTAAAAATTATGAGCCAACTATGCACAAGAATATAATATAATATATAAATAATTATATAAATTATTTATATATTATATTATATATTATAAACGTCGGCAAACAAGAAAACAAAGGAGTGTGAGCTGATACCTACCACCATGCGATCGCATGGCTTGTAGGCATATTTTCCATGCGATCGCATGGCCCTGAAAAGTTGGTCACATGCTATAAATTCGCGTGTTTTGGCTCAGTTTTAATTATATATCCATCCTATCTCTCTATCTATAAACGTATATATATATATATATATATATATATATATATATATATATATATATATATATATATATATATATATATATTTATATTTTAATTTTAATTTTAATTTTAATTTCTAATAATAAGGGTATGTTAGCGAATGTTGTAAGGGTGTAAGTCAAAATTCTGTCCGTGTAACGCTACACTATTTTTAATCACTGTAAGTTATGGTTAATGTTATTTTTAAATTAATGTCTCGTAGCTAAGTTATTATTATGCTTATTTAATGCCAAAATAATCGTGATGTTGGGCTAAATACTAAAATTGGGTAATTGGGCTTTGTACCATAATTGGGGTTTGAATAAAAGAACGACACTTGTGGAAACTAGACTATGAGCTATTAATGGGCTTTATATTAACTAAATGATACCTCGTTAATTTAATATATAGACTTATAATTTGACGTATTTATATATAACCACATACGCTTGACTGGGCACGGTGGGCGGGATATCTATAAATACCAATAATTGTTCATTTTACCGGACACGGAACTGGATTAATAGTTAATAGACTTGTTGAAACAGGGGTGGATTATATTCAAGGGTAATTGGTGTAATTGTTAACAAAGTAGTAAAATCTTGGTTTACACGCAGTCAATAACCTGGTGTATTCATTAAACAAAGTATTAAGACCTTGTTACAATTCGAATCCCCAATTAGTTGGAATATTTGACTTTGGAAATAAGAATAATTTGACGAAGACTTCCGCATTTTATGATTATGACTGATGGACTATTATGGACAAATCCGTATGGACATATTGAATAATCCAGGACAAAGAATAATTAACCCATGGGAATAAACTAAAAATCAACACGTCAAACATCATGATTATGGAAGTTTAAATAAGTATAATTCTTTTATTTCATATTTAATTGCACTTTTAATTATCACACTTTTCTTTATTGTCATTGTATTTAATTGCATCTTTAATTATCGTACTCTTTAATTATCGTAATTTTATTTTATCGCACTTTTATTTATCGCAATTTCATTATCGTTATTTACTTTACGCTTTAAATTAAGTCTTTTATATATTTAATATTTTACATTAGATTTTAACTGCGACTAAAGTTTTAAAATCGACAAACCGGTCATTAAACGGTAAAAACCCCCCTTTTATAATAATAATACTACTTATATATATTTTTGTATTTTTACAATTATAAGTTAAAAATATAGCGTTAAGCTTGTTTAAGTCTCCCTGTGGAACGAACGGACTTACTTCAAACTACACTACTGTACGATTAGGTACACTGCCTATAAGTGTTGTAGCAAGGTTTAGGTATATCCATTCTATAAATAAATAAATATCTTGTGTAAAATTGTATCGTATTTAATAGTATTTCGTTGTAAAAATAATACTATTTCCTAGTACACCTCGCACACATCAATATATTTTCATAAAGACTGTAATGAAAAATTCTTGTTCAAAATATTATTTGTGACATTTTTTTTAACGGGTAGGTAATACCCGAGAGATATATAAATGCACAATTAATATATTACATTCTTCGATTCTAATTCAGTAAATCATCAACTATACTCCCTATTTTTACAACAGTATACCTTCTTTTATAAGAAATCAAAACAACCATACTCATTCAAATTCAATCACCTATTCTTATTTTTGAAATCTCAGAATGCAACTCGAGATATAAGCAAAACCATCACTCTTAGATCCTTACATTTTTTCAAAGCTATACTTTGACTTCAAAACTGTGATAGAACATCAATTTTAATTGTAACACTCAAAAGGATATGAGAATCAATCGAGATTTATGATGAATTTATCCTTTGGATATTGACAATGACAAGCTGCATTTAAAATGCTTTGAAATTTCGGAAGACACTTCAAATAAGGAACAATCGAGATGATGATCCAATCACACATTACCCGAAGTCTTGTACCTGAAAAACTCTCGAACCCAAAGTCATAGTTTAACACGTACCCGCGTTGAATTCTTTAGCATTTATTAGCAAAAACAACCTTATGATTCTTTTCGAAGTAGCCAGTTTTGTCACAGCTCCAACAAGTCAACTTCGACTTTTCAGTAAAACTAATTTTATTATAACTTCGATAGATACGCTGCCCTTTCACCATCGTTACTGGGTAACCTTTCATATCTCACCACATTAGCAGTAAACTTATCAACAACTTCATTAACCTTCGACTTAAACCTCTCCGAAAAGTCACTATACTTATTCATTGAAACTTCATCTCTTACTCATCCGCATCTTGCAACAAAAATTGCCATACCAATTACTGAAAATCAGCAATTAATATTCTGAAATCTCGCAGCGTTTCTACTTCAATAGTTATATATACATATAAGGTCTATCTCCTAAACTTACACACTTCGAATGTGAATTTTCTGAAAAACATCTCAAACTGTGAATTAGTTCTCGAAATGCTAATGAAGCAGCAGAAACTGTAAACGACTTTAACAGTCAAAAGTTTGATGACAAAGAATAATGTGTTGGTAAAGCCCAGAAAAAAGAGAAGAGTTGGTACTGAATAATGGATTGATCAGACCGTGAAGGAGACCAAGGACAAATACAAGGACCAAAGTCTGTATTTAAAGAATCTTGATGATTCTGTTTCTGACGAAGTCATTAACGAATACCTTGCTCCTGACTCTAAACCTTTGCGAACCTTATTCTTCATCATCATCTTATCTTAAATATTATAAGATATCTTCGTATCTCTCATTATACATATTCTCCATATTTCTGGAGATATTTTCACAACTATTCTTATCTGAGATCATTTATCTCTCCATAATATCTGCAACATAAAAGAAACAGTGTTGGTTTCTAAATTCTGAAAAAAATTCAAATATGAATGTTTTGAAGTAGTGTTGGGAACTGAAGTATGAGTTAGTATAATATAATGACACTTGATCAACGTGATTATATTACAGTAATTCATGCTGAGTTTCTAATGGAATGTGATGATTCACAGAACATACCATCATCATGTGCCATTTACACGACTCTTACATTCTACCAAATCTCCAAACATATTAAGAACATATCTTCTTGATAGTTCTATCTTTCCGGATATTCTGGTAATTTGCCAAATCAAGATCGTACCATTACGATTTCCTTCTTAGAACATTAACTATGTTCATCCAAAACTTCATACCTACTAATTCTGGACCATTATTCGCTTGACTTAAAGCCGGGAAGAGACAATAAAAGTATGAAACTCCGAAATGTAAGGAAGAATATAAAGTCCAATAACAACACATAAATTACAAACCATGCATATCAATGTTTATCGCAACATAAAGACACGGAAGAATTAAAAACACTATAACCCCAAGGGCGAAGTAGAAGAAAACAGATTCCTCCTGTGGAAGTTGGAAAAGTAGAATGATTGTTGTGATAGTAAGGATAAGGACAAGGACAAGGATTAGAACTGGATTAAGTATTTTCGCAATCTTTTGAAATTGGAATTGAGTATAGAAGTGGTAAAAACTAATGGAATGGAAAAGGTAAATATATAAGGGAAATATCAGACGTAGTAATCGGGACAGATCATCGCATTTAATTAAAGAGATCCTAATTTCCTTAAATCTCGAAGAAACAGATCTTAATAGATTTCCAAGATTTTTTTTTTTTTGAATCCCTTGAATTCCGGAATTCAACCATGACTACGTCAAAAATTATGACGAAACTTATTTTTCTCATTCCACTATTTTGTGATAGCTTCACTCATACGCTTCGAGTAATCGGATCATTTTATCCATATTACTCTATGGTAATAAAATCCTATCTATCAACCTATAACCGTCATGAAAACATTTTTATGGTTAGCCATGACGACCTCGATCAAATTTCGGGACGAAATTTCTTTAACGGGTAGGTACTGTGACGACCCAGAAATTTCCGACCAAATTTAAACCTAACCTTTATATGTTTCCGACACGATAAGCAGAATTTGTAATGTTGAATCTCAAAAAGTTTGGAACTACATTCATGTAATCAATTACCCTTTGACCGTATTCGAAGATTCACGAACAATTATGTGTATATAGATATGTATATATAATATATAATATTAACTGAAAACATTAACAAAGTATTAGATATATGATACTTTACATGAACGTATTTGTTTCTATATATTCATCGACAGAATTAAGAGATAATATCAAATAATTGAATTATCAGATACATTATGATATGATTACGGGCCAATGTTATGAGGTCCACTGTGATTTAAGAAATCTATTCTTTTTGACAATATTCGGAAAATGGTAAAGTGATCTATAAGTAAGAACGTGGAGTGTAAATAACTTAGATGTTGGATATCGACAAGTTAAGTAACTCGACATTTTTCATTAAGATGATTTCATACGTTTATTAAACCTTTGGACTTTATCCCATGCTTCACCAACAGACTGTAATTTAAAAACTTGAAACCTATTATGAATATATATAATTCTACTTTTCTAAAGTGTTTTATGATATAACGATATAATTAATATTAAATATATTTAATATTTAAATATATTTATACGCGTATTATACGTACATAGTTTTATACTTTTACTATACTTTAACTTTACCTTTACTTTACTTTTACTTTACTTTTACTTTACTTTAACTTTAATAATTCACTTTAATACTTCACTTTAATAATTTACTTTAATAATTCATACTTTAATAATTCACTTTAATAATTCACTTTAATAATTCAGTTTAATAATTCATACTTTAATAATTTACTTTAATAATTCATACTTTAATAATTTACTTTAATAATTCAAAAATCTATTATAAATAGAATTCAATAGGTTTCATTATTTCATAGAAACTTGAAAATATATTTCTCTAAACTCTCTCAATGGAATTACATATATATATTTACTTAGTATTATTTCAAGATATTATTAGTATACATAAAATACTACGACGGAGTTATATTCAGACGATTTCAAAATAAGTTTTCAAACGGGATAGAGCTAAAAAAATTATGGGATATAGCTATGGAGGTTATGGGTATTGTTCGAGGGTATTGCTCGTGAGGTCAACCTAACGTTTATCATTTTCGTTGCGTCTACGTACTTTCCTGCAATATTGAATCACAATATTGATACGTGAGCATTCATATCTTATCTTTTATATATTAACAGTGTATCCCTGACTAGTGCTCGAGTATATATGATTATGCATGTTTGTATGCTTAGTTTCGTCGTTAAATAATTTATGATAAATCACGAATTTGATACATATGCTACTGAGATAAGGTATATGATATGTATATCGTTGAAAAGCTAAAGAAAAATTAATAACTTTTCATTTAGAAATCGTGTGGGTTCGATGAACGGATTAAAAGATATGGTCAACTGAATTATTATTAATTTTAATATTATTATTAAAATGATTATTATAATTGTTATCAGTTGATGTTATTACTAAAATTATCTTTATTACTAAAAATTAATATTTTTATTGAAACTATCATTTTATTATTTTATCAAATAAATATGCGTACAAAGATATTTTTACCACACGTAATATAATTACATTAATAATACATACCACTATATTTTTATGATATTAAGTGAATTTTATAAATTTTATTACTTGAGATATATAAAAGTATATTTTTGTCATATATGAATTTAAATATAAATTTTTATTTATTAATAAATGACTTGTATTATTTAGTATAATAAGATCTGATAAATATATTTAAATATATAAAACGACTATATATAAGTTATATAATAAACATGTATAGATTTTGGAAGTCATTTTGGGTCAAGTTGACTTTTGTTGACTTTTGCATGTCGGTCTCGAGCATTAAGATTGTGATACACTACGACTTGACCTAAATTGTTAGACAGATATTGACCAACATATAAATATATATACTTAATATAGGTTCGTGAATTCGAGACAAACCCTGCACTTGTTCAGTGTCGTCATATACATAATTGCTACGAAATACAGTATTGTGAGTTTTATTACTCCCTTTTTATATATATTTTTGGGCTGAGAATACATGCACTGTTTTATAACTGTTTTACAAAATGGACACAAGTACTAAAAACATATTCTACGTTGAGTTGTACCACTTTGCATATTTTTCCCTAATAGCTTGGTAACTACCATTTACATGCAGTATTGTAAACGCGAATCCTGTTGATAGATCTATCGGGCCTGACAACCCCAACCGGACTGGACGACCAGTATTTAACGGTTGCACAGTACTTCATTTCAGTGACTACACTTGGTACAGTGTAGTGAGATTTCATAATAAAGGGAATATGCGACGTTGATTAAATGTTAAGTATGGTTACCAAGTGCTCAACCACTTAGAATATTTTTATTAAAACGTTTATGTATATGAAATCTTGTGGTCTATTACTATTACAGAAATGATTGATTATGATAAACTAATGAACTCACTAACCTTTTGGTTGACACTTTAAAGCATGTTTATTCTCAGGTATTAAAGAAATCTTCCGCTGTGCATTAGCTCATTTTAAGGATATTACTTGGAGTCATTCATGACATACTTTGAAAGACGTTGCATTTGAGTCGTTGAGTTCATCAAGATTAATGTTAAGTCAATTATAGTTGGATGTAATATGAAATGGTATGCATGCCGTCAATTTTAGATGTAAAGAAAGTTTGTCTTTTAAAAACGAATGCAATGTTTGTAAAACGTATCATATAGAGGTCAAATACCTCGCGATGTAATCAACTATTGTGAATCGTTTATAATGTATATGAACAGGTCCTTTCACATATTTTTGCACAAATATATATATATATATATATATATATATATATATATATATATATATATATATATATATATATATATATATATAAGTAGTAATATTATAAAAAGGGGGGTTTTACCGTTTAATGACCGGTTTGTCGATTTTTAATAAAACGTAAAGATAAATGATGATAATTAAAGTGCGTAAAATAAATAACAATATTTAAAGTTGCGATAATTAAAATTGCGATAAGAAATAAAATGACAATAAATAAAATGAAAGTAAATAAAAGTACGATGAAATACAATAAAAGAATTATGCTTATTTAAACTTCTGTAATCATGATGTTTGACGTTTTGATTTTAATTTATTACTCAGGGTTAATTGTCCTTTGTCCTGGATTTATTTGATACCTATCTGGTTTTTGCCCATAATAGTTTATCGGTCATAATTATAAAATGCTCGTCAAATTAACCTTATTCCCGAAGTCAAATATTCCAACTAATTAGGGATTCAGACTGTAATAAGGTTTTAATACTTTATTAATAATTACACTAGGTTATCGACTGTATGTAATCCAATGTTTTAATTTTTTGTTAACAATTACACCAATTATCGTTGTATGTAATCCACCCCTGTTTTAATTAGTCCATAATATATTAATTTGTTCACTTGATCAGAATGAATAATCAATTACCTAACCCAATTGATTAATTAAATGATTGTAAAAGATGCCGTATAAATGTCACTAAATAGGACATTCATAATCATTTAATAATTATTAGATTAACTAATTTGAAGATAGGTTCGACAGTCTCTAAAGAGTTTTCATTCGATTAGACAATACTCCCCATCTATTAATAGTCCATAGTCCAATGTCCACAAGTGTCGGTCTTTTGGCCAAACCCTAATTATGGTCCAAAGTTTAATAACCCCGTCTTGATATTTAGTCCAACATCACGATTACTTCAACTTTAAATAAGCATAATAATAACTTAGTTACGAGACATTAATTTAAAAAGGAAGAACATAGCTTACAGTGATTATTAATTTCGTAGCGTTACACGGACAGAGTTTCGACTTAAAACCCGTAAAATATTCGTTATAATAACCTTATTATTATTAAACTTAAATTAAATTTATAATTATAATATAAATATAAATATAGAGAGAAATAAAGAGATTGAATTGAGTGTTCAATCTGATGTACGTTGATCGAGCATAATGCATTGGCTTTTATAGGCATTTTTGCCACAGGCTGCTCCGCTATCGCGATAATTTTGTGTGTTTTAGCTCCGCGATTGCGGAGGTCGATAATCCAGCTCACCAATGAATCCAAAACATGGGCTGCTGAATTATTTTATAATATAATATATATAATTATTTATATATTATATTATATTCTTGTGCATAGTTGACTTGTAATTTTAGCTCCGTTGAGTCGTACGTTGATAGTTGGTTCATGTCTCGGTTTCGGATTTTCGAACGCCTTTTCGTATGCTTAGATATCTTGTACTTTGCATTTTGCAACTTGTAATTTGCACAAAAAATAATTTTCCTTAACTCCCAAAATTCGCGCAAGTCTTTAACTCACTTTTAGTGGCACTTTTGAGTGCACTATGGCTTTAGTGGCACTTTTCCAGCTTTAGTGGCACTTTTTCATCAATTCTATATTTCTGTCTTCCGTCTTCGCATTTTATTTATTTAAACGATTACAACTTAAAAATAGAATAATTACAACTAAAAACTTTACATATTGGGATGATATTGTGACTAAATATATGTTCGTTTGGAGAAATATCAGAGGGCGACGGTGGCAGTGTTGCACCACCTTCTCCTGAAGTAGAAATTATTGAAACCACCGCCTAGCACAAAGAAATCTGCCAAGCGCTCTAAGCGTGCAGGAAAGCGCTCAGTGGTTATAACTGTTGTCAAACCAAAGAAAAGAAGTATGCTTTACTGAAATGCCCCGTTCATATTAATTATAAACGTTTCATATTAATTGGTTTCTTTTGTAGGTTTTTTGTATGCCCGAGAGAGGTATTTAATTAATGTGGCTGATATGTTATGATCCAAGTTGGGTCATACCCAATAACAAGCTTACCAACACCTTAAACGTATTTGATCTTAACTATTGGATCATTAAACAAATACGCGACACTTGAATTTTAGAAAATCGGGTTTCTGAAATATTATCACTTGAGATAAATTGTTTGGACAATTTATATATTAAGGATTTGATTATTTATATGTATAAATAATTATGTTGTGTTATACTTTATAAATTGGTTTATAAAGTACAAGTAACCTATATTTATAACTTAAACTTTAATAACAAGTTTTATATAAAATGTAACAAGTTTTATATAAATTATACTTGTTATTTAAATGATATAAGAATGCAGTTTTTGGGACTCCTAGGTGACATTCCCATGCTTGCTTGGTTACTTGTAACAATAGATTCCTTAAGGCATGCAAGACTCTCTTTAACCAAGGGATTCCTTGACTCAAGACTTAGACTTAACAAGCAATACACTCTTAAAAAAACTGCAATTTTCTGCTGCAATAAGGGCTGTTGGCCGTGGGCTGTTGAGAGAAAAAGAGAGAGTTTTTGCTTGGTAATCTAATTAATCAAGTGTCTTAAATCCTAACCAAATCCTTGGTGGTGTTGGTAACAAAAGGCTTGTGGGTATAACACTCTTGAGGCTTCAAGTTAGAGGCTTTCATTTCATCATCTTCATCATCTTCTAGCACATTAGAAACAACCCTCAACTAGCTTGAGGAGGTATATATATCTTCTCTACTTGTTATATTTGTAAGCATTTATCCAAGACTTGATATTATCATGGAATTTAACCTTATAGCTTAACATGTTAACATGAACTTTACATAATGCTTCCGCTTGTTTTAACTACATTAAATTGGTTTAATGATTAAGTTAACTACATTAACATGTTGTTTATGTAACTTTTTAAATTCCATCAATGGTATCTGGAGCCGAAGTCTATAGATTATGCTTCTTATATGGTCTTTAAACCCTATATATTTGCATTCTAAGTACATGCATGAATATGGAATGCAAAAAATTTCGGGTTTGGGAGGGTTGGTGATGTTGGCCGAATCAATGGACACCCAAAATGGGCTTTGGGTTGCTCTATTTTGGTCATTTTGTTGATATATTAATGTTCACAATCAATGCCTTGACCTTTTGTTTGAATGTATATTTGGTTGATTTGTTAATCTTTCAATATGGTTGTTATATCCATTCAATTTGGTTTGTAAAATTAATTATTCATTTGGTATGTAATATTAATTTTGGTTATGTAATTTATTTTATATTTGGTATGTAAAATAGATTAGATTGTATTTTCATTTTTTAGAAAAAATGTATTAGGATATATTTTGTAAAAATGAAGATGCAAGATGATGACTTGAAGAACACAAGAAGGAGCATTTGGATGCAAGATTAAGTGGGAGATTTAAAATCTCCTACTTTGTGTTATAACCCCTTAACCGGTGACATTTGTTTTCGGCTAAACAAATGTCTACCAAATTGGCTTGATTGTGAACATATTGTTTTGCACGCTTGGTTGTTTATTGTATGATTGTGGATTGTATGTTTGTATGCTACAAGTTAATTACACAAGTTAACAACAAGAAAAATGACAATTTAATTGGTTAAATTTGACATTATTAACGATATGCAAAACGACAATTTAAATGGTCAAATTAAAAGTGGCATAAGGACATTAATAAACGGTTATTAAGAACATGGAGATAATCACATATATAAAATGGTTTATATCATGTAATTGGCTTAATTACAAGACATAAAAATAGATTTCAAATGAACTATACACTAAATGCATGTTGGTGTATGGCATAAAAGTTTTCTCAAACTAGAATTAATGAAAACTTAAAATCCCTTAATCCACAAGGCAAACAAGTTAAACGCCATCCTTTTGTGTGACACTTAAAAATATTAGGGAACTCATAATGGGATAAAGGTCACCTAACCGTTATGAGCAAACTAATATGATTAAGGTGAATTTCGCATGCTTGTGGGATAAAGGTCACCTAACCACGTGTATGTTAAATTTACACGTTTACACAAGTAGGACGACTTGATTTGGGAATCATGAACTTAGGGTCACCGAAGCATGAGGAACAAATAGGCATTGATGGAATAAATATGCCATGCAAAAGGATTGGATGATTCCATAACTTAGAAGTTGCAAAAGGATTGCAATTGTCATATAATGACTACCTAGCTAAATCAAATAACGGGATAAAGGTCACCTAACCGAAATTTGATTTACCGTTGGAATCTATAATTTAATAAATATCAATTGGATTTAAAGGGTATTGATTATTAAATTAAAATTAATACTTAAACAACTTTGTTAAATTTTGTAGATGGCCGCCAATAACAACAACATTCCAAACGCACCAATCAACTTTAACAACCTATCGTTGAGGTCAATCCTCGAAAAGGAAAAACTCAACCATACGAACTTCATGGATTGGTTCCGCAATCTAAGAATTGTCCTCAAACTTGAGGATAGGGCGTATGTGTTGGAAGACCCCATTCCCGATCAACCGGACAAGGATGATACGGAAGGCATGGCTTATTGGGAGAAATATTGCACCGATTCGTTGCAAGTTTCTTGCCTAATGCTTGGAACTATGATACCCGAACTCCAAAAGGATTTCGAGCATCATAGTGCATACGACATGATCACACAGTTAAAGGAGATGTTCCTTCAACAAGCTCGTGTCGATCGGTTTGAAACGGTCCGAGCGCTTCATGCATGTTGGATGGACGACTCCCAATCCGTTTCATCTTATGTCCTTAAGATGAAAAGCCTAATTGATCGAGCAAATCGTCTAAATTGCAACGTGTCTAATGAATTAGCCACGGACCTTATCCTTAACTCATTGTCAAAGAGGTTTGACACATTCGTGTTAAATTATAACATGAATGGTTGGGATAAAAGCATTGGCGAATTACATGCCATGCTTAAGACGGCCGAAGCAAGCATGGGTAAAAGGGCTTCACCTATGTTTATGATCAATGAAGGCGGGTCCAAAACTAATAACACTTCTAAGCCAAAGATGGCTAAGAGGAAAGGACCCGCCTACCAAGGCAAGGGCAAGGGAAAGGGGAAGATGGTTACCCCAACCAACAATAACAAGAAGCAAAAGGTTGCCGGTAAAGCTAACCCCAAGGAAGATCCGTGCTTTGGTTACGGTGAAATGGGTCACTGGAAACGCAACTGCCCGGTCTACCTAAAGGAGTTGAAAGAAAAGAGGGATGCAGGGCAAACCTCAGGTAATGTATATATGGTATACATTGAGCTTAGTATTACTTCTTCTAATACATGGGTATTAGACACAGGATGTGGAACTCACATTTGCAATTTTTATACAGGGGTTCAAAAGAAGTAAACAAGAAGCGGGAACATCAAGTCTCTACATGGGAAATGGAGCTAAGGTGCACGTAGTAGCTCAAGGAGACTTTATTTTAAAGCTTTCAAGTGGTTTGGAGCTTATTTTGAAAAATGTTTTGTATGCACCCGATTTATCTCGAAACATTATTTCTATATCCCGTTTGAAACAATATGGTTTTAATCTTAATTTCATTAATGATGATATCCATGTTTCTTTAGATAATGTGTTCTATTTCAAGGCTTCGCCTGTGAATGGTATTTATGAATTGGTTCATGATGACACATCATACAATAGCTCAATATACCATGCAAACACCAAGAAACTCAAAAGGGATTTGAGTGATTCCTACTTATGGCATTGTCGCCTTTGTCACATAAACAAGAATCGAATGCATACACTTCAAAAGAATGGACTTTTGAAATCAAATGAACAAGACTCGTTTGATGTATGTGAATCTTGTTTACAAGGCAAAATGACGAAAACACCTTTCAAAGGGACCTATGAAAGGGCTAAAGACTTATTGGGATTAATACATTCAGATGTATGTGGACCCTTTAAGCCCATGACTAGGAAAGGTGAAAGATACTTCGTCACTTTCATTGATGACTTTAGTCGTTTCGGATATGTCTACTTGTTAAGACATAAAAACGAAACTTTTGAAGCATTCAAGGAATATCAAAACGAAGTAAAAAATCAACTCAATAAGACAATCAAGGTACTTCGTACCGATAGAGGAGGTGAATACCTGAGCGATGCTTTCCAAGATCATCTTAAAAGTTGTGGGATTATCTCGCAACTCACTCCTCCTGGAACACCCCAACTTAATGGAGTTTCCGAAAGGAGGAACTGAATCCTAATGGATATGGTTCGATCTATGATGGCTAGAAGCTCGTTGCCTCTATCATTTTGGGGTTATTGTCTATGCTCCGCGGCTCGTATTCTAAATATGGCCCCAACCAATAAAGTGGAACGAACTCCTCATGAGATGTGGTTTGGAAAACCTCCATCTCTATCATACTTAAAGGTATGGGGATGTAAATCTTATCCTAAGCGTTACGTCCCTAATAAGTTGAATGCTCGATCCACGAAGTGTATCTTCATAGGATATCCCAAGGATGATATGGGATACTATTTCTATGATCCAACCGAGCAAAATGTATTTGTTGCTCGAAAGGCTGAATTCCTTGAAACTAAGTTCCTAATGGAAGGAAATAGTGAAAGGAAGATAGATCTTGAAGAGGTTCAAGATCAAGTAGATGATACACAATTGGTTGACACTAGCACTCAACATGAAAATGTTGAGAGTGATCAAATGGATGATCAAAATACACAAGACGTTCGCAGATCTGGTAGGATCAGTAATCCTCCTGAGAGATATGGGTTTCTCATGGATGGTTGCTACGTGGTTGATTTGGATGAACCAACAAACTACCAAGATGCTTTATCAAGGATTGATAAAGATAAATGGCAGGAAGCCATGAACGCTGAGATGCAATCCATGTATGATAACCAAGTTTGGGAACTTGTTGATCAACCTACTGGCTCAAGGCTGGTTAATTGTAAATGGCTTTTCAAAATGAAAACTGACATACATGGAAACTTGGATACAGATAAAGCTAGACTTGTAGCAAAAGGTTTCACTCAAACTCAAGGGGTTGACTATGATGAAACTTTTTCGCCTGTGACAATGCTAAAGTCTATTAGGATATTACTTGCCATTACTGCTCATTATGATTATGAAATATGGTAAATGGATGTCAAGACCGCTTTCCTAAATGGACATCTTGAGAAAGATGTCTATATGGTTCAGCCTGAAGGTTTTATTGATCCAAAGTGTCCTAAAAAGGTATGCAAGTTAAAGAAGTCAATCTATGGATTGAAACAAGCATCTAGAATGTGGAATCATTGTTTTAATGAGGAGGCTAAGAAATTTGGCTTCATTAAAAATGGTGATGAAGCTTGTGTATATAAGAAAGCTAGTGAGAGCACTATCATGTTCCTTGTATTATATGTGGATGATATATTATTATTTAGGAACGATATTCTGGCAATGCAAGGTGTTAAAACTTGGTTAAGTAAATGCTTCTCCATTAAGGATCTTGGAGAAGCACAATACGTTTTAGGGATTGGGATCTACATGGATAGATCCAAGAAACTGATAGGTTTGAATCAAAGTGCATACATTGAAAAGATCTTGAAAAGGTTCAAGATGGAGAACTCTAAGAAAGGTTTGGTACCTATTCAAAAGGGAACACTTCTCAGTTCATCTCAGTGCCCCACCACGAAAGATGAACATGAGAGAATGAAGAAAGTCCCATATGCGTCTGCCATTGGGTCAATCATGTATGCAATGATATGCACTAGACCGGATGTGTCATGCGCTCTTAGCCTGACAAGTAGATACCAGAATAACCCAGGAAATAGTCATTGGATTGCTGTCAAAAGTATATTGAAATACCTTATAAGGACTAAGGATATGTTTCTGATATATTGGTCTGGTGAGGAGGAACTCGCTGTAAAAGGTTACATAGATGCGAGTTTCCAAACTGATCGAGATGATTCTCGATCACAATCCGGTTATGTCTTCACGTTAAATGGAGGTGCGGTCTCTTGGAAGAGTTCAAAACAGGATGTTGTTGCTTTATCCACTACAGAGTCGGAGTACATTGCCGCATCATTGGCAGCTCAGGAAGCTGCATGGATGAAGAAATTCATCGACGACTTAGGAGTAGTCCCTTCCATTCAGGACCCTCTTGAGATCTTTTGTGACAACGAGGGTGCGATTGCTCAAATCAAAGAACCTCGTGCTCACCAAAAGACCCGTCACATTGAGCGGAGATTCAATTACATAAGGGATAAAGTTGAAAAGGGAAAGATATGTATTCGCAAAGTTCACACAGATCTTAATATAGCGGATCCACTCACGAAGCTCTTACATGGTGCAAAACATCAAGGGCATGTTAGTGCATTAGGGCTTCGATATTCTAGTGATTGGTTATGATCTGTTTTAAGTATTGTAACGGAACGAAATTGTTCAAACTCATTAATATAATTATGGCATTAATTTATTTTGAGTTATGTTCCTATTTTGCATATTTTATCCATGAATAAGTAATTATTCTAAATTCTATAGTCGATCACATTTGTGGGAACAAGTGTGAGGTTTAGACTATTATGAACTTGGATTGGTATACATTCACGGGATGAATGTGGGGCAAGGTTGCAACCAAGGTTCATAGATATTTGTGGGACACAAATATTAGAAGACCTGCTCTCAAGACTTACTAAATGGAGCCTTTGTGGTTGATCATATGTAATCTTGAGTAAAGGCAAATATCATTGCATCCTCTGACCTGAGATACATATTGGGTTCGGATATTTACCGAGTATTGTGTCTTGATTCTTTCCTTCGCTATTCTGAAATATGGTAGTTCATAAGGAAGAGCTCAGGTATAATACAAAGTACATATTTAGGACGTATGTAGTCAAGATGGAATTTGTCCCTCTTATTCGTTGAGAGTCAGATGTCTAAGGCCTGATAAAGTTAAATCTAAAAGAGAGTGATCACTCTGTATCTCTTGGATTTAACATGACATCTAGGACGAAAGGATGTAATGAAAAGATTCACCTATTCATATTCAAGATGGGAACTCGAAAGGGATGATGTTATTGAATGGCATAAAGTCATAACATATTGGGGGTGATGGACGGTCGTTAGGTGGTATCCATCACTTGCATTAATTTCTCATGTTCTCGTGCAAGTGGGAGATTGTAGGTTTTTCGTATGCCCGAGAGACGTATTTAATTAATGTGGCTGATATGTTATGATCCAAGTCGGGTCATACCCAATAACAAGCTTACCGACACCTTAAACGTATTTGATCTTAACTATTGGATCATTAAACAAATACGCGACACTTGAATTTTAGAAAATCGGGTTTCTAAAATATTATCACTTGAGATAAATTGTTTGGATAATTTATATATTAAGGATTTGATTATTTATATGTATAAATAATTATGTTGTGTTATACTTTATAAATTGGTTTATAAAGTACAAGTAACCTATATTTATAACTTAAACTTTAATAACAAGTTTTATATAAAATGTAACAAGTTTTATATAAATTATACTTGTTATTTAAATGATATAAGAATGCAGTTTTTGGGACTCCTAGGTGACATTCCCATGCTTGCTTGGTTACTTGTACAATAGATTCCTTAAGGCATGCAAGACTCTCTTTAACCAAGGGATTCCTTGACTCAAGACTTAGACTTAACAAGCAATACACTCTTAAAAAACTGCAATTTTCTGCTGCAATAAGGGCTGTTGGCCGTGGGCTGTTGAGAGAAAAAGAGAGAGTTTTTGCTTGGTAATCTAGTTAATCAAGTGTCTTAAATCCTAACCAAATCCTTGGTGGTGTTGGTAACAAAAGGCTTGTGGGTATAACACTCTTGAGGCTTCAAGTTAGAGGCTTTCATTCCATCATCTTCATCATCTTCTAGCACATTAGAAACAACCCTCAACTAGCTTGAGGAGGTATATATATCTTCTCTACTTGTTATATTTGTAAGCATTTATCCAAGACTTGATATTATCATAGAATTTAACCTTATAGCTTAACATGTTAACATGAACTTTACATAATGCTTCCGCTTGTTTTAACTACATTAAATTGGTTTAATGATTAAGTTAACTACATTAACATGTTGTTTATGAAACTTTTTAAATTCCATCATCTTTGCGAGGTTTTGACCTCTATATGAGACGTTTTTCAAATCTTGCATTCGTTTTAAAAACAACCATAACCTTTATTATTGAATAAAGGTCTTAATGACATAATTTAGATTGTCTATCAAAGACAATCTCCTCAAATAAATAAGTTTTTACACAACCCATTACAACATGATCAAATATATTACAACACTCCGAATGCAAGTTTAAACAATATAAACAATTATGCCGACTCCAAATCTTGACCTTGGGTTGGCATACGACAGTGGAAGCATTTTTAATATTCACCTGAGAATAAACATGCTTAAAACGTCAACAAAAATGTTGGTGAGTCATAGGTTTAATTTCTATATAATAATCATAATATTTAATAAGCTACAAGATTTCATTTAATTAAATGCGCAGGATCATTACAACTGGAAAAATCATTCATACGATGAGTCACCTGGTAACTGACCTTAACATGGATCGCTTAAGATATCTGGCATCATACATTCCACTATTCAAATGTATGACAAGAACCCTTCGAACTACTAAAGCATTTCCACTATTCGGAAATGGGGGGTGTTGGTGCCCATAGATCTACCTTTAGGGTTCGCTTCAATTAGTGTTTTTCACTAATTCTTAGGTTACCAAGCATAATAATAATAAGTACAGATATCCGGTATAACAAAACAACCGTAGAATGTAGTTTCATGAACTTGTGCTTATTTTGTAAAACATTTATAAATTTGCATGTATTCTCATCCCAAAATAATTTAGATAGTAAAAAAAAATGGGACTATAACTCACTTGTGATGATTTCCAAATAGATGGTAATAAGACTTGGCCTTTGACAAATTCACGAACCTAGTAATAATATTCTTGTGTCAAGATATATATATATATATAATCAATATTCCATACTTATGATACTTGTGATAATTTTAATTGTCCATTGTTAGTAGTCCAATGTTCGTAGTCCAATAGTCTGATAGTCCAACAGTATAAATATATATATAAATATAAATGCGTATATTGTGTTAGAATTTACTAACACTATAATATATTGTCTTAATATAGTAAGACACATAATATGTATATTCTCTAAAGCAATCCACGACCCACTGTATACATGTCTCAGGCTCGATCACAACTCAAATTATATATTATTTTGGAATCCACTTCGACCCATAGCTAACTCGAAATTACTGCCAATGGTGTCTTATAGTTCGTTCCAATAATATATATAGAAGAAATCAAAATGATATGTCAAAACGCTACATACGGATCCACGGTGATCAAGTCATATATATATATATGGTGCCTTACGATCTTTATTATGACTATAATATATTGTCGTAGAACTTAATCACGACTAGTATAAATTATATTTCCATGAGTACGGGAACAAGACAAATATAAATACATGTAGGATACAAGATAAGTTAGCTAGGATAAAGTTAGCATCCATTTTTATTAATCAAAACCGTAGCTAAAAACAAGCAAAAATATCCAATTTTGTTTTACCCATAATTTCTTCGTTACAAATCCGTTTTAAGTGATTCGAATTGCCATGGTTTTGTATCGAACCATTATTTATTAATCTAATCAGAAAAATTATATGTTTATAGTCTAAAATACAGCTTAGGTGTCAAATAAGAGAAGATAGTCATATCCGTAGTAAGAACGACATCTTGATGACCCTTTTGAAAAACATACTTCCACTTAGAGTTTAACCATGAATTTTGGATATGTTTCATATCCATATAAAATAAGATTTTTCACCAAAGGAAATCTTTTAATTCAAAGTTTATGATAGGTTTTTAAAATTAAACCCAAAACAGCCCCCGTTCGACTAAGACGGTGTATATTCGATTTTAAGGTGTTCTTCGTGTTTACAAGTTTTGTATCCTTATGTTAGCTTGACATACAGTCATAATACATGTGTTGAAGTATTTTAAAAGTCAAGTTATAAGGATTAAGTTTGTTTGCGAACAAGTTTAGAAATAATCTAAACTATGTTCTTGTTGTTATTAGTTATAAACTCAAAATAAGATAGCTAAATGAATATGAATCGAATAAGATTATGAATAAGGTTACTACCTCAAATCAAATGAATAAAGTTGCTGGAGAAATAAGGAGAATATCTTGAGTTCAAAGATACCCTTGATGGCTTGAAATTCTTGAAGTATAAACATGGAATGAACAAAAGTTCAAATAAGAATTCTATCTTGAATAAAGATAGTTATAAGTATATAAATTGAACCAAAGTTTATATATGATTCTTACCTTGATTATTAGATGAGAAGCTACTGATATGAAAGTAGGATTATGGATTCTAAAGAGTTGTGGAGTTGGATTGAAAGATTGGAAGTAAACTTGTACACTTGGAAGGTTATCTTGATACGTTCTTGAGTGATTCTTTATATGGTGTTTTAAGCTTGATCTTTGATGTAGTTTATGATCAAAGTGAAGGTTGTTTACTGAGTTCTTGAGTAGGTAAATGAAGAGAGATTAGAGAGTGAATTAACTTGGAAGAAAATTAGAAATGAAATTGTATGTGTGTGTGTGTGTGTGCAAATTGACGTGAAGATGGGATGGATATATAGAATATTTAGCTTGTTTTCTTGCTTATAAGTCATACATGAGGTTAAATGGTTGTTTCCCACATGTAACATCATGTCTAATGGCTGATCATTGGAGTTTATTGTTGGTATATACCAATAGTAAGTACATCTAGGAGTTGAGTATGATACTGGTATAAATACCGAATGAATACGAGTAGAATTCTTGATGGAATTGAATGAGAATATGAGTATGGCTATCTTTATTGAGTATAAGTATGTTTATACATGTCTTTAAGTCATTCAAAAGTGTATTAATACTTATTAATACAATACATATACATACATTTTAATTTAGAAGTTATTACAACGTTAATCGTTATGTATATGTATATAGTCTTGAAGTCCTTAAGTTAGTAATCTCATTTTATATATATAATAAATTGTTATTAAATGTAATGAGATACTTAAATATCATTTTAACAAATCATAAGTATTTATATATCCATATATACATCATTATATAATTATTTCGAATTATGACGTTCGTGAATCGTCAGACAGACTGGGTGGCCAAACGTTTGTATAAAATTCATTTCAAATACCCAAAACTTAATGAGTTTGATTGCTTAACATGTTGGAAACATTAATTATGTAAATATTAATCTTCTATATATTAGCCGAAAAATCCGGGTCGTTACATTACACACCCGTTAAATTAAATTTCGTTCCGAAATTTAGAATAGTACCTAGTTAACGTGCGATATCGGGAAACAAATGTGGGTACTTCAGCTTCATTTGGTCTTCTCGTTCCCAAGTAAATTCAGGTCCTCTACGAGCATTCCATCGAACCTTAACGATTGGTATCTTACTTTGTTTGAGTCGTTTGACCTCACGATCCATAATTTTGACGGGTTCTTCGACGAAATTTAGTTTCTCGTCAATTTTAATCTCATCTAAAGGAATAATGAGATCTTCGGTAGCTAGGCATTTCTTCAGGTTTGAAACATGAAAGGTGTTGTGAATCGTTTCTAATCGTGGAGGTAGCTCAAGTCGATAGGCCATCGGTCCAATGCATTTTTCAATCTTGAATGACCCAATGTATCTTGGGCTCAATTTCCCCCGCTTTCCAAAACGAATAACACCTTTCCAAGGTGATACCTTAAGAATAACCATATCACCTTCCTCAAACTCTAAAGGTTTTCTTCTAACATCCGCATAGCTCTTTTGTCGACTCCGGACTGTTTTTAATCGTTGCTGAATCTGAATAATTTTATCGTTGGTTTCTTGGATAATTTCTGAACCTGTAATCTGTTTATCCCCCACATCACTCCAACAAATAGGAGACCTACACTTCCTACCATAAAGTGGCTCGAATGGTGCCGCCTCAATACTAGAATGATAGCTGTTGTTGTAGGAAAACTCAGCTAACGGTAGATGTCGATCCCAACTGCTTCCAAAATCAATAACACATGCTCATAGCATGTCTTCGAGTGTCTAAATCGTCCTTTCACTCTGCCCATCAGTTTGTGGATGATAGGCAGTACTTAAATCTAGACGAGTTCCCAACGCTTCGTGTAATGCCTGCCAGAATCTGGAAGTAAATCTACTATCACGATCAGAGATAATAGAGATTGGTATACCATGTCTAGAAACAACTTCCTTCAGTATAATCGTGCTAATTTCTCTATACCATCCTCTTCTTTTATTGGCAGAAAGTGTGCTGACTTAGTAAGACGATCGACTATTACCCAAATCATATCATAACCACCTGCGGTTCTCGATAACTTAGCAATGAAATCCATGGTAATGTTTTCCCATTTCCATTCTGGGATTTCAGGTTGTTGGAGTAGACCTGATGGTTTCTGATGCTCAGCTTTAACTTTAGAACAAGTCAAACATGCTCCTACATATGTGGCTATATCGGCCTTCAGTCCTAGCCACCAAAAGTTTCTCTTGAGGTCTTGATACATTTTTCCCGCTCCGGGATGTATTGAATATCTGGTTTTATGTGCTTCATCTAGTACCACTTTCCTCAAATCCCCATTCTTTGGTATCCAAATTCTTTCAACTAAATACCTGGTTCCACCTTCCCGATTATTAAGCTATTTTTCTAATCCTTTGGGTATTTCCCTTCCAAAAATTCCTTCCTTCAAAACCTCCTGTTGTGCCTCATTTATTCGAGTAGTAAGATTAGTATGAATAACCATGTTCATAGCTTTTACTCGAATAGGTTCTCTTTCCTTTCAACTCAAGGCATCGGCTACCACATTCGCTTTCCCCGGGTGGTAACGGATTTCACAATCATAATCATTTAGCAGCTCAACCCACCTACGCTGCCTCATATTTAGTTGCTTTTGATTTAAAATATGTTGGAGACTTTTGTGGTCGGTGTATACGATAAACTTGACCCCATATAGATAATGTCTCCACATCTTTAATGCAAAAATAACGGCGCCCAATTTCAGATCGTGTGTGGTGTAGTTTTGTTCATGAATTTTGAGTTGTCGAGAAGCATATGCAATCACCTTCTTCCGTTGCATAAGAACACACCCAAAATCCATTATTGATGCGTCGCAGTAGATAAAAAAATCTTCCATTCCATCAGGTAACGATAAAATAGGTGCCGTAGTCAACTTCTTTTTCAATAATTGGAAGGCACCCTCTTGTTCGGAAGTCCATTCATACTTCTTCCCCTTATGTGCAAGGCAGTTAAAGGTTTGGCTACTCAGGAGAAATCTTGAATAAATCTCCTATAATAACCAGCTAAACCCAAAAATTGACGTATTTGCGTTGGAGTTTTCGGGGTTTCCCAATTTTTGATGGCTTCGATCTTGGCGGGATCAACTTTGATTCTATTACTACTGACTACGTGGCCAAGAAATTGTACTTCATTTAACCAAAAAGCGCACTTAGAGAATTTTGCATAAAGTTGTTCTTTTCTTAACAACTCTAACACAAGTCTCAAGTGTTGTTCGTGTTCTTGGTTATTCTTCGAATAAATAAGAATGTCATCAATAAAGACAATAACAAACTTATCTAAATATGGACTACATACTCGGTGCATGAGGTCCATGAAAACTGCGGGTGCATTGGTTAGACCGAATGGCATAACCATGAATTCGTAATGGCCATAATGAGTTCTGAAGGCTGTTTTCGGTATATCGGCTTCTTTAACCCTCAGTTGATGATAACCCGACCTTAAGTCGATTTTGGAGTATACACTCGAGCCTTGGAGTTGATCAAATAGGTCGTCAAGGGTATCGGTTTTTGATGGTTTCTTTGTTCAACTCACGGTAATCGATACACATGCGAAAAGACCCATCTTTCTTTTTAACGAACAAAATTGGAGCTCCCCATGGTGACGTACTCGTCGGATAAAACCACGTTCTAATAATTCTTGTAGCTAACTTTGTAATTCTTTCATTTCGGTAGGCGCAAGTCTATATGGAGCACGAGCTATTGGTGCGGCTCCTGGTACAAGATCTATTTGGAATTCAACGGATAGGTGTGGAGGTAGTCCCGGTAATTCGTCCGGAAACACCTCAGGAAATTCTCTTGCAACAGGAACATCATCGATTTTCTTTTATTCTCTTTCAACCTTCTCGACGTGAGCTAGTACAGCATAGCAACCTTTTCTTATTAGTTTGCGCGCCTTCAAACTACTAATAAGATTTAATTTGGCATTACCCTTTTCTCCGTACACCATTAAGGGTAACCCGTCTTCTCTCGGAATGCGAATCGCCTTCTCATGACAAACAACTTCGGCTTTCACCTTGGACATCCAGTCCATTCCAATAATTACGTCGAAGCTTCCCAATTCCACCGGTATTAAATCAATTGCAAACGCTTCGCTAACTAAACTAATTTTTTGATTTCGACAACTTTTATCAACCTTAATTAGTTTACCGTTTGCTACTTCAACTATACACTTTTTATCCAAAGGCGTTAACGGGAAATTTAATTTGGCACAAAATTCTCTACTCATATAATTTCTATCGGCACCTGAATCAAATAAAACATAAGCAGGTGTATTGTTGATAAGAAATGTACCCGTAACAAGCTCCGGGTCTTCCTGTGCTTTCTCCCCATTAATGATGAAGGCTCTCCCACTGCCTTGCCTATTTCCATTCCGGCACTGGTTTATGGTATGGCCCGGTTTTCCACATCCATAGCAAACAACGCCATTATTATTTGTTCCGACATTATTTGCTCCTCTGTTTCTATTTGGTCCATAGACTTCACACTTTGCCGCAATATGGCCATTCCTATTGCACCTGGTACATAATTCTCTACAAAACCATTCCGGATGAAACGTATCACACCTGGGGCATATAGTACTTTGCCTTTTGTTGTTGTTGTTGTTGTTATTGTTGTTGTTGTTGTTGTTGTTATTGTTGTTGTTGTTGTTGTTGTTGTTGTTGTTGTTAGGGTTATTGTTGTTGAGACGTTTGTTGTTGTTATTGTTGGGATTGGGGTTGTTGTTGTTGTTGTTGTAGTTTTGGTTGCGGTTTTTGTTGTTGTTATTATTATTGGGATGATTATTGCGGTTATTGTTGCGGTTGTTGTTGCGATTATTGTTGTTGTTGGGGTGGTTGCGATTGTTGTTGTAGTTGTTGTTCTGATTGTTGTTGTTATACTGGTGACCCTGGTCACCGCTTTCCTCCCATTTTCTCTTTCCCTGTTTCATTATGGCCTCCTCGGCCGCCTCTTTCTTTATCCTTCCTGTAATTTGGCCTATCAATTTGTGGGCTATACGGCTCACTTTCTGCATTGTTGCAGGGTCGTTAGCACCTACATGCTCTTGGATTCGTTCCAGCAACCCTTTTATGAATGCTTCAAATTTTGCTTCTTCGTCCTAAAATGCTCCAGGACACATTAAAGCCAGTTCATTGAAACGTCGCTCGTAGGTAGTGACGTCTAACCCTTGGGTTGTCAGTGCTTTAAGCTCTGCCTTGAGCTTGTTGATTTCAGTTCTGGGATGGTACTCTTCCTTCATCATGTGCTTGAAAGTGGACCATGGAAGTGCGTAGGCGGTATTCTGTCCTACGTAATCCATGTAGGTATTCCACCATGTCAAAGCAGTACTCCTAAAAGTATGTGTGGCATACTTAACTTTATCCTCTTCTGCGCAGTTGCTGATTGTGAACACGGCTTCAACCTTCTCTGTCCACCGCTTTAGTCCAACGGGTCCTTCGGTTCCTTCAAACTCATTGGGTTTGCAGGCCATAAAAGCTTTGTAGGAACATCCTACCCGGTTGCCATTGTTTCCTCCACTGCTGGAACCCGATTGGTTATTGTTGTTCATTGCATTCACCACAGCAGCCATATTTGCAGCGAAAGCTTGAAGTTCTTCTGTGTTCAATTGTTGTTGTCTAGTAGTTAGAGGAGCCATTTCCTTCAAAAATAACCGAATGAGTTAATCATATAGAATTTTTAGAAGTAGCCAAAAAGTATTTTGTAGCTTAATATGAACTTATTATTATAAAAGCCTTTTCTTCATATTAGCGTTTTATAACTGTAATAATGTTCATACTTAGCAGCTAACACACAAATTAACTACTAAAATTCTAATATGAAAAACTATGGTAAGTTATTACGTTACTACGTAATAATAAGTTTTAATAATAATAATAAACCTTCCATGCTTATTCTTATTATTATACAATCATAAGGAAAATTACATCGCAAACTTTCATACAAACTTAAACATACAATATACTACATATTTCACAATGCATGGAATATAGGATAGCTTCTGATGGTTCAAGAACGGCGAGATTTCTTAGATGTTGACGTTGTTTCTTTCTCGGCAAAACGTTTGAATTTTCGTTTGGATAGTTCTTTTTCCAATTCCTCCCAATTGGTTCTTTTGGCTAATTGTTTGGAAGCAAAACCACCAGTCGTTATACGAGCAGTCATTTTATAAACTAGTTTCTTAAATGGTTCAGGTGGATGATCACAAACATTTTGGGTCATAATAGGTTCATCGGGTTTGAGATCGGGTATAACAGCCAAATATTTTTCCAAATCACATTGTGGTTCGATAATTTCCACAACTTCTTCAGGATCCTCTTCTTCGGGTTCCTCCTCTGGATCTTCTTCCGGATCCTCTTCTGGAACCTCTTTTGGCAATTGTGATTCTTCCCAATTTTCCCAACAATTTTCCTCTTTAATGGTAGTACCAAAAGTTAACTTTTCCATTGGTTCATAAGTCGTATGCTTTGACTCAGCCTCCGAATCACTTGATAAGTAAATGAAATCTGAATCACTAGAGATGCTTATATGATCGGATGAAGTCATCTATCATATAATAGCAGGCACGTTAAGGAAATAATATATCTTATAATATTTACATATTAATAATCTTATGTTTCCAACAATTATGTTAAGCAATCATTTTTAAAACAAATACGGTCGAAGTCCAGACTCACTAATGCATAAAAAAAATCCGTTAGACACACTAATGAAAAATTTTCTGGTTCTCTAAGACCAATGCTTGGATACCAACTGAAATGCCCCGTTCATATTAATTATAAACGTTTCATATTAACTGGTTTCTTTGCGAGGTTTTGACCTCTATATGAGACGTTTTTCAAATCTTGCATTCGTTTTAAAAACAACCATAGCCTTTATTATTGAATAAAGGTCTTAATGATATAATTTAGATTGTCTATCAAAGACAATCTCCTCAAATAAATAAGTTTTTACACAACCCATTACAACATGATCAAATATATTACAACAACACTCCGAATGCAAGTTTAAACAATATAAACAATTATGCCGACTCCAAATCTTGACCTTGGGTTGGCATACGACAGCGGAAGCATTTTTAATATTCACCTGAGAATAAACATGCTTAAAACGTCAACAAAAATGTTGGTGAGTCATAGGTTTAATTTCTATATAATAATCATAATATTTAATAAGCCACAAGATTTCATTTAATTAAATGCGCAGGATCATTACAACTGCAAAAATCATTCATACGATGAGTCGCCTGGTAACCGACCTTAACATGGAGAGCTTAAGATATCTGGCATCATACATTCCACTATTCAAATGTATGACAAGAACCCTTCAAATTACTAAAGCATTTCCACTATTCGGAAATGGGGGGTGTTGGTGCCCATAGATCTACCTTTAGGGTTCGCGTCAATTAGTGTTTTTCACTAATTCTTAGGTTACCAAGCATAATAATAATAAGTACAGATATCCAGTATAACAAAACAACTGTAGAATGTAGTTTCATGAACTTGTGATTATTTTGTAAAACATTTATAAATTTGCATGTATTCTCATCCCAAAATAATTTAGATAGTAAAAAAAAAAAATGGGACTATAACTCACTTGTGATGATTTCCAAATAGATGGTAATAAGACTTGGCCTTTGAAAAATTCACGAACCTAGTAATAATATTCTTGTGTCAAGATATATATATATATATATATAATCAATATTCCATACTTTTGATACTTATGATAATTTTAATTGTCCATTGTTAGTAGTCCAACGTTCATAGTCCAATAGTCCGATAGTCCAACAATATAAATATATATATATAAATATAAATGCGTATATTGTGTTAGAATTTACTAACACTATAATATATTGTCTTAATATAGTAAGACCCATAATATGTATATTGTCTGAAGCAATCCGCGACCCATTATATACATGTCTCAGGCTCGATCACAACTCAAAGTATATATTATTTTGGAATCCACTTAGACCCACTGCTAACTCGAAATTACTGCCAATGGTATCTTATAGTTCGTTCCAATAATATATATAGAAGAAATCAAAATGATATGTCAAAACTCTGTATACGGATCCACAGTGATTAAGTCATATATATATATATATATATATATATATATATATATATATATATATATGGTGCCTTACGATCTTTATTAAGACTATAATATATTGTCGTAGAACTTAATCACGACTAGTATAAATTGTATTGCCATGAGTACGGGAACAAGACATGTATAAATACATGTAGGATACAAGGTAAGTTAGCTAGGATAAGGTTAGCATCCATTTTTATTAATCAAAACCGTAGCTAAAAACAAGCAAAAATATCCAATTTTGTTTTACCCATAATTTCTTCATTACAAATCCGTTTTGAGTGATTCAACTTGCCATGATTTTGTATCGAACCGTTATTTATTAATCTAATCAGAAAAAGTATATATTTATAGTCGAAAATACAGCTTAGGTTTCAAATAAGAGAAGATAGTCATATCCGTCGTAAGAACGACATCTTGATAACCCTTTTGAAAAACATACTTTCACTTAGAGTTTAACCATGGATTTTGGATATGTTTCATATCCATATAAAATAAGATTTTTCACCAAAGGAAATCTTTTAATTCAAAGTTTAAGATAGGTTTTTAAAATTAAACCCAAAACAGCCCCCGTTCGACTAAGACGGCGTATATTCGATTTTAAGGTGTTCTTCGTGTTTACAAGTTTTATATCCTTATGTTAGCTTGACATACAGTCATAATACATGTGTTAAAGTATTTTAAAAGTCAAGTTAGAAGGATTAAGTTTGTTTGCGAACAAGTTTAGAAATAATCTAAACTATGTTCTTGTTGTTATTAGTTATAAACTCAAAATAAGATAGCTATATGAATATGAATCGAATAAGATTATGAATAAGGTTACTACCTCAAATCAAATGAATAAAGTTGCTGGAGAAATAAGGAGAATATCTTGAGTTCAAAGATACCCTTGATGGCTTGGAATTCTTGAAGTATAAACATGGAATGAACAAAAGTTCGAATAAGAATTCTATCTTGAATTAAGATAGTTATAAGTATATAAATTGAACCAAAGTTTATATATGATTCTTACCTTGAAAATTAGATGAGAATCTACTGATATGAAAGTAGGATTATGGATTCTAAAGAGTTATGGAGTTAGATTGAAAGATTGGAAGTAAACTTGTACACTTGGAAGGTTATCTTGATACGTTCTTGAGTGATTCTTTCTATGGTGTTTTAAGCTTGATCTTTGATGTAGTTTATGATCAAAGTGAAGGTTGTTTACTGAGTTCTTGAGTAGGTAAATAAAGAGTGATTATAGAGTGAATTAACTTGGAAGAAAATTGGAAATGAAATTGTATGTGTGTGTGTGTGTGTGTGCAAATTGACGTGAAGATGGGATGGATATATAGAATATTTAGCTTTTTTTCTTGCTTATAAGTCATACATGAGGTTAAATGGTTGGTTTCCACATGTAACATCATGTCTAATGGCTGATCATTGGAGTTTATTGTTGGTATATACCAATAGTAAGTACATCTAGGAGGTGAGTATGATACTGGTATAAATACCGAATAAATACGAGTAGAATTCTTGATGGAATTGAATGAGAATATGAGTATGGCTATCTTTGTTGAGTATAAGTATGTTGATACATGTCTTTAAGTCTTTCAAAAGTGTAATAATACTTATTAATACAATACATATACATACATTTTAATTTAGAAGTTATTACAACGTTAATCGTTATATATATGTATATAGTCTTGAAGTCCTTAAGTTAGTAATCTCATTTTATATATATAATCAATTGTTATTATATGTAATGAGATACTTAAATATCATTTTAACAAATCATAAGTATTTATATATCCATATATACATCATTATATAATTATTTCGAATTATGACGTTCGTGAATCGTCAGACAGACTGGGTGGCCAAACATTTGTATAAAATTCATCTCAAATACCCAAATCTTAATGAGTTTGATTGCTTAACATGTTGGAAACATTAATTATGTAAATATTAATCTTTTATATATTAGCGGAAAAATCCAGGTCGTTACATTTATACTTATGCTTTTTAATAATGTACATAATATATCATTATGATCATTTGTTTCTTTATCTCTTTGGAATGATTCTGCAAGATGAAGAAAGTGTTGAAACCACTACTGGTGGTGATGATGATAACAATAATGAAGCTGTTGATGTTGAGGATGATGATGATGATAAAACCAATGATAATGATACTTTCGAAACTCCACCCTTCTCTACTCCCCTGCTATCTAAGGGTTCTGGTACTACGCAATCTTCTTCTTCCTCCCAACCACGAGCTGTTGTGCCACTGGCCGGTTTAAAAACATTTCTTGAGGATCCCCTCAACAAATCTGACAGTTTTGTTGAATTCTTGAAGGTAAATCTTTTGCTTGAACTACTGAAGATAATTACCATTTCTCCACTGAATAATAATGTATTTATTGTATGGGAAAATGGATTCAAAATGCATTGAACTTACACTAAAATCCTATTGTATGCATTCAACTTTACGACCTTCTATTGTATGCATTGAACTTTCTATTTCCACCTATTGTGTGCATCCTTTAACTTGAAACCGGTAAGTTGCTGATGTGTAGCCAGTCATTAAATTATTTTCCACCTCAGCTGCCAAATAGGAATGAGATTTATCAATATAAACCCCTAAATCTACACACCTCGTTCATTATATCCCTCCAAACAATGTCTGCATTTTCTTCTTCATCCTCCAAACAAATCACCCGATTTTCACCCCTAGATGTAAGTTTTTGCAAATGTGGTCATCGATTGTATGAGAATGTGGCATGGACGAAGAAAAACCCTGGTACAAGATTCATCGGTTGCCCCAATTTTGTAAGTCTTAACTTGCCCTAATTTTGTTAATTTCTGAAATTTGCCCTAATTGCCCTAATTGGGGTTTTCTTTCTACGGGATAAACGATCAAAATGTAATGTGTTTATGTTTGTTGATGAAGAGCTTCCAAGCCAATACTACAAAGATTTGTTGTATGAGATGCATATGAAATCTGTGAAGTCCAAGTTTCGTAACAATGATGCTGTTAATGAATTGAAACTGAAGGAAGAGTTGGTGATTTACAAATCAAAGCTCAAGTTATATGATAGGTTGTTTTTGATTATGATAGGAATTATAGTGGTTTTATGTGTTGCATTAGGTTGTGTTTTGTTTTAAACATGTAATGAATCTGCAATGTAGGTTGTGTTTCTATTTTGAACATGTAATGTATCTGCAAGTGTTGTAATAAATCTACAAGTGTTGTAACCAATCTACAAGTGTGTTCAAATGTATTCCATAAGCTGTAACAATAATGCCATAACAATAACAATAACAATAACATAAGGCCATAACAATAATAACAAATACATAACAATAATTCCATAAAATGCAAGTATTTTACATTACATTCCAAAAGGCATAATGCCATATACTATTACAAAAGGCATAATGCCATAAACTGTTTGGAATTTAGAGCAGACAAACAACTATGCCATAAACTACATACAATACCAATTCGTTTCAAAAGACTACATACATTCCAAAAGACTATGCCATAAACATCATATGCCTAAACATATACAAAATACTAAAACAATGGCATCAAAATATATAAATAACTTGCAGATCAAAAGACAATTGCATTCCATTCTTCACTTGGCTTCTTTGCTTTTCCTTGGCCTACCAGCTGGTTTTGAAACCTTGGGAGCCTTTTCTTTATGAGGATTCTTGCAACCTTTTTTTGTTGTGTCCAACTTCCAAACAATTGAAACAAGTGATAACAGCTCCTGCCTTAGATATCCTAGATCCACTACCAGTTTCATGTGCTGCCCTTCTTCGTTTCTTTTGAGGCCTACCAGGCATGACTTTGGGTTTTGGGGGTAAATGTTTGTTCAACTGATTTTGCACCCAACTTGACATTCCACCAACTTGTTTAAGATATGTTGAAAAAGCCCTCATGTACATTTCTTTTCTAAACCAGTCAGGAATATACTCTTCTGCAAATTTATTTAGGGCAAAAATCACATAACAAGCATGTTGACAAGGGATTCCAGATAGCTGCCACATCCTGCAGCTACATGTTCTATTTTGTTCATCAACTTTAAAGGCTTCATTCTTATGGCTAACTTCATACTCAAACCCACCTGCAAAATGTGCTTTCCAGAATCTGCAAGTATTTGGTGCAAAGTAAATGCTCAAGTATTATGTGTATAATTTAATAAACAAAGTTAAAGAAACAAATAATTATGTACCTGTGTTGATCTTTAATCTTTTCAAGCCTTTTTTGAATATTTGGTGCAATATCACCAACCCATTCCTCACCAAGCCTTCTCATGACATTCATTCTTTCCATGATAATCACCCTGATTGATTCTAACATTGTTATAATAGGCTTATGTCTACAACAAAGAATCACTGAGTTGAAACACTCACTAAAACCATTCTCAACTGCCTCACACCCTCTATTTGTCTCAAAGAATGCCCTTTACCAAGATTTTAGATTTCTGTCACTCAAGTGTTTATATGCATTCGGGTTAGCATCTTTAATATTTTCCATGGTGGAATCAAATAAAATAGGGTATGAAGATTTAGAAGCTTCCCAAAACATATTTCTAAATTCAACACCACTAAATTGTTTCCTAAAATTCTCATAAATATGCCTAGCACATTGTCTATGCTCAGCATATGGCATTATGTCCTTAACTGCTTCTATCAATCCTTTATGCTGATCAGACATAAGTGTGACACCTACACCACCTTGAATCTCTAAATCAGCTGCTAATAGTTCAATAAACCAACTCTAGTTCTGTTTGTTCTCAACAGTTACAACAGCCCATGCAATAGGGAATATGTGATTATCCCCATCCCTACCTATTGCAGTTAACAACTCCCCTTGATTAGGCCTTTTTAAAAAACATCCATCTAATGCAATTACCCTCCTACAACCATTCTTCCATCCCTCTTTTAATCCATTCAAACACACATAAAATCTATCAAAATACACTTTCTCGTCAGGGTCATTTGTCACTCCTATTTTAACTGTTGAACCTGGGTTGCTAGTTAAAAGCTCATCACCATAAGACCTAATCAAAGCATAATGGTCTTGCATAGATTTTTCATACTTAGTTAATGCCTAGGTCTTTGCCTTTCTACACTGATTAGAAGAAACTGTAGGCTTATACTTTTTCATCACCAAATCTGCAATGTCCACAAGCCTTATGTTTGAATTTGACCTAATTTTATCACCAAACTCCCTTCCTATCCACTTGTAATTGATTAAACTACCAAATCTAAAGTTACTTTGACAAGTATGTTCATCAACACATGAGATTACCTGAAAAGAATCCTCATCTTTCATCTTCCTTGCATAACACCTCCAACTACATTTTGGTTCTTCACCCTTAGAAACAGTTGGATACCTGTTATATTTCCTTTTTTTACCTTCACTTAGCTGTTTTAGTCTAGGTGGTCTCTGGCCACACTTTGTAATCACCTCAGTTTCACTGCTTCTATGATACCATAATGAGAAACCATTTGCCAATGCATAAAATGTTAAACACTCCTTAAACTTTTTTGCATCTCTATATCTCTCACTGACTATTGGCTTCTTCAATCTTCAATTAGTTTTATCATCATGTATTGGATACTTTTCAACTGTCACAATAGCTTTAAAAGGATCACTAACTGTTTTTGTTTCATTATCTTTTAACTTCTTCAACAAATCTTCCAAATAATCCTCATGTTCAACAACTACATCAATCAAAGGGTCATTTTTCGGAACACCTAACTTTGGTTTTGGGAGTGGTTTTGGTCCTTTTTTGGCATTTGCCTTTAGAATTCTAAGTTCTCTAACCTCATCCTCTGCATCTGATAAGTGATCTATAGTGGCAGTATCACTTTCAATGTCACTTTCTCTAGCTATGTAGTCACTATCAGACTCACTATCATTTTCTCTTCCAATCTCATCCAACTTATTTACTTCTATCTCATTAACATCCATGTTACTGTCAACTAAGTCTTCCATTTGGTAGTCCACCTTATTTTAATCTATCTCATCCAACTTACCTACTTCTATCTCATTAACATCTATCTTGTCCACATCCATCTCATTAACATTATTAGGGTTGATTATATATTCACTTAAGTCATCACTGAAGTAATCAACATATATATCTACCTTACCATAGACATAAGCAATATCAAACAAAATGTGCATATCAGAGTTATTTGCAAGAGGTACCACACCAAGTTCTTCCATTGACGTTCGAGGTAAAGAAAGTATAAAGCACTAAACAATGACCCAGTTTCCTTTTCTAAAACTCACAAAACTCATCAAATTCAATTTTACCAATAAAGATGGGCAAAACAGTCCCACTTTCATACCTTAGTGGCTTGAAGTTGAATGCACCATTATGATGTACATCGAAATCAAAACCACGTGTAGGAGTTGGACTTCCAACCATCCTGCAATTGAGGTATATGAACAGTTATAAACAACATAAAACGCTAAAAAATTGATGATACACTACGAGTGAACAGAGAACAATCGGATACAACATAAAATTACCTAGAATAACTTTGAAGATACAGGTAATCAATTCGATTTTGAAGCTCAAGAGTTAGGGTTTTGATTTGGGGTTTTGATTTGGGGGGAAATGACGTGGGTAGGATTTTGGGGGGAACTGGAATGGGTTTTATGCTTTTAATTTCCACGTCAGAATTTATTTATGTGATTTGGTAAAAAAACCTTAGCAACTTACCTGTTACCGGATGGTCAAGTTAAAGGATGCACACAATAGGTGGAAATAGAAAGTTCAATGCATACAATAGAAGGTCGTAAAGTTGAATGCATACAATAGGATTTTGGTGTAAGTTCAATGCATTTTGAATCCATTTTCCCTTATTGTATTTATCTATTTTAGGTGCAGGCAAAAACAATTGCTGATCTATCCTCTTCACTGCCCACCATGACACATAAATAAAGTTGTCAATCCACTGTTGCATCTCTACTGCTACTTACACATCATGTGGTTCATGATCTCAAGATGCAGGAAGCTCAAGAAATTGTTGTTGCAAACGCCCTTCACAACTCCACCAATTTGAAAAAGTTAGAAATTGAAATGCAAGATGTGTATAAGAAGTGGAGAACTGCTGCAGAGCTTGTGTAGAAGAGAGACTAGTCTTTGAAGTTGGTGGAAAGTAAATGTGTTGAAGAATGATCTGAGAAAGAGAAGTTGATGGAGGAGAAGGAGAGGTTGCTGAAGGAAATTGAGGATTTGAAGAAGGTGATTGAGGAAAAAGATCGTATAGCTGAGGAAAGTTTCACCCTTGTTGTTGCTTCCCAAAAGAAATTCACGGATCTGAAGGTTGGCATTCCTTCCCTTGTACACAAGGTGCTTGATTCTGAGCTTGTTGGCCAAACCTTTCATAAATATCTTGAAGCTTCTACTGAAAAAGATATATCTGAAGTGGTAGAATAAATTGTCAATCTCATTCCAAACAAACCTGATCCTTTACTGGATGGAATTTCAAAATATATCAAACCTAATGCTGCAACTAAGCTGGAGGTTACCAGGGATGAAGTTTCTGCCCTGGAGATTGTTTCCTTAGAGTAAGTATGTGGGAAGGAGGATGCATATGTGAAAGACATATTGAATGCAACAATCTGATATAACTCAATATGAAATAATTTGAAATGTCTGTAATAACTATACAATGTTGTTTGTGCTTTAAACTTATGCATATATATCTAATATTTAATCCTTTAAACAATTTTACCATGCTCTGATATGTTTAACATATGCTTTGGTATACTTAATCATGACTAATAATAGCAATGGGAAACTTGTACGCAATATGCCATATCATATATGTAACATTTTTGCCTTAACTGTTTTTCACATGACCCATGTATTAAACCTTCATCCGTTTTCTGTTATGCGCCAAAGACTATGTTTGTTGCAACATATGATATTTTTGCTAAACCTATTATTGTGATGACAAATAATAAATTTTCCCATACAATAAATTTTAATGTTATATGTCATAATATAGATGTAATTGTGGCTTCATTATGTATGTTTTGTATCAGTCTTGCCAATAAAACATATTTGCTTTTACTGTGTTTCGCATGACGGATGTAGTAAAACGTCATCCGCTCTCCGTGTTGCATTAGAAGGTTTGTTTTACATAATATATTGCTTCCTTAATTGAAGTCAAATTTTGAAACAAATAATGAATCTTGCCAATCATAATGTTTTCCTGCTAATCATGGATCATAAAAATGATGAATTTATGAAATGTGTAAAATATGTTTTTAAGGAGTTTTATCAATATTCTGTTTAGCGTGCTGCACTTAGGTGTTATGTGACTTTAAAAAATACACTTGTGTTCCGTATAAATGGATTTATGCAATTGAGATAAACCATTGTGTATGTCATGACATTCAAGAGTTATTGTATTTTTGCCTCGGTGCTCTTTAATGAAGTTAACACTTACACTAGCGGATCCCTTGTATCCATAATGTTGACACAAAAGCCTCTACCATCGGGGGCATAAAAATGCCTTGCCTTTTGTGGGTAGGTATGAATGCAATGTTCTACATTCGTAACGCGTAACGCTTTGTGTGTAGAAAAAAGAGAAAATATCATTGATACTGCTGCACTTACAATATTTTGTGTAACATTTTCGTATGGATAGGGTGATCAAACCTATCCAGAAAACTACAAAAATTGCATTGTGCTTATTTGAATTGATAAAAAATAAACATGCATAACAAACTGTGTTGCGCTATTCATGTAAACAGTATGTTCTTCGTGCAGCGTTCTACATTGTGTCTAAGGTTCTATCATCTTGGAGGGATTCAAATATCCGTGCACCCCGTTTTCGTTGAACAGCTTCCTTGACAGTCCACCTCTGACCATATTCTCTTGTTCCTCATAAACAATTGTAATCAGAATGCACCACAACTATGCCATTTGGAGTTGAGAATCGTAATTCCGCATGTGGTGTTGAAGAAATTGCTCCAACTTTTCAAAGTATTCGTCTTCCAAATAGAGCGTTGAACCTTGACCTGCCATCAAGCACCATGAAGTCCACGATTTTTGTACGAACCATAGGATGTGCTCCCAGCATCACATCCAATTTGATCTTACCTACTACTCTTATTAATTCCCCCGTGATGCCAGCAATTTTCAAGTTCGTATAACGAAGTCTGTCTTTCACGCTGAATGAAAAATCTCTGACACAATCTAAATACAAAATGCCTGCCTCACTACCGGTATCAGTGTAGATTCTGGTTATGCGTTTGTTTGCAATTGCAGCTGAAATAACCACAGGTTCTTCTGACAGTCGCCAATTAGGAATAGTATGGAATGTGATAGGAGCATACATCCACTCTTCCGTCCTGCGCTCGCCGCTCACCTCATACTCTTCTCCTTCATTCCAGATAACCTTAATATGCCTCTCAAGAGTTGGATCCCTCTCTTCCTTCCTTTCCTCTCTTCTATTCCAATCATGCCATCCACCGTGACGTACCTTTCCTTGTCAAGCGAAACGTTTGTTTGGGTCATTCCTTCTATATTGTTTTCCTGGTAACAAGTGATTAAGCTCTCCAGCCTTGATCTTAGTAATGATTTCCCTCATCAATGACTTACAATTGTCAGTGTCATGCCCATATACCTCGTGGAAATCACACCACCTTTCACTCTTCCGTTGGTGCTGGAGGGTTGAAATGTTCTTTAATAGGTTCAGTGAATAAGATCACCTTTGGGGTTTTTGTTAAAACCATGATGAGTGAGTGTCTCTCTAATGGTTTGCGATGATAGTAATTATCATTTGGGTTATTATTGCCCCACCAACCATGTTGTTGCCTCTAATAACCATTGTCATACCCACACTGCCTCTGATAGTTGTCATTCGTGTTCCGCCCTCTGTTCTGCTGTCTAAAATTCCTTTGGTAATTATCAACTATTGGATGTCCCGTTTCTCCAGCCCTCAAATGCTTCTGTGCAACAACCAATGCTTGGTACAATGTTTTTGGGACATCATACCGTAACGCGTGGACCAAACTTGCAAATCGACGTTGATCAAGACAGAAGATAAAACCAGAAACAAGATGAGATTCTGGTATATCTGGTATTTTCTGAAACTCGATGGTGTAACGTTTCATGAAATTATTTAAAGATTCATTCTGGTGCATAGTGATTTCATGTGCATCTAGATGGGATAGTGTGCAACTTCTCAAACTTTGGTATTGCATGACGAATTTGACTCTTAAGTCAAGAAAACTAGTAATGCTTCTGGGCGGAAGACTTGCAAACCACTCTCGTGCCATTTTTTGCAACACCATTGGAAACATATGACACGCAACCTCATCTTCCCAATGTTGCACTCTCATAATTCCCTCAAACATGGTAAGAAAATCTTCTGGGTCAGTTGTTCCTTCATAAACACCAATAGACGGTATTCCCAAGTTTCTTGGTAATGGATATTCTGCAATTCGATTAATAAAACATTGAGTGGACTCTGCCATTGCTGGAGGTTTGATAGCTTCATCTCCTGTAATCAAAGCAAACCTATAGCCATTGCACGGATGGCGGGCCGTCCTAACTTCTGCTTGTACTTCGATGGCGTCGTTTTGGTCAAAATTCCATCTAACAACTTTCCTGCCATCTTCTCAGACATGAATGATTGCTCTTCTTCTTCCCCATAGTCTCATTCATTCTCCACAAAACCTTCATCATTATCTTCATGCTTAGTATCATCCACCAAAGTATTCAATTGATTGAATAGTTTGAATAATTGTTGTTTAGAGATTGACTTTCCTTTATCCACACGCTTAACGTTCACGTCAGATGTTCTCTTAAAAGAAATATTGTGCATTCCCCGCCTAGCTTTCCATATTCCTCCACTAGAGTTTTCCAACAACGGTTTCTTCAATCGTGGTACAGTATCATTCACATGTTATTCCGCTGTACCAGTATTCATCTGATCTCCTTCTTCAATTGAAGTTTCTTCCAAGGTTAACTGATCCATTGGTATATTTTCAATAGAGTTTTCAGTGATTGGTTTGAGTGTTGCTCATGCTGAAGTTACGTCAGTTGCTTTGGCGTTCTTGGTATTCTTGTTGTTCTTCGAAACGAATGGTGCCATATGTTGGTACTATTGTTCGTATAGCGGGTGTAAGGTACCAGTACATGACAATAACAGCCTAGCGTTGAGCGATATAATGTCAATTGATGTTTGCCCCCAGGAAGTAATCCCTGCAGACCCAGAACACGGATGAGAAGTCCGTGGGGTAGCCTCAATCAATCTTTGGATCAATCTGTAATTGATCCGTGTAGCGTTCTGTTGCTAAGCGGTTAATGTTTTTAGAATGAGAAAGAACTGTGTGAGAGTGAAAGTGTACTTCCCTCTGACTGAAGTTCAGATGTGAAATGTGGTGACCCAAGGGGTCTATTTATAGGCGTAGAATGTCCGAAATTCTCGGGAAACACGTGTCAAACGCTGATTAATTCAGTTATGCGAAATATCCGAAACCGACTTTGACATGGCTGACGTGGCTGCGTGCCGCTCACGCGCCTAATAAACGGGCTTAAGTATAGAAGCTGCCTGCAGCGCTTACGCATGACGCTGGGCGGCCTGCTAAGCACTGGACGACAAATGATGAAATCTGCCAAATATTACTATTTTTTATGCTTTTTGATCCATTCTTCTGTACGAAAACAACGCTTTTATGTTTGTATCTCCTAGGATACACCATTATTATTCATGCGTTAAAAATTGGCGTTCATGGAGCATATAGTCAAAGACTAGGGATGGCACCTGCGGGCGATGGGAACGGGTCCTTGGTACCCACGACCCGCCCGCCAGGATTTTTTTATACCTGCGGGTATCCGTTTACCCGCCAACTGGTAAACTTTTCTGCCCATACCCGCAACCCGCAAGTACTCGCAACTCGCGGGTTTACAAAATGTACACTTTAATTAATTTTTAGTAACGAATACCCATTACCCGCGGGTTTTAACCGCGAATATTTATAAAAATACATTAAAAAGTTAATTTATATAATATATAATTAAGTATATGTATGCGGGTAAACGGGTATACCCGCGGGTTGCTCAAACGGGCATCACGGATTCACGGGTCGAGTTTTACCCGCGACGGGTATGAAATACCCGCGACCCGCCCGCCACCCGATAACGGGTAAAAAATTTTACCCGCCCCGTGCCCGCGGGTACATTTTTTCATAGATACCCGCCCGTCACGGGCACGGGTACCCGCAGATCACGGTTTTTTTTTCGCCCATTGACACCCCTATCAAAGACTAGTCAATCTTTAGCTTATACACTTTGCCAACCATTTGTGGTTTCAAAGTAATTTCTTTGGCGAAAATTTTTGTTTCATATATTTGTACATATGGTATTGTTAATCAGTGGCGGAAACAGGTGGGGACATGGGGGCACTCGCCCCCAGTGGATTTGTAATTTTCAGTGTAAAAATTTTGGGCTTTTCGATTTTACACAAGTGGAATTTTTTTTCCCCCAAAGCCTCCATATATTGCCCATAACCTTCAAATTTTGCCTAAAAACTCCCAAATTTCGCACCAAAACCTTCAAATTTTGCCTAAAAACCTTCATGTTTTGCCCAAAAACTTTCATATTTTGCCCAAAAAAGTTGCTACGTTTTTCAAAATATTTCGCCATGGGTGAAAAAAATTATGTTTTCGCCACTGTTGTTAATTGAATATTAGTTTAATTAAATAATTAAGGTGGGTCCTATGACACTAATATGACAAATTTGTTAATTTGTAGAGTTGTTATTGACAGGAGTGGCCTTGGAGAAAAGTCTACAAAAAAATTATGAATAAAAATGTATTATTTCAATTCATTAAACTTCCAATTAAATCAAACTTTTTAATATAAAAGAAATACAAATTTATGTAAACTTATTCAATCTTGAATGTTAAATGATTACATAATAGGATAATCTCACTGTTAATTGAATGAAAACTAGATTCGAATCGGCCCCCGCGATGCGGCGGGGCCTTTCCGACTGTTTATTCACATTTAACGTAGCGTTATATAGTTATAGAACCAAAAACGCGGTGATGAGGGTGTGGTTGAATCCACGTGGTTAATACCTAGTATTCCTACTGGCCTGCGCGTTTTTAGAACCTGGAAAATCGCGTAGGCATGCGCGTTTTTAGAACCAGAGAAATCGCGTAAAAAAGGAAGACGGAACCATGGGTGTGGTGTAGTTAGTTTGGCTCGTTTATTCTTCATCTGTGTATATGTATGGAAAATAGACCGAAATATTTAACGTTTTCTGAAAAGCGTCCGTTTTGCGCGTACTTAGTTTCGTTGTGTGCGTAATTTGTTTTCGAGTTAAACGGTGATGTCGGAAGAATTTAACTCGCGGCGAGCGGAAACATACGGTCCGTTAAAAATGTGGGTGGTGTTTTTAAAAAGGATAATAATGTTACATGTTGAGCTCCTGCAAATTCGTCGTGTATAACATTATTCGGGGGGGTGTATAACATTATTCGGGGGGGGTGTTTTGCAAATTTATATTTTGTTGTAGTTTTTCCTGTTGAGACGACCAAATAATTCACCTGTTTTAGTATTAATAATAAAATAATAATAATAATAATAATAATAATAATAATAATAATAATAATAATAATAATAATAATAATAATAATAATAATAATAATAATAATAATAAATAAATAATAATAATAATAATAATAATAATAATAATAAAATAATAATAATAATAATAATAATAATAATAATAATAATAATAATAATAATAATAATAATGTTACATGTTGAGCTCGTGTATAACATTATTCGGGGGGTGTTTTGCAAATTTATATTTTGTTGTAGTTTTTCCTGTTGAGACGACCAAATAATTCACAATAATAATAATAATAATAATAATAATAATAATAATAATAATAATAATGTTACATGTTGAGCTCGTGTATAACATTATTCGGGGGGGGGGGGGGGGGGGGGTGTTTTGCAAATTTATATTTTGTTGTAGTTTTTCCTGTTGAGACGACCAAATAATTCACCTGTTTTAAACTGTTGAGGCGACCAAATAATTCACCTGTTTTAGTATATTTAAAATGTCATGTGTCTCTCTTTTAATATTCAACCATTATTTGATAATTAGTGTGTATTCTTATTATTATATAACTTTTAATATTATTTATAGTTATTTGATAATATTAATTTTATTATACTTATTAATTTTAAATTATTATAGTATAAGTTTTTTAACAGCGGTTATGTTCACTGACGAGGGGTTGAATGCAATGTCGACACTCACCCACCCGATCATTTTTTAGGTTGAATGTGTGCATCGCGTGTGGTAAAACCCCATCGGGTGACGCCCGAACGCAAGACGCCCACAACCTCCGAGGCTTATGAAATGAGCGAATAGCAACAAGAAAATTTTTGCAGCGAGTGAAAGTCAAACCCCCGACCTCCCATATAAGAAGACAAGTCACTACCACTACACAACTCATTGTGGTCATCACTCATCACTCTTTCACAAGGGTGTAGATTCAAGATTAAAGATATATACATGGGAATTGAGAACGAGCAATCTAAAGGGGTGAGGTGATTGCGGAGTCTTCTTTTAGTTTTTCGATGCAGTTATAAAGAATTTTGAAATGCATAATGTTGAAGGAAAGTAGATCAACTCATGGCCTAAAGTCAAGCCGAAAAAGGATAAGAAGGTGCAGGGTGCTGAATTGAATAGGCTCAACGTTGACAAGATTTGATTGCGTTTTTTAGTTTTTTGGGGCTTTTTGTGTTTTCGTTACTTTGTCTTAGTTTGTCGTGTTTTACTTTGTTTGGCCGATTGTTATTTTTGTTCCTTTGTGCTCGTTAGTTGTATGTTGGTTTGGTTTCCTTGGTATTTTTGTTAGATTGTTTCGATTTGTCTCGATTGGTTTGCGAGGTCCTTTAGTTCGATTTGGGTTTAGTTTGGGCCCAAACTTTGCTTTTCTTGATTGTTTTTTGTGGGTATTCATCAGTTTGATGAAGTTTTCTTCTTTATATATAGTTATGTTTTTAGAAAGAAAAAAAAAATCTAACATCAAAGAGTAATTTGATTAGTAAAGAATTAGAGGGTGTTTCAAAATGCGATTTAAAAGTGATTTTTTAATTATTGCGTTTTGAAAATGTAAATAAGTAGTTGATAGTGTTTGGTCATACAAATTTAAAAATCAATTAATCACAACATGAGGAGATGTAAACGTTGTTTGGAAGAAGTATAGTACTCCCTCCATCCCAAAATAATTGTCATGTTAGAATTTTCAAAGTCAATTTATTAAGTTTTGACTTTAAAATATTTGTTGGTTTTTGCTATAGAATATATGATGAGATTTATATGAATTGATTGATTTTCGAATGTGTTTTCATTTGGTATAACTTTCATTCGATATTATATAACACAAAGAAAGATATTTAACGTCAAAGTTGAAGAAAAAAAACTCAAAAAGTCAAAACGTGACAACTATTTTAAAACGGAGGGAGTATGAGTTACTTCAAGGAAACGTTATTTTGGATTTGCATATAAATTACGGAACTGACCTTTAATTTGGGTGACACCTCTAGGAAGGTTGATTCACAAATATATATTATCTATGTTTATCAGTGCATCCCTATTATTATATATTACTATATTAGTTTTATGAGCTCGTGCGTTGTACGAAAGTTGTAAATTAAATATGTAAATATGTATATACTTTATTTATTAAGGAGTATGTAGGTGATAATCACGTATATGCTACTTAATTTATTCAATAATATAATATTTTAATTAAGAAAATATGTATATTAAATTAAATTAGGAAATCTAATAATTCAATTAATATATATATATATATATATATATATATATATATATATATATATATATATATATATGGGCAGGATCAATGGGGAAGTAACCAATCGGGGGGAAGCAAATTTTTTTTTTTTGTTTTTTTGGAATTTTTTTTCCGGCATCAAGATCACACAAAAATATGAACATTTAGAAGAGACACTTTGTGATGAATGTTATTATTTAGGCGGGAAAACGATCGACAAAAATAATATTCAAGATAATATTGTTCGTGAAGAATATGAACGTTTTTTTCCTTCATGTTTTGTGAAGTAAAATTTAGCCCGATTTAGAGTTTAGGGTTTAGGGTTTAGGGTTTGGTGTTTTGGGTTTATGGAATAAACCCAAAACACCAAACCCTAAACCCTAAACCCTAAACTCTAAACCGTTCGTGTTAAAAACTCAATCTAAATCCTAAATCTAAACCCTAAATCTAAACCATAAACACTAAATTTCTAAACCCTAATATCTAAACCCTATAAACCCTAATATCTAAACCCCAATAGCTAAAACCTCAACATTCACTCGAAAAACACGATAATTGTTATATATTACTTCTTCGAGCGTTTTCCCGCCAAAATAAAAACATTTATCACAAAGTGTCTCTACTAAATGTTCATATTTTCATCCCATCTATAATGTTCGTGAACAAAGTTTTTTCAAAAAATGAAAAAAAAAAAATTTTGCTTCCCCCCGCTTCCCCCCGATTGGTTACTTCCCTCTTGAACCTACCACTATATATATATATATATATATATATATATATATATATATATATATATATATATATATATATATATATATATATGTGGAAATAACTGATAAACTGACACGTGACGGGAGTAAATGAAGAGTTCACACTTGGCAGAATTTATCAGAAGTTGGCTCGTAGGATTATTGTCACGTGCTTTATATAATGTATAACTATTAATATTATTATTATTATAAGAGTAGTTATTATTATTAATTCATTCTATTATTATTATTATTATTATTATTATTATTATTATTATTATTATTATTATTATTATTATTATTATTATTATTATTATTATTATTATTATATCTTAAATAATTTAGTGAAGAAGCATAATAATTCTTTACATAACAAATAAGATGTCTATTTTAGTGTAACAACCCAACCCGTTAACCAACCGAAAACAGCACACATTTTTTTTTAATATACAGTGGGGTGCGCGGTGCGCGACCCCTGTTGTGCTCGGCGCGCACAACGCCTTTCAGCTTCTGTCCAGTTTTGCCATTTTTCGCTTAAAAATCTCCCACTTCCCGACACTTTTAGACGAAACGCTTTTCACATCACATTATAATAATTAAAACTAACACGTTTCAATAATAATAAAAAGTTTTACGAAACCGGGCCCATAATGCCGAAATACGAGTTTCGTACAAAATATAAGTTTCGACCACATTAGTTTAAATTCCAAACGACACTTTGAGCATGGTGTTTGGGGGTTAAACTACCCAAATCTTGGTCGATCTTCCAAAAGCTAAACCCTCGAGAGCCACTACTAATCGAAACGGATACCTTTGCCCTTGTCCGCGCCGGAGCCTAAAAAGGTAAACAACGAGAGGGTAAGCTAACGCTTAGTGAGTGCAATAAGTATACACATGCATATATAATATACCTACTTGCAACCGCCTACTCACATACCACATACAAGCTAGCAATATAATATTAGCATACGAACTCCAAGTAAAAAGCTAATAACCTCCAATACCGCAACTAACATAAACAATAGCATATACTCCAAAATATAATATGCTACACTACAATGCATACACGAACTATATGGTTAACCATACACGCGTCATGGTGCTACCGGCTCCGTGGTTCACAACATACGAAATATTATGACGCTACCGGCTCCTTGGTTCACGTCACTACGCATTTGAGTCATACTCTTTTATAGTGCTACCGGCTCCATGGTTCACACTTCGGTGTTACCGGCTCCGTAGTTCACACCCCATTTTATAGTGCTACCGGCTCCATGGTTCACACTTGATGTTACCGGCTCCGTAGTTCACATCACACACACGTACCATGATGCCACCGGCTCCGTGGTTCACATCATAGCACACTCACACACACTATGGCACTTCCGGCTCCGTGGGTCATGTCATAGCATACAAAATAAATATACCATATACATACATGCATAAATATCTCACTCACCTTAACGCGTTCGGTGAAATGATAAACCAAGCTCGCAACCTTCAAAATAACGTACCTATTACATTATGCACATATATCAATCATACATTCAAGTTGGTGGACCAACTCACTCACCATCCAAGTGTCATTTTGACCCGTAGTGCAAATGTGACCCATTTGCACCATTAACTCTAACACTAGGTCGGGATTACGCCAAACCCCTAACATTAATTCGAGTGTGGTCTTAAATACACTTTTAACACAAGGTTATCGCATTTTCACACTCATTAGACAACTTAGGTCACCCAAGACTCATTTGACCCATTTCAAAGTCAACACACCCATTTGGGTCACCAACATATCCAAATAACACCCATTCATTTAATATCTAGATGTGCTAGTAAATAACTAACCAATTAAGACTCAATATCCTCAATTAACACTTTGAAACCATATGTTAGTTACTATTGAGTCTTCATGACTCAATCTTACCTAAGAACACCCAAAATCATTAAATATGGGTTTTATGTTCACCATTTACCCAAACCCTAACCCTTATATAAATCAAAATAAGAAAATCAAAGTTAGGACATACCACCACAATCAAAACATAGCTAGTGGATAGATGAACAACTTTAATACACGCGCTTTAACCCGAAATCAACTTCTTCTTCCTTTATTTGAGCTTTCTCTCTCTCAAATGAGTTTCTCACTCTAGAACCTTTAATTGGAGAGATGATGTGGTTGGTGGTAATGTTGAATGTGTTTCAACCACCACACAACTGGCCACTAAAGCCCCAAACTCATCCTCATGTGAAAAGACCAGAATGCCCTTCATTAAACTTTAAATTAAAAAGCAGGAATCTGTCAACAGCAGCAGTGCGCGGCGCGCACCCCTTCTTTTGCGCGGCGCTCACAAGGGTCTGGACAGACTCTGACCTCTGTTTAATTACACAATGATACCCACACTCTATGTACCATATTTACACTGCTGTACAATAATAATTTGGGTCTTACATTTAGTCATTTTATCAAATAATCTGAGATCTCCAAACACTTTAAATACTGATTATTTGATTATTGCAATATTAAACTGCATAATCTAATCCAAATACTATTTATCAACATCCCGTTTTACTGCGGCCGATTATTTGATTTCAATTATTCAAAACGCATAATCAATTTTTAAAACGTGAATTCAAACACTCCCTTAGAGATGTAATTATCCCAAGATAGTTTGGTGAGTTAAATTTATGATATTTTTACAAGAGGCATTATATATATATTCGAATTTTAGAGGATATGTTGGGTTGTCAAAATTGGGAAAGAGTTGTAAAGAGTAGCAAATAATTTGATTTTGTCAAATACGTGACAAGTGAATAAAAGTATAATATAACATCACGTCTTCCCTTAAAAAATTTCTTATCCTAATATGCATAATAAAATGGGTATACACCCCCTACAAAGTTGTTACATCCATATTTTCTCTCCTTTTTTAAAGTTAAACAAGGATAACGCCAACGAAACATTGCTTCAACGGCATCTCCTTCACCTTGTGTATTGGGGCTGGGGTTAGGTCATGGGTTCGAGTCTCGTTCTGTCAATCTTATTAATTAATCTGCCTGAAATATGGATATCCAGATTGACCCCAGGGGTTTTTTTTCCGGATCCATTCAGGATTCAAACCCGGTCTGCCTGCCTCTCGGGATGGTTAAAGGATCTGGTTCCTGTAATGCGTTTCGGGTTTCCTCCCGAACGCATGCGTGTGTGCAAATGATGAGTGTCGTTGAAATAGATGAAACACTAATGCAAGCTTGCCGTTCAAAAAAAAAAAAAAAGGATAACTTCATAATCCGGAAGAATCAGATCTCACTACCACAATCATTAAATTTGTCTCTTTTTAAAAACACATCAGCATTAACCGCGTTTCCATCTTACACTTGACGTTCCATAAGTGATTACGCGTTAGGTTTCAGATAGCATCAAGGTCAGTACTATTGTGTTCGTAAAAATGAGACGAGTTTAATGGTGGTGATTGTGATATCTAATTGTTTCGAATTTGAGAATCGTGATTTAAAATTTATAAGGATAAGTTTAACTTTTAAATGAGAGAGGAAAATTATATAAATTAGCGTATATTCATTAGGACCTTCGTGTGGCGGTGGATCGAAACCTCGTTAATTTTTGAACTACACAACAAACAATCATTTTAAAATACACAAATTTTCAAATCATCTATAGTTAATATTAAAATGCTAAAATGATGATTTCATTATTAGGCTAATTCCTTTGTTAAGAAAAAATTAAAAAGAAAAAGAAAAAAATCTATGCATGGTGGGTGATGTCATTAATCTAAATAATTTTGAATCAAAATTAAATCTTATTAATTATTATTATTATTATTATTATTAAATCTTATTAATAATTATTTTAATTATTAAAATTAAAAATTTTGAATTATTTTAATTAATTATTTGGAATTGAATACGAGAAGGTATAAAAGCTAGACAGAATAGATGACAACCAATATCATCTCTTATGATTGGATGTTGATTGTTTAATATACATTTTAAGTGTTTGATAAAATGTTCAGTTGACGAGTTTCTTAGTCGGACTCTGTGGTTTCACGGGTCATTAAACTAAATAACTTTAGCATTTACGTTCACTTAATACCTTAAACATATCATTAAACTGTTTCGTTTAAACAAACTCGTAATTCCACGGGTCATTTCACTAATTATTTTTATAAGGGTTCAAGTATATATCATATATATGCCTAATTAAAAAGGATTCTATGATAAGGTAATGTTAATATAGAGATATGCAAGTGTATTTTTCCCTGTATGAAAACATACCATACCATTTTCGATTGATTTCTACAACTGGATTAACTTCTAATGAAGAACATTTGAGTTCAGAATTACTCTATAAATAAGGGCAGAACAACTCGAAGGTATCAACTATCAACCCACCTACTCCACCATAAATATTCTCTATTAGCTACTTTTAGAAATTTCAAAAGCAAAAAAACTTGTTTTCTTTTAGAACAGCAATTTTATTAAAAAAACTATTATATATATATATATATATATATATATATATATATATATATATATATATATATATATATAGTGGTAGGATCAAGAGGGAAGTAACCAATCGGGGGGAAGCGGGGGGAAGCAAAAAGTTTTTTTTCATTTTTTGAAAAAACTTTGTTCACGAACATTATAGATGGGATGAAAATATGAACATTTAATAAAAACATTTTGTGATAAATGTTTTTATTTTGGCGGAAAAACGCTCGAAGAAGTAATATATAACAATTATCGTGTTTTTCGAGCGTATGTTGAGGTTTTAGCTCTTAGGGTTTAGATATTAGGGTTTAGATATTAGGGTTTATAGGGTTTAGATATTAGGGTTTAGAAATTTAGGGTTTAGATTTAGGGTTTAGATTTAGGATTTAGATTGAGTTTTTAACACGAACGGTTTAGAGTTTAGGGTTTAGAGTTTGGTCTTTTGGGTTTATGGAATAAACCCAAAACACCAAACCCTAAACCCTAAACCCTAAACTCTAAATCGGGATAAATTTTACTTCATAAAATATGAAAAAGAAAACGTTAACATTCTTCACGAACAATATTATCTTGAATGTTATTTTTGTCGATCGTTTTCCCGCCTAAACAATAACATTCATCACGAAGTGTCATTTCTAAATGTTCATATTTTCGTGTGATCTTGATGCCGGAAAAAAAATTCCAAAAAAAATGATATTTTTTTTGCTTCCCCCGCTTTCCCCCGATTGGATACTTCCCCATTGATCCTGCCACTATATATATATATATATATATATATATATATATATATATATATATATATATATATATATATATATATATATATATATATATACTCCCTCCGTCCCAAAATAGTGTCTATCTTACTATTTATATCTGTCCCAAAATAATTGTCCACTTGCAAAAAAAAAATAACTCTTAATATCATTAAACTTTCTAATTTACCCTCATTATTACTCTATTTCACTCATATCATAAATAAATTCAATCAAACTTACTTTTAATATAAAGAATTCCTACCAAAAATTCAACAAAAATTCAATCTTTTTAAATCCAACAAAAATTATTACCAAACACTTGATTTGAGACGGATGGAGTATATAATAACAAAATATCAAATAAAAAGAATCTATCTAATCTTTTTTAAATGTCGAGTGTGTATGTTATTCAACATTTGTATACGAATGCTTACAAACTACTATAATTCTACTCAACTATATAAGCAAGGAAAATTAACTAAAATATTTAAACCCACATGATTTATTATTTAAAACGATGATTTATTATTTCATACAAACTTTATAATAATTACAATTTAATATTCACTCACTTTGGAAACATATGTTTACCACATTATGCACCCTATTCTTTTTATTCGGCAGTATAGTATTTAGACCTTACGAGTTATGAGTTGGCCCTTATTAGTCGAGTCATTAGATCACAAACAAACCAATTTGGTCTCTATCTCTGAAATATTATAAATCGTTTATTGATTTTTTCGAGCTGTGTGACTCTTGGAAGTTTTGTGTGACATGCGAATTGGAAAATACAAACTTTTACTCCGTAGTATAATTTATTTACTCCGTAATTACCATCATAACTAATAGACAAAATTTGTCTTATATGTTATGAATAGTACTATTCAATTTTTTATTTTCTACAAATCTAACCCCCTAACTCCATTAAAATACAAATCGAACCCCCCACTTTATACCTATATTCTAACCCCCTAACTTCCATTAAAATACAAATCGAACCCCCCACTTTATACCTATATTCTAAATTATTATTTATCCCATCACTAACACCAAAAATGCTGAATAATAACACCCACCACACTTTATCGACTTGTACACTGCGCTCAAACAGTAGGACCCACATAGGCCACTACTGTGCTACAATTTTTTTTTTGTCTCCAACGATAAAAGAAACAACTTTCTTAAAAGGAACAACCTTTCAATGCTACCAAAAGATATCGAAAAACATTCTTTTTTACAAAATAGATCAACTAACTTTAACGCTAAAAGAAGCAACTTTCACAAAAGGAACAACCCTTCAATGTTAGATGTCGAAAAAAATTCTTTTTTACAAAATAGATCCACAAAAGGAAAGACTTTTTTTTTTAACTCGCATTCAAAACGGAGCCCCCGGCGCGAATCGAGGGCTCCACAACTAGTTAATACCAAAAATAAAATAAAAATGACAAAATAATAATAACAATAATAATAACTAAAGATATTTTAAGAGAAGTCTTTGTTGATTGCGGTTAAGACTGTTTGTGTTGGTGATTTTAGCATGATCCAACGTCATTTTAGTTGATTGGATTACTAAGTTGAAAGTGTTTTTCGAACCATTGATACGTTACACGAATTCGGAGAGTGTGGAGTACACGTTCGTAAAACGTGAGGTGGTTTGAGGTATTATTTTGGACTTGGAAATAATGTTTGGAACTTAAGGAATGCGAATTGGAACTTAAGGAATGCGAAACGCGACTTGAAAGGCTAAACACATTTGAAAATAAGCTTAGACAAAATTTTGGTGTGCAGTAGCTTTAGGCCGTGGCGCGGCTCCTGGACCCGCGGCGCGGCTTAAGGCATGATTTCAAGGTCGAGAGTTTTTGCATATTTGGAAGTGTTTTGCTTTGTTAGCCCGCGGCGCGGCTTAACACTGAATTCGCTGAAAATGTGCCTTTTCAACCCAAAAAGCACATTTGAACCCCAAACGTTCCGGGGTTGTTCCAAGGCATTTATTTGCGGTTTTTCTGTGTTTTTAGACTATTTTAAGTCTAAATACATTAATATTAACTTCCAAGTCATTAGTGGGTATGAATCAAATGTTGTGACTCTTCATCAAACTTTTTGACCCATTATAAATACACTCTTTGTGTATTTGGAAAAGGGTTCCAGAATTTTGATCCTTTTACACACTTTCAATTTTAAACAATTAGAAGATACATCTCTGCAATTGTTTGATTGTTATCTTTTAGCCAAGACGACAATCTTGTCTTTGTCTTATCCCAATCGAAACTTCGTGTAACCCGTGACTAATATGGTCGAAATATTCGATTAGGAAAGTGTTCACACGATTCAAAGATCAATCCGGAGTCATTATCGTTTCAGGCACGAAGGTTTTACAACCCAAGTTTCTAACAATCTAATCGAATATTTGTGATTATTATGTCCGGAGAAACGGTGATAGAAGATGATCCGCGAATTGGTGTGAAGATTATGAAGAAATGGTTTTTGGTACATGGCAGAAAATCTATGGACTCGTGGTATTTAAATTGGAAGTGCGTGGAAAGGTGTATAATCATCAAGTTGTTGGATGGTGGTTCAATCATCATATGAGTACGCATTCTATCCATCTTATTTCAGTTATATGTCATGATTAACATGAATAAATATGCACGCATGGAAGTAGTTCTATTGTGTGGACTATTTATTTGTTACTGAGATGTTATATCAATATCAGTTTGCATAAATGGTTTTCATTAAATGATGTTTGACACCATGAATTCAATCGATGCATGAATGGTCAATCTAAATGATTAATAAGGAAATTTATTAATTCTTATTTAGTAATATATCATTGATTAATGTTTCATTAATTAATGGAAGTAACATCATAATTGCATGCATATTTAATGATTGGAGTCGGTTATTCAATGAATTGACATTATGGTATCATATTGAATGGTGTCAGTTTGATATAGCATGAAATCTTTTGACTTTTGTTTCTTAAAAAATCGGTAACAGTATCCAATTATGGATTAATTTAAAAAGGGACGATTTTATGGATCAAGATTTAATACCAGTTCCTTTGGTTGCATGGTGAAGTACCAAATGTAACGTCTATGTATATTGACGGTTATGTTTAAGGTTTCATTATTGCAATGTGCCAACCATCATGTATAAATAAAATATAGTTATGGTGGTTGGGTATTGGTTTGGCGGTTAATTGACCGCTCTAGCAACCATCGGTTCGAATAAACATATATATTAAAAGATGCAACTTATATGAATTGGTGGCATAGTATTTTAATTCGGAGTAATTTATTTTCTATGAATGATTAATAGTTAGTGGAACTATGCATAATCTACTTTTTAGAAAAGAATTGCTTGGATAATATTATACATGGATGGATGTGATGTCAATAAAGAAATTGTTTAATATATTCTTTGGACATTGACATGAAAACCCCCTATTATTAACAATTGTGATTGTTGGTAAGACAACGGATTAATTGATGACAATTGTTATGCTATTTAACGGGTGGTAATAATCCGTGGAAAAGTCACAAGACAATATTGTATGGTTGTAAAGTGACTAGTCTTGTTGTTAAATAAAATGTCCATGAATTCTCTAATTCATTGGTAAAGTTATGTCCACAAATCATTTGATGAACTATCAAGATGGTACAAGTTAGTGAAATGAATATATTTTATATGGAACAAGGATTTGAAGTTGCTTAATTGACAACGGATTTACGCTTTGGAATTGGTGGCATGATGTATGTGATTACATCAAATAACCAATATAGCATATGTGTTGGAGAGATTAAGCGAAGTATATTGTGATTGGACTTAAATATTTCAATACTTGTCAAAAGTCAACCATGAACTATGGTTTAATTCACAATGTGAATCCTTAAGGCATATTAAATTATTTGAGTTTACTATTGATCAAGAAGATTATACATCTACAAGTTGTTGGTTTTTAACACTTGGTATAGATGAGGCATCTTAGATCAAAAGGTTGATGTTGAGATTATTGAAATTATAAACTTATTGTCATTGACTCTTGGTTTTTAAGAAGTGGATTGACTAAGGTATGCTTATAATTATAATCTCACCTCTAATGTAATGGTAATATTTGTATACAAGGATAATCGGATATATTATCAAGGGTATATAAATTATATGTTTACATTGATGGCTTGTGAAAAGTGGACATGTGCAAGGACTAATCAATCAATTGTCTTGAGTACTCACAAGGTTCTTATGGTATAATAAGAACTTGGTAAATCCTTGGTTTAAAGGATTGTAAAAGAATGGAAATTGATTGAAGTCATAATGAATAAGATTAAAGTTCATGGTGATCCCTAGTTATGGGATGTGATGTGACTAAGGCATGTATTTGAACAAGTGAAAGTCTAGACGCTTGTGCCTTAGACAAATTATGTTCGTGAGGTTTATCACGAATGAAGTGATGTATGTGGATTTTGTTGGGTCCAACAAAGTTTGACTAAATCACTTGAGAAAAGCATTAGTCGGTAGTGCGCAAAAGTTGGCTAATGTTGTGGGATTGAAGTCCATTTAGATCTTCCATAGTGGGATACCCAATTCCCTTCTAGTACAAAGCTAGGAGCTGAATTCAATGAGGAAAGCCTACTATCTGAAGATTGAAACACATTTAATATATGATCCCAAAGTATGTGCTCGGACCCGTGAGATAAAGAAGGTTGAAGTTAAATACTTCTTAATAGTTGTCTTAAAAAATTGCATCGCGGGAGCAAGATTATAAGAAACTACCTACGTGAACATGAGGTTAAGCCGCCTCAAGAAAGCTTGGGACTTAGCTTTTGATATGTTCATGAGAGGATTGGGACACAAGGCTTATAATAGTGTCGGGGTAATTGTAGAAAGTATGGAACTAGTGTGTATATTATCGACAAGTTTTCAAATGAATTGATGGGTTCAAACGTTTAGAGCACCCTGATTTTCGAATTCTTGCACGTGTAATATACTATGTGTAAATTCAATCCATGTGACATTTACACTTATGCATTAGTTTCTAATTGTTGGTATTTTAGTAATCAAGGATCATACTAAAATGGGGGGGGGGGGGGAATTGTTGGTGATTTTAGCATGATCCAACGTCGTTATAGTTGATTGGATTACTAAGTTGAAAGTATTTTTCGAAACATTGATACGTTACACGAATTCGGAGAGTGTGGAGTACACGTTCGTAAAACGTGAGGTGGTTTGAGGTATTATTTTGGACTTGGAAATAATGTTTGGAACTTAAGGAATGCGAAACGCGACTTGAAAGAATGCGAAACGCGACTTGACTTGAAAATAAGCTTAAACAAAATTTTGGTGTGCAGTAGCTTTAGGCCGTGGCGCGGCTCCTGGACCCGCGGCGCGGCTTAAGGCATGATTTCAAGGTCGAGAGTTTTTGCATATTTGGAAGTGTTTTGCTTTGTTAGCCCGCGGCGCGGCTCCTGGACCCGCGGCGCGGCTCCTGGACCCGCGGCGCGACTTAACACTGAATTCGCTGAAAATGTGTCTTTTCAACTCAAAAGGCACATTTGAACCCCAAACGTTTTGGGGTTGTTCCAAGGCATTTATTTGCGGTTTTTCTGTGTTTTTAGACTATTTTAGGTCTAAATACATTAATATTAACTTCCAAGTCATTAGTGGGTATGAATCAAAGGTTGTGACTCTTCATCAAACCTTTTGAGTTTTGACCCATTATAAATACACTCTTTGTGTATTTGGAAAAGGGTTTCAGAATTTTGATCCTTTTACACACTTTCAATTTTAAACAATTAGAAGATACATCTCTACAATTGTTTGATTGTTATCTTGTCGCCAAGATGACAATCTTGTCTTTGTCTTATCCCAATCGAAACTTCGTGTAACCCGTGGCTAATATGGTCGAAATATTCGATTAGGAAAGTGTTCACACGATTCAAAGATCAATCCGGAGTCATTACCGTTTCAGGCACGAAGGTTTTACAACCCCGGTTTCTAATAGCATGTAGCGGTGGTGGGCAACGGCGTTGCCATCCCACATGGCAACCATCCAACGTCCATGGGGCCGTATCAATGCGTGGGATCTTCAAAATTGGAAACTGGCCGAACTGCACGTTGCTTGGCAACGGGTATGGCAACGCAAGTTGTTTTGGTTTTTTTAAATTTTTTATTATTTTAGTAATATAATTTTTATCTCTTTCTAAACTTACCAATTATATTTTAACACATCATCACACCACTCCTAACTCATACAAAAAATCTACACCACCAATACTCCACACCAAAAACTCACACATCATAGTCATCAAAAAAGTGCAAAAAACAACACACACCACCAATCAATGCCAACAACCACTACAAATGGTCTAACAAATTCATTCCATGAAAGTGTCTCGAGCTTTTATTTTCTATTTGATCATGAAAGACATGAGTGTGCATTATAAATTTGTCACTGAAATAGAATGATTGTTTAATTTGTCAATTTTTAAATTATAAAAAGATCCAAGCATTTGTTAAACGTGACTTAATGATAAAATTATCAATTTTAATGATGAATTATCAGTTTTTAAATGATCAAACAAATCATGATTTTTGTATGCATAATAATAGTAATATAATATATAATATAATAAATAATAAATAATAAAATCCAAATCCACTGTAATGCTCTGTTATCCAGCTCGATATACCATGTGCCCATGTGGCAAGTAAACAAAAAAAACACTACAATTATGATATTACCCGCTTGGTTTAAAGTTGTCAATTCTGGTTAAAGGATTTCATGCCTGTTATTACATCAAGTTTTGACATAATTAGCTATAATTGGGGTAAATCATGTATGGTTAGAAACTGAGAAATTGAATACATCGATTGTTTGAAAGTTTAACACCTGAATTGATACAAACAAAGTTTACACAAAAAGCTACAATTATCCATCTTCTATATACACAAGTGAAAAATGGCTCCTGATTGGTCCACGTAGACGGCTCTCTTTATTGCTCACGGTTTTCAAAGGTTTTACATATGTTATTATTATTATCACTTTTTTTAATTTCGTATTTTCAGCTCCCATCATTTTCCCCCGACCATCACTATTCAGTCCCATGTCTTCTCCCTCACCTCCCTTACCTTCTCCCTTACCTTTTTGCTTTCTTCTTTTCATTACTCCATACCCCTGACATCTTCTCTTCTTCCTTTTTCTTTATTTTCTCCAATTGCAAACTGATTGCTTGAATCGTTAGATTTTTCTTTAATCGCCGATGGTGTTGCACGACGTTTTAGGGTTTTTTCCAAGCGTGTATGCTAACGTTTTAGGGCTACAAAATTCTTTACAAACCGCTGCTGCTCTGGTGTGACATATCTCCTGCATATTAGGGTTTAAAAAACCGCTGCTGCTCTGGCTCCAGGTATGTGCTGTTATGTGTCTTAACTTTTTTTTTTGTTAGGGTAATGGTGTATTATTCGTTTATGGGATATTGCCTCAAGGTAACACTTACATACATACATTTATATAATATATTCAATTAAGTTTTTCATACATACATTTATATAATATATTCGATTAAGTTTTTCATATGTTATTTATTTGCAGATATCTGTCTATGGGATATTGCCTCAAGGTAACACTCTCAACCATTTAGTTGCTCACATCAGTTGCATCTCTCTATCATTTTTCACAAGGAATTTAAAATATCCAACTTAATTGAAAGCTTGCACTGCGAAAAAAGAAATGATAGTTGCAATTTTAACGAATGAAATTATTAGTACAAATAAGCTGAACCCAATAGCAAGTATTTGTTTTGTTAATGTGTAACGCCCTTTTGAAGTTTAAACTAAAAGTGTCATTTTGGTTTTGTTGTATATTAGTAATATAATTTAGTTTGAAATGTAAAAATGCAAGTTTTGGAATGAAAAAGCAGGTATTACACAATTAAAAGTGTTATAGTTGACCATTTTGACCCCTTTGATCCGTTTGGACCATACGGTGTTAAACCGAGTATTTGTCAGTTTCGACACGTCCACAATGTTGTGTCAAGTGTATATGCAGGTCTTGGTATTCTTAAAATGGGTTTTGATCTTAGTTTGGCTAAGTTGGGAAATTTTGACCCATTTGGGTCATAGTTGTCCTATTTGACCCGTTTGTACTATTCTTGGAAATATGAAGTTCTAACATGTTTAAAATGTTATTTTAGAGCTGTGGACTGATTTTGGGTCACTCGGGTGCGTTAAATAAGAAATTGGGTAGTCAACCAATTTAAGTGTCATTTTGGGCAAAAGTATTAAAATGAATCTCGGGCCTACTTTGCAGGTTTGTAAGTTAAAAACGGTTAAGTTTGGAAGAAAACCAATAATTGGGATTGAAAGTATTCACGGCAAGGTTTAAAACGGTATAAGATATGTTTGGTATTTTCGAGTCTAAATAAGTTTTAAATGGGTCTAAAGTTCGAATATAGCAGCTAATAGCTGCTGGACAACAACAGAATAGTATCAGTAGAGTGCAACAAATCATGTCGTGGGGCTGTTTTCGTTAAGTCATAACTTTTAAACCGTAATTCCGTTTTTAACAAATAAATAGTCTATGGAAAGATGGAAGAGTCTATTTTTCATTGGTTCAAGTCGAAAGTATTAAATCTGCTTGTGCAGGACCCGAGAGCTGTTGAAAAGTGGCTGTACACACGCAAAAAAAATAAATAAATAAATAAAATAAAAATAAAAAATTGCAGTGGTTGCAACAGAATCATTAAGGTTGAAAGAATGTTTATAAGCGGTGGTTGCAACAGAATCATTAAGGTTGAAAGAGTGTTTATAGGCAGTGGTTGCAACAGAATCATTAACAATGTTTCCAGGGGCGCATGTGGTTTAATTTCTTTATTTTAATTATAATAAAATTTTATACCTTCATTTAACCCTAATTCAAATTATTTATGCAAATTTTATGCGGTTTTATGTTCATACAGACTGCAATTCCAGGTCGCAAGGCTTCTGTTAACTGTACACATTGACTTCCTAATAATAAGTTTGCTTTTAAAGGTACCGTTTTTTTATCTTCTTCATATTTCATTAGTTATTATATATTCCATTGTGTGTTCGATTAGTGTTGTGTAGGGGGTAATTGTGTGGTATTCCATAGTAAATTTTACTTGTGTTTGTGTTTGTGTTGTTATTGTTTTTTTTTTTTTGCTACTGTTGCCTTCCAAAATTGATGCTTTTTTATGTGTGTAATTTGAGATTAGTTTTTCATTATTTTTATATCTGTAATTTGTAATACCTGTTTATTTTTGGTTTAACTGTTTGTTGTTTGTTCATGTTGCAGGTGCTTAACTGTAGTACATGTTGTTATTTTAGTATATTGCTGCTATTGATAGCTGATGTTGGTTCATATGCTGGTATGTTTCATTATTAACTGGGGTATATGTTGTGTTATGTAATGCACATCTTCCTCATCATTCTATATATGTGTATAGATGATTCAATCCCCGTTACAAGTGTATCAATAGTATTTATATATGTCTTTTTTCTTTCAATGCTTAACACTAGAAAATGGTGTCGCTGCAAAAAAGTTGGAATCTTATCGACAAATTAAAAGATTGTTATTAAATTGTTCCAAATCTCAGATGGGGTCTGATGTGCTATTGATTTTTATTAAATCGGCGTGTTCAGAGAACTATATGAAGCAATTCATCTTCAAATCCACATGTTCATAACCCATAATATTTCTTGATAACTATATGGAGCAAATCCATTGTACTTATTTTGGTATTTCTGTTTGTATAATAATAATTCTATTAATTCCTTTTACAAGATAATGATGACCCATACATGTATACCCGTTCTTTTGTTAGGGTTAATTGTTTGGGGTGACGATCATAGGTTCTGTTGACTGGCTTCTGTTCGTCTAGAACTTCAGTGACACACTAATCAGTTATAGCAGCAATGGTGAGCTCACGCCACCCAATATAATGTATACATACTACAATTTGTGTTGGTCAATGGTTGCAGCTGTCATATGTTTTTTTTGTTGAATTTGATATAAAAAGATGTATTTGTTTTGATATTCAGTTAACTTGGGTGTTGAACGAAAATTGCAAATATTTTGACGTTCCATTTTGAATTCATAATAATAGGGAATCTATGTTGCTCTGTTTTGTAGGTGACCTTTATGTTTAAACTTCATTCTTACGACGACAAAAACGGGATCATATCTTGGCATGGTAATGTTTAAATTGCAGCCATGGTGGCCTGTAAATGCGTCACAAATGATCTTACAGTGCTCTAGAGGAAATCAGGCTGTGATGATAACGTATTGTATGTGGGCTGAGTAAGTTGAATAAACTTTTTCGTATCATGGCTGTGCAATCTCTGGATTGCAGCCATGACGATTTGTTTTCGATTGGTTGGTTTATGCCTATGTCTGAGCCACAAAGAAAACCACAAAGATTTGCAATACAGGTTTTTTAGTGGGTTTTTTAGTCACGTGACACATTCGTATTAACGATTGTGCCTGACTATGTTCATAATTTGGAATAAAAATGCATGGTTTTTCTAGAAAGAAGAATATTAAAACAGGTTGTGATGATTAAATCATTCGACTTGATTTGACAAATGAGTTAAAATGGTTTCGTAGCTTGGCGTGGCAACTTAAAGTTTACAGCCATTATGATTCCTGCTCTTTTGCTTGACTTCAACCACTTATTTGAGCCTATGTCATTGCTCGTCTTCTATTAACACAAGTAATAATTGTGTTTTGATTGGTCCACCTGGTCACCTCCCCTCACATAAATTACTGCTCATGGTTTCCAAATTTTTTTGCCAAAAATTCTTTCACGAACGATTGCTCCCATTCATCACACTTGCTTTTGCCTGCCGATGTTCATAGTTTGGAATAAAAAATGCATGGTTTTTCTAGAAAGAAGAATATTAAAAGAGACTGTGATGATTAAATCATTCGACTTGAGTTGACAAATGAGTTGAAATGGTTTCATAGCTTGGCGTGGCAACTTAAAGTTTTCGCTCGTTACGATTCCTGCTCTTTTGCCTGACTTCAACCACTTATCTGAACCTATGTCATTTATGTCATAAACGGACCATATTTGCTTAGAAACTTGCTTTAGTCGCCAACTGTGTCGGCGATGGTTGTTGCGCTGAGTGTTTGACCGTCGAAATTCGTTTACGGTTTGCACATTTTGAGTTGACGCTGGTGGTTTTCGCCGGTTTCAAAGATGAACATTCAAGTAATTTAGAGCTTTATTTGAATCTGTGTTTGCTTATTATGTGTCATGTTGGTGGATGATACAAACGTTGAAAAAGAAAACTATGATTTCCATACAGAGGTGGATTCAGGGAATATAAAGGACAAAAAAAGATGACAATTCTGTACCCGAGTATGTTTTCCCGGAACTGATCCAAGTAAAGGAGAAGGATGATATTCCAATTAATAGCTCACATGAATTCCCTGAATTGGTTAATAAGATTACAGGTATTGGTATGAAATCAACAGAAAAGAATGATAGTGAAGCTCCGAAAATTGATTATTTACGTGCAGCTAGTGGAGTTCATCAGAAACAAAAAGTGAACTTCAGATTTATTCCCTAAGAAGGGTCAATGGATGATGGAGTTGATGTTGTATTACCTACGGCCTCGGTTAATCAGGCTATGGAAAGGTACAACAATACATTGTATGGTTACTTTCTGGGTAAATGTATGGCGTTTCCTGTGGTTCAAAATTTTGCTACAAATGCTGATTAAATCATGATGAATTCAAATGGTTTTTTCTTTTTTAAATTTTCTACCGAGAAAGGATTAATGGATGTTTTGGAAGGTGGCCCATGGATGATTCGAGCAGTTCCTATTATTTTAAACAAGTGGTCACCGAACGTATCGCTCACCAAGGAAGATTTAACAAGGGTGCCAATATGGGTTGAATTACATGATGTTCCACTTGTGGGTTTCATGGAGGATGGTTTAAGTTTGATTGCGTCAAAGGTTGGAATCCCGAAAATGCTCCACTCATTTACAAGTACTATGTGTTCGGAATCGTGGGGGAGACCAAGTTTTGCTCGTGCTCTCATTGAGGTCTCGGCTGAAAAAGAGCTTAAACAATCGGTTAATGTTGCAACTCCATGTAGAGAAGGGCAAGATCGAACAATTGATGCAGTAAGAGTTGAGTATGAATGGACACCGCCACATTGTTGTTGTGTCTTTGGCCATAAAGACTCACAATGTCCTAAAAATATTGTCGTCGAACCAGTGAAGGATGAAAGAGATGCTGATGGGTTTCAAATGGTTACTAAGACAAAGGGAAAAGGCTCTTTAATTGGTAGTAAACAACCAAGTAATGGGCGTATCCCAATGGTAACTAAGACGAAATTAGTATACAGACCTATTAACAAGCAAGCTAAGGCTAAAAGTTGTAATGAAACAGGGGCACGAGTAAAAGCAGTGGGGTAAAAGTGGATAATTCTTTTAATGCTCTTCGTGATAATGAAGATGATGATAATCAGAAACTCCATCTTGTTGATGAAAGCAGCGATGTCGAGGAGGATACAGGAGAAACAACGACGTTTATTATTTCGGAGGGTGCAAGCACACCCGTATTGGACGGTTTCAATGATTAGTTTGGCATCTTGGAATATTATGGGTCTGAACCAAACCCCTAAACAAAAAGAGGTTCAGGATGTTATAACTAGCAATAAACTATGTTTATGTGCTATTTTGGAATCACATGTCTCTATAAAAATTAACGGGTATATGTAATTCGGTTTTCCCAAGGTGGAGTTGGACATCCAACAACAACATATGTATAAGTGGTACTAGGATTATTTCGGGATGGGATCCTGATGTTATAAATCTACTGGTGATTTCAACCTCCGATCAGGTTATTCACTGCCGTGTTTCTTCTATAAATAAATGGTGATTGTAGTTTCTATGTCTCACTCATATATGCTAGCAACAGTTACATTCAAAGAAGAGTTCTTTGGCGAGAGTTAGATATGCACATGGGATGCGTGGGAAGTGATCCCTAGGCTATTGTGGGGTATTTCAATGCTTCTTTATCGCTTGATGATTCTACTGCTGGTACTTCTCTAATTACCATAGCTATGCAAGAGTTCAAAGAATGTATATATAATATTAATATGGTCGACTTGAATCATTCGGGATTCCGTTATACATGGAATCAAAAGCCGCATGGGGAGATGGGGATGCTTTGCAAAATAGATCGAGTTATGGGAAATGACAAGTTTATCCGTAAGTATATTAATGCCTATGTTATCTTCCAACCGTACAGAATATCGGATCATTGCCCCGCTGTGTTGAAAATTCCCTCCCCGTTTGTGCTAAAGCCCAAGCCTTTCAAGTTTAGTAATTACATTGCAAAACATGAGGATTTTCAAAGTATTGTTGAGACTGGATGGAGAGTAGATGTTCAAGGTCATTCCATGTTTCGTGTGGTGCAGAAGTTAAAGCTCCTTAAAAAGCCACTCCGCAAATTAATGTGGGCCAAGGAGAACTTTCGTAAGCAGGTTGTTGATCGTCGATTAGAGCTTGATGCAGCTGTTGAGTCCCCAAAATTATTAAGGATTTAATTATGACAAAACTGTAATTTATTTGCACTAAAGTGTTATGTGCAGTCAGCACAAGTTTGTTCATGTATTGCTGTGTCGAGTGTTTAGTTTGCTGCTCAGTCTACCAGCACAAGGTAGACAGTGTTCTTCAATCAGCACAGGATGTGTACTCAGCAAATCAAGAACATGAAGTGGCTCAGCAATGAAGAACCAGCACAGCTGGAATTCAGCTCACTACACAAGACAGCTATGCTCCATTATAAGCATAGTCGTTTCCCGAGTGGTTTAATGGTACTATTCAACAGAAGTCAAAGGCAAAGTTGAACAGAAAAGGACACGCGTCGGCGGCTGACAAGTGACCTTACAAGACCACGTGGGAATGCAGAAGTTTAACACATGTGCAGACATGGGTTATACTTTGTCATCACCTAGGGAACACAACATTCTATTTGTTTAATCAAATAGTGGTGCCAAACCGAATTGAGGTGTTCCTGCAAATAGCTACTAAAGAGGAAAGAAGAGAGCATGCTCTCTGATATAGTTGTCTCCACAAGTATAGACATCCTATGTACCAGTGGACAATAGAACCATTACACGGTTAATAGGACTACTATAAATTGTTGTATCCACTATTGTAACAACTAGTGGTGTGGGTTTATTTTTTATAGAGTCAAAACGTGTAATAGCTGTTAGTTTACCTCTTAGCTATAATCTAGGTAATCTGTATCAACCAACTATCATTCCGCCAAGGATAGTTGTGATTCTTTGTGATTCAATCAATAAAGAATAACTGTTGAAAATTACCTGTGACTCTATTTACTTGCATGCTTGAATACTAATCGGTTTAACTGTTAATTTATTTGAAAAGAAATTGTATTCACCCCCCCCCCCCCCCCCCCCCCCCCCCCCCTTCCACAATACTCCTGTTGTTATCAAGGGACCAACAACTGGTATCAGAGCTTCAGTCTTGATAATTAATATATTGGATCTGAATTCTCTCATGGCTGCATATTCTAATACAGCTTACCTTGAAAATGGCTCATCCAATAGACCACCCAAATTTGATGAAGATGAGTATGAAGCTTGGAAGGCAAGATTCATGCTTCACCTTGAGTCTATTGACCTACTCATGCCTGGTATCGCAACAGATGGTCCATTTGTGCCTACTGAGACTATTGGTAGTGCACCAGCTATAGCTGACACTCCTGCTGTTCCTGGCAGAGAGGTTATTCTCACTCCTTCTAGATGGGATGCTGAGGATAACGTCGTGTTGGACTTGACCCTAAGATCAGAACCTTGTTAGCTATAACTTTGCCTAACCCACTGTTCAAACTGATTAAGGGAAAAGAAAATGCCAAGCTTATGTTGGACTATCTAGATGTTACCTATGAGGGTATGGGAGAAGTTAGGCAGAACAGAATGATTGCTTTAAAACGTGAATATGAAATGTTCTTTGCCTACAAGAATGAAACCCTTAAGCAAACCTTCATTAGGTTTAACTCCTTGATTGCTGACCTGATCACTTTGAATGTCACCTATACTGAGTTTGAACAAGTTAACAAATTCATAGATTCACTGCCTACTAAATGGAAATCTGTTACTGACTCCTTAAGAACCACTCAGACCCTAAAGAACTTTAACATGTCTTCTCTCTACAGTTCACTTTGGAACCATGAGAAGGCAGAGGCTAAATTTGAACTTAACTTGAAAGAAAACTTTAGGTCTGCCCCCACCACTTCAAAATCTTCTAAGACAGATGATACTGCTCTTATTGCTGCTGCTAAAAAGAAAGCTCAAAAGGCTTTACTGGTTCAAAAGATGCTGGCAGAAGAAGAGTCAGCTGGGAGTGATGTGGATAGTGGTACTGGGTCTGAAGAAAGCAGTGATGATGAAAGTGATGCAGAAGGGTTTGCTGAAGGTATGGCTTTACTGGCTAGGCAGTTCAAAAGGTTCAATCGTAATAGAACCAGCAAGTCATACAAAGGGAGTAAGAAACCGAGTGCTAGGTATAGCAGCAAGTCAGTCAAGGGTCCTAAATCTGAGTGTTATAATTGTGGGAAGGTTGGACATTTTGCTGCTGAATGCATGTCCAGGAAACCTTCAACTTCACATGCTAACTCTTTCTCAAAAGCTGACAAGTACAAGAACAAGTACAAAGCTATGAAAGCTCAGATGAAGGAAAGTGCTAAGATTGATAAAAAGGGTAAAAAGTCAGAAAAGGTTCTAGTTGCTGAGCATCATGATTGGGATGAACCCAGCTCGTTGTCTTCCTCTGATAGTGATACTGATGATGATGGTGCTGGTTATGCTCCAGAAAAGAAGCTGTGTTTAATGGCCAAGGAGGTCAAGGAGTCTGATGAGGATGATAGTGGTAGCAAGTTTTTGGCTGATATGAGGGAAGCTGATCAGAAAAGAGATTCTCCTCAATGGAAAACTGAATTGATGTATAAGGTTGATAATTTTTGAACTTATACTGATGATGAAAAGGCCGAAATGTTTGACTACCTAAGAGCTGACTTATGCAGAGGCAGCAAACGTGAAGAAGTTTTGATAACAGGCAACAAATCTTTAAATGAGAAACTTAAATGCAAAAATGATGAAATTAAAATCTTGAAAGATGATATTTCCAAACTTGAAAAACAAAATTTTGCTTTAAGGTCTCTTCACGTTGAGGCAGCAGAAGTCAAGAACCAGCTGGATAATCTTAAAAAGGTTGTCGCTTCATGGTGTACATCTGCTCAACGCACAGCAAAGTGTGTTAACGAGCAGGTGCCTGCCCAAGTTGAAGCTTTCTTTGCTGGTGACTATGCTGCTGCTGCTGCTATTGCAGAGGTTACTTTCATGGACCCAATTCTTGAAACAGATCCTGAAGCTGTCTTGCCAAATACTTTTGCCAAGATAGTTAAAGGTAAAAAGGTCTTGACAAATAAATTTGTTAGACCTGCTACTGTGTCCCCACCACCTGCCATGAAAGAGATTTTGGAGGATGAGGTTAGAGTAAGAGAAGCCAGTACCTCAATTGATGAGACTACTGACCCCTCAAGCATCTACTACATGACTCCAAAAGAAAGACGTATTAAAAGGGAAATCACTGAAAATAATCTTAGAAAAATTAAACCTACTGATTCCCTTCGTGTTCGAGTTCCAATTGTGCTGAGCCACTGATGACAAACTTACTGGTCAACCAGTAGCTGCAGACAAGCCAGTCAAACGTAATACTGGCAAGTCCAAGGCAGCAGGAAAAACTTCTTCTAGTTCATCAGCTTCAGTAGATAAGCCAGTAACTTCCCACAATGGCTCGTCAAATGATAAAGGCAAAGCAATACGTCATGACTATGGTACTGGTTCCAAGAAGAAAGCTGCCCTTGAGGGAAAAGCAAAAGTGGACTCGAATGAAGAGCTGTCTATCACTGAGATTATGACAGTTAAGCTTGACCAGCTAATTGAGGCAGTAACCAAACATCGCCTCGATCCTCTCTACAATGTGTTTGACCCATCACCGATACCAAATGTGAGAAAATGCTACAAATGTGGCAGCAAGTTTCACTTAGCCAACCGGTGTCCTTTTACCCCAATCCCGTCTGCTGCTGCTTCTTCAAGCAAACCAGCAGACAGGAAGAGATCATCAAAGATGACCCTTCCAGAACCCATCCTTGGATGTGTTCCCAAAAAGAACTAATCTCTTAGCTACTGTGCAGGGCATTCAAAACAAGCAAATCTGATATCTCGATAGTGGATGTTCGAGACATATGACCGGATGTAAGTCCCTGCTGATGGACTATCAAGAAAAAGATGGTCCAGTTGTTTCGTATGGAGATAATTCGTTGGGTTACACAAAGGGTTTTGGTACTTTGACTAATGGGAATGTCACATTCTCAAATGTTGCATATGTAGTTGGGCTTAAACATAATTTACTCAGCATAAGCCAAATGACAAGCAAGAACAAGATAGTCCAATTCAGAAGAAAAATTGGCACTATTTTTGATAAGACAGGGAAGCCACTGCTGACTGCAAAACGTCATGAAAACATGTATCAAATTGACATGAACACAGCAGTCACAACAACTGATACTTGTTTCTATTCGAAGGCAGCAGACAACCTGAAATGGTTATGGCACAAGAGACTCTCACATCTCAACTTCAAAGATATTCACAAATTATCCAGTAGAAGCTTGGTGTCTGGGCTACCCACCATGTCTTATGTAAAGGACAGACTGTGTCCTGGTTGTGAAAAGGGAAAACATCACCATGCCTCATTCAAATCAAAGCAAATCTCATCTGTTGAGAAACCATTTCATTTACTTCATATGGATCTTTTTGGTCCTGTTAATGTGGCCAGCTGTAGTGGGAAGAAGTATACACTGGTTATTGTTGATGAATATTCCAGATACACCTGGGTATTCTTTTTGAAGCAAAAGAGTGAAGCTGCTGATGAAATTATCAATTTTATCAAAAGAATGGAGCTTTTAAATGAGCAACTGGTGAAACAGCTACGAAGTGATCATGGTACAGAATTCAGAAATGCTACATTAGAAGAATTTTGTGCTGATAAAGGTATTTCACAGAACTTTTCTGCTGTGAGAACACCTCAACAAAATGGTGTTGCAGAAAGAAGAAACAGAACTCTCATTGAAGCAGCAAGATCTATGTTAGCCGAGTCTGGGCTAAAAAATTCATATTGGGCAGAAGCTGTGAACACTGCATGCTTTACCCAGAATAGATCTCTAATTGTGAAATGACATCAAAAAACTACTTATGAAGTTCTCAAAGGAAGAAAACCCTCAATCTCATTTCTTCATGTATTTGGCACTCCCTGTTTCATTCTAAACAATAGGGATCAGCTGGGCAAGTTTGATGCTAAGGCTGATGAAGGTATATTCTTGAGATATTCCAACATGTCAAAGGCATATAGGGTTTTCAATAAAAGAAGGGGTTGTTTTGAAGAATCAATTAATGTTACATTTGATGAAACTGCCCCAGCCTCATCTTCCAGTCAAGAAGATGAAGAGTTATTGTTTGAAGAGCCTACTCAGCAAGCTCTTGACGATGAAGAGGAACCAGCTGCAAATCCCTCGCCAATCCATGTTGCTGGGTTCTCTGATGATGAGATGGAACATTCTGTTCCATCTGTTTGTAAACCAAGTGGACCTACTGGCACTACTGAAGTCCTACAACTTGAGCATACGTCTACTGGTTCTGAAGGATCACAAGCTGGTACTGGTTATATTAATACTGAACAGCCGTCTCCAATTGCTGCTCATACCTTTGAACCAGCTGATGATCTAGATGTTGTGTGTTCCACGACAAGCTCACCTGTTCATAACACTAGATGGATAAAAGAGCATCCAATTGAGCAAGTCATTGGTAATCTGGCTAGTGGTGTTAAAACAAGAAGGCATGCAACCAGCAATTTCTGTATGCATGTAAATTTTGTGTCTACCATTGAACCTAAATGTCCTGATGAAGTAATCAAAGATCCAAGCTGGGCAGGAGCTATGCAAGAAGAGATCTCCCAGTTTGATAGGAATAAGGTTTGGACATTGGTACTTAAACCTGATGATGAAACTAAGAAAATCATTGGTACCAAGTGGGTTTTCAAGAACAAGATGGATGAAGATGGGATTGTGATCAGAAACAAAGCTAGATTGGTAGCTCAAGGGTTCAAACAGGAAGAAGGATTGGATTATGGAGAGACTTATGCTCCAGTGGCTAGGATGGAAGCTATCAGACTGTTCTTGACGTATGCTGCTAAGATGAACTTTAGGGTATTCCAGATGGATGTTAAATCTGCATTTCTAAATGGGAAGCTGCAAGAAGAAGTTTATGTCAAACAGCCTCCTGGTTTTGTAAGCAGTAAATATCCAGACCATGTCTACAAGCTAGACAAAGCTCTTTATGGCCTCAAACAGGCTCCAAGAGCATGGTATGAGACACTTCATGTGTATCTCACTGGTATAGGTTTTAAAGTTGGAACAATTGACACCACTCTGTTCTCAAAAGAGACAGATGGTGATCTCTTGCTGGTACAGATATATGTGGATGATATTATTTATGGATCTAAAAATGAGAAACATTGTCAAGATTTTTCAAAACTTATGTCAAAGACATATGAAATGAGCTTACAAAGAGACTTGCAATACTTTTTGGGATTGCAAATTAAACAACTTGATGATGGAATTTTTATAAGTCAGGATAAATATATCAAAGATATGCTAAAGAAATTTGGTCTGGCCTGTTTAAAAGATATAGGGACTCCAATGGCAGCAACTATTAAAATAGATGCTGATCCCAATGGTGAACCAGTCAATATCACTGAATATAGAGGTATGATTGGATCCCTACTTTATCTCACAGCCAGCAGACCAGATATTATGTTTGCCACATGTCTCTATGCCAGATATCAAGCTGATCCTAAAGAGTCACACTTGCTAGCAGTCAAAAGGATATTTAGGTATCTGAAAGCTACTGCTAAACGTGGTCTTTGGTATCCTAAAGACCAGAATTTTGAGCTAATTGGGTATTCAGATGCTGATTTTGCAGGGTGTAAAATAGACAGGAAAAGTACTACTGGTGGTTGCTAGTTACTGGGTGGTAGGCTAGTCAGCTGGACGAGCAAAAAGCAAAATACTGTGTCCACATCTACTGCTGAGGCAGAATACGTTTCTGCTGGTAGTTGTACTGCTCAAGTACTGTGGATGCAAAGTCAGCTGAAAGACTATGGTGTTCATGTTACAAAGACTCCAATCTACTGTGACAACACAAGTGCAATAGCTATCACCAACAATCCTGTGATGCATTCAAGAACAAAGCACATTGACGTTCGATATCATTTCATAAGGGATCATGTTCAAAAAGGAGATGTGGAGCTACATTTTATTTCAACAGACCAGCAGTTAGCAGATCTATTCACAAAGCCCTTAGATGAGAAACGATTTAACTATCTCATCTCTGAGCTGGGTATGCTTGAACTTTAAATAAAAGACAATTTTTGTTGGTGTGCTGGCTCTACAACATGTAGGGCAAACCAGTAAGTCATTTTTGATCACTTACTGCCTACATGTAAAACACTCAGCACAACAAGGTCTTTTATACTTTGTTTACTCAAAATGTTTTTAATTGAAATAATAAATAGCTCACAAAATTAAATGATTCTTTAAATCTGAAACTCATTTACTCCCAATGATTTAAATTAAATTCATGACATATTAAATGTAACAAAGTATTTTGTATTTAATACATAACTTATTTTGTGGTTTTTAGATCATTTTTTTTTTGAATTAAAACCTGCTGCATTTAATGTTGAATGGGAGGTATGAGTGTTCAAGCCATATATACGTCAAATCAACAGTCTGTGTCCCCTCGAGTGTGCCAGTCTGTCACATCTGCCCACGCGCCTGCTAATGGCAGTTGTCATTTTCTCTCTCCTGCCTTTTTACCCAATCACAACGGTTAAAAGAGTGTTTTATCTTCCATAATAACCTTCGGTTATTCAGTTTTCAAATTCACACTCTTCTCTCTAAAAATCCCCAAATCTTCAAATCAATTCATACATCCATCTTCTACGAAATCATCAATGGCAGAACAACAACATCAATCACCACCTGCTGCAAACCAGCCAGAGGAACAACAACCACAGCAACAACAACCGGTAGCACCACAACAACCGGAACAACAACCACCACCGGTCATCGAAGAACAAGTGGTGCAGGGCCCTCTGTTCAACCTGCACCCAAGCCTTGTTAGGGCTGCAAATGCACCATAACACTCTTTCATTCGCCTATCAAGAGGCAATGCTGCTCATGCCCTTTCAATTCCCAAATTCAAAGCCAACTTGGGCTATGATACGCTTATCGATTACATAAGACAATCACCACTGGCTCGAGCTATTACCGGCGTACATTCTCGTCTTTATCCGGCTTGTTTGGCCAGATTCTGGTATACTGACACCACGACCACCACTCAACAGAACGTTCCATGTATTCGTGGCATGGTGACTGAAACCCTAGCCTGCTCCATCACTGTTGATGCCATCCGACGTGCTCTCCAATTAAACATTGGTCCGTTAGTTAATTCACCAACCAGTGATGAGTTTAGAAGAGAGGTACTGGAGATTATAGGGTTTGATGGACTAGTGGCTCATACGCCCTTAAGGAAGCAGATGCCACCTCTGTGGAACTATTTCTTTGGCTTGCTGACTCATTGCATCAGTCACAAGTCCGGGAGCTTTGATCAGTGCTCAGATTTTGAGCTGAAGATTGGTCATGGGATGTTGTTCAATCGAAATATTGATTATGCCGGTGAAATTTACTTAAGGCTAAGGGAAATGGTGCTTGCACCTAAATGTACACACTTAATCCCCTTTCCAAGGTTTTTGAGCCTTGTTTTTGAAAATGAGCTGGGTGAAGCTTACCAGCAGATTGCTGATGAATCATTCGACCTGCCTCCAAAACAAGGGGGAATGCCAAAAGATGCTCCTGCTGCTCCATATAATGTCCTGACACCAGGCATGCTTGAGTATCTTGCTGCTCGAGGTGGAGTGAACCAACCGGCTGCCTCTGGTGCTGCACCAGCTGAGGGGGAGGGACCTCAGCGAAAGCCAGCTGTAAAAAGGAAGAAGCCAGCTACCTCAACTAGTACAGCCACCGTCTCACATACTGGTAAAGCTGTAGTTGTATTAGAATCTAGTGCGCTCTGATCATAAAGAACAACCCTAGTCTTATATACTGACTATCCACTTCTAGTATTAGAATCCGTTGCTTAACTATTCCCTGGTAACAGGCAAATTCAAACGAGCAAAAGCTGGCTCCAGGCTCACCACAGGGGAGATTGCACCAGTCTCAACTGCTGCTCCTGCAAAGGATGTGGCTATGGAACCTGGTGCGTTTCTAGACCAATCAGCAGAAAATTATAACATAATTAAAAATCTTTTATCTGCTGTCTTGAAAAATGAAAGTGGAGTTAAAGGTATAACCCTGGCTCCCAAGCTGACTGGTTTTAAAACTAATGTTAAGAAGAGTAGCAACCCATACTCTTCTAGCCAGATACTTCCACATTTTTCAAAATTGAACTTAATGCTATATCCTCTACTGACAGTACAACCAGCAGAGCACATACCTGACCCCTAAAGCAAACTTGAGCTGGGTCCTCATCGTGTTGAACCAGCTCAGGATACTGCACAGCCATTATGTTACTCGGATCATGATAAGAGTCTCACTCCTACATCATTACCAGCCAGAACTCTTACACTATCTGGGTCAACATGTGTCGCCAATGAGTCAGCAGAGTCACAGCTGTACTTACAGACACCTTCTTCTGTCTCATTCGAAGGGCTGACCAAATCACCAGTCTGTCCTCAGAGACCAACATCAGATGCAATTGTTGAGTCAAATTTATTTGGTTCTACAGTTGTTAACATAAAATGTTCTATTGTTTCAGTTCTTAGCAGGGTAGATGAACAGGCAGAGGGGGAGCAAGTTAAAGATGATATTATTCCTACTGAGCAGATTGCTGCCTCTGCTACTGGTATTGGTGCTACTGTTTCTCCTACTGGTGGTGCTGATGCTAGTACTGTTGCTTCTACAGCTGCTGGTGATACTGCTCCCAGTATTGCTGCTTCAACTACTACACCTGAAGTGGAAGATGAAATCATAGTGGATCCTCCTGTTCTTAAAAAAGTAATTGAAAATATTGTCAAGGATGTTCTACTTGATGAACCTGTCACTGAACCAAAGGGTGACATTGCGTCTGCTGCTACTACCGATGCACAAGATGTTATCATGGATGCTGGTAAAAGTGCTACTTTTCCATCAGATTCTGGTTCACAGGGTAATACTGTTCTGGAGGGTCTTGATTTTGTTAATACTGGCTATGTTGGCTATGTCCCCACAGAGCCAACGGTGGATACTGATGCTACTAGTGTTATTCCGGATGTTTCTGATCTTCAATCAAGACACTTTATTACTGTGGATTTCACTGGTAATCTACAGGTGTCTGATTTCACAACGGATACTTTCTTTAAAGATGCTACAGATGCTGCTTCTTCACCTACTGCACAGTGATTCTTCTCAGGCTTCTGTTTCTGCTGAGAAGAAACCTTATGTGTGCCAGGTACTAGATCCTGATGAAGTTGTACCTAACTTCATCTATCGGGGAGCGTCTATTACTCCCAGAGTTGCTCTGCTGGTGGATCAGCTAACTATTGATCCTCAAACTGCCATAGTCTCAGCCAGCAAATTGCCTCGCGAGGAGCTGACTGAACTATTGTCTCAGCTTGATCGACCAGCTCAAGAAGAAGTTTATGAGAGGCTGGCTACTTTAGAACAGATCAACGAGCAGCCATATTATCATTTTTTTGGCATGTCTCCAGCTGCTTCTCCATGGCCTGGTACATGGAGGCCTCTCAAGTTCATCAGAGATCCCTCTACTGGTAAATATGTTATGCAGAATATTCCTGATTCACCAGTACCTTCTGAGTCATCAGCTTCTTCCTCATCATCATCTTCTTCTGATGGTGATGCTGATAAAGGTACTGGTAAGGATGAACCAGTCACTCATGATAATGTGACTGGTACCAAAGATAAACCAGTGGATCTCACTGATGATGCTGACAAGGATACAAGTGGTTCTAAACTTTCGGGTGAAGGTAAAAATGATGGTGATCATGGTGACGAGTCAGATTCTGACCTTCCACCTCCACCACCCCACGGAGGTAATCCTGTGTCAGCTGCTTCTGACCACCCCTCAACCAGCTATGTTAAATTTAATGCTGATGAGGTGGCTGACATCTCCACCCTGGCTGTCTATAAGACAATAGCCGAGGTTATACCTGATCTACAATCCACCATTCACACTGCTATTGTTGATAGTGTGACTGAAGCCATACGTAACGCTGGGTAAGCTACCACTTCTAATATTGAATCCCAGCTCAAACAAGTATGTGCCTTTGCAGATCTTGCGGTGGCTGCCATTGTCAAACAACATGAAGAGGAGGAGGACTTAAAGAAACGAATCATCTCTCACAATGAGTATACTGAGGACATTGCTCGTCTTCAAGCTGATTTAGATGCTGCTAATCGCAGAATTCTTTTTCTTAATGAAGAAAATACAGTGCTACATGAGAGATTGGATTCACAGGAACAGCAAATGGCTAACATGATTCCTGCTTCTGCTTATGTTCAAATGGTTGAAAATATGCATCGACTGGCTACCCTACAGGGTGATGTTAGGGCCATTGTTGAGCAGATGGCTATGGGTGTTGCAAGCAATGAAGTTAGGTCTTCCAACCTTCTTCTTCGACAATTTGGCGTGGATCATGGTGCCCATCTTACTCCTGAAGTTGCTGACTGGAACAATTTTGCATTCTCTGTTCCAGATTCAGATAGTGACCTTGATGGACAGGTCTCCCCTGTTCACCTTTCTGCCCCTGCTGATGACAAAAAGGGGGAGAAGAAATCTAAAAAGAAACTCAAAAAGAGAAAACAATCAGAGGGGGAACATGAGCATGAAAAGGCTCCAAAACAACCAAGGAGAGATGGTGATGGTGATGGTGGTGATGGTTCTACTGGTCAAGACTCTGGCACTAAGCCCAGCAACGCTCATACTGAAGCTGGTGTACAGGCAGCTGGTGAATCTCAACCCAGTGTGTCTGCCACATCAGTGGATGATATTGGTTCTGGCAGTAAGCCCAGTGATGTTTCTGCTTTGGCTATTGCTGAAGCTTTTGTTGTCTCTCAAACTATTGAAAGAAGAATGAAAAGAAAACTGGAGAGACATCAGAAGAGACAGCAAGAATTAAATGATGCCTTCAATGTCAAATGGGATGCCTATGTTGCTCTTAAACGTCACAGAATTGAGCATAGGAGATGGCTGACCCCGAAAAAGAGGGACATTGATGATGACCTGATTGACATTGATAAATTCAAAAAGGATGCACGAAAAAGAAATGCCAAATTCATGATCAAATACGACAAAAAGAGGGCAAAGTTGTATGCTGAGCGAGCAGATAGGATCAAACGGATGACTCCAGAAGAAATGAAAGATTATCTTGCATCTATTGAGTCAGGGGGAGAAGTTAGAACTGACATTTTTATGAAGTGGTTAGATGCTATGTTAGAAACCAGCTCATCTTCTCGCCCAACATCTTCTGCACAGCCAGCTACACAACATAAGCGAGCAGAAACAATCAATCTTGATGATGATGATATTCAGGGGGAGCATCTTGCTATCGTTCCCTACCTGCCTCCACTTGAGCTAGTATCAACACAAGAACCATCAGCTGAACCCATGCCCATAAATAAACAAAGGGTGAAATCTGCTCCTAGGGACAATCAGCCCCTAAGGAAAGGACCTTATCTGAGGCAGCTGATGAAGATACTGAGGTGGTTGTACCAGCTGATACTAATCAGTCAGCTGGTACTGAAGACACAGTAAGGAGTGCTGTGAATGAAGACCCAGCCAGAAGTGTGCTGCTGGGTGTTACAAGTGTTGAAGACCCAGCCAAGGTGGTTGAGCTGGGTGCTAATCAATATGATGATACGGTTAATCCTGCTGACTTTACAGTCTGGGGTAGTGGAGATCATTTATTTGTTCAATCACCTATCTCTCCCCAGACCTTCACTTATTTTAACAGAACAAAGGATAATCGTGTCAATCAGTTTCCAGTGAGTTCATCTGGCATAGGTGAATCAATCATGTATCCTCCATCTTCCCCAAAACGTCATGGTAAACACAGAACTTGGGAAGATGATTCAGTTACCCATGGTGAGCCAGACTTATTTAAAATGAACCCAGATGAAAGAGATGCTTACCGGCTGGAGATCACTGTACAGGAATTGCTTGAGCAAAGACAAGCTGCTATCAATGAAAGGATACGCCAAATTAGATTGCTGCATCATCCCCTTGATCAGCCACTCTACATCACTGCCTTGACTTATGGCATTGAAATTGGTGTATACTTAAACAACAGTGGTCAAAGGCTCTCTACTGATGAGGAGAAAGCTCAATTTCAAGAGGCTCACCAGCTGGGTATGTATCTAAGGGAGTATCGTGCTGCCCTGAGAACTGAAGAGGGTAGAAAGATGATTGAAACAGCAAAATCCCTGAAAATCACTGCCGACGATTATTTGTTTGGTCTACAAGCTGAAATTCAAAGAAGGGAGGCTGCTGATGCTGAACTCGCTGAGAGGGTAAGGCTCCAGGATATAGAAGACAAATTGGCTTCTGATAGAAAGCAAGAGGCTGAGTCCCTAGAATTAGCCAAAGCCATTGTCAAAGAACAGGATAAGGCATTTGATAAGATGGAAGCTGCTGAGAAAGCACCTGCTACTGCTCCTATAGAATCTGTTCGTACCGGTGAATTTCCTGATCATTATTATAGGAGTAGGTATGGTGATGTGATGAATAGAAGATCCAATCCCAGCAGGATCATCAAAGTAAACAGAGGGTCAAAAAGAGCGTTCAATGTTGTAAGGGAGAATTAAGTTTAAGAAAGAATAAACTATGATGAGTTAAGATCCCTTGGATTTAGTGAATGGATGGAGATCTTGGAGTATTTCATTGGTAAAGGTGAAAGTGCTATCAAAAATACACTTAAATCTGAACTCCAACAGCTCTTCAAGAAAGCAACAAGGTTTGAGAATGCACCAGTGGTGAATGTAGATGAAGTCCTCTCTCAAAAACCTAAAGGAAAGCAATCCAATGGTGAAGGACCAACCGGAAAAGGCCCCATCATTCTACCTCCCCATATCCCTGTATTTGAGCATGCTGATGTACCTTATCTGTTCCCTGAAGCCTGGAGAATCAAACAAGAGGAGCTATCTGAAGAAGAACGAGAAAAAGATAAAGATAGATAGTCTCCTATGTGCTCAAATTGTATCTTTTGTTTAATTCACTTTTCATTCTGTTGTTGTTGTAATTATTGTACATATTGTGCTGTAATGAAAGTGAAATGAGTTTATCTTCCAAATCATATCAAATTATAAGATATGGATAACTCAGCAAAAGATCCCAAAACAAACTTAAAAAGGGACAAATTTACTGCCTATTTTTATTAGGTCCCTCCGTGCTGACTTTAGTGTTTTCTCTACATGTCATAGGTTTTGTCATCATCAAATAGGGGGAGATTGTTGAGTCCCCAAAATAATTAAGGATTTAATTATGACAAAACTGTAATTTATTTGCACTAAAGTGTTATGTGCAGTCAGCACAAGTTTGTTCATGTATAGACAGCAGATATTGCTGTGTCGAGTGTTTAGTTTGCTGCTCAGTCTACCAGCACAAGGTAGACAGTGTTCTTCAATCAGCACAGGATGTGTACTCAGCAAATCAAGAACATGAAGTGGCTCAACAATGAAGAACCAGCACAGCTGGAATGCAGCTCACTACACAAGACAGCTATGCTCCATTATAAGCATAGTCGTTTCCCGAGTGGTCTACATCAATGGTACTATTCAACAGAAGTCAAAGACAAAGTTGAACAGAAAAGGACACGCGTCGGCGGCTGACAAGTGACCTTATAAGACCACGTGGGAATGCAGAAGTTTAACGCATGTGCAGACATGGGTTATACTTTGTCATCACCTAGGGAACACAACATTCTATTTGTTTAATCAAATAGTGGTGCCAAACCGAATTGGGGTGTTCTTGCAAATAGCTACCAAAGAGGAAAGAAGAGAGCATGCTCTCTGATATAGTTGTCTCAACAAGTACAGACATCCTATGTACCAGTGGACAATAGAACCATTATACGGTTAATAGGACTACTATAAATTGTTGTATCCACTATTGTAACAACTAGTGGTGTGTGTTTATTTTTTATAGAGTCAAAACGTGTAATAGCTGTTAGTTTACCTCTTAGCTATAATCTAGGTAATCTGTATCAACCAACTATCATTCCACCAAGGATAGTTGTGATTCTTTGTGATTCAATCAATAAAGAATAACTGTTGAAAATTACCTGTGACTCTATTTACTTGCATGCTTGAATACTAATCGGTTTAACTGTCAAGTTATTTGAAAAGAAATTGTATTCACCCCCCTCTACAATACTCCTGTTGTTATCAAGGGACCAACAGCAGCCCAAAAAGCACTCGATGCAGACCCATATTTAGTGGTTAATAGACAAAACGAAAGTGATGCCTTAAAAAAGTATCAACAAGCCATTTTAGAAGAAAAGGATTTTTTGAAGCAAAAATCTAAAGTTGAATGGTTAAGGGTGGGCGATAGTAACTCTAGCTACTTTCATAAAGTAGTAAAGGGTAAGATTAACAGGAGCCGAGTTCAAGTTATTCGTGACGTGAATGATATTTTATTTGAAGGACAGGAGGTTGCAAAAGTTTTTGTTAAACATTATAAAACTTTTCTTGGTAGCAATACTCCTTGCAATGAAATAAGAGAGACAGGCACTCTATTTATGAAAAGTATTTCTCCTTCAACAGCGGCGGATATGATCCGACCTATATTAGACGAGGAGGTAAAACAAGCTATTTTCGATATTGGTGAAAACAAGTCTCCGGGGCCCGATGGCTACTCATCAACTTTTTTTAAAAATGCTTGGGGTATCATAGGCGAGGAAGTCACCAAAGCAGTCCAGGATTTCTTTCGCAATGGCCAGTTATTATCGGAATTGAACAATACTATCATTTCCCTTATTCCTAAGGTTCAATCTTCGAGCAAAGTCAATGACTATCGGCCTATTTCATGCTGCAATGTTCTATACAAATGTATAAGTAAGATTATTTCTAACCGCATAAAATCTTCCCTTGAAGAGGTAGTGAGTAAGAATCAATCGGCGTTTATTCCGGTAAGAAGTATATCGGATAACATCCTTCTTACTCAAGAGCTTATGAAGAACTACCATTTAAATCGTGGAACTCCTCGATGTGCTTTTAAAGTAGATATTCAAAAGGCTTATGATACGGTGAATTGGGATTTTCTTGAAGAAATTCTTATTTACTTTGGTTTCTCGATGAAAATGGTTAGATGGATCATGAAGTGTGTGTCTACTACCTCGTATTCTATTAACATTAATGGTGTTCTTCATGGTTTCTTTAAGGGGAAACGGGGGCTGCGTCAAGGGGATCCTATGTCCCCATATCTATTTACGTTGGTCATGGAAGTTCTTACTCTAATGCTTCAGAGAAATATGCGTAGTCATGATTTGTTTCGCTTTCATCCTCGATGTGACAAACTAAAAATCATCAACCTATGTTTCGCTGATGATTTGTTTCTATTTTCTCATGGGAGTATTGTGCCTATTGTGGCGATTCATGATGTTATGGAGGAATTCAAGAAGTGCTCGGGTCTAGTGCCTAGTTTGCCAAAAAGTACGACTTATTTTGCAAATATCTCATCGCCCCTAAAACATCAGATTTTATCGATTATGCCATTCGAGGAGGAAAAGCTTCCTGTCTGCTACCTTGGCGTTCCATTAGTCTCTACTAGACTGATGTATAGGGATTGTTTGGTGCTTGTGGAACGAGTTAAAAATAAAATTCAAGACTGGAAAAACAAATTTCTCTCGTTTGCAGGTACGGTTCAACTTATAATCTCTGTTCTTACGGCTATGCAGATTTATTGGGCATCGTCTTTTATGCTTCCATATGCAATCATCAAAGAGATTGAGAGACTAATTCGCGGTTTCCTATGGTGCCAAGGAGACTTGAAGTGTGAGAAAGCGAAAGTTAAGTGGGATGATATATGTCTACCGAAAGAGGAAGGAGGTTTGAGTATTCAAAGACTTAAATATTGGAATGTTGCTCTTATGTCTAAACACATCTGGAATATTCTTTCAAACAAACAATCTATTTGGTGTTCCTGGATTCGTATGCACAAGCTCCATAAGCATAATTTTTGGGAAGTGAAGCCGACTGCTGATGCGAGTACGACCTGGCGTAAAATCCTGAATATTAGGCCTATTGTGCGCGAATTTTTTGTTCACAAAATTGGTGATGGTCAACACACATCATCATGGTTTGATGGATGGTCGAGTGTTGGGCCTTTGTCAAATATAGTGTCATGGAGGGATATACATGGTGCAGGGTTTCATGAGCACACAATGGTTAGTGATTTAATTCACCACTCTCATTTCCGATGGCCTGCAAATTGGGTAGTTAAATACCCGGTACTTAATTTGATTTCTTCTCCTGACATAACTAGTGATCGTGATGTTATAAGGTGGAGAGGGGGTGACTCCAAACTTCATGATTTCTCACATCGTGTGGGATACGATTAGGCCTCGGAGTGAAAAAGTTGATTGGTACTCGTTAATATGGTTCTCTAATTGTATCCCTCGACACGCATTTTTTACTTTGGTTGGTTATTGGAGAACGATTAAAGACTCAAGACAGGTTAAAAGCATGGGAAATTCATCAAAGTACGGTGTTGGTTTGTCCACTGTGTAAAACTTGCCCAGATTCACACAAGCACCTATTTTTCGAGTGCTCGTATTCAGCAAAAGTTTGGGATAAGGCGTTGGATGTTATTATGCCGCCTTTAAGAGGAAGAAACTGGAAATTGATTGTTGATATGTTGGCTCCAGTTGCATCTCGAAATTTAGCTAAAGTGGTGGAGGCTAAATTGGTATTTGGTGCTGCTGTTTCTAATATGGCGGGAGCGAAATAATCATCTTTTCAAAGGAAATATTCGAAACGCTAATCAACTGTTTGAGTCCTTATTTTCAGTGGTCAGGTTAAAATTTATATCTATACGGTTTAAAGACTCGAGTGAAGTTGCAAGACTACGGCAGGCGTGGCATCTGGATTAGCAAAAATACTCCCTAGTTGTTGGTGGTTTTGAGTCAAATGTTTTAGTTTGTCTCTTGTTTCTTGGTTGTTTTTGTCTGGTTGCAAGACACTCTTGTAACTCCTGAACTTCATGTTTCATTCTTTATTTTTTTTAATAATATTCGCCGGGGTAACCCTTTACCCAAAAAATATTATGTGTCATGTTCATGGGATTTATTTTCAGCATTTTGCTTCAGTGATGCCAATTTTTTTCAGTCGTTTTTTCCACTTTCTGCACAACAATATATTTTTTGGTGTATGCAGCTGATTTCAGGTTTAAATTTCAAACAAGAGTTGTTTCAATTAATTTTGTTGTTTGCATAGTGCAGTTGTCTGACTTGCATTTTGTTGAATTAGGGTTTGTTTAGGTTGTGGGAGGTTAAAGTTCCTACGACTGTCCTTTTAGAGTTCTACCCTTTGGCAAATGAGACAAATTATAATAGGTGAATCACGTGTGTGATCTTTTATTTGCAGTAGGTTTTCGAAGAATTGATGGAGACGAAATCAATTATAGTTCCGGACATGGTAAATCTTTCTTTCTTCGAAATGATTTTAATGTTATTCGTTTATTTTTTTTTATTAATATCTTTATTTGATGTCGATTAATCGTGTATAATTTGTAATTTTTTAACTATAGGTTATAAAATGGGTGGGTCGAGTAATTGTTCGTTTAACTAATTTGTTCGTTTGCACTTACCTTTCAGATTATAGCTTGCATATGTATCTAGAACATAATGCTTTTTATTTATTTATTTAGCTTTTGTAATTAACCTTAGCAATAACAATTGAATGAATATCAACTGAATGAATATCAACTGTATGCTGGTAAATTTTGAAACGTATAATACTTTGCCAAGTGTTATGTTTAAGGAATAGCCATCAATAATTCATAGCCGCGTAGCGCGTACCCCTCAATCTTGTTTATAATCATGGACTAAATCAGTACATAAAAGGGGAGCTTATACATTATTTATGGTATGTAATCATTTAGATGATTGGTAAGATTATAAAGACTAGCCATTGGGAAATATGGATGTGATCTTGCCGATGGTTGTGATCCTCTTTCTTTGGAAATGTAGACGTTATCTAATGATCCAAACAAGTTTGCTTTATGATGCCCCCGCAAGACAGAGGTACCGTCAGTAACTCCGATCTTGGATCGAAATTTGATAAATGGTATTCACAAAAGAGGTTTAGTGAGTGTATCAGCGATTTGATCAGGAGAGCTGATATGTTGAACACATAATGTTCCATCTTGAATCTTCTCGCGAACAAAATGATAATCAAGAGCAAGATGCTTCATACGGCTGTGAAAAACAAGATTGGCGCATAAACACGTTGCTCCGAGATTGTCACCATAGAGAATAGGAGGAGAAGAGATTGGAATGTCGAACTCGAATAAGAGATTTTCCATCCACAAGAGTTCTGCCGATGCATTAGCTATAGCCTTGTACTCTGCTTCCGTAGAGGAGCAAGATACTGATTTCTGTCGTGTGGATTTCCAGGAGACGATGTTACCACCAAGATATAGAACATAGCCAGTTGCAGAGCGGCCATTCTCTTTTATACCACCCCAATCGGAATCACTAAAAGCCGATAATGTTAAGCTTTGGCCTCGATTCAGATATAACCCATAGTGAATCGTACCCTTTAAGTAGCGCAAAAGTCGCTTGAGATCTTGCCAATGTTGTGATGAGGGATTATGCATATATTGAGACAACTTGTTGGTAACAAATGCAATGTCGGGACAAGTCATTGCAAGGTACTGCAATTGACCCACAACTTTGCGAAATTTTGGTGCATCAGTAAGATTGTTCCCATCATTTAGCAAGAGAACTTCAAAACTACTCATAGGAGTTGTAACTAGTTTTGCTTCTGACATGTCATTACTTGACATTATATCATAAATATGGTTATACTGAGATATGAAAAGACCATCAGTTGTAGGGATAGCTTGAACACCTAGAAACATGTGCAAAACACCTAGGTCTTTGAGAGCAAACCGGGCATTGAGCTTATAACACCCCGTCAAAATTCATTAACGGAATGTTAACTCTGGTCCCAATGCTCGGCTTGACTTCTACGTAACAGCAATGCTCTACAGCGGAAGCAACTAATATCTGAGATAAAACATGCAAAACGGGTCAACATAAAGTTGAGTGAATCTACAGGTTTGAGTAAATAGTTCATCATATATTTCATAAAACAATTTTCATAAATCATTTGTCGAAAACCATTTCTCAAAAGTTTGCATACAGCAAATGCCAAGTGTTAAACTGTTTGTAATCAGCGATGTCGAGTTTCAACTGTGTAGGACATCAAAAAGTTCTTTTTGTTTCAACTGCCGGTAGACATTACCATGTCTAGTTTCTAGTTTGTAAACATCAAGTTTAAGTAATATTCATCGTAAGTTAGGCCACGAGATTTCTTTGTAAGCTTCGTAAATGTATACATTTATCATTAGCACTTGATTATAAAACTTTAACCCGCGGATAGCTAAAGCGCTACACGTCTTCTCTTTACCCTTTCTAAGCATACACTGATCAGGTGTACAAGTAACAACAGAATAAGCACCTCGTAGGTTGAGGCGAGGTTTGTCAAACCTAACGGTACCGTCCCTATAATTCGAGCTTACTTAAAGTAATTAATATAATCAAGCTAAAGAATTTCTGATCTGAACTCATATGTATATTAGTTTAGTTACTCGTGCCTAATATGTAAAACATCTGTAAAAATAGTTTAAGAAATAGTTTCAAAAGCAGCATGTATCTCATCCCAAAAGTGTTGCTGAAAAAGGGACTGTAGACTCACCTTAGCAAAAGCACTGAAAAATCTCTTAGTAAAACCGTACGATAGTCGAACAATCACGACCGAATAACGCAACCTAGTCAAATAGGTCATCTTAAGTATACATATATGTCACACTATGTCAACCCATAGTGTACGCATAGTCCTAGTGCTCAGACTGACTCATTAAGTAAGTAAAAGTCAACTAGTCCAAGCAAGTCAACAAAAGTCAACCAAACTCAAACCAAAAGTCAACTCAGTCAAAGTGGTCAACTAAAGTCAAATATCTCAGTAGGTCATGAAATCATGGTCAACATATCAAACTTAAGTCAAACAACATGTTACAGTTCATAGTTTAGCAATTTGCACATTCGCAGTTCATCGCATGTCCTTAAAATACGCGCATCATAGAAAAACACGAGTATAAATCTTAGCACATAATTCATAAAAACATGGAAAATTCCAGATCACAACTAGACTCAAAATCAATTCCAAAAAGTCTGGCCAAGGCCTCATATGATGTCTACAAGTTGGGTTTCAGGAAAGGTCTAGTTACGGTTTACCAAATCAGTTTATCCATGCGCGTCAGTTTTGAAACATTTCTCATAAAATATTTAATATAGATTTTGACGAACGACTAATTGGAGATTACTCTAAACACTCCAAAGTGTTAGTGATAAAATAATCAAAGACATTAATCTAGCAAATTTGTACAGATTAGCCAATCTTTACAGACCCTTCAGTTTTAGTCAACAAACAGACATATCATTTGGTCAAGCTTATAACTCATGTGAATTCATGTTTTCAGAAGTTAGCATGCAAATGAAATACATCAAGGAACATATGAAATAACATATTCCATAAGATCAAAGTCTCAATCAATTTCTAGTTCACTCTAGGTCATTTTGTATAACTTTGAAAACAGATTCAGCACACTATAAAGCACGAATCTTCGTTTTGACGCACCGAGAGCATTACAAAAGCTTTTGACGCAAATCTTGAGCCCAACATGCATGATTTTTCACAAGGAATACAATGGTACATATTTCAATAGCTAAATCACAAAGCACATAAGTCGGAAAATTCGTATATCATGTGAAACCTTAACGAAAACTTCGATTGATCACAACTTAAGCATACGGTAACGAAAATACGCAAATCCAAAGCCTAAAATTATTAATTTTTTGAGAGGATTCTAAATGTATAATATTATTTAACATTCAATAAAGTTAGGTTTCTGTAATCATGCGTATTAAATTCGGGATTAACCCTAATCACAACAACCGAGCAAATTAACGACTAATTACACATGTAATCGCAATCAATTAAGCACTAGACCCTTGTACACTACATAATTGATCAAAATAAGATCTAAAAAGATTAGGTTTAGTGAGATTTTACCACCAATCAAGCAATTACTTGTATCCACGCGTAGAGGAGAATGAGAGGAACACGAATTCGCGAACGAGCAAGCAAGCAAGCAACTAATCGATGTGTTCTTGGCCTAGGAAGTGATCGATGGAGATGAGAGGGTGTGGGGGATGATTTAGGTCGTGGATTTGGGAGGGAGGGAGAATGTGTATGTATTTTTGTGGTTAGGTCTAATTATGCATTGGTTTATATATGGCATGAAGTTTAATTAAGCAAAGCCCACAATTTAACAAGTATGGGAGCCCCTATGGAATGGATTTCGGCCAAGAGGGTTAAAAAGGGGTCATTGGGCTCATAAAAGTTGCTAGTTAATTTTCTATGGTTTTTCGTTAAGTGTGGTTGAGTTCCGTGACCCGAAAACGCGAACGGAATCGCTAAACGTTAATTTTCGAATTCTAAATCTAATTAAATTCTCTTAATATTAAAAGAAGTCTAATTTACATAAATTATATAGAATAATTATTATAAATAATAATTATTTAATTCGTTGCTAAGTGTCGTTAACCGGAACCGAAAGCTGGAACGTTAACCGAGCGTTTTAGCGAATTCTACGCGTTTTAAATTTATAAAACTTCTAATAAATTAAAAGTATTTTAAAATCATAATAATTATATAAAATAATCATTAAGATTGATTTATCATTCGTTTCGTTGTCTTAAAGACGTTTTCCTGGTTTTCACTAACCGTACGCTTTTCTTGCGTTTTCTAAGTTTCTCGCATACTTCTAAACCAAAGTATGAAATCAAGTAATATGTAGCACATATTAAAAATAGTATTTTCTAAGAAAAAGTTCTGGGTTATAAATTCATAGAATTTAACTAACGGTCGTTAAATATTTAACAGAAAAGTTAACGAAAAAAGTCGGGTTGTTACATTACCCACCCGTTAATGAAATTTCGTCCCGAAATTTAATGCACATTAGTTGGAGTTGTTTCGTCTGAAATCAGGTGCAGATACTTTTGTTTCATTTGGCCTTCACGTTCCTACGTGAATTCTGGTCTTCTGCGTTAGTTCCTCCGAACTTTAACAATCGGTATGTTGCTCTGCTTTAAGCGTTTGACCTTATGGTCCATGATCTCAATAGGTTCTTCGACAAAATGAAGCTTAGGATCAATTTGTATCTCTTTCAAAGGAATTACTAGACTCTCGTATGATAAGCATTTCTTCAAGTTAGAAATATGGAAAGTGTCATGAATTTCGCTGAGTTCTTGCGATAGTTTCAATCTGTATGCTATCGGTCTAATTCTCTCGGTAATCTCATATGGTCCAATATATCTCGGACTTAGCTTACGTCGTTTACCAAAACACACTACACCCTTCCTGGGTGATACCTTGAGCATAACTTTGTCTCCAACCTGAAATTCCAAATCTCGCCTTCTAAAGTTGGCATAACTCTTTTGTCGGCTTCGAGCCATCTTCAGTCTCTCTTGAATCTGTACGATCTTCTCAGTTGTTTCATGTATGATCTCGGGTCCAGTCAGTTGACTATCCCCTAGTTCTGTCTAACATACAGGAGATCTACACTTTCTACCATAAAGTGCTTCAAAAGGCGCGGCCTTTATGCTCGCATGGTAACTGTTGTTGTAAGAGAATTCTACTAGCGGTAGATGTTTATTCTATCCATTTCCGAAGTCGATAACACATTCCCTCAGCATGTTTTCTAATGTTTGGATGGTTCTTTTGATTTGGCCATCTGTCTTTGGATGATACGTTGTACTCATATCAAGTCGAGTTCCCATTGCCTTTTGCAATGCTTGCCAAAATTCAGACGTAAACCTGCTGTCGCAGACGGAGATAGTAAATATCGGCACACCATGTCAGGAAATCACTTTCTTTAGGTAAACTTGTGCCAACTTCTCCATCTTATCAGTTTCTCTTATTGGTAAGAAGTGTACAAACTTAGTGAGATGATCCACGACAATCCAAATGGTGTCGTAACCTCCCATGGTTTTTGGCGGGTTTTGTGATGAAGTCTGTTGCAATACATTCCCATTTCTATTAGGGAATTTCTGGTTGAGTCAGTAGTCCTGGTGGCTTCTGATGCTCAGCCTTGACCTTAGCGCATGTCAAGCACTTTCCGACATAGGTAGCGATATCAGCTTTCATGTTAGGCCACCATTACAGTGCCTTAAGATCTTGATACATCTTATCGGATCTAGGGTGAATAGAATGACTCGTCTTGTGTGCCTCGTCTAGCACTAGTTCCCTTAATCCACCAAATCTCGGTACCCAAATTCTATCTAAGAAATATCGGGTTCCATCTTCTCGAATGACAAACTTCTTGTCCATTCCTCTAAGTGATTCAGAAGCAACGTTCTCTTCTTTTAATGCCTCTAGTTGTGCACCACGTATATGAGAAGTGAGGTTCGTTCGACAGTCATGTTCAATGCTCTAACTCGTAGAGGTTTAACCTTTTCCTTCCGGCTCAAGGCATCTGCAACGACATTAGCCTTACCAGGGTGATAACGAATCTCGCAGTCGTAATCGTTCAATAGCTCTACCCAACGTCTCTGCCTCATGTTGAGCTGTTTCTGGTAGAAAATATGCTGCAAACTCTCATGATTGGTGAAAACAGTAAACTTAGTACCATACAAGTAATGTCTCCACATCTTCAGTGCAAAGACCACATCACCAAGTTCCAAATCATGCGTAGTGTAATTCTATTCATGTACATTCAACTGTCGCGATCCATAGGCAATCACTTTCTTAGGTTTCATTAACACGCAACCAAAAACCTGTCGTAAAGCATCACAATAAATCACGAAGTCTTCATTTCCTTCGGACAAGGACAAAATCAGAGCAGTAGTCAACTTCCATTTTAGCAACTGAAATGCAGACTCATGTAGCTCAGTCCATTCATGCTTCCTACCCTTGTGAGTCAATGCAATTAACGGTCGGGCAATAGTAGAAAATCCCTCAATGAATCTTCTATAATAACCGGTGAGACCTAGGAATTGTCGTATCTGCGTTGGCGACTTAGGAGTCTCCCATTTCTTAACCGTTTCTATCTTCGCAGGATCAACTTGAATACTATTGACACCTATGATATGACCCAAAAATTGAACTTCTTGCAGCCAGAAGTCACACTTCGAAAACTTCACGTACAACAGCTCTTTCCTGAGCATCTCAAGTAGCAAACGTAAATGTTGTTCATGTTCTTCCTCGTTCTTAGAATATACCAGAATATCATCGATAAACACAATAATAAACTTGTCTAAATATGGATTACACACACGGTTCATGAGATCCATGAACACAGCCAGTGCGTTTGTCAATCCAAATGGCATTACGATAAATTCGTGATGTCCATAGCGTGTTCTAAATGCTGTCTTCGGTATATCTGTCTCCTTTACTCTCATCTGATGGTAACCTGACCTCAGATCCATCTTAGAGTAACATCCTGATCCTTGCAACTGATCAAACAACTCATCAATCCTTGGTAACTGATATCTATTCATAATAGTCAGCTTATTCAGTTCTCTGTAATCCATGCAAAGTCTTATAGATCCATCCTTCTTCCTAACAAAGAGCACGGTTGCTCTCCATGGTGAAGAACTCAGTCGAATGAATCCCTTGTCTAAAAGCTCTCGTAATCGACTAGACAACTCTTGCAATTCTGAAGGTGCAAGTCTATTCGGTGCACGTGCTACAGGTGCCGCTCCCGGCATTAAGTCAATCTGAAATTCTACGTCTCTATGCGGTGGAAGACATGGTAATTCTCTCGAAATGACCTTAAAGAAAATTTCTAACAGTTGGGACATCTTTGAGTCTCTTAACTGCTGATTTAACTTTGCGCACATGTGCCAGAATTACAAGACATCCTTATCTCATGTACTTCCGGACCTTCGAGCAATTTAATGTAACACAACGGTGTACTGATCTTCTCTCCTTACACCATCATTGATTCATTTTCAGTAAAAGGGATTCGAATAGCCTTCTGGTCGCAGCAACCTCGGTTTTTTCGTCAGATAACTAGGCTTGAGCAAAATTCCCGAATTACCGAAACCGAACCGGTACCGTACCAGTACCGAAAATGGTACCGATAGGGATTCGGTATCAGTTTCAGTTCTTGATTTTAAGCTAATTCGGTTTCGGTACTAATCGGTACGGTACCGGTTTGGTTTCGGTACTAATCGGTACGATACCGATTTAGTTTGGGGAAACTGAACCATGAAACCCGAAACAAAAATTATGAAAGCCCTATATATATTATTCGATTGAATGCTATCTTTGCAAATGAATTGTATATATTATGATCAAATGTTGTGTTTTATTGGTCCTTTTAACAAAAAGATTGTGTACTGTGTACGCTTTTATGTAACTAACTCAGTAATAGTTCGGTATACTTCTAATATGTTTGATCAAATGAATGTGTTTTATTAGTCCTCATGTTTCCTCTCAAGTTTCTTCCACCAGTGTTTGTAACAAGAATAATAGGAGTTATAAGTAGAATATAAAAGTAAACATGTTGTTGTTGTCAAATAAAAAGATTTAAAAAACTAAAATTTTATAGAAAATATAATATATAGTACTTTGTAGTACTTTTTGATAGAATTAAATTAATTTAAAAGAATTTGAAGTTTCTTTGTATGTACAGAATAAAATCAAAACTTTATACTTTGATATAGAAGGATATTTATAAAATCAATTTTCGGTACTATAAGGTAAAATACCGAAAATACCGGCACCGATATCGGTACCGAATCGGTACCGTTTTCGGTACGGTATTCGGTTCTTACTTTTGCGCCTTTTGGGTATCGGGATTTTCGGTTTCGGTATGGTACGGTACCCGTACCGATCTCATCCCTACAGATAACCAGTCCATTCCAACCACAAGGTCAAATAAAAGAAATATGGTAGTGCAAGTAAATTAATTTAACTCCAAACATCTATCAAGTAGATTTCTATTGTAATGGCTCGCCAATCGTCGAAAAAAGTACTATTCGGTTCGGAAAGTTGTTATGAGCTTAACGGTATGGGTCTTAGCTTCTAAATTGCAAAGGATTAGGAGCAATCGTCAATTAAAGTTTGGCGTGAGTTTCGGGTGAGAGACGTTTATGATGAAAGGGTACGATCACCCTTCTTAAAATCGTACCTCCTTAAACTAAAATGACATCAATCTTGATGCGTTTTATTCCCAGTTGATTGTTCAACAGGGTTCACGTTGTCTAAGGAAGATATTGGATTCCAAAGGTTGTGACAGAATTCTCTAGCGATAAAGTTTCAATCGACCCCCGTGTTAGTAGGATATAAACATTATGATTGTTGAGTAAGAACGTATTCGTGATAAACTTCACTGAAGTTGAGGTTGAGAGTATGGTGAGTTATCAGACTTGCCCCACATCGGTAGGGAAGAAGAATGGAATACCCTTAATGAAGGAGGGTGTGGATGCCTCTTCTGGTAGACGCATATTGGAAAGCAAAATCGTGAAACCGATGGTGGCTGAATGATAGGTAAGTCGGAAGTCAAGTAGACAATATCTACTACGTATTGTGCGGGCTGTTACAAGGAATTCATTCTCTAAAGATGTATCATAAATGAGTTGTGATGCATAAAGGAGTGATAGTAGTGATGAGTAGTATTTAGTAGTAGTAAGTAGCAATGGGTAGCATCAAGTAGTAACTAGTAATGACAATCAGTTAGAAGTAGTAATCAGTCGTGACTATCAGTGAGAGGCGGCGTTGTGTAGTAGTTAACAACGATAAGTAGTAAAGAGTAGTGGTATGAGATGATGAGTATGCTCCAAGCAGTTTCTTCGTAGTGCCAAGTAGTGATCGATGGTAACGGATAGTGTCGAGTAATGATGAGTTGTGACGTGATTACACGGTTCTTATAGGTTATAATAACAATTAATTCTCACAGTGTAGATTTCTACTCATATTTGAGATTATACGCTTTATGTCCTAAACGGTATTCATTCAAGTAACCTACATGACTCGCTCCCAATTACTTATTTTGCTATGTCGGAACTTCTATATGAGTTACCGTAATGTAATTCCGGTCATTAAATTACGCTATCTCACATATCCATTCGACATTACTCCATAAGTTCAAGATAGCATAGTCAACTTAATTTTCTTAAGTCCCGCGTCGTGTGTACATATGTGATTCGTCGAAGTCCATATCCTTATTGGTATAGATGTGTATATGCATGTGATATAATATGTAGCCCTACGTGTAACATAGTAGAGCAAACAGTGCAAACATGGCGTATAACAGTCATTCTAAGTATACGGCTATAGTCTAGACCCACTAATGTGCCCTACAATTAGACACACTAATGCATCCTAGTTCCCTATAGCAAAAGCTCTGATACCAACTATAACACCCCGTCAAAATCCATTAACGGAATGTTAACTCTGGTCCCAGTGCTCGGCTTGACTTCTACGTAACAACAATGTTCTATAGCGGAAGCAACTAATACCTGAGATAAAACATGCAAAACGGGTCAACATAAAGTTGAGTGAATCTACAGGTTTGAGTAAATAATTCATCATATGTTTCATAAAACAGTTTTCATAAATCATTTGTCGAAAACCAGCTCTCAAAAGTTTGCATACAGCAAATGCCAAGTGTTAAACTGTTAGTAATCAGCGATGCCGAGTTTCAACTGTGTAGGATATCAAAAAGTTCTTTTTTTTTCAACTGCTGGTAGACATTACCATGTCTAGTTTCTAGTTTGTAAACATCAAGTTTAAGTAACATTCATCGTTAGGCCACGAGATTTCTTTGTAAGCTTCGTAAAAGTATACATTTATCATTACCACTTGATTATAAAACTTTAACCAGCAGATAGCTAAAGCGCTACATATCTTCCTTTTACCCTTTCTAAGCATACACTGATAAGGTGTACAAGTAACAACAGAATAAGCACCTCGTAGGTTGAGACGAGATTTGTCAAACCTAACGGTACCGTCCCTATAAGTCGAGCTTACTAAAAGTAATTAATATAATTAAGCTAAGGGATTTCAGATATGAACTCATATGTATGTTAGTTTAGTTACTCGTGCCTAATATGTAAAACATCTGTAAAAACAGTTTAAGAAATAGTTTTAAAAGCAGCATGTATCTCATCCCAAAAATGTTGCTGAAAAAGGGACTGTAGACTCACCTTAGCAAAAGCACTGAAAAATCTTTTAGTAAAACCGTACGATAGTCGAACAATCACGACCGAATAACGCAACCTAGTCAAATAGGTCATCTTAAGTGTACATATTGGTCACACTATGTCAACCCATAGTGTACGCATAGTCCTAGTGCTCAGACTGACTCAATAAGCAAGTAAAAGTCAACTAGTCCAAGCAAGTCAACAAAAGTCAACCAAATTCAAACCAAAGTCAACTCGGTCAAAGTGGTCAACTAAAGTCAAACATCTTAGTAGGTCATGCAATTATGGTCAACATGTCAAACCTAAGTCAAACAACATGTTACAGTTCATAGTTTAGCAATTTGCACATTCGCAGTTCATCGCATGTCCTTAAAATACGCACATCATAGAAAAACACGAGTATAACTCTTAGCACATAATTCATAAAAACATGGAAAACTCTAGATCACAACTAGACTCAAAATTGATTCCAAAAAGTCCAGCCAAGGCCTCATATGATCTCTACAAGTTAGGTTTCAGAAAAGGTCTAGTTATGGTTTACCAAATCAGTTTATGCACGCGCGTCAGTTTTGAAACATTCTCGTAAAATATTGAAAATAGATTTTGATGAACGGCCAATTGGAGATTACTCTAAATACTCCAAAGTTTTAGTGATAAAATAATCAAATACATTAATTTAGCCAATTTGTACAGATTAGCCAATCTTTACGGACCCTTTAGTTTTAGTCAACAAACAGACATATCATTTGGTCAAGCTTATAACTCATGTCAATTCACGTTTCTAGAAGTTAGCATGCAAATGAAATACATCAAAGAACATATAAACTAACATATTCCAGAAGATCAAAGCCTCAATCAATTTCTAGTTCACTCTAGGTCATTTTGTTTAACTTTGAAAACAGATTCAGCACACTATAAAGCACGAATCTTCATTTTGACGCACCGAGAGCATTACAAAAGCTTTTGATGCGAATATTGAGTCCAACATGCATGATTTTTCACAAGGAATACAATGGTATATATTTCAAAAGCTAAATCACAAAGCACCTAAGTCATAAAATTCGTATATCATGTGAAACCCTAACGAAAACTTCGATTGATCATAACTTAAGCATCCGGTAACGAAAATACGCAAATCCAAAGCCTAAAATTATTAATTTTTTAAGAGGATTATAAATATATAATAATATTTAACATTAAACAAAGTTAGGTTTCTGTAATCATACATATTAATTTGGGATTAACCCTAATCAGAACAACCAAGCAAATTAACGACTAATTACACATGTAATCACAATCAATTGAGCACTAGACCCTTGTACACTACATAATTGATCAAAATCAGATATAAAATGATTAGGGTTAGTGAGATTTTACCAAATCAAGCAATTACTTGTATCCACGCGTAGAGGAGAATGAGAGGAACACAAATTCTCGAACGAGCAAGCAAGCAACTAATCGATGTGTTCTTGGCCTAGGAAGTGATAGATGGAGATGAGAGGGTGTGGTGGCTGATTTAGGTCGTGGATTTGATAGGGGGGGGGAGAATGTGTATGTATTTTTGTGGTTAGGTCTAATTGTGCATTGGTTTATATATGGCAGGAAGTTTAATTAAGCAAACCCCACAATTTAACAATTATGGGACCCCCCATGGAATGGATTTTGGCCAAGAGGGTTAAAAAGGGGTCATTGGGCTCACATAATTTGCTAGTTAAGTTTCTATGGTTTTTCGTTAAGTGTGGTTGAGTTCCGTGACCCGAAAACGCGAACGGAATCGCTAAACGTTAATTTTTCGGATTCTAAATTTAAATTAAATTCTCTTAATCTTAAAAGAAGTCTAATTTACAAAAATTATATAGAATAATTATTCTAAATAATAATTATTTAATTCGTTGCTAAGTGTGGTTAACCGGAACCGAAAGTTGGAACGTTAACCGAGCGTTTTAGCGAATTCTATGCGTTTTAAATTTATAAAACTTCTAATAAATTAAAAGTATTTTAAAATCATAATAAATATATAAAATAATTATTAAGATTGATTTATCATTCGTTTCGTTGTCTTAAAGACGTTTTCCCGATTTTCACTAACCGTACACTTTTCTTGCGTTTTCTAAGTTTCTCGCATACTTCTAAACTAAAGTATGAAATCAAGTAATATGTAGCACATATTAAAAATAGTATTTTCTAAGAAAAAGTTCTGGCTTATAAATTCACGGAATTTAACTAACGGTCGTTAAATATTTAATGGAAAAGTTAACAGAAAAAGTCGGGTTGTTACAGAGCTTCTGTACAAAACGTGTGATAAATGGTGAGTCATTGCCTGTGATAATTATATCGTCTACGTAGACTAAGAAGTAGACAACATTAGTATGTGCCTTGTAGATAAATAAAGAATTGTCGGCAATGGAACTTTTGAACCCAGAAGATAGGAGAAATTGCTTTAGCGCCATGTACCAAGCCCGTGGGGCTTGTTTGAGTCCGTATAATTCTTTGTGAAGCTTGCAAACATGTGAAGGAAATTGAGGATGAAAAATGACCGTGGGTTGCGACATATAAACATCCTCGGTGATAGTTCCATATAAGAAGGCGTTGTGAATATCAAGTTGCCGATGCGACCATCCTTTTGATAAGGCAAGACACATAATGACTCGAATAGTGACGAGTTTGGTTATGTGGCTAAATTTTTCGTTGAAATCAATTCCGGGGCGTTGATGAAACCCTTTTGCAACTAGGCGAGCCTTGTACTTTTGAATTGAACCATCCGAGTTGCGTTTACCCCGAGAAACCCATTCGTTGCTGAGAATATTTTGATTTGTTTTTGGAACCAACTCCTACGTGTTGTTTTATAGCAGAGCATTGAATTCGGTGGACATGGCATCATGCCATTCTTTGTGCTTAAGTGCTTGAGAGATGCACGTTGGTTCAATGGTTGGTGGTAGAGGATGAGCAACAACATGTTTGATAAACATTGGATTATAGTATTTCGAATTTGGTTTGCGGTGACGTTGTTGTTGGTGAGGCAGGAGGTGGTAGGTGAGGTGAAATGGGTTGATCAGGTGGTGAAGCTTCAGGTGCAGCTTGTGGTGTAGTTGTAGTTATATCATCATGTGGAGTGCTCGCAGCTTGTGGTGTAGTTGTAGTTGTGGCATCATGTGGAGTACTCGCTGGGGAGGGAGTAACTGGTGTGTAGGTGAGATTGAGGATGTATCATTTTGAGATGAAACTGTAGAGGGAGATGTGTTTAGGAAGGGTAGTGTAGGACTGGTGTGGATTTGTTGTTGAGAAGTGGTGATGGGAATGGAAATTTCAGAAGCATCCATATCATCATATTATGAGGGGGAGACAACAGTGGGTAAGTGGCGAGAAGTTTTTCTTTAGTGAAAATGCTTGTTCACAAAAACGTACATGTCGAGATATGTAACATTTTATGATCTACCGGATCATAACACTTGTAAGCTGTTTGCGTTAAGGAGTAATCGAGAAAGACACAAGGCTTCGAGTTTGGCTATAGCTTTGAAGTTTTTTAAGGTTGTAACCACGGATAACATAGGCACCCGAATACTTTAAGACGAGAATAGTTTGGGCAACGGTGAAAGAATGCTTCAAGGGGAGACTTATTTTGTAATGTTGTCGTTGGCAATCTATTTATGAGATATGCAACAGTGGTAATCGCATAAGTCCAGAAGGAAAGTGGCAAGTTCGCTTGTTGTTACAAAGCTAAACCGTGGTGACTAGAGTGTGATGACGACGCTCAGCAAATCCATTTTGCCCAGGAGTGTGAGGAGGAGTTGTATAGTGGGAAATACCATGCGAGCTTAAGAACGAAGATAGGCCCATGTACTCACCACCGTTGTTCGAGTACAATGCAGTAAGTTGTTGTTGGTATGCTTTTTCAACTAGTAATTTGAATTGTGGAAATATAATAGAAACGTTTGATTTTTGGCGAAGTGGATAAAGCCATATATACTTTGTAAAGTGATCAATAAATGTTACATAATATCGATATTGATCATGAGATAAGTTCGTAGGGCCCCATACATTCGAGTATACAAATTCAAGAGGTCGAGTACTAACAATGGATGATTCACCAAATGACAACTTTTTTACTTTTATTACATAAACACGAATCACAATTCAAATTAACAGAAGAAGTAGATGACAATTTTGCATTCTTTAAAACATAGGATAAAACTCGAGAAGATGGATGCTCGAGACGATTGTGCCACACATTATTGACGGTCACTGAATTTATTTGCGGTGTGGTATGTTGAGAAAGATGATATAAATCATTTTTGCACGCTCCCCAAAGTAGATGTGCCCCCGTTTTCAGATCCTTCACCAAGAAATGCCACGGAAAAATTTTCAAAGAAACATGATTAGTGCGACAAAAACGAGCAATAGAAATTAAATTTGTACGTGAGGAAGGCACACACAGTATGTCATTTAATTTAAATAAATAGGATGGTGTTTTAATTGTAGTATTTCCAAGATGAGATATCGTTAAACCTGAGCCGTCACCAAGGATGATTTCTTCCGGTCCACCATAATCCGAGAAGGATTGAAGATTGGAGGTGCTGGAAGTGACGTGGTGTGATGCCCCTGTGTCAAGGATCCAAAAAGGAGTTGTGGCAGATGAAGCATCTGTGAAATGTGCAACTGGAGTAACTTCATTTTCCTTTAAGAAGCGAGCAAGAGTGTGACACTCCTTTGTAGAATGACTACCACGAAGGCAGAAGTTACAATATTCCTCAGATTGGGATGATGGACCTCCATGTTTCTGCTGTGAAGGAGTACCAGTAGAGGTATGTTTGTAACTGTGTTGTTGCTGACCTCTACGTAGATAAGGAGGACCTCCATGATTGGGACGATTTGTTGACTGCCTATAGCCATTTTGTGTGTAGTTGGCAGTTAGAATAATGACGGTGGTGGGTATAGACACCGGTTTTTGCTGCATTTCAAAATCAACAAGCTTGTCATGGAGTTCATCGAATGAGATAGGTGTATCCCTGGCTCGTATGGCAGTAGAGAGTTCTTTGAACTTACTGCCTAATCGGTGAAGTATATTTTAACGACCCAACTTTTTCGACTTATATTTTTGTGCTTATTACTTTCACGAAACTGCGTATTTGTGCGTACTGTGTTAGATTATATTCTGGGATCTTATTTCATGTTGATTACTTTCGTTTATATTTTAAAACGTGTTATTAAGTACGTAGTTACTTAACTTGATCCTCGAATAATTTTATGACCGTTAGTGTCACTGGACGTTTAGAACGAGCTATGTACTCTGTACACGATTAATTTTGGTCATAATAATATTATGACTACGTAAAACTAATTGTTATTTTCTAATGATAATTACTTAGCTTATTGGTTGCTTAATTATGCTTAGTAATTTACTAATGCACACTAGTTAGTCTTAATGGACTTTCTACCTTATTGGACTTAAGCCCACCCTACTCTAGCTAATGAACTCTTAAATTAGCCCAACTTTAATAATTTTATGACCCATTAAAATGTAAGACAAAAACCCATTAATATGAGCCAACATAGTAGTATTTTTGTTAACCATTACCACACATGTTGCATGGGATCCCAACAATAAGCACCACCTTTAGACCACCACTAAGCAAAAAACAAAAAGTTGTCCCCTTGCCCCCCAAAACCCACGGCCTCCACCACCCACCACCACTATAAATATCAAGCCTCATTCACCCATTTCACACTTGATTTCATTCTCATTTTACACACACTTACTCTCAAAATTTCTCTCTAGTCTTTCTCACACTAAAATTGTAAGTTTTAAATTTTCTTCTTCTTCTTCTTCTTCTTCTTCTTCTTCTTCTTCTTCTTCTTCTTCTTCTTCTTCTTCTTCTTCTTCTTCTTCTTCTTCTTCTTCTTCTTCTTCTTCTTTATTTCTTCTTATACACGACATCATCATCATCATCATAAGATCAAGCTTTTTAGCTTCTTGATCTTGTTATATCTTGTAGATTCAAACTTTGATTTGAATCCTTCAAGAACATGAAAGATTCAAGCTTTCTAGCTTTGAATCTTCATTACTTTGTTGGATCTAAATTTTGAAGCTTAAGATCACTTTATTTTGTTAAAAGATCAAAACTTGTGTTTATGATCTTCATGTAACTTGAAGATCTAACCTTTTGCTTTAAAGATCTTCAAGAACATAATAGATTCAAGCATTCTAGCTTTTGATCTTCATTACTTTGATGGATCTAAGCTTTATAGCTTAAGATTACTTTGTTTTTGCTAAAAGATCAAAACTTGTGTTTATGATCTTCATGAAACTTGAAGATCTAGCTTGTTGCTTTAAAGATCTTCAAGGACATAAAAGATTCAAGCTTTCTAGCTTTGAAATCTCATAATTATTGTTAAGCGATCCAAGCTTTCTAGCTTAGGGTTTCATTACTTTGTTTGATCTAAGCTATGTGACTTAAGATTTTGCTTGATTTGAATTAAAGTTTGTAGCTTTAATCTTGAATAGAACTTGTATTTGTGTTAAGAATAAGAACATCATGTAACCTTGGTTCATCATCCTTCTAAAACTCTTAAGTGAGTTATATTTTTTCTTAGTCTTGACATTGTGTGTTGATGGTTGAAACTTGGTCAAAGTGATGCTAAAACATCAAGAGTTGTACACTTGAATCTTACACGCATCAAGGATGAGAACCGTGATGAGCATCAAGCACCAAGAAACCCACCGGAGCACTTATTTTCTGTTTTTTGGGGTCTGATTAGACTCCTAGGACTTCTGGAAAATTGCTTTTCAGATAGTTCGGTTTGAGTAGATGACTTTTCGTTTAAGACTCGCCTAAATCCGATATACGGTTTAGGATTTATAGCCTTCCGAAAATCACTACGCCGTTGTAACGACGTGTTGAAATTTCTGACCTACTCTCGCTTGAACCGTCGCCACAGTCAAACAACATCGAGTTAGGATCTGAAATTTAACAGCGGTAAGAGGACTCACATACGGAGCCTTGGCCACTGACCACGCGTCTTTTCAGTTTGTATAGAGGTCGTAGCAGCTGTCCGAAGTCAGCCTTTTGTTTCGATCCCTATTCTTGTTGAAAACTTACTTTATCTTTTACGAATGATGATGATGATGATGATACTTAAGGCTTAACTTATTCACTTTTAAACTTTTGGGGACAATATACTGACTTAGTAACCTTTGACTTAGGTTGAGGACCTTTTGGACCGACTTACTACTTGCATACTTTTCATATCAACTTTTACCGCACATTCACTGTGAGTTATAGCTCCCTTTTTACTTTAACTATTTTTGGGACTGAGAATACATGCGCTTTTTATGTTTTACATACTAGACATGAGTACTTAAACTATATATATGTGTGGGTGACATAACGGCACAAAGATTCCCCTTAGCTCGGTAACGTTTAGTCATTGGTTTATGAACCGGTGAACGCGAATCTTAGATATGGATCCATAGGGTTTGATATCCCCACTCGGGCTAGTCACGTTAGCATTCAACGGGTGTTTAATACTTCATAAACTTACGCACTTGCCAGGTGTACTTTTAGTGGGTGATATTACTTGTTAATTTAGTTACCGGGTGCCCACGAATAAGCATATACTTTTCGTACTGTTTTGAATACGAAATCTCGTGGTCTACATTTCATTACTGATTACAAACAAACTATATCTCACCAACATTCGTGTTGACATTTAAAAGCATGTATTTCTCAGGTGCTTAGACGTTGTTGCTTCCGCTGTTAGACTTGCTGTTACAGACTCGCTGTGTTAGATTTCCGCTGCATTGTTTAGAGATGTCTCAAGCATGGAACTTTTATTTTGCATTCACAACTTATGTTATTTTTGAACAGTGGCTTTGTAATGACCTTTGTGTCACGTACTTATGTTAATGCTTTCTATTCGTAGAAGCACGTTATCTTTTGGTAAAACATTTGACGTCGGTAAAGACGTCACCTTTTCATGAATGCAAAACTTGTTATATAACAGCATGTAGTATTGTACCGTGTAATGGACATGTTGTTGATGATCCGTACACATTGATTTTGTACAGGGCATCACATTTGGTATCAGAGCATTGGTTGTAGGGAATTAGGTTGCATTAGTGTGTCTTGACAGAGTCTAGTAGGATACACTAATCGGACTAATCTACAACTTGCTCGTTTACTTGTTTCTGCGAAACTGTTGCATGCTACTGCTTACTTTTACTGCTATGTGAACTTGCTGTATGATACTACTATTTTCTCGCTACTGCATGCTACTATCTGCCTTTGATTACATGCTACTTCCGTTTGATACTGTTACTATTTCCATGCTATGTACTGCTAGGCTGCTGTAGTGCCTGATTACGTGCTTGCTATACGTCTTACTGACATGAAAAAAGTTATTTTTTCTTGTTAAGATGTTAGACATGCCGCCCATGACCAGTGACTTCGAGAGTGACTCAGATACGTCTGCTACCTCGCCTACTATTGTTGCTGACTCACCGCTACCCAAAGAGACCCCAAGCTCCACGGGCTAACCAGAACATTCAGAATGGGTGCACTTTCAAGGAATTTTAGAGTTTTAAACCCCACAATTTCAGTGGAACGGAAGGGCCAGTTGGGCTGACGAGATGGTTTGAAAAGTTGGAATATGTGTTCCGTGTGAGTAACTGCTCCGAAGTGAATACGACCAAGTACGCGTCATGCACGCTGTAGGATGGCGCTTTGACTTGGTGGAATACGTTTTCCCAGGCTCAGGGAATTGACGAAGCTTATGCAACACCCTGGGAGGAGTTCAAGAGGGCTATGATCGAGGAATACTGCCCCAGAACTGAAATTCAGAAAATGGAAGCGGAATTTTGGGAACTGAAAGTTGTAGGAACTGACCTTGATGGCTATAACCGGAGATACTTGGAGTTAGCCTTGATGAGCCCCACAATGGTTACTCCGGGGTACAAACGGATGGAGCGGTATCTGTGGGGACTCCCCAAGGACATTCAGGGAAATGTCACTTCTTCAAAACCAGCAAATGTCCCGGAAGCTATGCGCATGGCGCACACCCTGATGAATCAAATTACCCGCCAAGAGCTAGAGAAGGTGAAATCAGAATCGGGATCTAGTAATAAGAAACGTAAGTGGGATGGAAACAAGGGTAAAGGTTTTGATCAGAACCCAGCTAAGAGGTATGAGAACTTTAAGGGAAACAATGATTGGAGGAACCCTAACCCTAATCCTAACTACAAAGGTAGCCTTCCTCAGTGTAAGAGTTGCTACAAGCATCATACTATACACTGCAACGTAGTGTGTGAGAAGTGTAAAAGGACTGGACACATTGGCAGAGATTGTAAGAGCAACACCCCAGCCGTGAGGACAAACCCAAATGGACCGAGGAAGTGATATGAGTGCGGTCAGCATGGCTACTTCAGGAATGAATGTCCCAACAAGAAGAAGGATGGCGGGCCAGCACGTGGAAGAGTTTTTTACATGAACGCCAGAGATGCCAGCGAGGATCCTGACTTGGTTACATGTACATTCACTATCAATAAACTATTAGCTTCTGTCTTATTTGATACTGTTGCCGATAAGAGTTATGTATGTAGACACTTTTGCTCTAAGATAGATTGGTCGTTAGTTCCTTTGGAGGAGAGTATTCTTGTTGAGGTAGCCAATGGAAAGCTTGAGAAAGTTGACCAAATTGGCCAAGGAGGTATAATAAACTTAGCTGGTGTGGATTTTGAGATTGATTTGATACCCATTAAGTTGGGGAGCTTTGATATGATAGTCGGTATGGACTGGTTGTCCAAGGTGAAAGCAGAAGTTATTTTTGGAGAGAAGATTCTTCGTATACCTCGCGAGACTGGTGATCCATTAATTGTTTACGGGGAGAGATGTAACCCGAAGCTGAACCTTATTAGTTGCATGAAGGCACAAAAGGTCATGAAAAAGGGGCGTTTTGCTATTCTAGTTGTAGTGACCCGAACTTTTCCATGTTTATATATATTAATTGAGATTGATATTTACATGATTAAATGTTTCCAACATGTTAAGCAATCAAACTTGTTAAGACTTGATTAATTGAAATATGTTTCATATAGACAATTGACCACCCAAGTTGACAGGCGATTCACGAACGTTAAAACTTGTAAAAATGACATGACGATATATATATGGATATACATATGGTTAACATGAGATTATGATAAGTAAGTATCTCCATAAGTATATTAACAATGAGTTATATACATATAAACAAGACTACTAACTTAAGGATTTCGAAACGAGACATATATGTAACGATTATCGTTGTAACGACATTTAAATGCATATATATCATATTAAGATATATTAATATATCATAATATCATGATAATATAATAATTTAACATCTCATTAGATATAATAAACAATGGGTTAACAACATTAATTGAGATCGTTAACTTAAAGGTTTCAAAACAACACTTACATGTAACGACTAACGATGACTTAACGACTCAGTTAAAATGTATATACATGTAGTGTATTTAGATGTATTAAAATACTTTTGGAAGACTTCAAGACATATATCAAAACACTCATACTTAACGAAAATGGTTACAGTTACTTTCCCATTCTTTTCTTTCATCAAGAATTCTAGTCGTATTCTTACCGTATTATACACAGCTTCAAAACGTACTTACTATGGGTATATACCAATAGGAACTAGCATGGGATTCCACTCTTGATTATGTCATGTATGACTAATCAATTTTAACTTCTACCATGAGCTAGTCAACTAACTAGAACTCCTTTTAACCCCACTCACCACTCACCATTTACCACTCATCATTCACTCCATTTCACTTCCAATTCTCTTTCTAATTCTCTCTCAACACACCCACACTATTATGAACGTATTTTTCCAGTACTTAATCATCATCTTCATCAAAAATCACTTCAAGAATCAAGCTATAATCATCATAGGAAGAACACTTCAAGAACACTTCAAAAATCCCTTCAAGTTTACTAATTTACTTCCAAGCTTTCTAATCCATTCCAAGTAATCATCTAAGATCAAGAAACCTTTGTTATATACAGTAGGTTATATTTCTTATTCAAGGTAATATTCATATTTAAACTTTGATTAAATTTCTATAACTATAAACTATCTTAATTCGAGTAAAAATCTTACTTGAACTTGTTTTTGTGTCATGATCCTACTTCAAGAACTTTCAAGCCATCCAAGATCCTTTGAAGCTAGATCATTTCTTGTCATTTCCAGTAGGTTTGCCTACTAAACTTGAGGTAGTAATGATGTTCATAACATCATTCGATTCATATATATAAAACTATCTTGTTCGAAGGTTTAAACTCGTAATCACTAGAACATAGTTTAGTTAATTCTAAACTTGTTCGCAAACAAAAGTTAATCCTTCTAACTTGACTTTTAAAATTAACTAAACACATGTTCTATATCTATATGATATGCTAACTTAATGATTTAAAACCTGGAAACACGAAAAACACCGTAAAACCGGATTTACGCCGTCGTAGTAACACCGCGGGCTGTTTTGGGTTAGTTAATTAAAAACTATGATAAACTTTGATTTAAAAGTTGTTATTCTGAGAAAATGAATTTTATTATGAACATGAAACTATATCCAAAAAAATTATGGTTGAACTCAAAGTGGAAGTATGTTTTCTAAAATGGTCATCTAGACGTCGTTTTTTCGACTGAAATGACTACCTTTACAAAAACGACTTGTAACTTATTTTTCCGACTATAAACCTATACTTTTTCTGTTTAGATTCATAAAATAGAGTTTAATATGAAACCATAGCAATTTGATTCACTCAAAACGGATTTAAAATGAAGAAGTTATGGGTAAAACAAGATTGGATAATTTTTCTCATTTTAGCTACGTGAAAATTGGTAACAAATCTATTCCAACCATAACTTAATCAACTTGTATTGTATATTATGTAATTTTGAGATACCATAGACACGTATACAATGTTTCGACCTATCATGTCGACCTATCTATATAATATATTTTGGAACAACCATAGACACTCTATATGCAGTAATGTGGGAGTTAGCTATACAGGGTTGAGGTTGATTCCAAAATAATATATATAGTTTGAGTTGTGATCAATACTGAGATACGTATACACTGGGTCGTGGATTGATTCAAGATAATATTTATCGATTTATTTCTGTACATCTAACTGTGGACAACTAGCTGTAGGTTACTAACGAGGACAGCTGACTTAATAAACTTAAAACATCAAAATATATTAAAAGTGTTGTAAATATATTTTGAACATACTTTGATATATATGTATATATTGTTATAGGTTCGTGAATCAACCAGTGGCCAAGTCTTACTTCCCGACGAAGTAAAAATCTGTGAAAGTGAGTTATAGTCCCACTTTTAAAATCTAATATTTTTGGGATGAGAATACATGCAGGTTTTATAAATGATTTACAAAATAGACACAAGTACATGAAACTACATTCTATGGTTGAATTATCGAAATCGAATATGCCCCTTTTTATTAAGTCTGGTAATCTAAGAATTAGGGAACAGACACCCTAATTGACGCGAATCCTAAAGATAGATCTATTGGGCCTAACAAGCCCCATCCAAAGTACCGGATGCTTTAGTACTTCGAAATTTATATCATATCCGAAGGGTGTCCCGGAATGATGGGGATATTCTTATATATGCATCTTGTTAATCTCGGTTACCAGGTGTTCATCATATGAATGATTTTTATCTCTATGTATGGGATGTGTATTGAAATATGAAATCTTGTGGTCTATTGTTACGATTTGATATATATAGGTTAAACCTATAACTCACCAACATTTTTGTTGACGTTTTAAGCATGTTTATTCTCAGGTGATTATTAAGAGCTTCCGCTGTCGCATACTTAAATAACGACGAGATTTGGAGTCCATGCTTGTATGATATTGTGTAAAAACTGCATTCAAGAAACTTATTTTGTTGTAACATATTTGTATTGTAAACCATTATGTAATGGTCGTGTGTAAACAGGATATTTTAGATTATCATTATTTGATAATCTACGTAAAGCTTTTTAAACCTTTATTGATGAAATAAAGGTTATGGTTTGTTTTAAAATGAATGCAGTCTTTGAAAAACGTCTCATATAGAGGTCAAAACCTCGCAACGAAATCAATTAATATGGAACGTTTTTAATCAATAAGAACGGGACATTTCAGTTGGTATCAGAGCGTTGGTCTTAGAGAACCAGAATTTTGCATTAGTGTGTCTTATCGAGTTTGTTAGGATGCATTAGTGAGTCTGGACTTCGACCGTGTTTACTTAAAAAATGATTGCTTAACAAATTTTGTTGGAAACTATATATTTTTAACATGTGAATATTATGTGATATATTAATCTCTTAACGTGTTTGATATTATGTGATAGATGTCTACCTCTAGAACAAGTCCCATTGACTCACCTAATAATAATGAAGAGTCAAATGTAAATTGGAATGATTCGTGGACTGATTCACAAGTTCCCGAAGAGGAACCGGAAGAAGAGTCGGAACCGGAAGAAGAATCGGAACCAGATGAAGAAATAGAACCGGTGGGGGAAATAATAAAACGGTTAAGTAAAAGAAAATCCTCAACCAACCGACCAAGGTTAATTATGGTCAATGGTGTTTCCGCCAAGGAAGCAAAATATTGGGAGGATTACCAATTCTCCGATGAATCGGATTCCGACGAGAATTCTGATGATGTTATAAAAATTACCCCAACTGAATTTAAAAAGGCAAAAGAAAATAATAAGGGAAAGGGCATAAAAATAGAGAAATCTAATTCCAACCCCGATGAACTTTATATGTATCGTCAACCCCCGAAGTCCTTAAGTTGTAATAATGACCCGGGAACCTCTAAACCACCAGGTTTTTCTAAACCAATGTGGATAACGACGGCTCGTATTAGGGGAACATCATATATCCCTAGAAACTTGGCAAAACGAACCAAAACCGAAGAAGAAGAAACAAGCGAGTCGGAATAAGATAGTTGTATTCGTGTGGTGTAATATATGTGTGCTTATGCTTTATGATATATGTAAAAATTGCTTGTATTAATAAGTATTTTTTTTATGAATCTAACTCTTGTCTATTTTACAGTATAAAAACACAAAATGGATAGACAACCCAATATTTTAAGAGACCTACCCAGAGACATGATTGATGAAATCTTGTCTAGAGTCGGTCAGAATTCTTCGGCATAACTATTTAAGGCGAGATCAGTTTGTAAGACATTCGAAGAACGTTCCAAGAATGCCTTGGTTTATAAAAGGCTTTCGTTTGAAAGATGGGGGATATCACATTGGGAAATCCATAAGTTACGATGTGTTTACTTTGACGCATATATTGCGGGGAACCCAAATGCTATTTTACGCAATGGGTTAAGAAATTATTTTGACTCAATATATCCGAATATTGGACTTCGTGATTTAGAAAAAGCGGCTAACATGCAACATAAAGAAGCATGTTATGCTTACGGATTAGTAATGTTCGCTTCTCACCAAAGTGAGAACAAGAACGTCGGCCTACAACTATTAAACAAAACGTTCCCACAAGTGACGGAATCGGTAATTGGGGTAAGAAATGAGGTTTTTAGATTGTTACGGGACTGTTGGACATTACGTAACCCTCGTCCCTTTGACGATGTTACAACACGCTGTCTTATCAACGGCCATAACGATTATGTTCCACAAGACCAAGGATGGGAAGTAGTCCTAGTAAAACCAGAATGCATGACTTGTTTCTGGACGTATGAATTACGTGTCTTTATTGCCTTCGCTGAACGACTTGTGTACTAGCTAGAATTATCTTCACAACCATCTTGTATCAAATTTATTGTGTGCTATATTTCATGATATATGTAAAATAAGCGGTATTGTAAGTTTGTAAAATATTGTGTAAAAGTTTGAACGCGAAATATTATTATAATCAGTTTTTCATATAGAATTGTAGTAGTTGAATTGTATATTAGCTACTAAGTATGAACTTAACGGGTAGGTACTACCCGAATTTAAACTTATAAAACGCTAATATGAAGAAAAAGCTTTTATAAATGAGTTCATATTATGCTACGAAATACTATTAACTACTCTTAATATTCTGTATGATTAACTTGTTCCATTTGACTATTTTGAAGGAAATGGCACCGACTACTCGACACACCGTGAATATGAATGAAGAGGAATTCCGTACTTTTCTAGCTTCAAACATAGCAGCAGTACAGGCTGCGCTACATACCAACAATAACCTTGGATCTAGCAGTACAGGAAATCGTGTAGGATGCACCTACAAAGAATTCACTGCCTGCAAACCTTTGGAATTTGATGGAACCGAAGGACCGATCGGATTGAAACGGTGGACCGAGAAGGTCGAATCGGTGTTTGCCATAAGTAAGTGTACTGAAGAGGAAAAAGTGAAGTACGCTACGCATACCTTCACAGGTTCTGCGTTAACATGGTGGAATACCTATCTAGAGCAAGTGGGACAAGATGATGCGTACGCACTACCGTGGTCAGTATTCAAGCACTTGATGAACGAGAAGTACCGTCCCAGAACCGAGGTCAATAAGCTCAAGACAGAACTTAGAGGGTTACGAACCCAAGGATTTGATATTACCACGTACGAAAGACGATTCACAGAATTGTGCCTATTGTGTCCGGGAGCATTCGAAGATGAGGAAGAGAAGATCGACGCGTTTGTGAAAGGATTACCGGAAAGAATCCAAGAAGATATAAGTTCACACGAGCCCGCCTCCATACAACAGGCATGTAGAATGGCTCACAAACTAGTGAACCAGATTGAAGAAAGAATTAAAGAACAGACCGCTGAAGAGGCCAATGTGAAGCAAGTCAAAAGAAAGTGGGAGGAAAACGGTGATAAGAATCACCAATACAACAACAACAGCAATTACAACAATAATCGCAACAATTATCCCAACAATCGCAACATCAATCGCAACTACAACAAACGGCCCAACAACAACAACAACAACAACAACAGCAACTACAACAATCATCCCAACAACAATAATAACCGCAACAACAACAACAATCAGAAGCAGCTATGCCAAAGGTGTGAAAAGTATCACTAGGGGTTCTGCACCAAATTTTGCAACAAGCGTAAAAGAAATGGTCATAGCGCGGCGAAGTGTGAGGTCTACGGACCAGGGGTTAATAGAACGAAAGGAAAAAATGGTGTCGGAACGAGTAATGGCGGAGCAAGTAGTGTCGGAGCAAGTTATGCCAATGTAGTTTGTTATAAATGTGGAAAACCGGGCCACATTATTAGAAATTGCCCGAACCAGGAGAACATGAATGGACAAGGCCGCGGAAGAGTTTTCAATATTAATGCGGCAGAGGCACAGGAAGACCCGGAGCTTGTTACGGGTACGTTTCTTATTGACAATAAATCTGCTTACGTTTTATTTGATTCGGGTGCGGATAGAAGCTATATGAGTAGAGATTTTTGTGCTAAATTAAGTTGTCCATTGACGCCTTTGGATAGTAAATTTTTACTCGAATTAGCAAATGGTAAATTAATTTCAGCAGATAATATATGTCGGAATCGAGAAATTAAACTGGTTAGCGAAACATTTAAGATTGATTTGATACCAGTAGAGTTAGGGAGTTTTGATGTGATAATCGGTATGGACTGGTTGAAAGAAGTGAAAGCAGAGATCGTTTGTTACAAAAATGCAATTCGCATTATACGAGAAAAAGGAAAACCCTTAATGGTGTACGGAGAAAAGGGCAACACGAAGCTACATCTTATTAGTAATTTGAAGGCACAAAAACTAATAAGAAAAGGTTGCTATGCTGTTCTAGCACACGTCGAGAAAGTAAAAACTGAAGAAAAGAGCATCAATGATGTTCCCATTGCAAAAGAATTTCCCGATGTATTTCCGAAAGAATTACCGGGATTACCCCCACATCGATCCGTTGAATTTCAAATAGATCTTGTACCAGGAGCTGCACCAATAGCTCGTGCTCCTTACAGACTCGCACCCAGCGAGATGAAAGAACTGCAAAGCCAATTATAAGAACTTTTAGAGCATGGTTTCATTCGACCAAGCACATCACCGTGGGGAGCTCCTGTTTTGTTTGTCAAGAAGAAAGATGGTACATTCAGGTTGTGTATCGACTACCGAGAGTTGAACAAACTTACCATCAAGAACCGTTACCCACTACTGAGAATCGACGACTTATTTGATCAACTACAAGACTCGTCTGTTTATTCAAAGATTGACTTACGTTCCGGGTATCATCAAATGCGGGTGAAAGAAGATGATATTCCAAAGACTGCTTTCAGAACACGTTACGGTCATTACGAGTTTATGGTCATGCCATTTGGTTTAACTAATGCACCAGCTGTGTTCATGGACCTTATGAACCGAGTGTGTGGACCATACCTTGACAAGTTTGTCATTGTTTTCATTGATGACATACTTATTTACTCAAAGAATGACCAAGAACACGGTGAACATTTGAGAAAGGTGTTAGAAGTATTGAGGAAGGAAGAATTGTATGCTAAGTTTTCAAAGTGTGCATTTTGGTTGGAAGAAGTTCAATTCCTCGGTCACATAGTGAACAAAGAAGGTATTAAGGTGGATCCGGCAAAGATAGAAACTTTTGAAAAGTGGGAAACCCCAAAAACTCCGAAACACATACGCCAGTTTTTAGGACTAGCTGGTTACTACAGAAGGTTCATCCAAGACTTTTCCAGAATAGCAAAACCCTTGACTGCATTAACGCATAAAGGGAAGAAATTTGAATGGAATGATGAACAAGAGAAAGCGTTTCAGTTATTGAAGAAAAAGCTAACTACGGCACCTATATTGTCATTGCCTGAAGGGAATGATGATTTTGTGATTTATTGTGACGCATCAAAGCAAGGTCTCGGTTGTGTATTAATGCAACGAACGAAGGTGATTGCTTATGCGTCTAGACAATTGAAGATTCACGAACAAAATTATACGACGCATGATTTAGAATAGGCGCGATTGTTTTTGCATTAAAAACTTGGAGGCACTACTTATATGGGGTCAAAAGTATTATATATACCGACCACAAAAGTCTTCAACACATATTTAATCAGAAACAACTGAATATGAGGCAGCGTAGGTGGATTGAATTGTTGAATGATTACGACTTTGAGATTCGTTACCACCCGGGGATGGCAAATGTGGTAGCCGATGCCTTGAGCAGGAAGGACAGAGAACCCATTCGAGTAAAATCTATGAATATAATGATTCATAATAACCTTACTACTCAAATAAAGGAGGCGCAACAAGGAGTTTTAAAAGAAGGAAATCTAAAGGATGAAATACCAAAAGGATCGGAGCAGCATCTTAATATTCGGGAAGACGGAACCCGGTATAGGGCTGAAAGGATTTGGGTACCAAAATTTGGAGATATGAGAGAAATGGTACTTAGAGAAGCTCATAAAACCAGATACTCAATACATTCTGGAACGGGGAAGATGTACAAGGATCTCAAGAAACATTTTTGGTGGCCGGGTATGAAAGCCGATGTTGCTAAATACGTAGGAGAATGTTTGACGTGTTCTAAGGTCAAAGCTGAGCATCAGAAACCATCAGGTCTACTTCAACAACCCGAAATCCCGAAATGGAAATGGGAAAACATTACCATGGATTTCATCACTAAATTGCCAAGGACTGCAAGTGGTTTTGATACTATTTGGGTAATAGTTGATCGTCTCACCAAATCAGCACACTTCCTGCCAATAAGAGAAGATGACAAGATGGAGAAGTTAGCACGATTGTATTTGAAGGAAGTCGTCTCTAGACATGGAATACCAATCTCTATTATCTCAGATAGGGATGGCAGATTTATTTCAAGATTCTGGCAGACATTACAGCAAGCATTAGGAACTCGTCTAGACATGAGTACTGCCTATCATCCACAAACTGATGGGCATAGCGAAAGGACGATACAAACGCTTGAAGACATGCTACGAGCATGTGTTATTGATTTCGGAAACAGTTGGGATCGACATCTACCGTTAGCAGAATTTTCCTACAACAACAGCTACCATTCAAGCATTGAGATGGCGCCGTTTGAAGCACTTTATGGTAGAAAGTGCAGGTCTCCGATTTGTTGGAGTGAAGTGGGGGATAGACAGATTACGGGTCCGAAGATTATACAAGAAACTACCGAGAAGATCATCCAAATTCAACAACGGTTGAAAACCGCCCAAAGTCGACAAAAGAGCTACGCTGACATTAAAAGAAAAGATATTGAATTTGAAATTGGAGAGATGATCATGCTTAAAGTTGCACCTTGGAAAGGCGTTGTTCGATTTGGTAAACGAGGGAAATTAAATCCAAGGTATATTGGACCATTCAAGATTATTGATCGTGTCGGACCAGTAGCTTACCGACTTGAGTTACCTCAACAACTCGCGGCTGTACATAACACTTTCCACGTCTCGAATTTGAAGAAATGTTTTGCTAAAGAAGATCTCACTATTCCGTTAGATGAAATCCAAATCAACGAAAAACTCCAATTCATCGAAGAACCCGTCGAAATAATGGATCGTGAGGTTAAAAGACTTAAGCAAAACAAGATACCAATTGTTAAGGTTCGATGGAATGCTCGTAGAGGACCCGAGTTCACCTGGGAGCGTGAAGATCAGATGAAGAAGAAATACCCACGTCTATTTCCAGAAGATTCGTCAACACCTTCAACAGCTTAAAATTTCGGGACGAAATTTATTTAACGGGTAGGTACTGTAGTGACCCGAACTTTTCCATGTTTATATATATTAATTGAGATTGATATTTACATGATTAAATGTTTCCAACATGTTAAGCAATCAAACTTGTTAAGACTTGATTAATTGAAATATGTTTCATATAGACAATTGACCACCCAAGTTGACCGGCGATTCACGAACGTTAAAACTTGTAAAAATGACATGACGATATATATATGGATATACATATGGTTAACATGAGATTATGATAAGTAAGTATCTCCATAAGTATATTAACAATGAGTTATATACATATAAACAAGACTACTAACTTAAGGATTTCGAAACGAGACATATATGTAACGATTATCGTTGTAACGACATTTAAATGCATATATATCATATTAAGATATATTAATATATCATAATATCATGATAATATAATAATTTAACATCTCATTAGATATAATAAACAATGGGTTAACAACATTAATTGAGATCGTTAACTTAAAGGTTTCAAAACAACACTTACATGTAACGACTAACGATGACTTAACGACTCAGTTAAAATGTATATACATGTAGTGTATTTAGATGTATTAAAATACTTTTGGAAGACTTCAAGACATATATCAAAACACTCATACTTAACGAAAATGGTTACAGTTACTTTCCCATTCTTTTCTTTCATCAAGAATTCTAGTCGTATTCTTACCGTATTATACACAGCTTCAAAACGTACTTACTATGGGTATATACCAATAGGAACTAGCATGGGATTCCACTCTTGATTATGTCATGTATGACTAATCAATTTTAACTTCTACCATGAGCTAGTCAACTAACTAGAACTCCTTTTAACCTCACTCACCACTCACCATTTACCACTCATCATTCACTCCATTTCACTTCCAATTCTCTTTCTAATTCTCTCTCAACACACCCACACTATTATGAACGTATTTTTCCATTAGTTAATCATCATCTTCATCAAAAATCACTTCAATAATCAAGCTATAATCATCATAGGAAGAACACTTCAAGAACACTTCAAAAATCCCTTCAAGTTTACTAATTTACTTCCAAGCTTTCTAATCCATTCCAAGTAATCATCTAAGATCAAGAAACCTTTGTTATATACAGTAGGTTATATTTCTTATTCAAGGTAATATTCATATTTAAACTTTGATTAAATTTCTATAACTATAAACTATCTTAATTCGAGTAAAAATCTTACTTGAACTTGTTTTTGTGTCATGATCCTACTTCAAGAACTTTCAAGCCATCCAAGATCCTTTGAAGCTAGATCATTTCTTGTAATATCCAGTAGGTTTACCTACTAATCTTGAGGTAGTAATGATGTTCATAACATCATTCGATTCATATATATAAAACTATCTTGTTCGAAGGTTTAAACTCGTAATCACTAGAACATAGTTTAGTTAATTCTAAACTTGTTCGCAAACAAAAGTTAATCCTTCTAACTTGACTTTTAAAATTAACTAAACACATGTTCTATATCTATATGATATGCTAACTTAATGATTTAAAACCTGGAAACACGAAAAACACCGTAAAACCGGATTTACGCCGTCGTAGTAACACCGCGGGCTGTTTTGGGTTAGTTAATTAAAAACTATGATAAACTTTGATTTAAAAGTTGTTATTCTGAGAAAATGAATTTTATTATGAACATGAAACTATATCCAAAAAAATTATGGTTGAACTCAAAGTGGAAGTATGTTTTCTAAAATGGTCATCTAGACGTCGTTTTTTCGACTGAAATGACTACCTTTACAAAAATGACTTGTAACTTATTTTTCCGACTATAAACCTATACTTTTTCTGTTTAGATTCATAAAATAGAGTTTAATGTGAAACCATAGCAATTTGATTCACTCAAAACGGATTTAAAATGAAGAAGTTATGGGTAAAACAAGATTGGATAATTTTTCTCATTTTAGCTACGTGAAAATTGGTAACAAATCTATTCCAACCATAACTTAATCAACTTGTATTGTATATTATGTAATTTTGAGATACCATAGACACGTATACAATGTTTCGACCTATCATGTCGACCCATCTATATAATATATTTTGGAACAACCATAGACACTCTATATGCAGTAATGTGGGAGTTAGCTATACAGGGTTGAGGTTGATTCCAAAATAATATATATAGTTTGAGTTGTGATCAATACTGAGATACGTATACACTGGGTCGTGGATTGATTCAAGATAATATTTATCGATTTATTTCTGTACATCTAACTGTGGACAACTAGCTGTAGGTTACTAACGAGGACAGCTGACTTAATAAACTTAAAACATCAAAATATATTAAAAGTGTTGTAAATATATTTTGAACATACTTTGATATATATGTATATATTGTTATAGGTTCGTGAATCAACCAGTGGCCAAGTCTTACTTCCCGACGAAGTAAAAATCTGTGAAAGTGAGTTATAGTCCCACTTTTAAAATCTAATATTTTTGGGATGAGAATACATGCAGGTTTTATAAATGATTTACAAAATAGACACAAGTACATGAAACTACATTCTATGGTTGAATTATCGAAATCGAATATGCCCCTTTTTATTAAGTCTGGTAATCTAAGAATTAGGGAACAGACACCCTAATTGACGCGAATCCTAAAGATAGATCTATTGGGCCTAACAAGCCCCATCCAAAGTACCGGATGCTTTAGTACTTCGAAATTTATATCATATCCGAAGGGTGTCCCGAAATGATGGGGATATTCTTATATATGCATCTTGTTAATGTCGGTTACCAGGTGTTCATCATATGAATGATTTTTATCTCTATGTATGGGATGTGTATTGAAATATGAAATCTTGTGGTCTATTGTTACGATTTGATATATATAGGTTAAACCTATAACTCACCAACATTTTTGTTGACGTTTTAAGCATGTTTATTCTCAGGTGATTATTAAGAGCTTCCGCTGTCGCATACTTAAATAAGGACGAGATTTGGAGTCCATGCTTGTATGATATTGTGTAAAAACTGCATTCAAGAAACTTATTTTGTTGTAACATATTTGTATTGTAAACCATTATGTAATGGTCGTGTGTAAACAGGATATTTTAGATTATCATTATTTGATAATCTACGTAAAGCTTTTTAAACCTTTATTGATGAAATAAAGGTTATGGTTTGTTTTAAAATGAATGCAGTCTTTGAAAAACGTCTCATATAGAGGTCAAAACCTCGCAACGAAATCAATTAATATGGAACGTTTTTAATCAATAAGAACGGGACATTTCACTAGTGCATGTGAAGAAGTTAGAAACTGAGGAGAAAAGTGTGGATGATGTACGAATTGTGAACGAATTTCCCGACGTCTTTCCGAAAGAATTGCTGGGATTACCCTCGCCGCGATCAGTGGAGTTTCAAATTGATATAGTGCCAGGAGCTGCACCTCTAGCTCATGCACCTTATCGACTTGCACCTTCTGAACTACAAGATTTGCAGAGTCAACTACAGGAATTGCTAGACCGTGGATTTATTCGACCGAGTTCATCGCCTTGGGGCGCACCTGTTTTGTTCGTGAAGAAGAAGGACTGATCTTTCCGCATGTGTATCGATTATCGTGAACTGAAAAAGTTGAAGATCAAGAATTGGTATCCCCTTCCCAGGATTGACGATCTGTTCGATCAGCTGCAAGGATCCAGCGTTCACTCCAAGATCAATTTGCGGTCAGGTTATCACTAGTTGAGGGTGAAGTAGAGCGATGTACTTAAGACTGCGTTCCGAACTCGTTATGGTCATTATGATTTTCTGGTGATGCCATTCGGTTTAACCAACGCACCTGCCGTGTTCATGGATCTTATGAATCGAGTATGCAAGCCGTACCTAGACAAATTCGTTATCGTATTCATAGAAGATATCCTAATCTATTCCAAAAGCGAAGAAGAACATGAGAAACATCTTCGACTTGTGCTTGAACTCTTGAGACAAGAGTAACTCTATGCCAAATTCTCCTAGTGTGAATTTTGGTTGAAGGAAGTCCAATTTCTTGGTCATATTGTGAGCGATCAGGGTATCAAAGTCGATCCCGCAAAGATCGAAGCCATCAGCAAGTGGGAAACCCCCACTACTCCTACTCATATTCGCCAATTTTTAGGCCTCGCCGGTTGCTATCGTAGATTCATCGAAGGTTTCTCTTTGATTGCGCGTCCTTTGACCACGTTAACTCACAAGGGGGAGAAGTTCATTTTGGCAACAGAGGAAGAGTCGGCATTCCAAACCTTGAAGCAGAAGTTAACCACCGCACCGATCTTATCCCTTCTCGAAGGCATTGATGACTTCGTTGTATATTGCGATGCCTCCCGACAAGGTTTTGGGTGTGTATTGATGCAATGGAAGAAGGTTATTGCTTACGCCTCCCGACAACTGAAGATTCACGAGCGAAACTACACGACTCATGATCTCGAACTTGAAGCCGTCGTCTTTGCGCTCAAACTGTGGAGACACTATCTTTACGAAACCAAGAGTACTATCTTCACCGACCACAAAAGCCTCCAACACATATTTGATCTGAAGCAACTGAACATGAGATAGCGACGGTGGATTGAGACATTGAACGATTATGATTGTGAACTTCGTTACCATCCTGGCAAGGCAAATGTTGTAGCTGATGCCTTGAGCCGAAAGGAAAGAATGGTACATCTTCGTGTTCGCGCCTTAAACATCACCATCCACATGAATCTTAATAGCCAAATCCGTGTAGCCCAAGAGGAAGCTCTCAAAGAGGAGAATATTTCTCATGAACACTTGAACATTCTCGTCTCTCGATTCGAGGTTAAGGAAACTGGACTCCGATATTTTGAAGGAAGAATTTGGGTGCCTAGTTATGGGGATTTACGAAGCCTAATTCTAGACGAAGCCTACAAGTCAAGGTATTCGATTCATCCAGGAGCTGATAAGATGTACCATGACCTCAAGGAGCAATATTGGTGGCGAAACCTTAAGAAGGATGTTGCTGTTTACGTTGGAAAGTGTTTAACTTGTTCCAAGATCAAAGCCAAACATCAGAGGCCATCCGGGTTACTTCAGCAACCCGAAATCCCGCAATGGAAGTGGGAAGGAATAACGATGGACTTCATCACGAAGCTACCAAAGACGGTAGGCGGTTATGATACCATCTGGGTCAATATCGACCATCTTACCAAATCTGCTCACTTTCTAGCCATGAAGGAAACCGATACGATGGACAAACTCACACAGCTATACATAAAGGAAATTGTATCTCATCACGGTGTACCCTTATCGATTATTTCAGACTGAGATGCCCGTTTCGCTTCTAGATTTTGGCGTTCTTTGCAAGAAGCTTTGGGACACGTTTAGATATGAGTACCGCGTATCACCCGCAAACTGACGGACAAAGCGAACGCACGATTCAAATCTTGGAGGACATGTTGCGAGCTTGAGTTATTGATTTTGGAAAAGCTTGGGAGAAACATTTACCTCTAGCCGAATTCTCTTACAACAATAGTTACCATTCGAGCATTAAGGCTGCACCTTTCGAAGCTTTGTATGGCCGCAAGTGCCGTTCGCCTATCTGTTGGGCCGAAGTTGGTGAAAAGCAAATCACCGGACCCGAACTCGTCCATCAAACAACCGAGAAGATAGTCCAAATCCAGGCAAGGCTTAAGACGGCCCGTGACCGTCAAAAGACCTATGCCGACCTTAAACGTAAAGATCTCGAATTTCAAGTAGGTGACCGCGTAATGTTGAAAGTCGCACCTTGGAAAGGTGTAATTCATTTCGAAAAGCGTGGGGAGCTAAATCCACGATATATTAGTCCTTTCAAAATCTTGGAGCTTATTGAACCCGTCGCTTACCATTTGGATCTTCCATCTCAATTAAGTGCTGTTCATCCCACTTTCTACGTTGATATCGGGCAAAAAGTCACGCCCCTAAATTGAGCCCCAAAACAATAAAGATTAAAACTTTGTCGGAAAAATTATCACTTTTTCGGTTGATTTTGTAGATCAGGTAATTACAAAGGCGATGCAAAAAGAATCAAGTAAAACGGAGCTAAAACGAAGATTCTAGAGCGAAAACGGTGAAAGACAAGAAATCAAGTTACGATCCAGTGAATCAGACTGACCAACACCAAAATCGGCTTGCCAAACGGCCTGCCATACAGCCTGCCAGTACGGAAACGGCCTGCCAAATATGGCTCACCAAACGGTCTGCTAAACGGCTTGCCCAAAAAACGGGCTGCCAAATACGGGCCACCAAACGCGCTGCCATACGGCCAGCCAGCCATATTCTGGCAAAAACCAAGTCTATTTAAAGGGCCTTCTCCATCCATTCCAAAACACACTCAACTTGCAATTCAATTTATCAATCTTTTAGTTAGTTTTTAGTAGTAGTTAGCTTAGCTTTTATTTTCCGGAGGATATCCCGGCGAGTCCCTACGATCTCGGGCAGATTTGTTCGGCCTTTTCAGGTTTTTATCCGAAACGCTTGTCTTTTGTATTAAACATGTATTCTTACCTTTTATGTTTAATAATGCGTTCCAATATTTCCATGATAGCTTAATTAATCTGTATGTTGCCATGATAGAAGTTTGGGTTAGCGTAATTATGTTAATTTAGTACGATTACTGTTATAATACTGAACTAGGAAGTCTGATAGATTTGTATGCTAGCATCTTAAGGATTGACCAACTTAGGTTGTGATCAGGACTTGTCCACCTATATGAAATTAGCTACTTCATAGGATTAAGACCCCTGGTTATACTGTATCTGAAGATTCTATGAACTCGGTATGGCCGGAGTTTCTGAGAGGCATCTAATGCACTTTTAGGACACAGAACCTAGGAATTGAGACATGAATGACCTAGTATGCCGATGGTCTGTTCTGAAGAGACCTCTTAGGAGCTGTTAAGATCTAGTTAGTGCCTTTACTGTATGACCCAAGCCTATTGCATGTTCTTGTCTGATTGTTGCCCTAGGTCTTAGTCATATCAACTGTTTAGGTATTCATTAGGTTTCTATCTGCTTTACTATCAGTATATTAACTGTAATGCTGTATAATGTTTGATTTGTTGTGATCTCATTAGTATGATGGAATGGTTGTTAGTTTTCATTTATGGTTTTGCCAACTTAAACCGACGGATTCCTTCCGTTTGTGATCAGTGTTCAATCAACACGGCACGTTGTTATTCAGTTACCTAAACTGATAACGAGGTTTAGGATTAGAGCTTAACATACTAATAAACCTAGTACTTTACTGAGGATAACCTCCGAGGCATTGTTACACTTCAGTTATACGACCAAGTGACATACTTCTCACTGCTCAAAGAGAACTCCGAGAGTTCAGAGACAAGTAGGTCTGTGTAATTGGGTTCATCCAACCAGATCTACATCATTCCAAGCATAGTCTTAACATAAGCATAATTACCCTTTCCCTAACCCAACTCTGATATCTTGGTCAACATTTTCCTGATCTGCATACTCTGGATATCCTTTCACTTTATTTACTTTTCTGCATTTAGGACCTTTAGCTAAAATCAACTACTATCTTTTATCTAGGTAATTTAACAAAAAAAGACAGTTATCCACTTGATCTTCAATTCGTTAATCAGCATAAAAATGACACTAGGTTAACTTACACCTTCTACACTTTAGAAAGCAAAAGTAAATTTAGGCTCCGCAAAATATAAATTAAACGAAAATCTCTGCATGCTATACCGAATCTAACGCCCTGCGACCTAACGTCACCGCACGAATAAAACCGTCCGTTTTGGCTATATCAGTAAAGAGACTTCTTCTTTGGTGCCGCTGCCGGGGATCGAATATTTTGATCGAGAAAGATTTTAAACAGACAAAGTATTGTTTGGTGGTGTCTAAGAAAGACAATTATACACGGACTTGGTTATTAGATTTTCCGAACAGTCTCCAATTATATTGGAACCAAAAGGATCTTGCCTCTCCGTAGTCGGCCTGGCCACCTCGATACGAGTAATCTGTGAGAAGTCCTATCAGTTAAGATATCCGATCTGGTTAGCGACCGAATTTCAAGAATAATTGTTTTTATTAAATTATTGATCCTTTTAGTAAATTAATATTTTCTAAAAGTTACTTTTAAGTCTTTTTTAACAGAAAATCTAAAAATGAACCAACAAGACACCCTTGCTTCTATGCATAATTCATGCTTAAGGAAAGAGGAGGACCAATCACCTTAGGAACCGAAGGAATTCCTGAAATCAGTTCACACATGATTAAATTAGTCAGTTTGATCTGTAAATTTCAAGGAATACCGACTGACGATCCGAACTTTCATATAAACAAATTTATCAGTCTGGTTGACTCTTTTAAGAAGGAATTAAACGAGAAAAATATTTTAAAACTTCATCTTTTTCAATATTCACTTTCTGCACGCTTCAGCATGGTTTGACGCACTTAACCCGAATTCAATCCATACATGGGAGGATTTAGCCACTAAATTTCTAAACAAATTTTATCCACCCTCCCTGCAAACCTGTTTAAGGAATGACATCACTAACTTTTCTCAAAAAGAAAATGAGTCATTGTGTCTAGCATGGAATAGAGTAAAAATGATGCTTAAAAGATGTCTGAATCATTCGTTAAGCCGGGCAGACATAATTTGTACACTTTACAATGGTTTAACCAAGGATGATAAGGCTCTCCTAGACATGGACTCGCAAGGCAATTTCATGTCCCGAACAGCAGATGAAACATGGGATCTCTTGGACACAATAGCTACACAGCAGGAGGATTGGAACAATGAAGCTGCTGAGAAGGATGACGTCTTCGCTCATACGGTAAAAATGCTGGAAACCAGGTTACAAGATCTCACCCTCACTCTTCAAAGTTTACCAATTCCTAAAAACTCCGATGCTTCTAGAACCAATCTAAGGTATCCTTACCCTAGATGGGCACACAAACAGCAAAATAGCTCGGATCATAATATAGTATTCCCATTGCACAAACCTACTCTCCACTCTAAGGAAATTTTAGTTGAATTTATGAAAAAGTAATATATGATAAACCTTCAAGTCATAGAATGCCAGAACAAGTTCGACACTTTGATAAAGACTTTTGAAGAATTAATCACTAATTTTCAGCTTACGCTTAAACGATTAACCACTAAAATTGATATAGATTGTAGTGAGTTTGATGCCCTAGTAATCACTAGAGGAGGGAAGGAAACAACTGTTAATATACCCATACAAGATTTTTTCGATAAGGAACCTGTGTCAATTGACCCAGTTGTAAATCCACCAGAACCTATCTCTCCTAAGGCCCCAGAGATTATACCGCGCGCCCGCATACCTTTTCCATGTAGGCTTAGGAAGAAAAAACAAGAAGCACAATTTACTAAGTATTGAGATATTATTAAGAATTTGCATTTGAATGTACGTCTAGCTGATGCTTTAGTAGAAATGCCAAACTGCACTAAATTTTTCAAAGAACTGCTTTCAAACAAAGAGAGATAGTTAGCTTGCCCTTAAGTGAAGAATGCTCGTTAGTATTACAGCATGGAATTCCCCCTAAGTTAGGAGATACAGGAAGATTTATGGTACCTTGCTACCTGCAAGATGTCCAAATTAGCAATGCGTTAGCAGAGTTAGGAGCCAGTGTAAACCTAATGCCCTATTCATTATTCAAGAAGCTAGGATTAAATGACTTAAGGCCAACCAGAATGACTATGAAACTCGCGGACAGATCAGTTAAGATTCCTCGGGGAATAGCTGAAGATGTCCTAGTTAGAGTGGATAAGTTCGCGTTTCTCGTCGATTTCATCATTATGGATATTGAGGAAGACACGAAGGTCCCACTCATTCTTGGCAGACCATTCCTGAATACTGCCAAGGCCGTAATTGACGTTCACGATAAATCATTAAAGTTAAGGGTTGGAGGAGAAGAAATCACATTCAATGTTGATCGCCTGATGAACCATCCTAAGAAAGAAGATGTGAATCTCTCTGATTCTTTTCAAGAACTCGTCAACGAATACCTGGAATAGACTATGGCTATATGTAATCAAGATCAAATTTCTAAGGATCTGTTCTTTACACCTCCTGAAGGAAATCTCGACAAACATTCCGCCATAGACCTTAGTTAACACAAATCTCCCCTCTTTGAAAGTAACTTTCTTGGCAATACTATTCAAATAGCACCACTTGGACAAGGCATTCCTCTACCTCTATTAAGGAGAAGACCTAATGAAGCAACAGACTTCATTCCGATACATCAGGAACCCCAGTTAAGGGGAGACTGTGAGGAGTTTCCCGAACCAACCGTCGAAACTAAGGAAGACGTTTCTGAAGAGGAAGCATTAAGAAGGACAATTTCTAGAAATGAAGAACAGATAGCATCAGTGACCGCTACTGAAGAATCAGGATTCCAGGAGAAGTACGACTCGTTAGACCGAAAGGAAATAGCTAGGATGAAGCCATCTATCGAGGAGCCTCCGGAGTTGGAATTGAAGAAGTTTCCCGACAATCTGGAATATGCATTCTTAGAAGGAGAATCGCAATTCCCTGTGATCATATCGAAAGACCTCACGCCACAAGAGAAGGCGAAATTGATTCGAGTTTTGAAATCACATAAGAAGGCAATTACTTGGAAGATCTCCGACATTAAAGGGATCAGCCCCAACTATTGCACCCACAAGATCTTCATGGAAGATGATTTCAAACCATCAGTTTAGAGGTAAAGAAGGGTCAACCCTATGATTCAAGAAGTCGTCAAGAAAGAAGTAATCAAACTTCTGGACGCCGGTCTGATCTATCCAATCTCTGATTCACCATGGGTTAGTCCTGTTCAAGTGGTACCCAAAAAGGGAGGGACAACCGTAATTCAAAATGAGAATAATGAATTTATTCCAACACGGGAAGTCACCGATTGTAGGGTTTGCATAGACTATCATAAACTAAACGATGCAACCCAGAAAGATCATTTTCCATTACCTTTTATCGATCAAATGTTGGAACGTCTATCAGGAAATGAATTCTATTGTTTCCTTGATGGTTTTTCTGGCTACTTTTAAATTCCCCTCGATCCAAAGGACCAAGAGAAAACAACCTTTACCTGTCCTTATGGAACATTTGCCTATCGTCGCATGCCCTTTGGGTTATGCAATGCACCGGCTACATTTCAACAATGTATGGTAGAAATATTCCACGACATGATTGAACGTTGTATGGAAGTCTTCATGGACAATTTCTCAGTCTTTGGTAGTACCTTTGATTCGTGCCTTTCAAACCTTGACACGATGCTCACCCGGTGTGAAGAGTCAAATTTAGTTCTGAATTGGGAAAAATGTCACTTCATGGTAAAAGAAGGGATAGTTTTAGGACATAAGATTTCAAAAGCAGGAATAGAAGTTGATAAGGCTAAGATTGAGACCATTACTAAACTTCCAGAACCTACCACAGTAAGAGCAGTTAGGAGTTTCCTAGGACACGCCGGTTTCTACCGACGTTTCATTAAGGATTTTTCAAAGGTCACACGACCTCTCACTCATCTCCTAGGAAAGGAAGTCCCGTTTGTCTTCGATGAAGAATGTCGAAAAGCATTCAACTATCTGAAAGAATAGCTAACACATGCGCCCATCATGATAGCTCCTGATTTGAGTCTACCCTTTAAGAGCATGTGTGATGCGAGTGATTTCGCAGTTGGATCTGTTCTTGGACAACAGGTGGATAAACACTTTCATCCAATCTATTACGCAAGCAAAACCTTAACCGGAGCTCAAGAGAATTACACTACCACGGAGAAGGAGCTGCTAGCCGTAGTATTCGCCTTCGATAAATTTCGTTCCTATCTCATCCTATCCAAGACTACAGTCTATACAGATCATTCAGCCCTCAAATATCTATTAACTAAGCAAGAACCAAAACCAAGACTCCTATGATAGATCTTACTCCTTCAAGAATTCGATATTAAGATTAAAGATAAGATAGGAGCAGAGAACGTCGCAGCAGATCATCTTAGTCGTTTGGAGAACCCAGTGATGGAAAAACTTGCTAAACAAGATATCAGAGATAAATTTCCGGAGGAACAGCTTATGAGTTTAGGACAAACTCACATAGGATCACAGTTTACTGACACTCCTTGGTACATGGCCAACTACTTAGTTGCCGGAGTAGTACAAAAAGGAATGAGTACCTCCCGAAGAAGGTAGTTCTTCAGGGATGCCAAGTACTACTACTGGGAAGATCCCTACCTATTTAGAATTTGCCCTGATCAGATAATCAGGAGGTGCGTAGATGAAAAGCAAGCAGTAGGGGTTCTTAACCAATGTCACCATGGGCTAACCGGAGGTCATCATGGAGCAAACTTAACCGCAAGAAAAGTCTATGAATCAGGATTCTACTGGCCGTCTATATTCCGAGATGCACAAGAGCTTGTAAAGCGTTGCGACGCATGCCAAAGGCAAGGTATTATCTCTATCAAGAACGAGATGCCTCGGACTAATATCCAAGCTTGCGAGATCTTCGATATATGGGGATTCGACTTCATGGGCCCATTCCCAAAGTCTAACGGGAAAGAATATGTCCTCGTAGCAGTAGATTACGTCTCTAGATGGGCCGAAGCCCAAGCATTTCCGACCAATGATGCCAAAGTCGTCACCAATTTTCTGAGGAGACTCTTCTACAGATTTGGAGCTCCCCGTGCGATAATTAGTGATAGAGGCACACACTTCTGTAATACTCAGTTTATGAAGGTGATGCAACAATACAGAGTTACCCACAAGATGTCCACTGCCTATCATCCGCAGACCAACGGACAAGCAGAGGTCACGAACAGAGCACTCAAAAGAATCTTAGAACGAACTGTCGGCCATCATGGAAATAAATGGGCCGAGAATCTAGATGATGCTATGTGGTCATTCCGGACTGCTTACAAGAATCCTCTAGGAACTACACCCTACCGCATGATCTATGGAAAAGCTTGTCACCTTCCGCTAGAACTTGAATACAAAGCACTCTGGGCGCTGAAGACCTGCAACCTCGATCCCTCAGTTACCGGAAGACATAGGAAAATGCAAATGAATGAACTCGCCGAATTGAGAGACCAAGCATATGAAACGTCATACATCTACAAGGAACGAACAAATCTTACGCATGATGCAAAATTAATTCCTACAAAGTTCGCCCTTGGAGATAAAGTTCTTCTCTTCAATTCTCGATTTAAGAAGTTCGCGGGAAAATTTAGATCAAGATGGAGTGGCCCATACAAAGTTGTACATGCTTTTCCTCACGGAGCCATGGAATTGGAAGGACCTACTGGTAACTTCAAGGTCAATGGCCACTGGTTGAAACCTTATCTAGAAGACCACGATAAGGAGGAACACCTTTTCTCCTTTGATCCATTCTGAAGATCTGACAAGGAAAAGTCGAGCTGAAACGACTTGATAAACAAAGCGCTCTTGAGAGGCACCCCTTGCTTATCCTTTTTATTACTTATTTTTATTTTTTTCTATTTTCAGTCTTAAGATATTACCTCTGTGTACTAACAACTAAGCGCCATACTTGTGCTTAGTACTTACAAGTTGTTGAATGTGTTCAGGCAAAATGCCAAGTTCAGGAGCATCAGCTTACATTCCAGTTCGCAGGAGGAGGAATCCTAGAGTTTACTCATCCGGAAGCAGTGCTGATCAGAACAGGCCATCAACAGGGCAATTAGGCCCAAGGCGTTTGATATTAGAGAGTGTTGAGGAGGATATTGGCACAGCACCACCAGCTCCTCCCATCCGACGATCTAGACGTTTAGCCAGGAGACCAGCCGAGCACACACAGTTGCCAGATATGCATGAGCCAAAGATAGTGATACACTACGGAGCCACTTTGAATGACCCTGATGTTGCATGGGCACTACTCAGAGATCAGCAGAGACTCTACAAAGCTCTAAGAGCATACCTCCAGCACGAGGGGATACCGCACAGTACTCTGGGTCTGTCTTCATTTAGGCTAGCGCGCCGTGTTCAGCCGACACGACAAGCTACGCCCAGGCATTCCACACGGACCTCAGTTCACTCAGTTCACTCAGCTGCCATGCCTGTACATGCTACTCCTGTTCCCATCACGCCGCCTGCTCCAGTCACTAAGCCAGTTCCAGTCACTGAGTTACCAGAGGGTTGTCATCTAGTCATTATTCCCATTTTAGCGGAGCCACCAATGGCCCAGGCATTTGAGATCACTGGGAGCATACCTGACGAGGAGCCTTTCCCAGACTTATCCCACCTGGAGCTGCCATCAGACTTATGTCTGGATTCACTACTAGGCCCTGAGTTGGATATAGGGCAACCTCTCGACTACATACCGAGCCTAAAGGATGATGATGATGAGATCTGCAGATATTTTGCAACTCCAACACAGCGCATTGACCAGGATAGTATCCCATAGAATACTTTATCTTTATTCTATCTTTTAGTTTCTATCTTTTTAAAAGCATTGTACTGAAAAATTATATATAATGGAAATGCTGCCTTTCTCTTTTTGTTCTTCATGAAGAAATATTATCAAAAGAGACTGGTCCCTAGGAGATTGACCGTAGGAAGGCCCAGCACTAGGAAAGTAACACGACCATAGGGAAGTAATCCTTCCTCAAACCTATTTCAATTATAACGCACTAAAATCTCTAAGTGTGGGGTAACCCCCACAACTAACTTAGAATTTTAGAAGTCAATGTCCTTAATTTATATAGTATCAAAATATTCTTTCTAGAGAACATTAGGGACAATGTTCTTCTAAGTGCGGGGTAATGGGTAAGGTTTTTAAAGGTCGAAGTTTTAAAGTCAAGTAACCATAAAACGCCAAGTTTTGAAAAATTCTTTTGTCCAAAAGTAATTAAGCAATGGATATTGGGTAATTTTGAAAAATTCTTACTTTGTTTTTGCCCAAAATATCTAATAAAATTGCTAGAAATCGGTTTTTGGAACATTTATTAGAACGGAACGATTAAGCTGAAACTAATGTTTTGCGTCAAAAGATTTCTTTTAAGAAAATATGTAAAAGGCTACGCATGATCAAGCACGACCCCTACTCTAAAAAGTGAGGAATATTGGACCCAAAGTATCTGTATGACCCATCAAATCTGCAGTACTTTGTTATTTCAATTGATGAGCGTGCCGGTGTACGGTTCAAGTTAGAACTTAGTTCAGTCATACGTTTCAAGGCCAATGGTTAGTGAGTGCCATACGTGGTGCATGTGCGATCTCCTTCCGAAATCATTCTGAATAAAGAAGACAAAAAGCCCTCCGTTTCTGTTTCCACTCCACGCAATTTAAACCGACCAACTCACACAAAGAGTTGATGAATCAGAAATATTCACCCCCAAATTCACTCCCAAAATACACCATTCACATTCACTCCCCTTTCCATTCATCGAAAGATCCAGAGATTAATGAAGAGATAGATCGATCAAATTCGCTTCAAAAGCACTAGTTGAAAGATTCCGAACCCCTGATTGTTTTTGATAGGTCAAAGACCTATTTTCAGTGGATTATCACTTCCTCTCTGGGCACCAGGAACGAAAGATGAAAGTTATGAAGAAAGGGTATGCCAAGAAAAAATGATTATGAAAGAGCAAAGTCTCTAAATAAGGCAAAAAGAAACCCAAGGAGATGCCCTGAAGAAGAATGCTGGAAGAGCAAAAGAAAATTCTAGACAAAGTCTTAGCAAAATCCGCCTCTTGCAAAGAAAACCTTTACGGAATTCTCATCCATTATCTATCCAAAAATGGATACTCTGAAGAATCAAAGTCTATCAATTCTCTCGAATCAAGAGATCTGGATCTCTTTCACCTTATCCATAAATTTTCAACCAAACCCTATAACCCGTCTTCCTCTTGAAAGAATGCTTAGAAAGAAGATCAGTGCCGTCCTTACTTAACCGGTGGAGATATCGATGCTTTACCAAGCCTATTATGAGAACTGTTACACGACTGGCTTCTGAGTGACAATACAATTAGAATAGGACACCCTAAACACTTGAGTGATATGAGTGATCCGTCAGTGAGGAGCCTGATCATGTATACTCTACATCCGAGAGTTGGTAAGTACGCCTTTTCCACTATGGACACGATTGAAATCTGGCAACCGAATCATCGAAGCTCGAAACTTTTTCTAATACTTTCGAAAGATGTGCCGACTTCTGATGAAGGCATAATAAAAGGATCTACAGGTAGGGCAGGGGAGAATCTATTAGAAATATCCTTATATTCCCGCTTTCTTGCTTGAGGACAAGCAAAGCTAAGTGTGCGGTATTTGATATCGGGCAAAAAGTCACGTTTTTACCCCCTAAATTGAGCCCCAAAATAATAAAGACTAAAACTTTGTCAACAAAATTATCGCTTTTTCGGTTGATTTTGTAGATCAAGTAATTACAAAGGCGATGCAAAAAGAATCAAGTAAAACGGAGCTAAAACAAAGATTCTAGAGCGAAAATGATGAAAGACAAGAAATCAAGTTACGATCAAGTGAATCAGACTGACCAGCACCAAAAATGGATTGCCAAACAGCCTGCCAAACGGCCTGCCATACGGCCTGCCAGTATGGAAACGGCCTGCCAAATACGGCTCACCAAACGGGCTGCCAAACGGCTTGCCATAAAAACGGGCTGCCAAATATGACCCACCAAACGGGTTTCCATACGGCCTGCCAGTCGTATTCTGGCAAAAACTAAGTCTATTTAAAGGGCCTTCTCTATCCATTCCAAAACACACACAACTTGCCATTCAATTTATATTTTCAATCTTTTAGTTAGTTTTTAATAGTAGTTAGCTTAGCTTTTATTTTCCGGAGGATATCCCGGCGAGTCCCTACGATCTCGGGCAGATTTGTTCGGCCTTTTCAGGTTTTTATCCGAAACGCTTGTCTTTTGTATTAAACATGTATTCTTACCTTTTATGTTTAATAATGCGTTCCGATATTTCCATGATAGCTTAATTAATCTGTATGTTGCCATGATAGAAGTTTGGGTTAGCGTAATTATGTTAATTTAGTACGATTACTGTTATAATACTGAACTAGGAAGTCTGATAGATTTGTATGCTAGCATCTTAAGGATTGACCAGCTTAGGTTGTGATCAGGACTTGTCCACCTATATGAAATTAGCTACTTCATAGGATTAAGACTCCTGGTTATACTGTATCTGAAGATTCTATGAACTCGGTATGGCCGGAGTTCCTGAGAGACATCTAATGCACTTTTAGGACACGAAACCTAGGAATTGAGACATGAATGACCTAGTATGCCTATTGACTGTTCCGAAGAGACCTCTTAGGAGCTGTTAAGATCTAGTTAGTGCCTTTACTGTATGACCCAAGCCTATTGCATGTTCTTATCTGATTGTTGCCCTAGGTCTTAGTCATATCAACTGTTTAGGTATTCATTAGGTTTCTATATGCTTTACTATCAGTAGTATATTAACTGTAATGCTGTATAATGTTTGATTTGTTGTGATCTCATTAGTATGATGGAATGGTTGTTAGTTTTCATCTAAGGTTTTGCCAACTTAAACTGACAGATTCCTTCCGTTTGTGATCAGTGTTCAATCAACACGGCACGTTGTTATTTAGTTACCTAAACTGATAACGAGATTTAGGATTAGAGCTTAACTCACTAATAAACCTAGTACTTTACTGAGGATAACCTCCGAGGTATTGTTACACTTCAGTTATACGACCAAGTGACATACTTCTCACTGCTCAAAGAGAACTCAGAGAGTTCAGAGAAAAGTAGGTCTGTGTAATTGGCTCATCCAACCAGATCTACATCATTCCAAGCATAGTCTTAACATAAGCATAATTACCTTTCCCTAACCCAACTCTGATATCTTGGTCAATATTTCCCTGATCTGCATACTCCGGATATCCTTCCACTTTATTTACTTTTCTGCATTTAGGACCTTTAGCTAACATTAACTACTATCTTTTATCTAGGTAATTTAACAAAAAAAGACAGTTATCCACTTGATCTTCAATTCGTTAATCAGCATAAAAAACGACACTAGGTTAACTTACACCTTCTACACTTCAGAAAGTAAAAGTAAATTTAGGACCCATAAAATATAAATTAAACGTAAATCTCTGCATGCTATACCGAATCTGACGCCCTGCGACCTAACGACACCGCACGAATAAAACCGTCCGTTTTGGCTATATCATACGTGTCGAATCTGAAGAAGTGTCTTGCTGAACCAGAACTTTTCATACCTCTGGATGAGCTTATGATTGATGAAAAACTCCACTTCGTGAAAGAGCCTGTTGAAATTATGGACTGTGAGGTCAAGACCTTGAAACGCAACAAGATTCCAATTGTTCGAGTCCGTTGGAATGCTAAACAAGGACACGAGTTTACTTGGGAACGAGAGGATCAGATGATGCAGAAGTATCCTCACCTTTTCCCGACTCTACTGTCTACCTCAGCTTAAAATTTCGGGAAAAAATTTCTTTAACAGGTGGGTAATGTAACTACCCGACTTTTTTGACTTATTTTTTTGTACTTATTACTTTCACGAAACTGCGTATTTGTACTTAATGTGTTAGATTATATTCTGGGATCTTATTTCATGTTGATTACTTTCGTTTATATTTTAAAACATGTTATTAAGTACGTAGTTACTTAACTTGATCCTCAAATGCTTTTATGACCGTTAGTGTCACTGGACGTTTAGAACGAGCACTCTGTACATGATTAATTTTGGTCATAATTGGAATATTATGACTACGTAAAACTAATTGTTATTTTCTAATGACAATTACTTGGCTTATTGGTTGCTTAATTACGCTTAGGAATTTACTAATGCACACTAGTTAGTCTTAATGGACTTTCTACCTTATTGGACTTAAGCCCACCCTACTCTAGCTAATGGACTCTTAAATTAGCCCAACTTTAATAAGTTTATGACCCATTAAAATGTAAGACAAAATCCCATTAATATGAGCCAACATACTAGCATTTTTGTTAACCATTACCACACATGTTGCATGGGATCCCAACAATAAGCACCACCTTTAGACCACCACCAAGCAAAAAGCAAAAAGCAAAAAGTTGTCCCCTTGTCCCCCCTCCCCCAAAACCCACAGCCTACACCACCCACCACCACTATAAATATCAAGCCTCATTCACCCATTTCACACTTGATTTCATTCTCATTTTACACACACTTACTCTCTAATTTTCTCTATAGTCTTTCTCACACTAAAATTGTAAGTTTTAAATTTTCTTCTTCTTATTTTCTTCTTATATACGACATCATCATCATCATCATCATCATCATCATCATCATAAGATCAAGCTTTTTAGCTTCTTGATCTTGTTATATCTTGTAGATTCAAACTTTGATTTGAATCCTTCAAGAACATGAAAGATTCAAGCTTTCTAGCTTTGAATCTTCATTACTTTGTTGGATCTAAGTTTTGAAGCTTAAGATCACTTTATTTTGTTAAAAGATCAAAAATTGTGTTTATGATCTTCATGTAACTTGAAGATCTAACCTTTTGCTTTAAAGATCTTCAGGAACATAAAAGATTCAAGCTTTCTAGCTTTGGATCTTCATTACTTTGATGGATCTAAGCTTTATAGCTTAAGATCACTTTGTTTTTGCTAAAAGATCAAAACTTGTGTTTATGATCTTCATGAAACTTGAAGATCTAGCTTGTTGCTTTAAAGATCTTCAAGGACATAAAAGATTCAAGCTTTCTAGCTTTGAAATCTCATAATTATTGTTAAGGGATCCAAGCTTTCTAGCTTAGGGTTTCATTACTTTGTTTGATCTAAGTTATGTGACTTAATATTTTGCTTGATTTGAATCAAAGTTTGTAGCTTTAATCTTGAATAGAACTTGTATTTTTGTTAAGACTAAGAACATGATGTAACCTTGGTTCATCATCTTTCTAAAACTCTTAAAGTGAGTTGTATTTTTTCTTAGTCTTGACATTATGTGTTGATGGTTAAAACTTGGTCAAAGTGATGCTAAAACATCAAGAGTTGTACACTTGAAGCTTACACGCATCAAGGATGAGAACCGTGATGAGCATCAAGCACCAAGAAACCCACTGGAGCACTTGCTTTCTGTTTTTTGGGGTCTAATCAGACTCCTAGGACTTCTGGAAAATTTATTTTCAGATATTTCGGTTCGAGTAGATGACTTTTCGTTTAAGACTCGCTTAAATCCGATATACGGTTTAGAATTTATAGCCTTCCGAAAATCACTACGCCGTTGTAACGATGTGCTGAAATTTCTGGCCTACTCGCGCTTGAACCGTCGCCACGGTCAAACGACATCGAGTTAGGATCTGAAAATTTGACAGCGGTAAAAGGACTCACATACGGAGTCTTGTCCGCTGACCACGCAAATTTTCGGTTTATATAGAGGTCGTAGCAGCTGTCCGAAGTCAACCTTTTGTTTCGATCCCTATTCTTGTTGAAAACTTACTTTATCTTTTACGAATGATGATGATGATGATGATACCTAAGGCTTAACTTATTCACTTTTAAACTTTTGGGGACAAGATACTGACTTAGTAACCTTTGACTTAGGTTGAGGTCCTTTCGGACCGACTTACTACTTGCATACTTTTCATATCGACTTTTACCGCACATTCACTGTGAGTTATAGCTCCCTTTTTACTTTAACTATTTTTGGGACTGAGAATACATGTGCTTTTTATGTTTTACATACTAGACACGAGTACTTAAACTATATATATGTGTGGGTGACATAACGGCACAAAGATTCCCCTTAGCTCGGTAACGTTTAGTCATTGGTTTATGAACCGGTGAACGCGAATCTTAGATAAGGATCCATAGGGTTTGACATCCCCACTCAGGCTAGTCGCGCTAGCATTCAACGGATGTTTAATACTTCGTAAACTTACGCACTTGCCAGGTGTACTTTTAAGGGGTGATATTACTTGTTAAGTTAATTACAGGGTGCCCACGGATAAGCATATACTTTGCATACTGTTTTGAATACGAAATCTCGTGGTCTACATTTCATTTCTGATTACAAACAAACTATAGCTCACCAACATTCGTGTTGACATTTTAAAGCATGTATTTCTCAGGTGCTTAGACGTTGTTGCTTCCGCTGTTAGACTTGCTGTTACAGACTCGCTGTGTTAGATTTCCGCTGCATTGTTTAGAGATGTCTCAAGCATGGAACTTTTATTTTGCATTCACAACTTATGTTATTTTTGAACAATGGCTTTGTAATGACCTTTGTGTCACGTACTTATGTTAATGCTTTCTATTCGTAGAAGCACGTTATCTTTTGGTGAAACATTCGACGTTGGTAAAGACGTCACCTTTTCATAAATGCAAAACTTGTTTTATAACAGCATGTAGTATTGTACGGTGTAATGGACCTGTTGTTAATGATCCGTACACGTTGATTTTGTACGGGGCGTCACATATATGAAGAACAAGATCGTCCTCATCAATTGGGCTGTCAACAAAGGCTACGCCATCAGTAATGGTACGCATTTCTTGCAAATACGTGGCAATCGGTTTGTCATCCAAAGGATTCTCAAGTAAATGTTGCTTTAAGGAGATGATCCGAGTTCGTGACTTATTAGCATAGAGAACAGTGAGACGTTTCCAAGCTTCTTTGGAGGTGGAACCAAATAAGATATGTGGTTGGATGGTGGCTGTACAGCTGTCGAGTATGGCATTCAAAATAATTTGGTCCTGGAGGTACCAAATTGAATAGGCCGGATTGGGTTTATTATCGAGCGTTTGTGGTGACTTTGTGATAGTGTCGTCGATATACCCTAGAATGTCGTATCCAATAAGTGTCAAGAAAAGTTGTCTTCTCCAAATAGAAAAGTTGAGACTTGTGAGTTTGGTGGTTAAATGTGTTGGTGCCTGAAGTTGGATGAGTTCAGTTTGTGCAGCCATGAAGGAGAATAGGATCGATGATGATGATGACAGGTTTAAGCCGAGAGGCTATCTGATACCATATGATAATTTAAGATCTATTGATTTTGAATGAATTACAAAGGTTTACAGTGGTACAATATATAGCGTAGGATACAACAGATATGTACAACTAATTATCTGAAATGTAGGATCTTGAATTGCAGCAGGAGGACCAAGTAATAGGTTGGTTAGTTAGCCACATGTTGACTTGTGATGAATGGGTAGTGTACTGACATGCTTTCCTTTTATTTTGTACTATAATTACTCTCAAGTGAATAATCAAATTTTTGATGATCAATTTAGTTATTAATCATTGAAGAGTCTTATGTTGACTAATATGTTGACAATACAAACAAGCCGATCTTAAAATATAACGTGTAACATCCCGTATTTTTCCGTTTACTTTCCGTTATACTAATTTAAATTCCGTTATATAATTATAACATCCTCCGTTAATACGCGTTTTAAATTATCTCGTTTAGGTAATTCACGCACCCGATTCAAACTTGAGGGACTAAACTCGCCAAGATGCCAAACATTTGACTAGGTCAAATGGTCAAGCCTCTCTCATCCATTCATTCTTCACCTCCCTCCCTAATACTTCCATTCTTTTTCTCTCAAACAACCAAACAAAGAATCATCATCTATTTTGAATCGAGCAAGCACCAACTCAAACAAATTACATATTCGGGATCCTTGCATCTTCCTCTTCAAATCCATACCAATCTCATTGCATTTGGGTAACTTTCTAAAAACACTAGATTTTGTGTTCTTGATGTTTTTAACTTATAAAAGTGTTAATTAGTGTCTATGGCTCAAGTCTAACATGAATATATGATTTGTATGCTCGATCTTGTTATTTTAAGTAACTAGCATGAACTTCAAAGTTGGTGTGTTTGATTTTGTGATTTGGTTGCTTAAATATGTTAAATGTTAAAAGTTCATGTATTAAATGTGTTACTAGCATCACTAGCTTCATTTTGATGTGTAAGTTGATTAAGGAAACTTCATTAACATGATTATTGTTTTGGTGATTTGGTTAGGGTTTGATAGGCTTGATTATGAACTTTGATGCATTAAATGCTATGAAATGTTGTTGATAAGTGTTTAGTTGCAATGTGTGTTTAATTACCTTCGAAATGGCATATCATACATGTAAATTGGTTGCCCGAATCATGAAACACATTTAATGGACTTGAATGTAATAAATGGTGAGCATTTAATGCGATTTTGGTTGATGTAAATGTTAAATTGATTGATGAAATGTGCTTAGTTGCGTTCCTCGTCAAAATACCTTTCCGATGATATAAGATACATGTTTTGATTGTTTACGGATCATAAAATGTGATTGTTTGAAGTTTGGTTCGTGCACTTGTATGTTTTCAGCAAAACAGGTCTGTGCACTAATTTGGATGCCGTCCAGATTCTTGGACGCCGTCCAGGCCTTCACATCTGGACGTCGTCCAGCCAATCTGGACGCCGTCCAGATGAACTGCCAGGTTCTGATTTGGTTGGTCGTTTACCATTAAATTCTAACTATGCTACGCACCTCCGATTCACATGTAACTTGTTCTAACATGTTTATATATGATTAAAAACCTCAGAAAAATAGTTTGGACCCGACCCGAATGTGTTGACTTTTTCGTTGACTTTGACCCGACCAAAGTTGACTTTTGATCAAACTTAACCAAATACTTATGCAATAATTCTAACTTGCTCTTATACTTGTATCTTGCATGAAACTTGACATATTTGATTCACATGCTAATTAATCGAGTCGTAACGAGCCATAGGACTAATTGAACAACTTTGACCAATCGTGTTTACCGTTATTGATACAACCTACTTGTTTAGGTCAAGACTAGCAATTGTCCTTGCACACGTTTACTTGTGAAGTACTTTATTACTCGTGCACTCAAGGTGAGATCATAGTCCCACTTTTACTCCTTTAAACTTACATTTGGGATGAGAAAAACATAAACGTTTCGATTAACAAAGTGAACACAAGTACGGAAACAAACATTCTACGTACGAGTTAGAACAAAATCCTCAATTCGATTATCATTAGTTACACTTGCCGAGTGTAAGAGAGAACTTATGTTGTATGGCCATATGGGTTTGACAAACCCTCATTCGGATGGTTCGCTATCGTTATGCAGATGAAATATATTTTTGAGAAACAGTGTATGTTCTAACACTATTGTGATGGGGTAACGTTAGTTAAGCATTGATAATTGGGTGCTCGTGATAACAACTTTTAGAATGTTCTTGCTATTACTTCAACGCTATAAATCTTGTGGTTCAACTTACTTACGTACTCACTTACTAAACCTATGATTTCACCAACGTTTTCGTTGACAGATTTTCTATGTTTTTCTCAGGTCCTTGAACGATATGTGTTACATGCTTCCGCTCACTATTTTGATACTTGCTTGGATGTCGAGTATACATGCATACATGGAGCATCTTTTGACTTTACATTTAAATTGTGTCGCATATGTTTCATTTGTACGTAAATCGTTGTAACGTCACTAGTTGTTGAACTACTTTTGTAAACTTGAAACATCTTTACATTTGAAATGAATGCGACATATTTTGGTCAAACGTCATATTAAAGATTTATGATCACGTAATGGGACCCAAGTAGATGGCGCCATCAATGACGATTTTTTCGGGTCGCTACAGATGGTATCAGAGCGTTGGTTGTAGGGATTTGGAGTTCATTGGTGTCAACCTGAGTCATAGGGTACATTAGTGAGTCTACACTACAACCGGCATATAGACTTAAAGTAGGAATTACTTGACTACTTGTGCATTTATACTCGAACGTTTCTACTCATATCTACTCTTATTTCATCTTAATCTCGCGTTGTTTAATTTGATTGACACGCCACCTTGAGTTAGTGAAATAATGTCGAATGCACATATGAATTAGGGTAATATAATTTTCGGGATTATATTACGGTGACTCATTTGAACGTTCCGACATTATGACATAGAGAATTTAAGGCGAGTCAAGGAAAATTTTCTCTTTATCCTCATTCCATATCACGGTTAGTATTATTAAGAATACTAATCAACGATATTCTTGTGTTTTGAAGGAACAATGCCTCCTCGCCGTGTACCACGCGATGAAACACCCGAACAAGCTCTACAACGAATGATAGCCACCACCGTGGATACGGCCATGGCCGGTTACTCATCCAACAACAACAACAATAACAACAACCACAATAACAACAATAATGGAGCCGGTAACTCAAACGAGGGATGCTCCTACAAAGCTTTCATGGGGTGCAAACCTCATACTTTTGATGGGACCGGGGGACCGGTTATGCTCACCCGATGGTTTGAACATACGGAAGCCGTCTTTAGCATAAGCGGTTGTTGGGACCAAGACAAGGTCAAATAGTCCACCCACACTTTCGCCGGTATCGCTCTCACGTGGTGGAACACGTATGTACAATCGGTGGGTACCGATGAAGCCCACACTGAAATGTCCCGTTCTTATTGATTAAAAACGTTCCATATTAATTGATTTCGTTGCGAGGTTTTGACCTCTATATGAGACGTTTTTCAAAGACTGCATTCATTTTAAAACAAACCATAACCTTTATTTCATCAATAAAGGTTTAAAAAGCTTTACGTAGATTATCAAATAATGATAATCTAAAATATCCTGTTTACACACGACCATTACATAATGGTTTACAATACAAATATGTTACAACAAAATAAGTTTCTTGAATGCAGTTTTTACACAATATCATACAAGCATGGACTCCAAATCTCGTCCTTATTTAAGTATGCGACAGCGGAAGCTCTTAATAATCACCTGAGAATAAACATGCTTAAAACGTCAACAAAAATGTTGGTGAGTTATAGGTTTAACCTATATATATCAAATCATAATAATAGACCACAAGATTTCATATTTCAATACACATCCCATACATAGAGATAAAAATCATTCATATGGTGAACACCTGGTAACCGACATTAACAAGATGCATAAATAAGAATATCCCCATCATTCCGGGACACCCTTCGGATATGATATAAATTTCGAAGTACTAAAGCATCCGGTACTTTGGATGGGGCTTGTTGGACCCGATAGATCTATCTTTAGGATTCGCGTCAATTAGGGTGTCTGTTCCCTAATTCTTAGATTACCAGACTTAATAAAAAGGGGCATATTCGATTTCGATAATTCAACCATAGAATGTAGTTTCACGTACTTGTGTCTATTTTGTAAATCATTTATAAAACCTGCATGTATTCTCATCCCAAAAATATTAGATTTTAAAAGTGGGACTATAACTCACTTTCACAGATTTTTACTTCGTCAGGAAGTAAGACTTGGCCACTGGTTGATTCACGAACCTATAACAATATATACATATATATCAAAGTATGTTCAAAATATATTTACAACACTTTTAATATATTTTGATGTTTTAAGTTTATTAAGTCAGCTGTCCTCGTTAGTAACCTACAACTAGTTGTCCACAGTTAGATGTACAGAAATAAATCGATAAATATTATCTTGAATCAATCTACGACCCAGTGTATACGTATCTCAGTATTGATCACAACTCAAACTATATATATTTTGGAATCAACCTCAACCCTGTATAGCTAACTCCAACATTCACATATAGAGTGTCTATGGTTGTTCCGAAATATATATAGATGTGTCGACATGATAGGTCGAAACATTGTATACGTGTCTATGGTATCTCAAGATTACATAATATACAATACAAGTTGATTAAGTTATGGTTGGAATAGATTTGTTACCAATTTTCACGTAGCTAAAATGAGAAAAATTATCCAATCTTGTTTTACCCATAACTTCTTCATTTTAAATCCGTTTTGAGTGAATCAAATTGCTATGGTTTCATATTGAACTCTATTTTATGAATCTAAATAGAAAAAGTATAGGTTTATAGTCGGAAAAATAAGTTACAAGTCATTTTTGTAAAGGTAGTCATTTCAGTCGAAAGAACGACGTCTAGATGACCATTTTAGAAAACATACTTCCACTTTGAGTTTAACCATAATTTTTGGATATAGTTTCATGTTCATAATAAAAATCATTTTCTCAGAATAACAACTTTTAAATCAAAGTTTATCATAGTTTTTAATTAACTAACCCAAAACAGCCCGCGGTGTTGCTACGACGGCGTAAATCCGGTTTTACGGTGTTTTTCGTGTTTCCAGGTTTTAAATCATTAAGTTAGCATATCATATAGATATAGAACATGTGTTTAGTTAATTTTAAAAGTCAAGTTAGAAGGATTAACTTTTGTTTGCGAACAAGTTTAGAATTAACTAAACTATGTTCTAGTGATTACGAGTTTAAACCTTCGAATAAGATAGTTTTATATATATGAATCAAATGATGTTATGAACATCATTACTACCTCAAGTTTAGTAGGTAAACCTACTGGAAGTGATAAGAAATGATCTAGCTTCAAAGGATCTTGGATGGCTTGAAAGTTCTTGAAGTAGGATCATGACACAAAAACAAGTTCAAGTAAGATTTTTACTCGAATTAAGATAGTTTATAGTTATAGAAATTGAATCAAAGTTTGAATATGAATATTACCTTGAATAAGAAAGATAACCTACTGTATATAACAAAGGTTTCTTGATCTTAGATGATTACTTGGAATGGATTAGAAAGCTTGGAAGTAAATTAGTAAACTTGAAGGGATTTTTGAAGTGTTCTTGAAGTGTTCTTCCTATGATGATTATAGCTTGATTATTGAAGTGATTTTTGATGAAGATGATGATTAACTACTGGAAAAATACGTTCATAATAGTGTGGGTGTGTTGAGAGAGAATTAGAAAGAGAATTGGAAGTGAAATGGAGTGAATGATGAGTGTTAATTGGTGAGTGGTGAGTGGGGTTAAAAGGAGTTCTAGTTAGTTGACTAGCTCATGGTAGAAGTTAAAATTGATTATTCATACATGACATAATCAAGAGTGGAATCCCATGCTAGTTCCTATTGGTATATACCCATAGTAAGTACGTTTTGAAGCTGTGTATAATACGGGTAAGAATACGACTAGAATTCTTGATGAAAGAAAAGAATGGGAAAGTAACTGTAACCATTTTCGTTAAGTATGAGTGTTTTGATATATGTCTTGAAGTCTTCCAAAAGTATTTTAATACATCTAAATACACTACATGTATATACATTTTAACGGAGTCGTTAAGTCATCGTTAGTCGTTACATGTAAGTGTTGTTTTGAAACCTTTAAGTTAACGATCTCAATTAATATTGTTAACCCATTGTTTATTATATCTAATGAGATGTTAAATTATTATATTATCATGATATTATGATATATTAATATATCTTAATATGATATATATACATTTAAATGTCGTTACAACGATAATCGTTACATATATGTCTCGTTTCGAAATCCTTAAGTTAGTAGTCTTGTTTATATGTATATAACTCATTGTTAATATACTTATGGAGATACTTACTTATCATAATCTCATGTTAACCATATGTATATCCATATATATATCATCATGTCGTTTTTACAAGTTTTAACGTTCGTGAATCGCCGGTCAACTTGGGTGGTCAATTGTCTATATGAAACATATTTCAATTAATCAAGTCTTAACAAGTTTGATTGCTTAACATGTTAGAAACATTTAATCATGTAAATATCAATCTCAATTAATATATATAAACATGGAAAAGTTCGGGTCACTACAGTACCTACCCGTTAAATAAATTTCGTCCCGAAATTTTAAGATGTTGAAGGTGTTGACGAATCTTCTGGAAATAGATGCGGGTATTTCTTCTTCATCTGATCTTCACGCTCCCAGGTGAACTCGGGTCCTCTACGAGCATTCCATCGAACCTTAACAATTGGTATCTTGTTTTGCTTAAGTCTTTTAACCTCACGATCCATTATTTCGACGGGTTCTTCGATGAATTGAAGTTTTTCGTTGATTTGGATTTCATCTAACGGAATAGTGAGATCTTCTTTAGCAAAACATTTCTTCAAATTCGAGACGTGGAAAGTGTTATGTACAGCCGCGAGTTGTTGAGGTAACTCAAGTCGGTAAGCTACTGGTCCGACACGATCAATAATCTTGAATGGTCCAATAAACCTTGGATTTAATTTCCCTCGTTTACCAAATCGAACAACGCCTTTCCAAGGTGCAACTTTAAGCATGACCATCTCTCCAATTTCAAATTCTATATCTTTTCTTTTAATGTCAGCGTAGCTCTTTTGTCGACTTTGGGCGGTTTTCAACCGTTGTTGAATTTGGATGATCTTCTCGGTAGTTTCTTGTATAATCTCCGGACCCGTAATCTGTCTATCCCCTACTTCACTCCAACAAATCGGAGACCTGCACTTTCTACCATAAAGTGCTTCAAACGGCGCCATCTCAATGCTTGAATGGTAGCTGTTGTTGTAGGAAAATTCTGCTAACGGTAGATGTCGATCCCAACTGTTTCCGAAATCAATAACACATGCTCGTAGCATGTCTTCAAGCGTTTGTATCGTCCTTTCGCTCTGCCCATCAGTTTGTGGATGATAGGCAGTACTCATGTCTAGACGAGTTCCTAATGCTTGTTGTAATGTCTGCCAGAATCTTGAAATAAATCTGCCATCCCTATCAGAGATAATAGAGATTGGTATTCCATGTCTGGAGACGACTTCCTTCAAATACAGTCGTGCTAACTTCTCCATCTTGTCATCTTCTCTTATTGGCAGGAAGTGTGCTGATTTGGTGAGACGATCAACTATTACCCAAATAGTATCAAAACCACTTGCAGTCCTTGGCAATTTAGTGATGAAATCCATGGTAATGTTTTCCCATTTCCATTCCGGGATTTCGGGTTGTTGAAGTAGACCTGATGGTTTCTGATGCTCAGCTTTGACCTTAGAACACGTCAAACATTCTCCTACGTATTTAGCAACATCGGCTTTCATACCCGGCCACCAAAAATGTTTCTTGAGATCCTTGTACATCTTCCCCGTTCCAGGATGTATTGAGTATCTGGTTTTATGAGCTTCTCTAAGTACCATTTCTCTCATATCTCCAAATTTTGGTACCCAAATCCTTTCAGCCCTATACCGGGTTCCGTCTTCCCGAATATTAAGATGCTTCTCCGATCCTTTGGGTATTTCATCCTTTAAATTTCCCTCTTTTAAAACTCCTTGTTGCGCCTCCTTTATTTGAGTAGTAATGTTATTATGAATCATTATATTCATAGATTTTACTCGAATGGGTTCTCTGTCCTTTCTGCTCAAGGCATCGGCTACCACATTTGCCTTCCCCGGGTGGTAATGAATCTCAAAGTCGTAATCATTCAACAGTTCAATCCACCTACGCTGCCTCATATTCAGTTGTTTCTGATTAAATATGTATTGAAGACTTTTGTGGTCGGTATATATAATACTTTTGACCCCATATAAGTAGTGCCTCCAAGTCTTTAATGCAAAATCAACCGCACCTAATTCCAAATCATGCGTCGTATAATTTTGTTCGTGAATCTTCAATTGTCTAGACGCATAAGCAATCACCTTCGTTCGTTGCATTAATACACAACCGAGACCTTGCTTTGATGCATCACAATAAATCACAAAATCATCATTCCCTTCAGGCAATGACAATATAGGTGCCGTAGTTAGCTTTTTCTTCAATAACTGAAACGCTTTCTCTTGTTCATCATTCCATTCAAATTTCTTCCCTTTATGCGTTAATGCAGTCAAGGGTTTTGCTATTCTGGAAAAGTCTTGGATGAACCTTCTGTAGTAACCAGCTAGTCCTAAAAACTGGCGTATGTGTTTCGGAGTTTTCGGGGTTTCCCACTTTTCAACAGTTTCTATCTTTGCCGGATCCACCTTAATACCTTCTTTGTTCACTATGTGACCGAGGAATTGAACTTCTTCCAACCAAAATGCACACTTTGAAAACTTAGCGTACAATTCTTCCTTCCTCAATACTTCTAACACCTTTCTCAAATGTTCACCGTGTTCTTGGTCATTCTTTGAGTAAATAAGTATGTCATCAATGAAAACAATGACAAACTTGTCAAGGTATGGTCCACACACTCGGTTCATAAGGTCCATGAACACAGCTGGTGCATTAGTTAAACCAAACGGCATGACCATAAACTCGTAATGACCGTAACGTGTTCTGAAAGCAGTCTTTGGAATATCATCTTCTTTCACCCGCATTTGATGATACCCGGAACGTAAGTCAATCTTTGAATAAACAGACGAGCCTTGTAGTTGATCAAATAAGTCATCGATTCTCGGTAGTGGGTAGCGGTTCTTGATGGTAAGTTTGTTCAACTCTCGGTAGTCGATACACAACCTGAATGTACCATCTTTCTTCTTGACAAAAAAACAGGAGCTCCCCACGGTGATGTGCTTGGTCGAATGAAACCACGCTCTAAAAGTTCTTGTAATTGGCTTTGTAGTTCTTTCATCTCGCTGGGTGCGAGTCTGTAAGGAGCACGAGCTATTGGTGCAGCTCCTGGTACAAGATCTATTTGAAATTCAATGGATCGATGTGGGGGTGATCCCGGTAATTCTTTCGGAAATACATCAGGAAACTCTTTTGCGACGGGAACATCATTGATGCTCTTTTCTTCAGTTTGTACTTTCTCGACGTGTGCTAGAACAGCATAGCAACCTTTTCTTATTAGTTTTTGTGCCTTCAAATTACTAATAAGATGTAGCTTCGTGTTGCCCTTTTCTCCGTACACCATTAAGGGTTTTCCTTTTTCTCGTATAATGCGAATTGCATTTTTGTAACAAACGATCTCCGCTTTCACTTCTTTCAACCAGTCCATACCGATTATCACATCAAAACTCCCTAACTCTACTGGTATCAAATCAATCTTAAATGTTTCGCTAACCAGTTTAATTTCTCGATTCCGACATATATTATCTGCTGAAATTAATTTACCATTTGCTAATTCGAGTAAAAATTTACTATCCAAAGGCGTCAATGGACAACTTAATTTAGCACAAAAATCTCTACTCATATAGCTTCTATCCGCACCCGAATCAAATAAAACGTAAGCAGATTTATTGTCAATAAGAAACGTACCCGTAACAAGCTCCGGGTCTTCCTGTGCCTCTGCCGCATTAATATTGAAAACTCTTCCACGGCCTTGTCCATTCGTGTTCTCCTGGTTCGGGCAATTTCTAATAATGTGGCCCGGTTTTCCACATTTATAACAAACTACATTGGCATAACTTGCTCCGACACTACTTGCTCCGCCATTACTCGTTCCGACACCATTTGTTCCTTTCGTTCTATTAACCCCTGGTCCGTAGACCTCACACTTCGCCGCGCTATGACCATTTCTTTTACACTTGTTGCAAAATTTGGTGCAGAACCCCGAGTGATTCTTTTCACACCTTTGGCATAGCTGCTTCTGATTGTTGTTGTTGTTGCGGTTATTATTGTTGTTGGGATGATTGTTGTAGTTGCTGTTGTTGTTGTTGTTGTTGTTGTTGTTGTTGTTGGGCCGTTTGTTGTAGTTGCGATTGATGTTGCGATTGTTGGGATAATTGTTGCGATTATTGTTGTAATTGCTGTTGTTGTTGTATTGGTGATTCTTATCACCGTTTTCCTCCCACTTTCTTTTGACTTGCTTCACATTGGCCTCTTCAGCAGTCTGTTCTTTAATTCTTTCTTCAATCTGGTTCACGAGTTTGTGAGCCATTCTACATGCCTGTTGTATGGAGGTGGGCTCGTGTGAACTTATATCTTCTTGGATTCTTTCCGGTAATCCTTTCACAAACGCGTCGATCTTCTCTTCCTCATCTTCGAATGCTCCAGGACACAATAGGCACAATTCTGTGAATCGTCTTTCGTACGTGGTAATATCAAATCCTTGGGTTCGTAACCCTCTAAGTTCTGTCTTGAGCTTATTGACCTCGGTTCTGGGACGGTATTTCTCGTTCATCAAGTGCTTGAATGCTGACCACGGTAGTGCGTACGCATCGTCTTGTCCCACTTGCTCTAGATAGGTATTCCACCATGTTAACGCAGAACCTGTGAAGGTATGCGTAGCGTACTTTACTTTGTCCTCTTCAGTACACTTACTTATGGCAAACACCGATTCGACCTTCTCGGTCCACCGTTTCAATCCGATCGGTCCTTCGGTTCCATCAAATTCCAAAGGTTTGCAGGCAGTAAATTCTTTGTAGGTGCATCCTACACGATTTCCTGTACTGCTAGATCCAAGGTTATTGTTGGTATATAGCGCAGCCTGTACTGCGGCTATGTTTGAAGCTAGAAAAGTACGAAATTCCTCTTCATTCATATTCACGGTGTGTCGAGTAGTCGGTGCCATTTCCTTCAAAATTATCAAATGGAACAAGTTAATCATACAGAATATTAAGAGTAGTTAATAGTATTTCGTAGCATAATATGAACTCATTTATAAAAGCTTTTTCTTCATATTAGCGTTTTATAAGTTTAAATTCGGGTAGTACCTACCCGTTAAGTTCATACTTAGTAGCTAATATACAATTCAACTACTACAATTCTATATGAAAAACTGATTATAATAATATTTCGCGTTCAAACTTTTTCACAATATTTTACAAACTTACAATACCGCTTATTTTACATATAGCATGAAATATAGCACACAATAAATTTGATACAAGATGGTTGTGAAGATAATTCTAGCTAGTACACAAGTCATTCAGCAAAGGCAATAAAGACACGTAATTCATACGTCCAGAAACAAGTCATGCATTCTGGTTTTACTAGGATTACTTCCCATCCTTGGTCTTGTGGAACATAACCGTTATGGCCGTTGATAAGACAGCGTGTTGTAACGTTGTCAAAGGGACGAGGGTTACGTAATGTCCAACAGTCCCGTAACAATCTAAAAACCTCATTTCTTACCCCAATTACCGACTCCGTCACTTGTGGGAACGTTTTGTTTAATAGTTGTAGCCCGATGTTCTTGTTCTCACTTTGGTGAGAAGCGAACATTACTAATCCGTAAGCATAACATGCTTCTTTATGTTGCATGTTAGCCGCTTTTTCTAAATCACGAAGTCCAATATTCGGATATATTGAGTCAAAATAATTTCTTAACCCATTGCGTAAAATAGCATTTGGGTTCCCCGCAATATATGCGTCAAAGTAAACACATCGTAACTTATGGATTTCCCAATGTGATATCCCCCATCTTTCGAACGAAAGCCTTTTATAAACCAAGGCATTCTTGGAACGTTCTTCGAATGTCTTACAAACTGATCTCGCCTTAAATAGTTGTGCCGAAGAATTCTGACCGACTCTAGACAAGATTTCATCAATCATGTCTCCGGGTAGGTCTCTTAAAATATTGGGTTGTCTATCCATTTTGTGTTTTTATACTGTAAAATAGACAAGAGTTAGATTCATAAAAAAAATACTTATTAATACAAGCAATTTTTACATATATCATAAAGCATAAGCACACTATATTACATATATTACACCACACGAATACAACTATCTTATTCCGACTCGCTTGTTTCTTCTTCTTCAGTTTTGGTTCGTTTTGCCAAGTTTCTAGGGATATATGATGTTCCCCTAATACGAGCCGTAATTTTCCACATTGGTTTAGAAAAACCTGGTGGTTTAGAGGTTCCCGGGTCATTGTTACAACTTAAGGACTTCGGGGGTTGACGATACATATAAAGTTCATCGGGGTTGGAATTAGATTTCTCTATTTTTATGCCCTTTCCCTTATTATTTTCTTTTGCCTTTTTAAATTCAGTTGGGGTAATTTCTATAACATCATCGGAATTCTCGTCGGAATCCGATTCATCGGAGAATTGGTAATCCTCCCAATATTTTGCTTCCTTGGCGGAAACACCATTGACCATAATTAACCTTGGTCGGTTGGTTGAGGATTTTCTTTTACTTAACCGTTTTATTATTTCCCCCACCGGTTCTATTTCTTCATCCGGTTCCGATTCTTCTTCCGGTTCCGATTCTTCTTCCGGTTCCGACTCTTCTTCCGGTTCCTCTTCGGGAACTTGTGAATCAGTCCACGAATCATTCCAATTTACATTTGACTCTTCATTATTATTAGGTGAGTCAATGGGACTTGTTCTAGAGGTAGACATCTATCACATAATATCAAACGCGTTAAGAGATTAATATATCACATAATATTCACATGTTAAAAATATATAGTTTCCAACAAAATTTGTTAAGCAATCATTTTTCAAGTAAACACGGTCGAAGTCCAGACTCACTAATGCATCCTAACAAACTCGATAAGACACACTAATGCAAAATTCTGGTTCTCTAAGACCAACGCTCTGATACCAACTGAAATGTCCCGTTCTTATTGATTAAAAACGTTCCATATTAATTGATTTCGTTGCGAGGTTTTGACCTCTATATGAGACGTTTTTCAAAGACTGCATTCATTTTAAAACAAACCATAACCTTTATTTCATCAATAAAGGTTTAAAAAGCTTTACGTAGATTATCAAATAATGATAATCTAAAATATCCTGTTTACACACGACCATTACATAATGGTTTACAATACAAATATGTTACAACAAAATAAGTTTCTTGAATGCAGTTTTTACACAATATCATACAAGCATGGACTCCAAATCTCGTCCTTATTTAAGTATGTGACAGCGGAAGCTCTTAATAATCACCTGAGAATAAACATGCTTAAAACGTCAACAAAAATGTTGGTGAGTTATAGGTTTAACCTATATATATCAAATCATAATAATAGACCACAAGATTTCATATTTCAATACACATCCCATACATAGAGATAAAAATCATTCATATGGTGAACACCTGGTAACCGACATTAACAAGATGCATAAATAAGAATATCCCCATCATTCCGGGACACCCTTCGGATATGATATAAATTTCGAAGTACTAAAGCATCCGGTACTTTGGATGGGGCTTGTTGGACCCGATAGATCTATCTTTAGGATTCGCGTCAATTAGGGTGTCTGTTCCCTAATTCTTAGATTACCAGACTTAATAAAAAGGGGCATATTCGATTTCGATAATTCAACCATAGAATGTAGTTTCACGTACTTGTGTCTATTTTGTAAATCATTTATAAAACCTGCATGTATTCTCATCCCAAAAATATTAGATTTTAAAAGTGGGACTATAACTCACTTTCACAGATTTTTACTTCGTCGGGAAGTAAGACTTGGCCACTGGTTGATTCACGAACCTATAACAATATATACATATATATCAAAGTATGTTCAAAATATATTTACAACACTTTTAATATATTTTGATGTTTTAAGTTTATTAAGTCAGCTGTCCTCGTTAGTAACCTACAACTAGTTGTCCACAGTTAGATGTACAGAAATAAATCGATAAATATTATCTTGAATCAATCCACGACCCAGTGTATACGTATCTCAGTATTGATCACAACTCAAACTATATATATTTTGGAATCAACCTCAACCCTGTATAGCTAACTCCAACATTCACATATAGAGTGTCTATGGTTGTTCCGAAATATATATAGATGTGTCGACATGATAGGTCGAAACATTGTATACGTGTCTATGGTATCTCAAGATTACATAATATACAATACAAGTTGATTAAGTTATGGTTGGAATAGATTTGTTACCAATTTTCACGTAGCTAAAATGAGAAAAATTATCCAATCTTGTTTTACCCATAACTTCTTCATTTTAAATCCGTTTTGAGTGAATCAAATTGCTATGGTTTCATATTGAACTCTATTTTATGAATCTAAACAGAAAAAGTATAGGTTTATAGTCGGAAAAATAAGTTACAAGTCGTTTTTGTAAAGGTAGTCATTTCAGTCGAAAGAACGACGTCTAGATGACCATTTTAGAAAACATACTTCCACTTTGAGTTTAACCATAATTTTTGGATATAGTTTCATGTTCATAATAAAAATCATTTTCTCAGAATAACAACTTTTAAATCAAAGTTTATCATAGTTTTTAATTAACTAACCCAAAACAGCCCGCGGTGTTGCTACGACGGCGTAAATCCGGTTTTACGGTGTTTTTCGTGTTTCCAGGTTTTAAATCATTAAGTTAGCATATCATATAGATATAGAACATGTGTTTAGTTAATTTTAAAAGTCAAGTTAGAAGGATTAACTTTTGTTTGCGAACAAGTTTAGAATTAACTAAACTATGTTCTAGTGATTACGAGTTTAAACCTTCGAATAAGATAGTTTTATATATATGAATCAAATGATGTTATGAACATCATTACTACCTCAAGTTTAGTAGGTAAACCTACTGGAAGTGATAAGAAATGATCTAGCTTCAAAGGATCTTGGATGGCTTGAAAGTTCTTGAAGTAGGATCATGACACAAAAACAAGTTCAAGTAAGATTTTTACTCGAATTAAGATAGTTTATAGTTATAGAAATTGAATCAAAATTTGAATATGAATATTACCTTGAATAAGAAAGATAACCTACTGTATATAACAAAGGTTTCTTGATCTTAGATGATTACTTGGAATGGATTAGAAAGCTTGGAAGTAAATTAGTAAACTTGAAGGGATTTTTGAAGTGTTCTTGAAGTGTTCTTCCTATGATGATTATCGCTTGATTCTTGAAGTGATTTTTGATGAAGATGATGATTAACTACTGGAAAAATACATTCATAATAGTGTGGGTGTGTTGAGAGAGAATTAGAAAGAGAATTGGAAGTGAAATGGAGTGAATGATGAGTGTTAATTGGTGAGTGGTGAGTGGGGTTAAAAGGAGTTCTAGTTAGTTGACTAGCTCATGGTAGAAGTTAAAATTGATTAGTCATACATGACATAATCAAGAGTGGAATCCCATGCTAGTTCGTATTGGTATATACCCATAGTAAGTACGTTTTGAAGCTGTGTATAATACGGGTAAGAATACGACTAGAATTCTTGATGAAAGAAAAGAATGGGAAAGTAACTGTAACCATTTTCGTTAAGTATGAGTGTTTTGATATATGTCTTGAAGTCTTCCAAAAGTATTTTAATACATCTAAATACACTACATGTATATACATTTTAACGGAGTCGTTAAGTCATCATTAGTCGTTACATGTAAGTGTTGTTTTGAAACCTTTAAGTTAACGATCTCAATTAATATTGTTAACCCATTGTTTATTATATCTAATGAGATGTTAAATTATTATATTATCATGATATTATGATATATTAATATATCTTAATATGATATATATACATTTAAATGTCGTTACAACGATAATCGTTACATATATGTCTCGTTTCGAAATCCTTAAGTTAGTAGTCTTGTTTATATGTATATAACTCATTGTTAATATACTTATGGAGATACTTACTTATCATAATCTCATGTTAACCATATGTATATCCATATATATATCATCATGTCGTTTTTACAAGTTTTAACGTTCGTGAATCGCCGGTCAACTTGGGTGGTCAATTGTCTATATGAAACATATTTCAATTAATCAAGTCTTAACAAGTTTGATTGCTTAACATGTTAGAAACATTTAATCATGTAAATATCAATCTCAATTAATATATATAAACATGGAAAAGTTCGGGTCACTACACACACACTCTCTTGGTCCGACTTAAAGGAAAAGATGATCATCGAATACTTCCCACGTGAAGAGACTCGCAAGCTCGAACAAGAGCCAAGGACTCTAAAAGCGGTCGGAAATGACCTCAAGGCTTATAATCAACGATTCGCCGAGCTATCCTTGATGTGCCCAAATCTCGTGAACCCTGAGTCTTTAAGGGTTAAACTTTACATGGATGGTCTTCCAAAGAGCATCAAACACTGGGTAATGTCATCCAAACCCACCAATCATCAAGAAGTTTTGAATATGGCCCGCAAATTAATAGAAACGGTGGACGAAATCGATGTACCGGCACCTAAAGCCGAGGATAAGTCGGGTAACAACAAAAGAAAATGGAAAGCCCCCCAATCAAGCAACAACAACTTCACCAAAAAGCCTCTCACCTCCGACGGCAAGAAAAGTTATGCCAGAACCGAACCTTTTTGCACCAAGTGCCACAATCATCATTTTGGTGAATGTGGCATACTAGTTTGCCACCGGTGCCAAGGAATTGGTCACATGGCCAAAGATTGTAGAAACGTCGCCCCCGTCGCTCAAAAGGGGCCCAATGCACTAAAGGCGGTCACTTGTTACGGATGTGGCCAACAAGGTCATTATAGAAATGCATGCCCAAAGAAGAAAGATAACCCCAATATGTGCGGCCGAGCTTTCAACATTAACATCGAGGAAGCCCGAGATGACAATGAACTAGTCACGGGTACGTTTCTTCTCAACAATTACTATGTCTCTTGCTTATTCGATTCGGGTGCCGATAAGAGTTTTGTATCCAAGACTTTGACTCATTCTTTTAGCACTCCACCACTTCCACTAGATACTACTTATACCATTGAAGTGGCCGACGGTAAACTATTGAGTGCCGACAAATTTTATCGGGGGTGTACGTTAAACTTAATGGGTAAGGAGTTTGAAATTGACTTGATACCTATAGAACTAGGGAGCTTTGATGTAATAATTGGTATGGATTGGTTAACCAAAACGAAATCTAACATCCTTTGCGATCTTAAAGCGATTCAAATTCCTATCGAGAATGGTGAACCCTAGATTGTCTATGGCGATAAGAGTTGCACCGGACTCAACCTCGTCTTGTGCCTTAAAGTTGAAAAATACCTTTGTAAAGGTTATTTCGCGATTCTAGCCCATGTTAAGAAAGTCGAGATCAACGAGAAGCATATCGATGATGTGCCAATTGTTAGTGACTTTTCCGATGTATTTCTCGACGAATTGCCGGGTCTTCCACCTCATCGGCCGATAGAATTCCAAATCGATCTTATTCCGGGAGCCGTACCCGTAGCACGTGCACCGTATAGACTTGTTCCATCCGAAATGCAAGAATTGTAAAGTCAAATCCAAGAACTACTTGACCGTGGTTTTATACAACCTAGCCATTCACCATGGGGAGCTCCGATTTTATTCGTTAAGAAGAAAGATGGATCTCTACGAATGTGTATCGACTATCGTGAACTAAACAAATTGACAGTTAAGAACCGATATCCTCTTCCACGCATCGATGACCTCTTTGATCAATTACAAGGATCTCGTGTATATTCGAAAATCGATCTCCTCTCGGGTTATCATCAATTAAGGGTTAAGGGGGAAGATGTCTCCAAAACCGCTTTCCAGACTCATTATGGTAGTTATGAATTTCTTGTAATGCCATTTAGTCTCACTAACGCACCAGCGGTGTTCATGGACCTTATGAACTGCGTGTGCAAACCGTATCTCGATAAATTCGTTATTGTGTTCATCGATGACATCTTGGTCGATTCTAAAAGCGAAGAAGAACATGAACAACACCTTCGACTCGTGCTCGAACTCTTGAGACAAGAACGACTCTATGCCAAATTCTCCAAGTGTGAATTTTGGTTGAAGGAAGTTCAATTTCTCGGTCATATCGTAAGCGACCAAGGTATTAAGGTCGATCCCACAAAGATCGAAGCCATTAGCAAATGGGAGACTCCTACTACTCCTACTCACATTCGTCAATTCTTGGGTCTCGCCGGGTACTATCGTAGATTCATCGAAAACTTCTCCTTTGTTGCACGTCCTCTAACCGCGTTAACTCACAAAGGAAAGAAATTCATTTGGGCGACCGAGCAAGAATCCGCGTTTCAAGTCTTGAAGACAAAGCTAACCACCGCTCCTATCTTGTCACTTCCTGAAGGCAATGATGATTTTATTGTATATTGCGATGCCTCGAAACATGGTTTTGGGTGTGTATTGATGCAACGAAAGAAAGTCATTGCTTATGCCTCTCGACAACTAAAAATTCATGAACAGAACTACACGACACATGATCTCGAACTCGGAGCCGTTGTCTTTGCACTAAAAATGTGGATACACTATCTTTATGGAACCAAAAGTACCATCTTCACCGATCACAAAAGTCTCCAACACATCTTTGACCAAAAGCAACTAAACATGAGACAACAACGGTGGATTGAAACCTTAAACGATTACGATTGTGAGCTTCGTTACCATCACGAAAAAGCAAATGTAGTAGCCGATGCCTTAAGTCGAAAGGAAAGAGCGGTGCCTCTTCGTTTTCTAGCTTTAAACATCACCATTCACACCAACCTCAATAGTCAAATTCGGGTAGCCCAAGATGAGGCTCTCAAGGATGAAAACATCTCTCTCAAACATTTGAACGTCCTCACCTCTCGATTCGAGGTTAAGGAGACCGGACTTTGATATTTTTTCGGGAGGATTTGGGTGCCTAGTTATGGGGACTTACGAAGCCTTATTTTAGACGAAGCCCATAAGTCAAGATATTCGATTCACCCAGGTGCCAATAAGATGTACCACGACCTTAAGGAACAATATTGGTGGCCGAACATTAAAAGGGACGTCGCTACTTATGTTGGAAAATGCCTAACTTGCTCCAAAGTCAAAGCCGAACATCAAAGACCGTCCAGACTACTTCAACAACCCGAAATTCCACAATGGAAGTGGGAGAGAATAACGATGGATTTTATCACAAAACTACCAAGAACGGCGAGCAGTTATGATACTATTTGGATTATTGTAGACCGTCTCACCAAGTCCGCCCACTTCCTAGCCATGAAGGAAACCGACAACATGGAAAAACTTGCACAACTTTACATTAAAGAAATCGTAGCCCGTCACGGTGTGCCTTTATCGATTATTTCCGACCAAGATGGTCGTTTTGTTTCTAGATTTTGGGGTACTTTACAAGAAGCGTTGGGAACGCGTTTAGACATGAGCACCGCATACCATTCGTAAACTGACGGACAAAATGAGTGCACAATTCAAACATTGGAAGAGCTTGGGACAAGCACTTGCCTCTCTCCGAATTCTCTTACAACAATAATTACCACGCGAGTATCAATGCCTCACCTTTCGAAGCTTTGTATGGCCGAAAATGTCGTTCTCCTCTTTGTTGGACCGAAGTAGGCGACACACAAATCACCGGACCCGAGCTCATTCATGAAACAACTGAGAAGATCGTTCAAATCCGAGATAGGCTTAAGATTGCCCGAAGTCGTCAAAAGAGCTATACTGACAAAAGACGCAACGACCTCGAATTTCAAGTCGGTGACCGCGTAATGTTAAAAGTCACACCTTGGAAAGGTGTAATCCATTTCGGGAAACGCGGAAAGCTAAATCCGCGGTATATTGGTCCTTTCGAAATCTTGGAGCGTGTTAGAACTGTTGCTTATCGTTTAGATATTCCGCCTCAACTGAGCTCCGTTCATCCTACTTTCCATGTATAGAACTTGAAGAAGTGTTTTGCCGAACACGAACTCGTCAGACCTCTCGAGGAACTTACTATTGATTACAAACTTCATTTTGTGGAGGAACCGGTTGAAATTGTGGACACCTCCGTCAAGACGCTAAAACAAAGTAGAATTTCGATCGTTAAGGTCCGTTGGAATGCCAAAGGGGGACCCGAGTTTACTTGGGAAAGGCAAGATCAAATGCAAAGGAAATACCCTCATTTATTCGTGGATTCGGAAACGCAAGATCCAGAGGAAGAAACAACGACTACTACGCCTACTTAAATTTCGGGACGAAATTTCTTTTAAGGAGTAGGTAATGTAACATCCCGTCTTTTTTCGTTTACTTTCCGTTATACTAATTTAAAGTCCGTTATATAATTATAACATCCTCCGTTAATACGCATTTTAAATTATCTCGTTTAGGTAATTCACGCACCCGATTCAAACTTGAGGGACTAAACTCGCCAAGATGCCAAATATTTGACTAGGTCAAATGGTCATGCCTCTCTCATCCATTCATTCTTCACCTCCCTCCCTAATACTTCCATTCTTTTTCTCTCAAACAACCAAACAAAGAATCATCATCTATTTTGAATCGAGCAAGCACCAACTCAAACAAATTACATATTCGGAATCCTTGCATCTTCCTTTTCAAATCCATACGAATCTCATTGCATTTGGGTAACTTTCTAAAAACACTAGATTTTGTGTTCTTGATGTTTTTAACTTATAAAAGTGTTAATTAGTGTCTATGGCTCAAGTCTAACATGAATATATGATTTGTATGCTCGATCTTGTTATTTTAAGTAACTAGCATGAACTTCAAAGTTGGTGTGTTTGATTTTGTGATTTGGTTGCTTAAATGTGTTAAATGTTAAAAGTTCATGTATTAAATGTGTTACTAGCATCACTAGCTTCATTTTGATGTGTAGGTTGATTAAGAAAACTTCATTAACATGATTATTGTTCTGGTAATTTGGGTTAGGGTTTGATAGGCTTGATTATGAACTTTGATGCATTAAATGCTATGAAATGCTGTTGATAAGTGTTTAGTTGCAATGTGTGTTTAATTACCTTCGAAACGGCATATCATACATGTAAATTGGTTGCCCGAATCATGAAACGCATTTAATGGACTTGAATGTAATAAATGGTGAGCATTTAATGCGATTTTGAATGATGTAAATGTTAAATTGATTGATGAAATTTGGTTAGTTACGTTCCTCGTCAAAATACCATTCTGATGATATAAGATACATGTTTTGATTGTTTGAGGATCATAAAATGTGATTGATTGAAGTTTGGTTCGTGCACTTGTGTGTTTTCAGCAAAGCAGGTCTGTGCACTAATCTGGACGCCGTCCAGATTCTTGGACGCCGTCCAGATTCTTGGACGCTGTCCAGGGCTTCACATCTGGACGCCGTCCAACCAATCTGGACGCCGTCCAGATGAACTGCGAGGTTCTGATTTGGTTGGTCATTTACCGTTAAATTCTAACTTTGCTACGCACCTCCGATTCACATGTAACTTGTTCTAGCATGCTTATATATGATTAAAAACCTCAGAAAAATAGTTCGGGACCCGACCCGAACGTGTTGACTTTTTCGTTGACTTTGACCCGACCAAAGTTGACGTTTGATCAAACTTAACCAATTATTTATGCAATCATTCTAACTTGCTCTTATACTTGTATCTTGCATGAAACTTGACAAATTTGATTCACATGCTAATTAATCGAGTCGTAACAAGCCATACGACTAATTGAACAACTTTAACCAATCGTGTTTACCGTTATTGATACAACCTACTTGTTTAGGTCAAGACTAGCAATTGTCCTTGCACACGTTTACTTGTGAAGTACTTTATTACTCGTGCACTCAAGGTGAGATCATAGTCCCACTTTTACTCTTTAAACCTACATTTGGGATGAGAAAAACATAAACGTTTCGATTAACAAAGTAAACATAAGTACGAAAACAAACATTCTACATACGAGTTAGAACAAAATCCTCAATTCGATTATCATTAGTTACACTTGCCGGGGGTAAGCGAGAACTTATGTTGTATGGCCATATGGGTTTGACAAACCCTCATTCGGACGGTTCGCTACCGTTATGCGGATGAAATATATTTTCGAGAAACAGTGTATGTTCTAACACTATTGTGATGGGGTAACGTTAGTTAAGCATTGATAATTGGATGCTCGTGATAACAACTTTTAGAATGTTCTTACTATTACTTCAACGCTATAAATCTTGTGGTTCAACTTACTTACGTATTCACTTACTAAACCTATGATTTCACCAACGTTTTCGTTGACAGATTTTCTATGTTTTTCTCAGGTCCTTGAACGATATGTGTTACATGCTTCTGCTCACTATTTTGATACTTGCTTGGATGTCGAGTATACATGCATACATGGAGCACATTTTGACTTTACATTTAAACTGTGTCGCATAGGTTTCATTTGTACGTAAAACGTTGTAATGTCACTAGTTGTTGAACTACTTTTGTAAACTTGAAACATCTTTACATTTGAAATGAATGCGACATATTTTGGTCAAACGTCATATTAAAGACTTATGATCACGTAATGGGACCCAAGTAGTGTAACGACTCAACCCGTTATTCAATCGAATAGGCAGCAAAATATTTTTTTTTCCAGAAGGGTGCGCGGAGCGCAGCACCCTAGGGTGCGCGGCGCGCACAAGCCTATTTCAGTTCTGTCCGGTTTTGTCAATTTTCAAATAAAGATCACCCACTTCCCAACACTTTTAGACGAAACGCTTTTCACAACATATAATATTAGATACAACTAATACGTTCCAATAATAAAACGAGTTTTACGACACCGGGCCCGCATCGGTCGTTTTACGACTTTCGTACAAAATTCAAGTTTCAATCTCAATTTACATTTAGACGAGTTAGGACTCTATAACCCAACCCAATACCAAGAGCATAATCCCGGGGACTACCAAATCCCCAATCCGCGTCCAAATATCCAAATAGCTACCTCATCGACCCCAAGCGCTCCTACACATCTAGTCTAACAACTAGCTAGCTTCGCAACACAATACCTGTAAAATGTAAACAACGAGAGGGTTAAGCTAACGCTTAGTGAATGCAATAATTATACATATACATATATAATCTACTTACTTGCAAACACTTACACAAATACCTCATACATGCTAGCAATCTAATTAGCATACCATCGCAAGTATAAATCTAATAATCTCCCATACCGTAAGCTAGCATAACCAATAGCATATATCTAATCACAATATTAAATGCTAAATAAACAACACACACACAATATGGTTAACCATACTCACGTAATGGTGCTACCTGTGATGACCCGGGAATTTCCGACCAAAATTTAAACTTAATCTTTATATGATTTCGATACGATAAGCAAAGTATGTAATGTTGAGTCTCGAAAACTTTGGAACAGTTTACATGAATGCATTTGACCTTTGACAATTTCTGACGATTCACGAACAATTGTGTAAATATATGTGTAATTATATATATTTATAAATTCTATATACAAGTAATGTTATATATATAGTGTAATTAATAAATATTAAAGGTTCAATATATTATAGTTAGTAAAGACGATATAATTAATAAATTGTATTATAGTAGTTATATTAAAATTATTATCATTACTCTCATGATTTTATTGTTAATATTAATAATAATTATATATAGTATTAAGTCTAGTATAAATTATTATTATTACTAATAATATTAATATAATTATACTAGTTAATTATAAAAAGTAAGAATTTGTTATTTGATACAAATACATAAACAAGATATATAAATATATCTATATATAAGAAATACAATTATAAATACATATACGGTTAAAAACATATAAATACTGATAAATGCACATATATTTATATATATAGATAAATGCGTATGGATATTTTATAAAAATCCAAAGTCTGTATCAAATCATTATCAAACTATTATTGATTGGCAATCACTGCTTTTACTTGTTGGAACCAAGATCAACACAATTCAATTTAGTCAACAATCAGATCAAACTTTTTTTTTTTTTTATATTTTTTCTTGTCTCTATCGATGCCTGTTTAAAAAGTTGTTAGAGATCTTTTTTGCAAATCAATTACAATCCAAGTCGATACAAGCATATCAAAACCATAGACTCATCTCTTTTCCTATAAAAAAAAACAACACATATTCGAACCACCTTCTTCTACTTCCAACTCCATCTCTATATATATACATACACATGATTACAGTACAATCATCACCACCCTCGAGCTTGTACAACACTTATGAAGCCTGCAACATAGTACTATCGTTATCTGTAACCGTTTTTTGTTTGATCGAGCATAGACCACCCATCTATCGAACTACTAGTATGCTCAAGCTGCCACTATACGTAAGCCCCTGCAAACATTTGTGAACAACCACCAAAACTGTCACCATGGTTTTCTTGCTGCTGCTGCTACGAGGTCACTTCTGTTTTCAATCATTCCTCATTACAAACCACACATATACAATTGGTGCTTGTTTCCTGCAACTACTATTTCACTTACTTCGGTCCAAATTTAAAACCCCAAAACCAAAACACTTGAACTCCTTTTAACTGCTACCACTGTAATGCTTTCTAGTTCCTGCTCAAACCAAATCCTATTGTTATTTATTTTTAGTTTGCTCAAGCATGTACCTGATACTGCAGACCACGATTACCTATCAACACAGCCAAGAATCACCATCTTCATTCTTTTCTTTGCTTTCGTTTACAGCCTATTCGAACCACCCTGCCACCATCATTATACAAACTGCCATCACTACAAACATAACAACCAATTCTAATTAATATTCGATTAAAACCCAAGAATCTACATCACCTTATTATCCTTTACTGCTGTAAGTATATTGCTGATGTATCTGGTTTGTTACAACTATTCGATGACCAAAACATCCTCACACTGCGTTTACCAAGTAATCATTGCTTCTATTACCTTATTTATTGTTTCTGTTCCTTTTCTTTGATCAAAAACAACCATCAAATAAATAAATAAATAAATAAATAAATAAATAAATAAATAAATAAGATAAAAGAAATCAAACCAAGCTAACTGATTCACTTCGGTTTCCTGCTGTTTATTGCTATGATTTTCTAATTCTTTAAAGCAAAAACCATCACTGAACCTGAAACCTCTTAGATTGTTGCTAATCGGGATCAACAGTGACTTCTGTTTCGACTCACGAATCAAACACCACTAACCCTCATCATCTTTATCAATTCTCATCATCAACCCACCAAGGACACTACTAAATAATGTTCTAGATGGATCAAATAATAATACAGGACATATAAAACGAATTAAGAAATTAAGGAAATTATTGAACTGGTCACTTATCTGATCTAATGATGAACCGTTGATTTATCAATCAATTGGTGACCGATTACCTATTCATTTGATTGATTGTTGCTGCAACTTTCCACTGCTCAATTCCTATTGATTATCGAATTCCTGTTCCTGCTTAGGTCGACAACCAGAAACCCTAAAACTGAAACCATGATTAATTGATGATGATTAAGATATGAAAGTGAAGAATAGATGAGGATGGTGAGGTTAATTGCGATGCAGACGATGAGGATGAATCTGGATGAGATGTATTTGATCGAACCCTACACACACCCATTTAATCGATTTATTTAAACAAGGGTTGGGCCGGGTTCTTTACTCTGTTGGGTCGTTATATGCTGTTGGGCCGAGAGGTTAAATAATTTTCGAATGAAACTTAAATCAGAAAACGTAAATAGAAGGGCGGTTAAGGTGTTTGTTGGATTGAACGAGAGGTCACGGGTTCGAGTCACCTTCTGGGCAATTCTTTTTGGGAGCTAGTTTCAAGGTAGTTCTTATTTTTAAAATTCATTATTATTAATATCATTGTTATTATTAAGTATTATAATTAGTAGTATAACTATTATAATAATTATTATTAGCACCATATTAAGTGTTATAACAATTATCATTATGATTACTATAAGTACTATTAAAGTTGTTATCATTAGAAAATTTTCATTTTAGCATTTCTATTATTATTATGATTAAGATTAGGATTATTATTATTGTTATTTTAAAAACCATACAAATTATTATTATTTTTTTTTTTCCACTAATATTAATAGTAACATCTTTTTTTGTAATTATTAGTTTTACTATTATTATTATTAACATAAGTAATGATTTTAACAAATATCGTTATTATTATTATTATTATTATTATTATTATTATTATTATTATTATTATTATTATTATTATTATTATTATTATTATTATCAATAGTAAGAAAGTTATTATTATTAGTAAATCATTATTAACAAAACTACCATTTTTGTTACAGATAAATATTTTGAACCTAAAATATACTTAATACATATATCATAATTATATTAATAGTTATATATTTACATATCAAACATAATCATAATATTTAAATAAATACTTATATATAACAAACAAATGATACTTTTATATAATACTAATTATATATATATATATAGATATATTAATAAAACTAAATATATAAATATTAATCATTTTAAATATATACACAAACTAAATAAGTATAATATATAATTTAAGAAATTATACATAAACTTGTTCGATTATGATTACATTTTAATTTATATACAAATAATATAGGTTCGTGAATCCGAGGTCAACCCTACATTTGTCCATTGTCGTTATATGTATTTTTACTACAAAATACATTAGGTGAGTTTCATTCGCCCTTTTTACTCTTTACATTTTTGGCCTGAGAATACATGCAAATGCTTTATTAACTGTTTTACAATATTTATATGCGTGAGTTTCATTATTCCCTTTTTAAATACTTTTGCAATATATATTTTTGGGACTGAGAATACATGCGCTGCTTTTATAAATGCTTTACGAAATAGACACAAGTGATCAGAACTACATTCTATGGTTGAATTATCAAATCGAATATCACCCTATATAGTCTTGTAATCTAAGAATTAGGGAACAGAAACCCTAGTTGACGTGAATCCTAAAGATAGATCTATCGGGCCCAACAAGCCCCATCCAAAGTACCGGATGCTTTAGTACTTCGAAATTTATATCATGTCCGAAGGAGGATCCCGGAATGATGGGGATATTCTTATATGCATCTTGTTAATGTCGGTTACCAGGTGTTCAATCCATATGAATGATTTTTATCTCTATGTATGGGATGTATATTGAAATATGAAATCTTGTGGTCTATTAAAATGATGGAAATGATTATTTATGTTAAACTAATGAACTCACCAACCTTTTGGTTGACACTTTAAAGCATGTTTATTCTCAGGTATGAAAGAAATCTTCCGCTGCACATTTGCTCATTTTAGAGACATTATTTGGAGTCATTCATGACATATTTCAAAAGACGTTGCATTCGAGTCGTTGAGTTCATCAAGATTATTATTAAGCCATTTATAGTTTAAATATATTATGAAATGGTATGCATGTCGTCAACTTTCAATGTAAATGAAAGTTTGTCTTTTAAAAACGAATGCAATGTTTGTAAAATGTATCATATAGAGGTCAAGTACCTCCCGATGTAATCAACTATTGTGAATCATTTGTAATCGATATGGACTTTGTCCGGATGGATTAGGATGAGTCCTTTCAGTTGGTATCAGAGCGGTGGTCTTAGCGAACCAGGTCAATATTAGTGTGTCTAACCAGTAGTTGTTAGGATGCATTAGTGAAGTCTGGACTTCGACCTAATAGTTGCTAGGTTATATTAATGAGTCTGGACTTGAACCTGGTCTGCATGTCAAAAATTTTGCTTATCATTGTTGTCGAAAATTACCTGCTTATCATTTTAAGTCTAAACGCGCCTTACTGCATTCATTGCACGAATAGTGTATAGAAAAAATTCATATCTTAGTGTATCTGCTAATCCATATCTTAGCGTATCTATTACCATAAACTATGCCTGATATATTTCGTAAATTCTCCCGTAATCTACGAAATCTTTTATTCTATATATTTAGATATTCTATGTAATTAGAATATCATACGATATCTGAAAAATCCTTTCATATCGAAGAATCCTTTATTCAATCGTACGTAATGGAACTCACCATTAGTTCAAGTCCCTCGGATTCCGATATGGAGTCCCACTTCAGCTCCGAAAGCAGCGGCACCAGAATGAACCAACCAATCATCAATCCCCAATTCATCCGATGAGTTAGTAGTCTACTCAATCATTGGAGACAAGAAGAAGGCAATCCCTTCCACCAACCGAATTCACCTCTTGACAATGAACCTGAAGCGTCTACCGGCGAACCTGTTCAAGAAACCATTTTCAGTCTCATTTCCAGGATAACTCGACAAGATTATATTCTACCCACAATTCTGAACCTTATTCATCCGCTCGTTCCGACCGACAATCATCCTGGAGTAATAAGTCAACGAACTTCACGCTCGAATAATCAATTCGGAGAATATGGTGCAAAACGTACCAGCTTCAGCAACATCACCGGCACCAACAGTACCATCAATAACAGCACCAGTACCATCAACAATCCATGCTTCAATATCATCACCTGTACTTTGAGTATGATCTTCGTTCTACGTATCGTTCTACCTCATTTGTATTCATTCGACATGGTGAATATGTAATCTCTAAAGTTTTAGAGATTATTTATTCTAGTTTCAACCGAAAAGAAAATGAGTTTAATATCATATTAACTCATTAAATCCATGAATACATCTGAAGAAAATATATATGTATATATGTTTTCATAAAGATTGTAATTAAAAATCCTTTTGTACAAACTGTTAATGGTGAAAATATTTTAACGGGTAGGTAATACCCGAGAAATATTTAAATTTCGCATTAATAAGTTACACTGTACATTCTTCGAATCTGATTCAACAGTCATTTACTATCCTACTTGCAACCACAGCTATACGAATCCGTTCATCACAGAATAACCATTTTCATTCAAATTTCATATTTGAATTTTGACCTATCAGAATCCAACAAGTGGCATAATGAAGAAAACATTTGAAGGAATAAAATTTGTTAGAAACAGACAAATTAAGTATGAGAAATTTTGTTAAGAATCCACGCTAACAAAATCCTAGCTAACTGTTCCTAGCTAACTGTGGACTAATCAACTGAGGACTACCAACAGTGGACAATTAAAATAAATTAAAATATTGATTATAACATATGAAACTAAACAATTCTTCAAGTTTGCCACTTGATTTCATTCTAAACCCCATTCGTATCATCACAATTACAATCTGCATTCAAACCTTTCATGATTCTTGAAAACACCTCAATCGATAGGATGAATCAACTGCACTTCATCTACGGGAGAAAAGATTGATGCATTTAGCTATGCATCTGAAAAACTCTCGAAAACTGAGTAAACGTTTAACACATAGACATGTTAATTCATTTAGTGTTATTATTATCCAAAATAACTTGGTAATTCCTTTCAAAGTAGCAAATTTTGTCACAGCTCCAGCAAATCAACTTCGACTTTTCGTTTGAAACAACCTTATTATCACCTTGATTTATATGTATGCTCTTTTATTGTTACCGGGGAACCTTTTATATTCCACCATATTACCGTCAGCGTTTAATCATCTAAAAACACAATTCTCTTGAAATCACCTCAGATCGATAACCAATGATTCAGATGTGTTAGCAGTAAATTTAGAAGAATCGGCAAGCAGTACTTTGAAAACTCACCGCATATCTACATCAACAGTTATATGTATAACATTTATCTCTTAGAATAATGATCTTCCATTCTAAAATTCTGAAAAGCACCCAGTCTGCGAACCAATACTCTGAATTTTGAAAAGTTGAATGAAGCAACAAAAACTGTAAACGACCCTAATCATCAGAAGTTTGATGATAAAGAATAGAATGTTGGAAAAGCTCAGAAAAGTTGGAACTGGAAAACGGATTGAGCTAACCACGAAGGAAACCAAAGAAAAATACAAGGACCATACCATATATTCAAAGAATCCAGGTAATTCTGGATCCGATGAAACCTTCAACGAATATCTTGCTCTGTACTCATGTTAAAATCTTGCGGAAAATCTTCCTCATCAACCATCGAACATAGAAATTCCAAAATATCATCATCAATATCTTCAATATTTCTGAGGATATTTTCATAAATATTCTCGTCCGAAATTATATACCTCTTCGTGCTTCCTGTGTATCATTATGTTGGAAACATTCAATGGAAAATTTAGTACCGAAAAGCGGATTATGCGAAACTATGAAGGAAGCCGTGAACGAATCACAAAGAATAAGTTTGACTTCAAAGAATTCAAATGATTCCGTTTCTGATGAAATCTTTAGTGAATACCTTGCTTCCGAATCTAAACCCTTATGGATAAATCTTCTTCATCATCCATCGATATTAGAAATTCCAAGATATCATCGTATCTTTCATTATAAATATCCTCCATATTTCTGAAGATATTTTCATAACTATTCTTATCTGAAATCAATAATCTATTCGTGCTATCAATGTTACATCATATAGAAACCGTTAGTTTTTATATTTTGTAAACTTTTGAGCTTAAAATATGAATGTTTTTGAAGTAGTGTTGGGAACTGATGCATGAGTTAGTATAATATAATGACACTTGATCAACGTGATTATATTACAGTAAGTCATGCTGAGTTTCTAATGAAACCTGATGATGGTTCACAGTAGATTATACCATCATCATGTGTCATGCACATAACTCTTTCATTCTACATAACCTCCGAACATATCAAGAAGAATATATTCTTGATAGTTCTATCGTCTGTATTTTTGATAAATTTGAAAATCAAATCGTGCTATCACGTTCCACCCTGCTTAGAACATTATAATCATTTAGAACTCTATATCTACAAATTCTGGACCATTATTCGCTTGACTTGGAGTCGGGAAGAGAAAACAAGAGCATGGAGCTCCGAAAAATAAAGGAAAAATATAAAGCCGATCACAAACATAGGAATTACAAACCGTGTATATCAATGTTTATCACCACATAAAGACACGGGAGGATTATGAACACAATAACCCCTAGAGCATAATAGAAACAAACAGATTCTTCATATGGGAGTTGGAAAAGAAGAACGATCATTGCGATAGTTAGAATAAGAACAAGGATCAAAACAGGGTTAAGCATTTTCATAAATCTTTTGAATTTGGGAATTTAGTATAGAAGTGGTGAAAACAAATGGAACGGAAAAGGTAAATTTATAATGGAAATATCAGACAGAGTAATCAAGCCAGATCACCGTATTTAATTATAGAGATCTTAATTTCCATAAATCCCGAAGAATCAAATCTTTTAGATTTCGGAGATTTTTTTTTTAAATCCCTTGAATTCCGGAATTCAACCCTCTACGTCAAAAACTATGACACACCATATCTTCGAAATTCAACCATGACTAGTCAAAAGTTATGATGAAACATGTCTTTCTCATTTCACTATATAGTGATAACTTCACTCATACGCTTCGATTTAATCGAATCATTTTATCCATATTATTCAATGATAATAAACTCTATTTATCAACTCATATTCGTCATGAAAACATTTTATTGTTAACCATGACCACCTCACTCAAATTTCGGGACGAAATTTCTTTAACGGGTAGGTACTGTGATGACCCGGGAATTTCCGACCAAAATTTAAACTTAATCTTTATATGATTTCGATACGATAAGCAAAGTATGTAATGTTGAGTCTCGAAAACTTTGGAACAGTTTACATGAATGCATTTGACCTTTGACAATTTCCGACGATTCACGAACAATTGTGTAAATATATGTGTAATTATATATATTTATAAATTCTATATACAAGTAATGTTATATATATATAGTGTAATTAATAAATATTAAAGGTTCAATATATTATAGTTAGTAAAGACGATATAATTAATAAATTGTATTATAGTAGTTATATTAAAATTATTATCATTACTCTCATGATTTTATTGTTAATATTAATAATAATTATATATAGTATTAAGTCTAGTATAAATTATTATTATTACTAATAATATTAATATAATTATACTAGTTAATTATAAAAAGTAAGAATTTGTTATTTAATACAAATACATAAACAAGATATATAAATATATCTATATATAAGAAATACAATTATAAATACATATACGGTTAAAAACATATAAATACTGATAAATGCACATATATTTATATAAATAGATAAATGCGTATGGATATTTTATAAAAATCCAAAGTCTGTATCAAATCATTATCAAACTATTATTGATTGGCAATCACTGCTTTTACTTGTTGGAACCAAGATCAACACAATTCAATTTAGTCAACAATCAGATCAAACTTTTATTTTATTTTTTTATATTTTTTCTTGTCTCTATCGATGCCTGTTTAAAAAGTTGTTAGAGATCTTTTTTACAAATCAATTACAATCCAAGTCGATACAAGCATATCAAAACCATAGACTCATCTCTTTTCCTATAAAAAAAAAACAACACATATTCGAACCACCTTCTTCTACTTCCAACTCCATCTCTATATATATATATATATACACATGATTACAGTACAATCATCACCACCCTTGAGCTTGTACAACACTTACGAAGCCTGCAACATAGTACTATCATTATCTATAACCGTTTTTCGTTTGATCGAGCATAGACCACCCATCTATCGAACTACTAGTATGCTCAAGCTGCCACTATACGTAAGCCCCTGCAAACATTTGTGAACAACCACCAAAAATGTCACCATGGTTTTCTTGCTGCTGCTGCTACGAGGTCACTTCTGTTTTCAATCATTCCTCATTACAAACCACACATATACAATTGGTGCTTGTTTCCTGGAACTGCTATTTCACTTACTTCGGTCCAAATTTAAAACCCAAAAACCAAAACACTTGAACTCCTTTTAACTGCTACCACTGTAATGCTTTCTAGTTCCTGCTCAAACCAAATCCTATTGTTATTTATTTTTAGTTTGCTCAAGCATGTACCTGATACTGCAGACCACGATTACCTATCAACATAGCCAAGAATCACCATCTTCATTCTTTTCTTTGCTTTCGTTTACAGCCTATTCGAACCACCCTGCCACCATCATTATACAAACTGCCATCACTACAAACATAACAACCAATTCTAATTAATATTCGATTAAAACCCAAGAATCTACATCACCTTATTATCCTTTACTGCTGTAAGTATATTGCTGATGTATCTGGTTTGTTACAACTATTCGATGACCAAAACATCCTCACACTGCGTTTACCAAGTAATCATTGCTTCTATTACCTTATTTATTATTTCTGTTCCTTTTCTTTGATCAAAAACAACCATCAAATAAATAAATAAATAAATAAATAAATAAATAAATAAGAGAAAAGAAATCAAACCAAGCTAACTGATTCACTTCGGTTTCCTGCTGTTTATTGCTATGATTTTCTAATTCTTTAAAGCAAAAACCATCACTGAACCTGAAACCTCTTAGATTGTTGCTACTCGGGATCAACAGCGACTTCTGTTTCGACTCACGAATCAAACACCACTAACCCTCATCATCTTTATCAATTCTCATCATCAACCCACCAAGGATACTACTAAATAATGTTCTAGATCGATCAAATAATAATACAGGACATATAAAACGAATTAAGAAATTAAGGAAATTATTGAACTGGTCACTTATCTGATCTAATGATGAACCGTTGATTTATCAATCGATTGGTGACCGATTACCTATTCGTTTGATTGATTGTTGCTGCAACTTTCCACTGCTCAATTCCTATTGATTATCGAATTCCTGTTCCTGCTTAGGTCGACAACCAGAAACCCTAAAACTGAAACCATGATTAATTGATGATGATTAAGATATGAAAGTGAAGAATAGATGAGGATGGTGAGGTTAATTGCGATGCAGACGATGAGGATGAATCTGGATGAGATGTATTTGATCGAACCCTACACACACCCATTTAATCGATTTATTTAAACAAGGGTTGGGTCGGGTTCTTTACTCTGTTGGGTCGTTATATGCTGTTGGGCCGAGAGGTTAAATAATTTTCGAATGAAACTTAAATCAGAAAACGTAAATAGAAGGGCGGTTAAGGTGTTTGTTGGATTGAACGAGAGGTCACGGGTTCGAGTCACCTTCTGGGCAATTCTTTTTGGGAGCTAGTTTCAAGGTAGTTCTTATTTTTAAAATTCATTATTATTAATATCATTGTTATTATGAAGTATTATAATTAGTAGTATAACTATTATAATAATTATTATTAGCACCATATTAAGTGTTATAACAATTATCATTATGATTACTATAAGTACTATTAAAGTTGTTATCATTAGAAAATTTTCATTTTAGCATTTCTATTATTATTATGATTAAGATTAGGATTATTATTATTGTTATTTTAAAAACCATACAAATTATTATTATTATTTTTTTTCCCACTAATATTAATAGTAACATCTTTTTTGTAATTATTAGTTTTACTATTATTATTATTAACATAAGTAATGATTTTAACAAATATCGTTATTATTATTATTATTATTATTATTATTATTATTATTATTATTATTATTATCAATAGTAAGAAAGTTATTATTATTAGTAAATCATTATTAACAAAACTACCATTTTTGTTACAGATAAATATTTTGAACCTAAAATATACTTAATACATATATCATAATTATATTAATAGTTATATATTTACATATCAAACATAATCATAATATTTAAATAAATACTTATATATAACAAACAAATGATACTTTTATATAATACTAATTATATATATATATATATATATATATATATATATATATATATATATATATATATATATATATATATATATATATATATATATATATATATATATATATATATATATATATATATATATATATATATAGATATATTAATAAAACTAAATATGTAAATATTAATCATTTTAAATATATACACAAACTAAATAAGTATAATATATAATTTAAGAAATTATACATAAACTTGTTCGATTATGATTACATTTTAATTTATATACAAATAATATAGGTTCGTGAATCCGAGGTCAACCCTACATTTGTCCATTGTCGTTATATATATTTTTACTACAAAATACATTAGGTGAGTTTCATTCGCCCTTTTTACTCTTTACATTTTTGGCCTGAGAATACATGCAAATGCTTTATTAACTGTTTTACAATATTTATATGCGTGAGTTTCATTATTCCCTTTTTAAATACTTTTGCAATATATATTTTTGGGACTGAGAATACATGCGCTGCTTTTATAAATGCTTTACGAAATAGACACAAGTGATCAGAACTACATTCTATGGTTGAATTATCAAATCGAATATCACCCTATATAGTCTGGTAATCTAAGAATTAGGGAACAGAAACCCTAGTTGACGCGAATCCTAAAGATAGATCTATCGGGCCCAACAAGCCCCATCCAAAGTACCGGATGCTTTAGTACTTCGAAATTTATATCTTGTCCGAAGGAGGATCCCGGAATGATGGGGATATTCTTATATGCATCTTGTTAATGTCGGTTACCAGGTGTTCAATCCATATGAATGATTTTTATCTCTATGTATGGGATGTATATTGAAATATGAAATCTTGTGGTCTATTAAAATGATGGAAATGATTATTTATGTTAAACTAATGAACTCACCAACCTTTTGGTTGACACTTTAAAGCATGTTTATTCTCAGGTATGAAAGAAATCTTCCGCTGCGCATTTGCTCATTTTAGAGACATTATTTGGAGTCATTCATGACATATTTCAAAAGACGTTGCATTCGAGTCGTTGAGTTCATCAAGATTATTATTAAGCCATTTATAGTTTAAATATATTATGAAATGATATGCATGTCGTCAACTTTCAATGTAAATGAAAGTTTGTCTTTTAAAAACGAATGCAATGTTTGTAAAATGTATCATATAGAGGTCAAGTACCTCGTGATGTAATCAACTATTGTGAATCGTTTGTAATTGATATGGACTTTGTCCGGATGGATTAGGACGGGTCCTTTCACTACCGGCTCTTTGGTTCACACCATACGCATTGGTTATGATGCTACCGGCTCTTTGGTTCACATCACAACCCGAGTCATACTCGTGCTAAAGTGCTACCGGCTCTTTGGTTCACACTCTAACAACTCGTGCCGTAGTGCTACCGGCTCTTTGGTTCACACTACAACACATGTACTATGACGCTACCGGCTCTTTGGTTCACATCATAGCACGCTCGCACATACTATGGCACTGCCGGCTCTTTGGTTCATACCATAGCATACAAATAAATACATTATATACATATACATATAATTATTCCACTCACCTCGAATACGAGCAATACAAACCATGCGTGAAATCTCCACCAAACGCAACCGAGCAAGCTTTTACCTATAATAAGCATATAGGTATACACACAATCAACATACATTCTCTACGAGAGAATTTGACTCCAACACCCTTAATCAAGGGTTTATACCGACCTCCACAAACCGCCCATTTAGACACCTAAAGGGAACTTCACCAATTACCACTACGGGTGGTAATTCTGACCTATTCGAACAAGTACAATTTAACCTCGTTTATACTTGTCACCATTTAAACCAACCTAGGTCTTAACACTAAATTACTACTTAGGTAGTAATCATACCAAACGCCATTTATCACTTAACAAAAGTGCTTATCATTCAATTAATTCAAAATTAGTGTCATAACCAAATTCGACCCAATTCAATTCACCCATTTTGACACAAGTCCCGAAAATGCCCAAAGTCACTAACGGCTAGTGGTTATATTTTCAAAACACCAATTAACTCCTAAATCAAGTATTTACACACTTGATTCACCAAAACGTGACTCAAAACTCATTTCGACACCAAACCAAGTCAACACCCATTTTGACTAGCAAACTTGTTCTTTAAGAACATCGAAACACTAACACATTATAATCTAGTGATTTAACACCCAAACCATGACAAATACTTCCAAATTCGTCATCAAACCCTAAACCCACAATAATCGGGTTTACTTACACTAGCAATACAACAAAACCCCCAATTTCATGAGAAATGGGGTTTAGAACCCCAACAAGCTCAAACCCTAAACATAAACAAGAATCTTACAATTAAATTCGGAGTTAGGGCTTACCAACACTACCAAAACGTAGCCAATAACAAGATGAACAACTTTAACACCCGAGCTTTTGATCGATTCAAGCTTCTTCATCTCCAAAATCCCAAATCTCTCTCTAAAACTCTCTCTCTCTAAGATAGATGAGAGTGTTTGTGGATGTGAAAGTGATCCAAAATTGGATCCAAGTCTGATAAAAAGGCTACAGATCTGTCCTCAAGTGAAAAGACCAAAAAGCCCCTCATTTAACTCAAAATAGAAAAGGCAGAAAACTGTCCCAGGTGGGGTGCGCGGCACGCACCCTTGAATGTGCGCAGCGCGCACAAGGGTCTAAACAGATTCTGAAGTTCAGGGACTGATTCTGACTAATCCTGATTCTGATGTAAATTCTGAAAGTGTTAGGTAGACCTTTTGTGGCGCTTTCTGATGCACACATTTACTGACACTTTCAGAAACATTTTCTGATGCGCAAAATTCAGGATCTTACAAGTAGACAGCGTCGTCAATGACGATTTTGTCGGGTCGCTACATAACGAATGTCAATGAAATAATTTCTGCTTCTAACTTTCTTTGATGAATTGTCTGTCCATTTATACATGCTTTATTCCATCTCGCTGAACTCGGTTCTCTAAGATGGCAATGACTACTTTATTATTGCAAATGATCATGCTTATGGTAATAGATGGATATTTGATCCGTATTAGTAGTTTTCGGATCCAAAGCTTCTTGTACCGTCCTCGAATTTTACTTTAGAAGTAACTAGAATGAGTGTTATATTATAATCATCTTCATCTCCATCTCCATATCCATCACAAGAGCTATTGTTACTTTTAGAATTATCTCTGAGTTACCTCTATCATTAGCAACATTGGACACCTCACTGTTATTCGACAATTCATGATTTCTCGAACTCCCACTAGGATCTGAAAGATCATCACAATAAGCGTCATTAAATACAATAAAATCATATTTAGGACTAACAATTTCCACCTTTTGATAAACCGAGTCATCGTCAAAGGTAACATCGCAACTGCGAATCACATTCTTTCCCTCGTTATCCCAACACCGGTAACCCATATCGTCCGTCCCATAACTGATAAACGTACATTTTCCCGACTTAGGTTCATGCTTGTCTCTGTCTGCATCATTGATTTTCACATAAGCATTGCAACTGAAAGCCCAAAGGTGTGTGTCACTTCTTACATAACAAGTTCTCAGGGATTCAGAAATCCGATGGTGTAGAGGGTCCCCGTTGATCAAATAAGCCAACCTCATTTTTCAAGAACATCTTAGGCAAACCCACATGAAACTTCATGCTCTTCACCCTCTCATTTAAGGTCTGGTTCAAACGCTCAACGACCCTATTGTGTTGCGATGTCTCCGGGAATGTTTTCAACTTTCTAATCCTGTATTCTGCACAATAGTCTTTAAACTCACAATTATGTATTCCCCTCTATTGTTAGATGTTCACAAAAATAGAAAACATATCAAATTTAAACTTAAGGAAATAAACAAATACCTTTCGGGTAGAGTCGTCAATGAAGGCGACATAATAGTGGGAAACTCCATGTGATTCCACGTTTGTTGGTCCAAATACATACATACATACATACATACATGTATATATAATATGTACGTGTATATATATATATATATATATATATATATATATATATATATATATATATATATATATATATATATATATATATATATATATATATATATATATATATATATATATATATATATATATATATATATATATACTAGCTCCAATTTCTCAAACTTGGGTACACTCTTCGACTTAGCGAAAGTCACCTTTTTTTATTAGCATAGACACGTGCATAGGAAAATCCAGGCTCGACCTTCTTCATATCTGCAACCCTCCAACTTGAAACAAGCATTTTCATACCTTTCTTATTCTTATGCCCGAGTCTTCGGTGTCATGGAGTAGACTCGGCTCCAGCATCAAGCGTAGCACTCAGCATGTCGTGTTCCAACACTTCAACCACGTAAAGTGTTCCCCTTATAACTACAAGCCATGACACAATTCCCTTTAACCACCTTTCAATAGTGGATACCAAAAAGTAACATCATTACCTTCTTCATTTAAATGACCGAACAAGATAAGCTTCCTCCTTAAGTAACGAATATACCTCACGTTCTTTGGAGTCCAGCTAGCTCTAAGGGATGTACACAAAACAACATCTCCAATGCACTTAACATCAAGTTTCTTGTTATCAGCCAACCTCACTTTACCTCGATACAATCTAAAATTCTTCATCATTCTCTTGCAACGGTTAGAATGAAAAATGCTCATGAATCTATAATTATGTATTCCATATAATTTTTGACACTACAAAGTAGTGCTTTATCCGTCTCATCCACAATCAAGTTGACACCTTTAGATTGCCCAACACTGGGGTTCTTACACTGCATCTAGTAATGACCCTTCTGATTACAATTACAACAAGTGACTTCATTGCGATCCTTAGAAGAACTCATCTTCTTAGACTTACCTTTACCCTTACGCATCCCCCATTCATTCTTCCTGCCTCTGCTGTATGTACTCAGTAAGGATCCAACCGATTCTCCCAAATTTATCCTACAAGTGTCTTCGCCAAGATTTAATTATATAATCCCTTCAAAGTCAAGTTTTGTAGTTCCTGTGGGGCTACTAACTGTTGTTATCATACCGGACCAGCTTTCAGGTAACGAAAAAGAAAAGATTTGAGCTTGCAACCCAATATCAATTGACGCCAATCTTGTGATGATATTAATAAACTCATTGATGTGTTCTGTAACACTCGCTTCTTCCATCATATTCGTATTGAATAACTGGACCATCAGCAAACCTTGTTCGTAGTATTAGATTTTCATACATATCGGAGTGTGCTCCAAAACATCTAAACTCTGTCTTCTCATTAACAACATTGTATGCAATGTTCTTCTCAAATCGAATTGCACCCAAAGCTTGGCGATCAGAAAGTGCCCAACCGACATCATCCATGTCTTCGGGCTTCGTCTCCAAAAATGGTTGGTGCAACTTTTCTAATACAGATAATCCTTAATCTGCATCCTCCGAAATCTAAAGTCTTTCTCATTGAATCAATGGATTCAAAATTTTCCTTCTTCCGCCATTAATCCCAAACTCTAAGCCTACAACTCTGATACTATTTGTAAGGTAAATTAGCACCCAACAACACAAGTTATTGAAAATCACAACCTACGATCAAAACAAAGAATATAAATGCAGAAAATTAAATCAACACAAGTAAAGAACGTGGTTATATCCAATCGGGGTGATTAGTTAGTCCACGCCCAGCTAGAGAGTTTTTCTTATTATTTAGTGCGTAGGGTTACAGAGTTACACATACATTAGGTTTACACTATATAAAAGAATGTAAATAAGCAAACCAAATCGAATACAAATTGTTGTAACCGCCTCGTCTCGCGATCCGTTAGGATATCTCGTCATCCATTAGGCGGGTCTCACCATCTGTGGAACATACTTCACGATTACTGAAAGTCTTCTATCAAGATACATAAATCTTCACCCTCCGTAATCCATTCCTAGCGATTCACGAGCAGCCCATCGCCATCTGTGAGAAACTCTCGCCACTCGTGAGACTTACAGCATGTTGAAATCTTTTCCCTTTTTCCAACTCTTCACACTCAATTCCATATACAACTTTAATTTGGGGTAATTGAAGTGACAGCCAGTTTGCTGTAAATATCACTTTCTTAGAACGTAAAACATTTTTGACAGATAAATATTACTTTTGACAGATAAATACAGCTTCAAGGACTTATCACTTTTGACAAACTTCAATTATAAAAATAGTTGAATTTGCACAAGTATTTTCTTGCCATCTTAAATTTTTTCTTGGGATTATGTGAAACTAATTTATGTGATTATTTTTATATGTTTATAGTTTGGCGATGTTGCTATCTATTCTTGAACTCCAAGCTACTTTTTCTATGGATTATCTTTCAGAAGAGTAGTATTGGCACTTCAAGGTGTTTGTATCCAACGAGATTAGAACTTCAAATCTCCTACACTTTGAAGATGAAATGATAACTAAATAGTTAAAAAATATTGCATGTCTTCGATATTATTGTTGTTTTGGCTTTCAAATCGGTTGTATTCTCGTTTTTGTAAGCGTATTGACTCGATGGTGTGGTTAACAAGACTCCATGGATGCTTTGTAATTTTTTTCTAGTTCCTTTTTAGCTTTTAATATATTTACTAGATTTAAGAGCCCGTGCATTGCACGGGGACTCTTCAACAAACAAACTTGAATCGTAAAATGTTATATCAATTAACGATATGATAAAGACAATAACACAAGTATTGTTGTGGGTGAATTGCGTAAGTATTTTTATTTTACACAAAACCCATAGATTAAAGCTACTAAATCCGACAATAGCAAAACACAAAATACATCACCGGCATTATTGATAAAAGTTGGTATGTAAGACCATTTAAATATCATAATACTAAACAATGTTAACAAAACAAATTCATGGTACAATTGTGCTAATAGTTGTAAATTGTAATGGTAACAATGTTATTCTAACACGATCATAGGTACCATTGCAATTTATTTAAGAAGCTTCCTTATAGAGAATTGATAAAGATGCTTGAATGAGCAACTAAGCTAATCCAAAATTTAAAACATACAATACCATGCAATGTCCCCAGCCTCCCTCCTTGGCACCACAATGCCAAACAAAACCAACTTATGTCAATTGGCCATTTGAAGATGAGACCATGATCTTGTTCTCACTCAAAAATCTAATTCATTAACTGCAAGTCTCATTGAATTTTTTGGTTCACATGCACATGTCAATCAGGTATCCTATAATAGCAGTGTTATCCATACGATTAATTACTCATTCTCTGTATACTACTCACCATTTAGACCTGAGATAAAATGAAAAAAGTACATAAATTACCTTAATTAATCAAAATCACACGATATCCCAGTATTCGAAATATAGAAGACACATATAGAGAAACGTAGGATTTTTCTATGACTATGAAATTAGATTCACAGTAGTGATTAGTTATAGTTGTTTGTGTATGACTTAAACTAAAAGTGTAGATTTTTACATAATCACATATATTTATTTAGTTAACTAGATAAGATTCAATAGCCATAGCTTAATTAGTCTATTAATCATGATTCAAATGTTGATTTAATTATAGAAAATATATATGCACGAGTAAATACCGTCAAAAGTTTACCCCTTTTTAACTCTTTACAAACAAAAATATATAAAAGAGGACATCTAGATGACCAAAAGAGTGTAATTCACAATACACAAGTCAAGAAAGACAAAGCGAAAGCAATAGAATCAAGAAATAATGACATAAAGACATTTAGATAAACACGTGTATACAGAAATCCAGAAAAAAGTTGCAAATTTACAAAACTACACATTCAGGTAACCTAAAGAATGATGTTTCAATTGTTACTTACAGTGGGTAATTTGTTACTTGTATAACAGATAAGCATACAAGTTTGTCAATAGCCCCATCATCAACTGTAACACACTTGATGAACATAGAAGCACTTTGCAACCATCGTATGTGAATCAACAGTAACAAACTTGATATCAGTCACAATGGTAAGTAACGTTCACTTTGCTGAAATTCACCAGCAAGGCATGCATCAAGATAGTATCTTATAAATTAGTACTTTGAAGTAATACATGCTAATACCAGTTGGAATTCATTATAATATGCATTGACATATTAGTTCATAAAATGGGACTGGTCTAATGCTATGGAAACGAAAATATATTGACAAAAATTAAGATCGAAATACGCACTTACCTGCTGCAAACTCCAGACACCCTATACAAACTGCTCACATTTATTTCCTTGTAAACTCAGTGAATTTCTATGACCCATTTTGTTAGATTGTGTCATAACCCAAGACCCATTATGTTAAACTGCGGAGGTACCATCATTTTCACAAACAGAACTTCTAGGACCCACTCATCTAGACACCCATATTAAGTTTATGATCAATAAAAATAAAGAAAAAGATATTAGTCACATTCATGTATAACACAAAGTCCAAAAGTTAGAAACCAAAATATTACCTTTTAATTTTGAATAATGCATGTTGAACCCAGATGATAAGCTGTACTACATTTCTTGACTTTATTATCTCTGCCAATTAAGTAGAATTATTAATCAACAACATCACAAACCGACTCAATAAAAAATAATTAGGTCAAAATTTCAACCTTCAACTAAATGTTGAACCAAAAGGACATGTATTCATCACATACCCTAACCACCATGCATTTACTATTGTTGTTGCAAACTTTACAACAAAGCTCACTATTGCGAAACTAACTAATCAGAGTGTTCACAACGGCAAATGGATCAATATTGCCACATCTAAGTAAATATATACTAAACAAAATATAATATTAACATAAGATAAGATGTTACTAACACTAAATACACATGCTATTTGTTATGATTTTATTTGTTGATCAGAGCCCGTCTACCCACCAACGTATTAGCTTTCTGACGGTGTGCGTGACCAATGGATACCATGAACCACGGGAAAACCTGGGGGTTTTATAAAAACATAATAACTAACACATGCACATGGATACCTACGACCGGCGGGTAAACCCACGATTAATTATGGATAACTATATGTAATTGGGTTAACCTGTATACCCGTAGATTTCTCAAGAGGGTATCACAAATTAACGGGTCAGAAATTAAACGTCACGGGTATTATATACACTTAACCCGCCCACGACTCGTCAACAATACAAAATTTGAACTCAACCCACCCGTTGCCTTCCTTAGTATTAATTTATAGTATTAGGAATGGTTTCGTGTACATGTTCGGACAAGTTATCTGATTTTCACTTCAGGTTTCCCATGTTTTAACTTGACATATTACATACATATTGATATTGATTCTTTAAATTAAATTCTAAAAAAATAACAAAAAATTATGTGACATATTACATACAAAACCAATCTATACACACACAGAGCAAATTATAAAGATAAACTTAAACTGATTACAAAAAAATAAATAAATAAAAAAACCTCCTGAATCATATTATTATCAAATGTAGCTTAAGAGAAAATAGGTAAACGGGTCAAAACTTACCCAAGGTATATTTCTAATTAAATAAACCTCCCGAATCATATTATTATCAAATTGTATTACTGAAGATATGATTATGGTAAACATATCTATCATATCTAAATAATATTTTTGACAAGAGGTTATTTGAATCAAACTGACCCAGCCCATTTTGACCAGTAATATAAATAATTTTTGATATGAACCACAAGTCACCCGGGCCGCCTAACACACCCATTATGCCACCTATTGGTTAAAAAGAAATAAGAAGGTGAAATTACAGAGCATAAATAGCATAATTTTACTTGAAGTAAAAGTGCAGGTAGGCATTCCGAGTAAGGGAGAAAAATCGAGACTGATTATGCACTTATGCCCATCGCCATGGCCTAACACCTTATACTTGGTCTCTGCAACATAGTAATAATATAATAATAGCAGCAACAATTACTTTTTCAATTAACAATTAATGAATAATAGCAGTAAATTGGCTCAAAATCTGTAACAAAGAACAATGAGGAACCAAAAGCCAAATCAATTTACCTCCTATGTTCATCGGCTATGTAAGGACAGAATGACATTTATTACTTTATGTCTCCAACTTTAACAACTAAACCACAAAAACAATAACAACAAAAAACAGTAAACATATTAAACAAAAATTCCACTTATATGTCATCATACCTTAGCATCAAAAGTATTGCACTAAAAGCAAAAGGGTGTAGAGTCAAACCTCCACATCCATTGGGATAAGTTCAATGATCTTCAAATATTTGTCATAGTCATAACCATTTTAACCCAGATTCGACTCAGTTTCACCTTAAGTACAAACTCAAATACATATTTATCTGTATTACAATACTTGGTTCACCAAAACAACAAATTAGCCTAAAGTAATGAATTTAATAACCTTAATAATAGATGAACTGGACATAGACTATACAAATCATAAAATTAATTTGCATAACTTCTATATAATATATGAATTGATTGCGTAATATAGAATCAATAGATTAGAATATATAACATAATCATAGATGAGTTGATTACCTTAATCTATATACAACTTTCCATTGATGCCGATATAGGGTTTGATACTATCGAATGAATCAACTATCATAAAATAGCAATGTAGAACAATTAATAAAATGGAAACAAAAGTTAATTCAAAAAACACCAAAAAAAAAAAAAAAAACCAAAAAAAAAAAAAAAAAAAAAAAACAAACCTAATTCAAAGAAAATCAAACCTTGATTGTTTTCTAATTAAAGGCTTTGTCTGTGAATACTCATCTTCTGAACAATTAGAGTATTAAACATTGAATCTTTGAATATCGAAATTAGGGATGAATATATAATCAACACAGTTTCGAGTAAATCGGACAGAAAAAAACTGCAATCATAAACGTTTGAATATATTAAGATATACAGTGTGTTATTAAAAATCAAACTTGTCATCAATTAATTTGATAACACCACAAAGGTAAACCTCATTCAATTTTGTTGAATCATGTACGGTTCGAGTGAGTATCCATGTACATCAGTCGGCATTTTCGTTAAAAATATTGAAGCAGTATAGTTTTTTTTTTGTTTTGAACCCTAATAATTTGAATTTACCCTTTTGTTAGAAGAAACCATGGTGTTTTTTAGTGGACACGTGGCAATCACAGATAATTAGAGATAATTAATCATGTTTAATTAGAAAATTAGGAGAAAAAAGATAAATGTTGAGGCTTAATGTCTGAATGACACGTGGACATAGCTTACTGTTTTAGTAAGATAGATGATACTTTTAATGATAAAAAAAGTTAAAAATGTTAAGTGGCGGATCTAAATAACCTTTTTAGAATCCTCACACCATTATCAATGTATATTTGATATGAAAAGTTAAAAGTTACCCTGATGCGATGAAAGTGAAAACCGGGAGGAGGAGAGGGGATATTGAAAAGTATTAGAAAAAGTGAAAATTGAATAGTATGTAACTAGCAACGGTCCGGCCGCGCGTTGCGGCGGCGTTATTTGGGTTGCCTGTAATGCTGCGGTTTTACTCAGTGAGTGATATTATTGTTGACAGATGGTTAGTTAAACATATGCGTAGTGGTAGTTATTCATATTTGCGTAGTGGTAGTTATTCATCGTTAAGCAGTAGTGATACACATAAGCAAAATGGTTACGTCCATATAGACACGCCGTAAAGCAAACTTAATAACATAAGAGTCTCAGATACTATTTAGTAGCTTTTGTTTCTTGTTTTTGGAAGTTTTGTCTTCGTTCTCTGGGAATAGGATTCTTTTCGCCATTGTGTGACTCCCCTTTGCTTCCAGTTTGTTTGGTGTCGGTGGTAATGATGTTGAGCTGCTTCCAGTAGCTTGATTTCTGGTAGTGATTTACTTGTTGTGGTGCTCGCTGTTAGCTAGCCTTACCAGGAGAAGCATCGAAGCCCGATTATGGAAATTTTGTAGTATGTATATTTGCATCCGGATTAGCTTCCTTACCTTGACGCTTCCCAAAAGTGATGCTCAATACCCAGTTTTCTTAGCTCCATCAAACCTTGCTCAGTTGCAAAATTCAAATACTTGCATCACATAAAACAATAGTTGGAAAAATTAGAATGGCTGCAAGAACTTAAGATATGTACTTTTTAAGACTCGTGTTTATTGGAAAGTTACCATCAACAGAAAATCTAAAACTTAAGACGTCACTTGGTAGTTTCCTCAATACCAAAGCTTTTAGCTCTAATCCAGAAATACGTAAAGCATGGTTACATGAACCGGTTGATCCATTCTGCAAAACGTAAAGCATGGTTGAAGATTACTTGCCATTTATACTCTCAAGTGAACTACTCGAAAAGGTCCAGTGTTGAAATCCAGGCTAAGGCAGTTTAATTTTTCCCTTCTCTGCACTATAGCAGCCGTCCAAATCTTAAGCCTAATTCGATTAAGCCCATTAATTGCTAAATCAATAACCTAGACCCTGGCCCATTAAAGCTTGACTTGGCCCATCTTAAAATCCAGATCCAATACTTGACCCATCTTGTAATTCATCTTAAAAGCCGGCTAACGGGGGTATTCCTGCATATTATCTTAAATAACTATTAACCTACAACTACAAAATCTTCACCAACTTTACCTTTGTGGTTCCACACTAGTGAGCACCTGAAACCACTCTTCTTTGTTGATCGTTAATTTAGTCAGTGGTACTTGTTAAAATCATCTTAGATATCTAAGCATGTCATGTAATTTAAAATATCATGCTCCCTATGAAACTGTGCCTAAACAGAAAGAAAGCATAAAGTATAATATCATTAACAAAATAAACTTAATAACATTCATGTATAATGAAACCATTTAAATAAAAAAAAAATATAATTACTTAAAACCTAAATTAGAGGCTCACAAATAATACAGTAATAACTCGTTTGTAGTGATAAATATAATTAACAATGTTCCCATTATTAATACACATTTGATTTGAAAATCCCAAGTTACCCCTAATAAATGGAGCAGTAGATTACGAAGTTGTTTGATATGGCCCAAAAGAAAACCCACCAGTAAATTCGGACTCATTTTTCGACTTCTCCTTTTAGGCAGTTTTATTTCTTTTTCAACTTGCAAGTCACTTTTTCCTTCATGGAGCAAATCATTTTAAATAAAAGGTGCATTTATCTGTCTCTACGATATGGAATTGTATATTGTATATGGTTATATATTGTGGTTGTATTTTGAAATTTCATAAGTAAAAAAAAATCTTTTTATTTTATTAGTTAAAAATAAAATAATAATAATAATATTGTTTATACACTATATGTTGATATAATTAATTTATTTGGTTATAGTTATATTAATTCATAAGAAATGTATTATTACATATTAATTTATATATTTTATTAACTTAAAAAATAATCCTTTTGATAATTTTACATGTTAAATTATCAAAAGTCTTATTTTACCAAATACTCGGAAGAATGATTATTTAATTATTATAATATCAAACAACACAATCAACTTCAAACACCAATGATCAAAACCATGTTTTGATCGATCTGAAATAAAATTACAAATTCATAATGTGAGTAGCGCTGAAAAGATGTCTGTTAATAGTAAAAAGGCATCTTGACAAGCAACCCACATTCAACATAACATTATTATACATAGTTGCCTTCTTATTTCACAATCCTTCCAATTTATCAATAAGATGAGATATCATGCTTTCTTTAGGAAATGAGCATCGATTTCATTTACGCAAGCACCAAGCACGTCCAAATATCCACTCGGATTTGGTATACTTGCATCAACCTTCTCGAAATCGATAGTCCATATAATATACTTCTTATTCCCATCTCCTTCAATATGAAATGTGATAGTAAACGCCTTATACGCCTTCAATATTTGTCCTTCAATCACCTTGAACACAATTTTGGGAGCTTTATCATCAACCTCTTGGATGATCTCTTTGGCAGTTTCTAGGTTACCATCTACGATAAAGAAACAAAACTCACCACCGTTATGACAAAGTAAATTGAGAGTGTAGTTTACCATAGAGGTAGTTCCAGGAAATAACGGATCCAACTGCACCCCATTCACCAGAAACTAAATCGCAACCTCGAACCTTATCGGGAGCTATGCCTGCAACGTCGTTTGGTTTGTACTTGTAGATTTCATGGAGCAACTTGCCATCACTAGCGATATCAACTTTTTTAGCTATTTGTCCTGTTAAGTTCATTCTCTTCATTTACTTTATAAAGGATAACAAACATCAAGACATTATATATATACGGGATTTAGATACTCAAAATTATTAATTGAATAAAGCGAACACCAATCAGAATAAAAGAAAAGGCATAATAAAGTTAAAATCGCAAAGAATAGAAACTTATCGAATTTTGAATCCAAGATATGGTATCAAGCTTAATGACCCAATTCAAAAAGAACATTATACCATATATGTGTATTCTGGTTCTGTTTCTGTTTCTGGAATGTGATTCTATAGTAATATGTGGCTTAATTTTGGTTTCGAAATAAGAAAGGGGTTATATTCCCTCAACTACTACTTTCAGTCCTAGCTAGTTGATAATGGCATGCCCATTTTTTTAGGTGATGACCTAATAATAAAACAAATACAGGTAATATTTGGGAGTAATTTGAACTTGTTTATAAGATTATGAGTTTTGATGGTTAGTTCAACAATTTATATAACAACTAGTTTTAGTTTTATGAGCCCATGCATTACATAGTAGTTGTACAAATTAATACTTTGTATCCGATAACATTAATATTATATGTTATCAAATGTATAATATAATTACAATGAAAAAATAATTTTAACTAACAATATTTGTATCAAAAACCTTAGTATTTAATACTAATGTCAGCCCTTGCATGGCACGACAGTTTTATAACCTAGTGTTCGATAATTTTAGTATTGATATAAATCAAATGTATAATACAACTACAATGAAAAACCATTTATTACTAATAACATTTATATTGAAAACATTAGTAATAAATATTAATGCATAGATTATGAGCACGTCCGTTGGAATCATTTTAACTTTAGTTGATGATCAATCCTAGATTGAATCGATCAAGAATTGAGTGCAATGAGGGGTGGAATGGGGGTGTTGATATTGTTTATGAGACCTTATGATCGTCTTTCACTAACATCGAGTGATCAATCACCATGTCCCGGTCTTTATGGGTTTACCTTAACCAAAATTGTGATGATTCTCGGGCAAATTCACGAGTAATTCACAAAGGTTAGAGCAAAACATCCAAAATGAACGACCTAAAATGAGAAGCTAAACTCCCTATTTATAGGTTTGGAATCTTCGCGGAAGCAATGTCTGCGCATTCTTTATTGAACCACAGTAATTATGCGGGACATCTTCGCAGTCTTTGGTTTATGTGGCCTTCCGCAATGCAATAGTGTGTTGTGTGCGGTCTTTGTTATTTCACGCAACTCTAATTGCACTTGTCGTTATTTTGCCTTTTGCAATTAAAATATACATAAAAATTTCTATGTATATGATCAAGTCCTCCCAGTTTATTCTGTTATATTTTTGCAAAAAATGTAACATAATAAAGTCTAAAAAATGTAGTTAAAAAATGGTTTTTAAACAGTCCGCAAAATAGATCCGTTATGCGCGCAAGTACGTACGTCTGATGGACTCATCACGCCCCATCAGTATTTTTCTAACGGCTCTTTTCTAGCCGTTGATATTTCCCTGCAACATTATAGCTGTTTGTAAGTAACTAGAGAGGAGGGGTGAATAGTTACTTAATACGTTTTTAACACTTTTTCGATTGATCACTGAATTCGATTAACTTTGATCAACCAATTCAACTCAAACTTGATGTGTGTAGTGTATATGTTCAAAATGATAAATGAAGTAATGTAAAGAATATAGACACAAGGATTTATAGTGGTTCGGGTGGATGTAACTAATCCACCTTAATCCACTACCCGATTACACTAATTGGGATTTGTTGCTTCACTAAGCACTTTTCTCCAAACCCGGTGGAGATCCGATTTACAAGTCTTCAACTTCTTTGGTAGACAACAAACCTAATCTTTCTATCCCTTTGAAAGATCAACTCCAACCTAGATCAACTTGTCTTCACCTTGGACAAGTATTAATCTCCAAATAAGATTAATCAACTTCCTAAGTCCCTTTAAGGAAGTAGATCACTAAGCTAGCCTATGCTTCTACTAATTGAAGTTACAAGACTTATACACTTTGTAATGATGATCCTAAGACAATACTAGGACATACATTATACCAACTAAACTCACAAGATTAATGATTTTGATTAGTATGTTTACAACAACCAAATTCTATATCTATAAGATCATAGAATCTTCTCTTGCTTGATCACATTTAAGTAGTAGTTAAAGCCCTTGTGATCTCTGGAAATAAGCCTTTGAAATATGCAAGAGGGTCAGCTTCAAATGCTCTTTAATGCTTGCCTTTTATAGTGGGATTCAAAAAGTAGCTGTTGACACACGGTTGCCTGCACGGTCGACCGTGGTTCGACCGTGCGTGCTCCAGTCCAAATTTAGTACCCGTTGTATAGCCATTTGACTCAAATTTTAACACCACATTTTGACACCTTTACTCCTTCTAGCACATGCAAAAGAAACCAAACATCCTATGCAAGTACGTTATGCATTAAGTGGGTGAGATTTGGTTTTATTGTGTGAAAGTGACTTAACATTCTAAAAGTGGTAAACCCAACATTCTTGGAAGAGTGTCTTGATTGATATTTAGGGAAATCTCAGTTTGGTCAAGACTTAGTTAGTCACATTAATACCTTTGGTTCAATTCTAAAGACTAGTCACTATGTCATTAACTTCCTAGTTTCAATTAATCACAAATCATGTTCCATTTGAGTTTAGGTAGAGATTAATTGAATGATGTCTTTATAAGATAATCATTAAGTATGTAGAGACATCAAAGTTAAGTCATACTTGAATAATCAATCACACTTAGTTACTTAAAATAGACCAAATAGATAATTGACTATAATTTCATTGTGAACCATTTTACACTTAATTAATTGGAGTAGGATAGTTACTTGAATCTTAACTAGTAAGCACATAGCAAACATATTAATCAAGTTGACAAATTTAAGAGTATTAAACATATTGGCAAGTAGCAAGTAATACTCACACATAGCAAGAGATAGTTATTCTAGGATCAATCATATAGATATTTGCACAACTTATAATTCAAGCTTTTAACAAGTTTAATTGCAATATAACATATTGCTTGATTAATGTGTAAGCACACATTAATGTCCAACACATGCACAAGGTAAGAGCAATCTCTAGTTGGGACTTGGTGACCATCCTAAATGTATCTAAGTGTATTTTAGGATTACAAGTCTTTACTAGTTACACTTGAGAGCATTGTTCCTTATTTAGCCTTAATTAATCACTAAGTCATTTTTAATAGCAATTATTTTCAAGTGATATTGGATTAAGTGTGTTGGTACTTGATGATCATACTAAGGATGTCTAGATAAGATTTAAGATCACAAGTTATTATTTAACACTTATGTGTTAAGCCTAATCTTGGTTAATTTGTCATTAAGATGTCATTAGGTGTAATTAACCACAATTAGTGTTTTTATGACCAAAACTTAATTGAGTATGGAGAAGGCATCTATTCTAAGCATGTTGAGAAAGGTTTCATGAATTATAGATGCCGGAAACTAGTCAAACTTTATTTGGTCAAAATTGGTAACAGAGAAAACTGCGGTCGCACTGCGGTTGACCGTGGTGGCGACCGTGCAACTTGTTTTCACAAAACTGCATTACAATTTAGTTTGGGGTTCTACGGCTGGCCGTGCGATCGACCGTACCTTGACCGTGTATTTAGCTGATCTTTTTTCATTCTTTAAACTACGTTTGACTTGGTCGTTTGCAAGATAAAGTATGGATTAGTGACCTTGTGTGTTTTATGTTAAGATGTCAGTCATCACTTATGCATATGTATGTGTCATCATCAAAACATATTCTTTGGTTAATCATCATACTTAAGTTTGTCGTTTAGTTTTTGTTCAACTAACATTCTCCCCCTTTTTGATGATGACAAACATACAAGTGATGAGGGACATTTTGCTATAAATACGCAAGTGTTAACAATCACTTGTATCCATCTTTCTCCCCCTTTTGTCGAAGCAAAAAGGTTAGCTCCCCCTAGAACTAAGCTCGCCCTTAGAGCAAAGCTCCCCCTTAAATTGTGCACGTTGAAAAATATATATTAGAACATAACAAGCACACATGTTATTCAAGTCACATACAAACATAGATAATTCATAACAGTCAGAAAAATTAAATTATCATGATGAGAAGAGTGACCCTTGTCTTTGTCCTCAAGTCGTGACAATCTTCGACCAAGCTTTAGAATGTTTCCATGAATTACACTGTTTTGTCCCTGTGTTGAAAGAGAACAAAAGTTTGGTGGATTTTCAAGAGGAGGCTCTTGAATCTGGTTGGTTGAAGTTTTGCATATTGGATATGAAGATACTTGAATGGAATGGTGAAACGGAGATATCATTCCAACATATGCGAATAGTTTGGTCAGATGGAGACCATACGGAAGCGACATATGGGAATGTTGAGCTGCATGTTGCATTCTTGATGCCATGAAGTGTGCAACATTTACTTTGGTGGAGTTCAGGAGACACCATACGAAGGTGATTTCATTTGCATCAAGTCGATCCAGTAGTTCCCCCTTTCCGTAAACATTTGCAGTGATGATCTGTTGCCAGAGATCATATGTTGATGCAAGATGTTTACAAAGGAATCCATCCTTTTTTATGTATTCGGGTTTAAGAGTTCCGTTGCACATAATGTCTAGTGCATTGTCTCTTTTTACCCATTCAGGAAATTCATTGAACGAATTTGGTTTTAGAAAGAATGTTCGCCCTTCATTCGGAACATCCATAATATTTTCAAAGTCTTTAAGCATTAATGAATGACTTCTTCCATAAAGAGAAAATGATATTTTCTCATTATTTTGTGAGAATTGAAAATTCTCATAGAGTTCATTGATGTGAAGAGGATAATGTGTACCTCTTAGATTGAGAAAAACATCCCACTTGATGTTTGAGAAGCTTTCAAGAGAGTAAGTAGTAAGATGATGTGTAAGAACTTCTCTCCCTTCAACAATAGACCTCATTGTGAAAAACTTTTTCTTTGCAAAGAGATGTTTGGAGAAATTGATGTGGGTGTGAATTTGTTGAATGTATTTGCTTTAATAGACAAATGATGAATGTTGTCTAGTAAACTTTGATGGGGGTAGGTAGCTAAATTTAGAGCACTTTGACAGAGATATCAATTTGTCCTTTTGCAATCTATTGATCATTGAATTTGTGTAAGAGTGTTAGGACATATTAATTTTGTCAGGTGTTCTGCAGTCGAATCACGGTCGATCGTGGGAGTAGCCGTACAGTGGAAGATTTATCTTTTTGCATGGGTATACAAGCAAAATCAATTTAAACACACAATAAACATAACATTACTAATTATCTTACACATAATTGTTTAGTGCCAACATTTAAGCACTTCACACAACACACAAGTATTCAATAAAGATCATTATCCCAAACACACAAGTTATGACCTACTCAAAGAGATTGTTTTCACATGCTTTATTCCATCTAGCTGAACTCGGTTCTCTAAGATGGCAGTGACTACTTCATTATTGCAAATGATCATGCTTATGGTAATAAATGGATATTTGATCCGTATTAGTAGTTTTCGGATCCAAAGCTTCTTGTACCGTCCTCGAATTTTACTTTAGAAGTAACTAGAATGAGTGTTATATTATAATCATCTTCATCTCCATCTCCATCTCCATCACAAGAGCTATTGTTACTTTTAGAATTATCTCTGAGTTACCTCTATCATTAGCAACATTGGACACCTCACTGTTATTCGACAATTCATGATTTCTCGAACTCCCACTAGGATCTGAAAGATCATCACAATAAGCGTCATTAAATACAATAAAATCATATTTAGGACTAACAATTTCCACCTTTTGATAAACTGAGTCATCGTCAAAGGTAACATCGCAACTGCGAATCACATTCTGACCCTCGTTATCCCAACACCGGTAACCCATATCGTCAGTCCCATAACTGATAAACGTACATTTTCCCAACTTAGGTTCATGCTTGTCTCTGTCTGCATCATTGAGTTTCACATAAGCATTGCAACTGAAAGCCCAAAGGTGTGTGTCACTTCTTACATAACAAGTTCTCAGGGATTCAGAAATCCGATGGTGTAGAGGGTCCCCGTTGATCAAATAAGCCAACCTCATTTTTCAAGAACATCTTAGGCAAACCCACATGCAACTTCATGCTCTTCGCAATCTCATTTAAGGTCTGGTTCAAACGCTCAATGACCCTATTGTGTTGCGATGTCTCCGGGATTGTTTTCAACTTTCTAATCCTGTATTCTGTACAATAGTCTTTAAACTCACAATTATTGTATTCCCCTCTATTGTTAGATGTTCACAAAAATAGAAAACATATCAAATTTAAACTTAAGGATATAAACAAATACCTTTCGGGTAGAGTCATCAATGAAGGCGACATAATAGTGGGAGACTCCATGTGATTCCACGTTTGTTGGTCCAAATACATACATACATGTATATATAATATGTACATGTGTGTATATATATATATATATATATATATATATATATATATACACACACTAGCTCCAATTTCTCAAACTTGAGTACACTCTCTGACTTGGCAAAAGTCACCTTTTTTTATTAGCATAGACACGTGCATAGGAAAATCCAGGCTCGACCTTCTTCATATCTGCAACCCTCCAACTTGAAACAAGCATTTTCATACCTTTCTTATTCTTATGCCCGAGTCTTCGGTGTCATGGAGTAGACTCAGCTCCAGCATCAAGCGTAGCACTCAGCATGTCGTGTTCCAACACTTAACCACGTAAAGTGTTCCCCTTATATCTACAAGCCATGACACAATTCCCTTTAACCACCTTTCAATAGTGGATACCAAAAGGTAACATTATTACCTTCTTCATTTAAATGACCGAACAAGATAAGCTTCCTCCTTAAGTAACGAATATACCTCACGTTCTCTGGAGTCCAGCTAGCTCTAAGGGAAGTACACAAAACAACATCTCCAATGCACTCAATATCAAGTTTCTTGTTATCGGCCAACCTCACTTTACCTCGATACAATCTAAAATTCTTCATCATTCTCTTGCAACGGTTTGAATGAAAAATGCTCATGAATCTATAATTATGTATTCCATATAATTTTTGACACTACAAAGTAGTGCTTTATCCGTCTCATCCACAGTCAAGTTGACACCTTTAGATTGCCCAACTCTGGGGTTCTTACACTGCATCTAGTAATGACCCTTCTGATTACAATTACAACAAGTGACTTCATTGCGATCCTTAGAAGAACTCATCTTCTTAGACTTACCTTTACCCTTATGCATCCCCCATTCATTCTTCCTGCCTCTGCTGTATGTACTCAGTAAGGATCCAAACGATTCTCCCAAATTTATCCTACAAGTGTCTTCGCCAAGATTTAATTATATAATCCCTTCAGAGTCAAGTTTTGTAGTTCCTGTGGGGCTACTAACTATTGTTATCATACTGGACCAGCTTTTAGGTAACGAAAAAGAAAAGATTTGAGCTTGCAACCCAATATCAATTGACGCCAATCTTGTGATGATATTAATAAACTCATTGATGTGTCCTGTAACAATCGCTTCTTCCATCATATTCGTATTGAATAACTGAACCATCAGCAAACCTTGTTCGTAGTATTAGATTTTCATACATATCGGAGTGTGCTCCAAAACATCTAAACTCTGTCTTCTCATTAACAACATTGTATGCAATGTTCTTCTCAAATCGAATTGCACCCAAAGCTTCGCGATCAGAAAGTGCCCGACCGACATCATCCATGTCTTCGGGCTTCGTCTCCAAAAATGGTTGGTGCAACTTTTCTAATACAGATTATCCTCAATCTGCATCCTCCAAAATCTAAAGTCTTTCTCATCGAATCACTCGATTTAAAATTTTCCTTCTTCCGCCATTAATCCCAAACTCTAAGCCTACAACTCTGATACTATTTGTAAGGTAAATTAGCACCTAACAACACAAGTTATTGAAAATCACAACCCACGATCAAAACAAAGAATATAAATGCGGAAAATTAAATCAACACAAGTAAAGAACGTGGTTATATCCAATCGGGGTGATTAGTTAGTCCACGCCCAACTAGATAGTTTTTCTTATTATTTAGTGCTTAGGGTTACAGAGTTACACATACATTAGGTTTACACTGTATAAAAGAATGTAAATAAGCAAACCAAATCGAATACAATTTTTTGTAACCGCCTCGTCTCGCGATCCGTTAGGATATCTCGTCATCCATTAAGCGGGTCTCACCATCTGTGGAATATACTTCACGATTCCAGAAAGTCTTCTATCAAGATACATAAATCTTCACCCTCCGTAATCCATTCCTAGTGATTCACGAGCAGCCCCTCGCCATCTGTGAGAAACTCTCGCCACTCGTGAGACTTGCAGCATGTTGAAATCTTTTCCCTTTTTCCAACTCTTCACACTCAATTCCATATACAACTTTAATTTGGGGTAATTGAAGTGACAGCCAGTTTGCTGTAAATATCACTTTCTTAGTGTTAAAGTGTAGTAAAGAGGATAATATTATTCTAAATGATTATAGCCACTGATTACATGTAACATCCCCTTTTTCCATTTACTTTTCCGTTATACTAATTTAAACTCCGTTATATGTTTATAACATCTCCCGTTAATACGCGTTTTAAAATATTCCGTTTAGGTATTTTCCGCACCCGACTACAAACTCGAGGGACTAAAATTGACACGGGGCAAACTAGTTGACTAGGTCAACTAGTCCACCCCAATCACCACCATTCAACCATCTCCCTCTCTCTCTCTTTCTCTCTAGCAAGAACACACACACATTTACCAAATTCATTCAATCATCATCTAAATTCGACCTAGGAGGCTTACAACAAAATAAATTACATATTCGTGATCCTCTCTTCATCCTCTTCATTTTAGTACCAACTTCATCTCGTTTGGGTAACATTTCTAAAACTCTAGATTTCTCTAAATTCGTGTTTTTGACTTGAAATGGTGTTAGTTAGTGTATATGGCTCATTGTGATGTCGTGTATGTAATTTGTATGCTCAATCTCGTTGTTTTAGTATAACTAGCATAAACTTGAATTTTGGTGTGTTGTTCTTGAATTTTGGATGATCATATGTTGTTAGATGTTAAAAGTTCATGTTCTAATTGTGTTCCTAGTATCACTAGCTTCAATTTGATGTGTAGGTTGCTTGAGAAAACTCCATAAACTTGATTAGTGATTTTTGGTGAATTTGGGTTAGGGTTTGATAAGCTTGAAATGAATAGATGATACATTGAATGCCATGAATTATTGTTAGTAAGTAGTTAGTTGTATTGTATGCTCGATTACCTACAAAACGGCGTGTTGTATGTATGCACTAAATGCCCGAATCATAAATGTGCACTTATCAAATTCGAGTATTAAATGTGTGCATTAATTGATCATTTATTTTGGAAAGCCGATTGTTACAAATAATGTTTTTGGTTGGTGAAATATATTTAGTTGTGTTCTTTGTCAAATTACCTTTCCAACGATATAAGGTGCGAGTTCTAAGAGTTAGCGGTTTGTAATTTATGCTTGAAAGAGTTTTGATTTGGGACTTGAACAATTGAGACTGACCAGGTACCAGCGCACGGCCAATGCCGCGGCGCGGCCAGCTTATGTCGCGGCGCGACATAAGCCGTGGTCAGGTTCTGACCTCCATGTCCAAAATACGAAAAATGTTTGGCATACTACGGACCTCCGATTCACATGAAACTTGTTCTAACATGCTCATATATGATTAAAAACCTCAGAAAAATAGTTCGGGACCCGACCCGAACATGTTGACTTTTAATCAAACTTAACCAAATATTTGTGCAATCGTTCTAACATGTTTTTATACTTGTACCTTGCATGAAACATGACAATTTGATTCACATGCTATTATGATCGAGTCTTAACGAGCCATAGGACTAATTGAACATCTTTGACCTATCGTGTTTACCGTTATTGATACAACCTATTGTTTAGGTCAAGACTAGCATTGTTCCTTGCACACGTTTACTTGTTGAAGTACTTTACTACTCGTGCACTCAAGGTGAGATCATAGTCCCACTTTTACTCTTTTTGAACTTACATTTGGGATGAGAAAACATAAACATTTCTTTACTAAGTGAACACAAGTACAGGAAAACAAACATTCTACATACGAGTTTAGAACAAAATCCTCAATTCGATTATCATTAGTTACACTTGCTGGGTGTAAGCGAGAACTTATGTTGTATGGATCCATATGGGTTTGACAAACCCTCATTCAAACGGTTCGCTACCGTTTACAAATGAAATATATTTTCGAGAAACAGTGTATGTTCTAGCACTAAGTGATGGGGTTCTATGGAAGGAATGTTAAGCATTGATAATTGGGTGCTCGTGAAACAAACTTTTGGAATGTATTACTATTATTTCATTGATGCAAATCTTGTGGTTCACTTGTACTTACTTACTTAAACCTATGATTTCACCAACGTTTTCGTTGACAGATTTCTATGTTTTTCTCAGGTCCTTGAACGATACATGATACATGCTTCCGCTCATTATTTTGATACTTGCATTGGATGTCGAGTATATATGCATACACAGAGCGTCTTTTGGCTACTTTTAAATTGTGTCGCATAAGTTTCATTTGTACTTATAACTTTGTAACGTAACTTGTGGTGGAACTATTCTCGTAAACTTTGAACAATCTTTACATTTGAAATGAATGCGACATATCTTTTGGTCAAACGTTGTTTTGAAGACTTATGACCACGTAACGGGACCTAAGTAGACGGCGCCGTCAATGACGATTTTGTTTGGTCGCTACAGATTTACCTACTCCTTAAAAGAAATTTCGTCCCGAAATTTAAGTAGGCGTAGTAGTCGTTGTTTCTTCCTCGAGATCTTGCGTTTCTGAATTCACGAATAGATGAGGATACTTCCTTTGCATTTGATCTTGTCTTTCCCAAGTAAACTCGGGTCCCCTTTTGGCGTTCCAACGGACTTTAACAATCGGGATTCGGCTTTGTTTCAATGTCTTGACGGAGGTGTCCACAATTTCAACCGGTTCCTCCACAAAATGAAGTTTGTCATCAATAGTAAGTTCCTCGAGAGGGATGACGATATCGGGTTCGGCAAGACACTTTTTCAAGTTAGATACATGGAAGGTAGGATGAACGGAACTCAGTTGAGGCAGAAGATCTAAACGATAAGCAACGGTTCCAATACGCTCCAAGATTTCGAAAGGACCAATATACCGCGGATTTAGCTTCCCGCGTTTCCCAAAACGGATTACACCCTTCCAAGGTGCGACTTTTAACATTACTCGGTCACCGACTTGAAATTCAAGATCGTTGCGTCGTTTGTCGGTATAGCTCTTTTGACGACTTCGGGCGTCCTAAGCCTATCTCGGATTTGAACGATTTTCTCGGTGGTTTCGTGAATGAGTTCGGGTCCGGTGATTTGCACGTCGCCTACCTCGGCCCAACAAAGAGGTGAACGACATTTGCGGCCATATAGCGCTTCAAAAGGTGCGGCTTTAATACTCGCGTGATAACTATTGTTATAAGAGAACTCGGCGAGAGGTAAGTGCTTGTCCCAAGCTTTTCCGAAATCAACCACGCAAGCTCGTAACATGTCTTCCAAGGTTTGAATTGTACGTTCGCTTTGTCCATCGGTTTGAGGATGATATGCAGTGCTCATGTCTAAACGCGTTCCCAACGCTTCTTGCAATGTACACCAAAATCTAGAAACGAAACGGCCATCTCGGTCGGAGATAATCGATAAAGGTACACCGTGTCGGGCTACGATCTCCTTAATGTAAAGTTGTGCAAGTTTCTCCATTTTGTCCGTTTCTTTCATGGCAAGGAAGTGTGCAGATTTGGTGAGACGGTCAACAATAACCCAAATGGTATCATAACCGCCAGTCGTTTTTGGTAGTTTGGTGATAAAATCCATCGTTATTCTTTCCCACTTCCCTTGCGGGATCTCGGGTTGTTGAAGTAGTCCGGACGGTCTTTGGTGTTCGGCTTTGACTTTGGAACATGTCAAACACTTGGAAACATAAGTAGCTACGTCCCTTTTGATGTTCGGCCACCAATATAGTTGTTTAAGGTCGTGGTACATCTTATTGGCACCGGGGTGAATCGAGTATCGTGACTTATGGGCTTCATCTAAAATAAGGCTTCGTAGGTCCCCATAACTAGGCACCCAAATCCTTCCAGCGTAATATCGGAGTCCGGTCTCCCTAATTTCGAATCGAGAGACGAGAATGTTCAAGAGCTCGTGTGAAAGGTTTTCATCCTTGAGGGCCTCATCTTGGGCTACACGAATTTGACTATTGAGGTTGCTGTGAATGGTGATGTTTAAAGCTCGGACACGAAGAGGCACCGCTCTTTCTTTTCGACTTAAGGCATCGGCTACTACGTTTGCCTTCCCGGGATGGTAACGAAGCTCGCAATCGTAATCGTTCAAAGTTTCAATCCACCGTCGTTGTCTCATGTTTAGTTGCTTTTGATCGAAAATGTGTTGGAGACTTTTGTGGTCGGTAAAGATAGTACTCTTGGTTCCATAAAGATAGTGTCTCCACATTTTAAGTGCAAAGACAACGGCTCTGAGTTCGAGATCATGCGTCGTGTAGTTTCGTTCATGAATTTTGAGTTGTCGGGAGGCATAAGCAATGACTTTCTTTCGTTGCATCAATACACACCTAAAACCATGTTTCGAGGCATCACAATATACAACAAAATCATCATTGCCTTCGGGAAGTGACAAGATAGGAGCGGTGGTTAGCTTTGTCTTCAAGATTTGGAACGCGGATTCTTGCTCGGTCGCCCAAATGAATTTCTTTCCCTTGTGAGTTAATGCGGTTAGAGGACGTGCAACCAAAGAGAAGTTTTCGATGAATCTACGATAGTACCCGGCGAGACCCAAGAATTGACGAATGTGAGTAGGAGTAGTAGGAGTCTCCCATTTACTAATGGCTTCGATCTTCGTGGGATCGACTTTAATACCTTGATCACTTACAACATGACCAAGAAATTGAACTTCCTTCAACCAAAATTCACACTTGGAGAATTTGGCATAAAGTCGTTCTTGTCTCAAGAGTTCAAGCACAAGTCGGAGATGTTGTTCGTGCTCTTCTTCATTTTTAGAATAGATCAATATATCATCGATGAACACAATAACGAATTTATCGAGATACGGTTTGCACACGCGGTTCATAAGATCCATGAACACCGCCGGTGCGTTAGTGAGACCAAATGGCATGATGAGGAATTCATAACTACCATAACGAGTCCGGAAAGCGGTTTTGGAGACATCTTCCCCCTTAACCCTTAATTGATGATAACCCGAGCGGAGATCGATTTTCGAATATACACAAGACCCTTGTAGTTGATCAAAGAGGTCATCGATGCGAGGAAGAGGATATCGGTTCTTAACCGTCAATTTATTTAGTTCACGATAATCAATGCACATTCGTAGGGATCCGTCTTTCTTTTTAACAAACAAAATCGGAGCGCCCCAAGGTGAATGGCTAGGTTGGATAAAACCACGGTCAAGTAGTTCTTAGATTTGACTTTGCAATTCTTGCATTTCGGATGGAGCAAGTCTATACGGTGCACGTGCTACGGGTGCGGCTCCCGAAATAAGATCGATTTGGAATTCAACCGGTCGATGAGGTGGAAGACCCGGCAATTCGGCGGGAAATACATCGGAAAAGTCACTAACAATTGGCACATCATCGATATGCTTCTCATCGGACTCGACTTTCTTAACGTGGGCAAGGATCGCAAAACAACCCTTACGGAGTAGTTTTCTAACTTTAAGGCACGAAACGAGGTTGAGTCTGGTGCAACTCTTATCGCCATAAACAATCAAAGGTTCACCATTCTCGATAGGAATTCGGATTGCGTTAAGATCACAAAGGATGTGAGATTTTGTTTTGACTAACCAATTCATACCGATTATTACATCAAAGCTTCCTAGTTCCATGGGTATCAAGTCAATTTCAAATTCCTTACCCAAAATGTTTAACGTACACCCCCGGTAATATGTGTCGGCACTTAATAGTTTCCCGTTAGCCACTTCAATGGTATAAGTGGTATCTAATGGAAGAGGTGGAGTGCTAAAAGAATGAGTCAAAGTCTTGGATACAAAGCATTTATCGGCACCCGAATCGAATAAGCAAGAGACATAAGAATTGTTGAGAAGAAACGTACCCGTGACTAGTTCAGTGTCATCCCGGGCTTCCTCGGTGTTGATGTTGAAAGCTCGGCCGCGCGTATTGGGGTTATCTTTCCTCTTCGGGCATGCATTTCTATAATGGCCCGTTTGGCCACATTCGTAACAAGTGCCCGTCTTTGGTGCATTGGGCCACTTTCGAGCGACGGGAGTGGCACTTTTACAATCGTTGGCCTTATGACCACTTCCTTGGCACCGATGGCAAATTAGCTTACTACATTCGCCAAAGTGATGTTTGTTGCATTTGTTGCAAAGAGGTAGAATTCCGGCATAACCCTTCTTGCCATCGGAGGTGAAAGATTTCTTGGCAAAGTTGTTGTTGCTTGATTGGGGAGCTTCCCATTTTCTTTTGTTGTTACCCGACTTGTCCTCGGCTTTAGGTGCCGGTACTACGATTTCATCCACTGTCTCTATCAATTTGAGGGCCATGTTCAAAGCTTCTTGATGATTAGGGGGTTTGGATGACATTACTCCGTGTTTGATGCTCTTTGGAAGACCATCCATGTAAAGTTCAACCCTTAAAGCTTCGGGGTTCACAAGATTTGGGCACATCAAGGCTAGTTCGGAAAATCGTTGATTATAAGCCTTGAGATCATTTCCGATCACCTTTAAAGTTCTTAGCTCTTGTTCGAGCCTTCGGGTTTCTTCACGAGGGAAATATTCGACAATCATCTTTTCCCTCAAGTCGGCCCAAGAGAGGGCGTGAGCTTCATCGGTACCCACCGATTGTACATAAGTATTCCACCATGTAAGAGCGACACCGGCGAAGGTGTGAGTGGAGTATTTGACCTTGTCTTGGTCCCGGCAACCGCTTATGCTAAAGACGGCTTCCGTTTGCTCAAACCATCGGGTGAGCACGACCGGTCCCCCGGTTCCATCAAAAGTGTGAGGTTTGCACCCCATGAACGCTTTATAGGAGCATCCTTCGTTTGAGTTACCGGCTCCATTGTTGTTGTTGTTGTTGTTGTGGTTGTTATTATTATTGTTGTTGGATGAGTGACCGGCCATGGCCGCATCTACGGCGGTAGCTATCATCCGTTCGAGAGCTTGTTCGGGAGTTTCATTGCGGCGTACACAACGAGGAGCCATTGTTCCTTCAAGACACAAGAATATCATTGATTAGTATTCTCAATAATACTAACCATGATATAGAATAAAGATAAAGAGAAGTTTTTCCTCGACTCGCCTTAAATTCTTTATGTCATAATGTCGGAACGTTCATATGAGTCACCGTAATATAATCCCAAAAATTATATTACCCTGATTCATATGTGCATTCGACATCATTTCATATAGTCAAGGTGGCGTGTCAATCAAATTAAACAACGTGAGATTAAGATGAACTAAGAGTAGATATGAGTGGAAGCGTTCGAGTATAAATGCACAAGTAGTCAAGTAATTCCTACTTCAAGTCTATATGCCGGTTGTAGTCTAGACTCACCAATGTACCCTATGACTCGGGGTCGACACCAATGAACTCTAAATCCCTACAACCAACGCTCTGATACCATCTGTAGCGACCCGACAAAATCGTCATTGACGGCGCCGTCTACTTAGGTCCCGTTACGTGGTCATAAGTCTTCAAAACAACGTTTGACCAAAAGATATGTCGCATTCATTTCAAATGTAAAGATTGTTCAAAGTTTACGAGAATAGTTCCACCACAAGTTACGTTACAAAGTTATAAGTACAAATGAAACTTATGCGACACAATTTAAAAGTAGCCAAAAGACGCTCTGTGTATGCATATATACTCGACATCCAATGCAAGTATCAAAATAATGAGCGGAAGCATGTATCATGTATCGTTCAAGGACCTGAGAAAAAAATAAAAATCTGTCAACGAAAACGTTGGTGAAATCATAGGTTTAAGTAAGTAAGTACAAGTGAACCACAAGATTTGCATCAATGAAATAATAGTAATACATTCCAAAAGTTTGTTTCACGAGCACCCAATTATCAATGCTTAACATTCCTTCCATAGAACCCCATCACTTAGTGCTAGAACATACACTGTTTCTCGAAAATATATTTCATTCGTAAACGGTAGCGAACCGTTTGAATGAGGGTTTGTCAAACCCATATGGATCCATACAACATAAGTTCTCGCTTACACCCGGCAAGTGTAACTAATGATAATCGAATTGAGGATTTTGTTCTAAACTCGTATGTAGAATGTTTGTTTTCCTGTACTTGTGTTCACTTAGTAAAGAAATGTTTATGTTTTCTCATCCCAAATGTAAGTTCAAAAAGAGTAAAAGTGGGACTATGATCTCACCTTGAGTGCACGAGTAGTAAAGTACTTCAACAAGTAAACGTGTGCAAGGAACAATGCTAGTCTTGACCTAAACAATAGGTTGTATCAATAACGGTAAACACGATAGGTCAAAGATGTTCAATTAGTCCTATGGCTCGTTAAGACTCGATCATAATAGCATGTGATTCAAATTGTCATGTTTCATGCAAGGTACAAGTATAAAAACATGTTAGAACGATTGCACAAATATTTGGTTAAGTTTGATTAAAAGTCAACATGTTCGGGTCGGGTCCCGAACTATTTTTCTGAGGTTTTTAATCATATATGAGCATGTTAGAACAAGTTTCATGTGAATCGGAGGTCCGTAGTATGCCAAACATTTTTCGTATTTTGGACATGGAGGTCAGAACCTGACCACGGCTTATGTCGCGCCGCGACATAAGCTGGCCGCGCCGCGGCATTGGCCGTGCGCTGGTACCTGGTCAGTCTCAATTGTTCAAGTCCCAAATCAAAACTCTTTCAAGCATAAATTACAAACCGCTAACTCTTAGAACTCGCACCTTATATCGTTGGAAAGGTAATTTGACAAAGAACACAACTAAATATATTTCACCAACCAAAAACATTATTTGTAACAATCGGCTTTCCAAAATAAATGATCGATTAATGCACACATTTAATACTCGAATTTGATAAGTGCACATTTATGATTCGGGCATTTAGTGCATACATACAACACGCCGTTTTGTAGGTAATCGAGCATACAATACAACTAACTACTTACTAACAATAATTCATGGCATTCAATGTATCATCTATTCATTTCAAGCTTATCAAACCCTAACCCAAATTCACCAAAAATCACTAATCAAGTTTATGGAGTTTTCTCAAGCAACCTACACATCAAATTGAAGCTAGTGATACTAGGAACACAATTAGAACATGAACTTTTAACATCTAACAACATATGATCATCCAAAATTCAAGAACAACACACCAAAATTCAAGTTCATGCTAGTTATACTAAAACAACGAGATCGAGCATACAAATTACATACACGACATCACAATGAGCCATAGACACTAACTAACACCATTTCAAGTCAAAAACACGAATTTAGAGAAATCTAGAGTTTTAGAAATGTTACCCAAACGAGATGAAGTTGGTACCAAAATGAAGAGGATGAAGAGAGGATCACGAATATGTGATTTATTTTGTTGTAAGCCTCCTAGGTCGAATTTAGATGATGATTGAATGAATTTAGTAAATGTGTGTGTGTTCTTGCTAGAGAGAAAGAGAGAGAGAGGGAGATGGTTGAATGGTGGTGATTGGGGTGGACTAGTTGACCTAGTCAACTAGTTTGCCCCGTGTCAATTTTAGTCCCTCGATTTTGTAGTCGGGTGCGGAAAATACCTAAACGGAATATTTTAAAACGCGTATTAACGGGAGATGTTATAAACATATAACGGAGTTTAAATTAGTATAACGGAAAAGTAAATGGAAAAAGGCGGGATGTTACATTACATACATATAAATAGGATTAAGCAAGAGTTAACCCTAGAAAACTAGATAAGCTAACGGGCCCTTATAGAACACAGGCTAAATTATCCAAAATATAAATACATAAATAATATCCAATCTAACATCCCCCCGCATTTGTAGCGGGAGCTGGGCGAACGCTTAAACTGGATCGAAACTCATCAAAAAGTGCAGTAGGTAGGCCTTTGGTGAGGATGTCTGCAAACTGATACCGAGAAGGAACATGAAGGACCCGAACATGACCCTTAAGAACAAGATCACGGACAAAATGGATGTCAATCTCAATATGTTTGGTGCGCTGATGTTGCACCGGGTTTCCAGACATGTAAACAGCACTAACGTTATGTAACACCCCAGCTTAACATGACCACAATATTGTCCGCTTTGCCCGCAGGCGCACGGCTTTTTCTTGGCGACCACACACGAGAAGCACTTTCCCAGGAGGTCACCCATCCTGGTAGTGCTCTCGCTCGAGCACGCTTAACTGCAGCGTACTCACACATCTGCTCTGCCTGTGATCCCAAAACGCGTTGTGTCATTTTAAGCGTGAGTATTACCTTATAATCCCATGATCACTCATGTCCGTGGGCGATGTGGGATTTGCCTAGGGTGTTACATTCACCCCCCCTTTGGGACTCATCGTCCTCGATGAGGTTTGCCCCACCACCCCCAACGACACATGAGTGGCTCTGATACCATTCTGTCACACCCCCAGCTTAACATGACCACAATATTGTCCGCTTTGCCCGCAGGCGCACGGCTTTTTCTTGGCGACCACACACGAGAAGCACTTTCCCAGGAGGTCACTCATCCTGGTAGTGCTCTCGCCCGAGCACGCTTAACTGCAGCGTACTCATACATCTGCTCTGCCTGTGATCCCAAAACGCGTCATGCTAGGAAAGGTCTCCACACCCTTATAAGGCATGCTTCGTTCCCCTCTCCAACCGATGGGGGACGTAATTCTGTAACACCTCAACTTAACATGACCACAATATTGTCCGCTTTGCCCGCAGGCGCACGGCTTTTTCTTGGCGACCATACACGAGAAGCACTTTCCCAGGAGGTCACCCATCCTGGTAGTGCTCTCGCTCGAGCACGCTTAACTGCAGCGTACTCACACATCTGCTCTGCATGTGGTCCCAAAACGCATTGTGTCATTTAAGCGTGAGTATTACCCTATAATCCCATGATCACTCATGTTCGTGGGCGATGTGGGATTTGCCTAGGGTGTTACATTCACCCCCCCTTAGGGACTCATCGTCCTCGATGAGGTTTGCCCCACCACCCCCAGCGGCACATGAGTGGCTCTGATACCATTCTGTAACACCCCAGCTTAACATGAACACAATATTGTCCGCTTTGCCCGCAGGCGCACGGCTTTTTCTTGGCGACCACATGAAATGTCCCGTTCTTATTGATTAAAAACGTTCCATATTAATTGATTTCGTTGCGAGGTTTTGACCTCTATATGAGACGTTTTTCAAAGACTGCATTCATTTTTAAAACAAACCATAACCTTTATTTCATAAATAAAGGTTCAAAAAGCTTTACGTAGATTATCAAATAATGATAATCTAAAATATCCTGTTTACACACGACCATTACATATTGGTTTACAATACAAATTTGTTACATCGAAATCAGTTTCTTGAATGCAGTTTTTACACAATATCATACAAACATGGACTCCAAATCTTGTCCTTATTTTAGTATGCAACAGCGGAAGCTCTTAGTATTCACCTGAGAATAAACATGCTTTAAACGTCAACAAAAATGTTGGTGAGTTATAGGTTTAACCTATATATATCAAATCGTAACAATAGACCACAAGATATCATATTTCAATACACATCCCATACATAGAGATAAAAATCATTCATATGGTGAACACCTGGTAATTGACATTAACAAGATGCATATATAAGAATATCCCCATCATTCCGGGACACCCTTCGGATATGATATAAATTTCGAAGTACTAAAGCATCCGGTACTTTGGATGGGGTTTGTTAGGCCTAATAGATCTATCTTTAGGATTCGCGTCAATTAGGGTGTCTGTTCCCTAATTCTTAGATTACCAGACTTAATAAAAAGGGGCATATTCGATTTCGATAATTTAACCATAGAATGTAGTTTCACGTACTTGTGTCTATTTTGTAAATCATTTATAAAGCCTGCATGTATTCTCATCCCATAAATATTAGATTTCAAAAGTGGGACTATAACTCACTTTCACAGATTTTTACTTCGTCGGGAAGTAAGACTTGGCCACTGGTTGATTCACGAACCTATAACAATATATACATATATATCAAAGTATGTTCAAAATATATTTACAACACTTTTAATATATTTTGATGTTTTAAGTTTATTAAGTCAGCTGTCCTCGTTAGTAACCTACCACTAGTTGTCCACAGTTAGATGTACAGAAATAAATCGATAAATATTATCTTGAATCAATCCACGACCCAGTGTATACGTATCTCAGTATTGATCACAACTCAAACTATATATATTTTGGAATCAATCTCAACCCTGTATAGCTAACTCCAACATTCACATATAGAGTGTCTATGGTTGTTCCGAAATATATATAGATGTGTCGACATGATAGGTCGAAACATTGTATACGTGTCTATGGTATCTCAAGATTACATAATATACAATACAAGTTGATTAAGTTATGGTTGGATTAGATTTGTTACCAATTTTCACGTAGCTAAAATGAGAAAAATTATTAAATCTTGTTTTACCCATTACTTCTTCATTTTAAATCTGTTTTGAGTGAATCAAATTGCTATGGTTTCATATTGAACTCTATTTTATGAATCTAAACAGAAAAAGTATAGGTTTATGGTCAGAAAAATAAGTTACAAGTCGTTTTTGTAAAGGTAGTCATTTCAGTCGAAAGAACGACGTCTAGATGACCATTTTAGAAAACATACTTCCACTTTGAGTTTAACCATAATTTTTGGATATAGTTTCATGTTCATAATAAAAATCATTTTCTCAGAATAACAACTTTTAAATCAAAGTATATCATAGTTTTTAATTAACTAACCCAAAACAGCCCGCGGTGTTACTACGACGGCGTAAATCCGGTTTTACGGTGTTTTTCGTGTTTCCAGGTTTTAAATCATTAAGTTAGCATATCATATAGATATAGAACATGTGTTTAGTTGATTTTAAAATTCAAGTTAGAAGGATTAACTTTTATTTGCGAACAAGTTTAGAATTAACTAAACTATGTTCTAGTGATTACAAGTTTAAAACTTCGAATAAGATAGCTTTATATGTATGAATCGAATGATGTTATGAACATCATTACTACCTCAAGTTCCTTGGATAAACCTACTGGAAATGAAAAAAATAGATCTAGCTTCAAAGGATCCTTGGATGGCTTGAAAGTTCTTGAAGCAGAATCATGACACGAAAACAATTTCAAGTAAGATTTTCACTCGAAATAAGATTGTTATAGTTATAGAAATTGAATTAAAGTTTGAATATGATTATTACCTTGTATTAGAAAGATAACCTACTATAAGTAACAAAGGTTTCTTGATCTTGGATGATTATTTGGAATGGATTTAGAAAACTTGGAAGTAAACTTGCAATCTTGGAAGTATTCTTGATTTTATGAAACTAGAACTTTTGGAATTTATGAAGAACACTTGGAACTTGAAGATAGAACTTGAGAGAGATCAATTAGATGAAGAAAATTGAAGAATGAAAGTGTTTGTAGGTGTTTTTGGTCGTTGGTGTATGGATTAGATATAAAGGATATGTAATTTTGTTTTCATGTAAATAAGTCATGAATGATTACTCATATTTTTGTAATTTTATGAGATATTTCATGCTAGTTGCCAAATGATGGTTCCCACATGTGTTAGGTGACTCACATGAGCTGCTAAGAGCTGATCATTGGAGTGTATATACCAATATTACATACATCTAAAAGCTGTGTATTGTACGAGT